>NC_132927.1:9860155-10460155 GCF_047675955.1 Chlorocebus sabaeus
GAAGGACAGGCAGAATTTAGCCAGACAATATTGGGACTGGAAGGCCATCCTGATTTTCCATTTATTAAAAAGGAAGGAGGGAAGGGATGTGACAGAATTACCTAGGCTATTGTTCATTGTTTTACTCATCATATATGGAGCATGATATCATATGTGCAAAGGAGTAGGGAAAATGCCATCTATAGGAATAATGTATTATACTTAGCTTAAACTTTTCTTATGCTTTCTTAAATTTATTTAAGACCCATTTCCTCTGTAACCTTAGAATGTGTGTGTATTTGTCATTATTTTATCTAGTAAATGGATGTCTGCATAGATGACTGGTCAATCAATTGATCAAAATAATGTAGTCATAGTTCTGCCTCCTAGTATCTATATAATTCATAACGTATATGAATAATGAAATTATAGAAACAAGATTCATGCACTCATGTGATCTCATAGTCCTTCATGGCGTGGCCTGGATAAAACATAGGTATCTTACCACAGCAGTGCTCTAGCTCTTTTCATTTTCACATTGTCCAAATTGAATGGTCCATCATAACTGTATTCCCTTCTTACCAGATGTCTCCTGGAACAACTTTGAAAATGCCTTTGTGTGTGGTCTTTGGTACCTGCGAGCTAGCAGGGCAGTACTCATTGCCACTTAACCATTTGCTCACACATTAGCAATTCTTCAGTCCCCCACACAGAGATTTGAGTGGGTCCTTATTTATAACATTTTTTTTTTACCTCTGCGGATCCAGAAACTCCACCAGAGGTATAGAGTAATCAGCAGCAATGACTCAGGCAGCAAAGATTATTGTTCATGTGCCTACATTGTGATAGCAACAAGAAGATAGTGTTTTACAGTAGGAGCTGTCTTGTAGTATCAGCTGCCCTTGAAGTAATGGATTTCAATACTTTTGAAACAAAAGTGCTGTTGATCAAAATGATGTGAAAGTCAAGTATATTATTTTCTCATGGAAGCAATGTTTATGTCCTTAGGCCCAACTGTGTGATATGAATGACCACACACTAACTTGCTTAATGAACTAGATAGTCTAAGTATCCTCAGAGCATAAATCCTTCTAAAATGCCTCAAATGGCATAGCACAGTAAGCAATTTGATACACTTATTCAGTTTATTACATCTTCTCTCTCTCTCTCTCTCTCTCTCTCTCTCTCTCTCTCTATATATATATATATATATATATATATATATAGCTACATGATGAAGAAACACCTCTGTATCATCATGGAAAGAAGGCTTCTTCGAAGTGTATTAGGATCACTTGATCACTCTTTGATAATACTTATACTGCCTTCTGTTTCTTACTATATTGTCCCCATAACAAACAAAAGCAGTTACGATCTAGTTGTTGGTCATTCTGTTGTATTTAAAAATGGCAGGTCTTTATTCTTTCCTGAACTATCATCTCATTAACACCAATTGTTTCACCTTGAACCCATTTGATTTTAAATGCATGAAACAACTGCTGTTTACACTGAAATTTTTACCCTCTGACTCAGCATCACTTTGTTATTTCACAATGTCAAGGATGCCTCCCAGTTGTGGCTTAAGTAGTAGCCAGATTCGAAGCATTCAGGGGTGACTCAGTCCTGAATCACAAAACCTCCCACCATTCCATCCCAGGTCACATCTTGCATGTTCCAGTATATATATAGTTGGTTTCAGCTGCTTTTTCCTTCCACTAATATATTTTTAATTCTAGAACTCATGTACTCAGATAAACATGTAAACCTATAGACACATATTCTCTCAAATGGCAGTCCCATTGTATAGAACATGTTACTAACTCCTCTTTTGAAATTACTTGAAAAGTTATTGCCCAGCTTCATAACAAAGATGGATTTATTAATTTATAGTCACTGACCACTCTTCCTTGGTGATAATCTATTTAACCTCCCCTGCTACCCTTTCTTCTCTCTTACCCATCTCAGTTTGATTTTGCCCCCAGGTTACAAGAAAGGCTTAGAACTCTGTAGAGCAGAGAAGGGGACAGATCGAGACTAGCAGCCTGTGAGACTCTTTTGCTGAACCCACCAGGAAACAAAGTTACTGAGATGAATTTATCTATCAGGGGCTGTCTGCCAACTACAGGAACAGAAGCTGATATCGTGGGTGTGACCGACTTTGTGTTGTGAATGTAAATCATTCCATTTCAAACTGCTACAAGCTGACTTTAGGTCCATTGAAAACTTGGGTCCAAAGAATAGTCCTGCATATACACAAAATTATAGTCTTCCAATTGTGTCACTTTTTGAAAATAACTTGTGCATGTGCCATTTATATCCCTAACCTATGTAATGTTTTAAAACATTTTTCACAGAAAGTTTGTTTAATATTAAACTCCTAGAAAGGAAGGCCTTATGGAAATCTAAGAAAAAGTGCCTAAAAATAATCTTTGAAGGCCCGACTGATAGAATTCCAAGTCAATATAAACATACATTTTCTGCTTGCTAATGAACTGACATAGTTTGGCTTATGGGGACAGCGCAAAGTATTTCTATCCTCTGGGTTGGCATAGAGTTGAGCACATCCCAGTGCGTGTGTGAAGCCAGGCTCAGAGGGCAGTGATGTCTTCACATCTCACCCCCCAGGACGGGAAGATAGCCTGCTCTCCTTTTTCAGTGGTCATTTGACTAAACCACTTTCATGTAGCCTCATAGTCCATCATCACCAGTGAAACCCTCCAGAATCTCACTTGCCATTGTCTGTTCTAAATTTACTCTAGTTTGTCAGCATTCCATTGGTGCTGAGGAGCACAGTGTGGCCTCATGCTGCCCCCCAGAATTCTAGCTGAACAGCAGCGAATTGTGAGGGTCCTTGCCTTGCAGTTTTCCTCTGTTGAGGAACTTACCCTGTGAAAGTACCCATTTACCAAGAACTTACCATTGGGAGGTAGAGGGAAGCACCCTATACAGGCAGTAACTCAAATTTGAGTTCATTCTAACTAAACTGGCCTTCTTTGTTTCCATTCTTCAAAGGAACACACAATGCCCTATAGGTTATGTATTCATTCAAATGACAATCCCAGTATACAAAACTTGCTTGTCTCTCTCTCCATGCACCTCCTGTCCTAAATGAAGTGGACAGTTAACACCTGTTCCCAAATACTCACATATGAGGTTATTTAACTGAAATAAGGCACTTACAGCAGCTGGCCAGATGTCTTCACCTCAAAAAGATGGTTTCACCCTGCCAGTTAACAAAACTGACTCAAGAGACATGATGCTAGAAACCAGCATAGTTACCCCATCGAGGGCTGCAAGCCCTTCAAAATCAGACTTAGTGTGTCTGGGAGGCCAACAGTATGGTGCTGTAACAAATGTATAAAGATGTTATTCCCATCTCAGGTCACAAAATAGACATTTATTTTTATCATAGAACTTGGCTATTAATATTTTATCATAGATTGTTTTATATACTCCATTGTAAGTTGGTTATTGTATCAGATGCATACTTTGAAGCTTAACTTTTTTAGTTCCCACATAAGGAAAGCTTCATGAGGTGGAAGAACTGAACTCAATTTTACTAATTTGGTAAGCAATAAGAAGGAAGGCCAAAAAGGGGAATAGGCAGGGAAGGGGGATAGGGAATGAAGAAGACAAGCTAAATCAGAAAACTCTAAGAAACAGAGTGTGTATAATAAAGGAAATGATGAATACAGCATTGGGGATGACAACAGAAATAATGAAGTCATCACAGTGGTTTGACTGCAGAGAGAGAAACCAAATTTGACCAAAGTGGTTATAGTGTGGAAGGCAGGAAGGGCCAGGGAGGAGGTCTTTAAAGAATAAATTTTCTGGCAAAGGTCAAGCCACCCAACCAATAGCTTTCAGACTTTAACAGGCGAAGAATATCCTAGGATTCCTACTTAGAATACAGATTCCCTGGCCCCATCCCAGGACAGTCTGATTTAGTGCCTAAAATGGGACCAGGAGGATGTGTTTTTAAGAAGGTCAACTGATTCCACATTTTGTACAGACACAGATAATACTCAGACCTCACTTTGAGAACACTCTATAAGGAAAGCAAAGAAAATCTTGCACATTTTAACAGCAGCAACTTATTAGAAGAGAACAGAGGTTGCTTGTAGGTAAGGAATATGCTACATTAACGCAACCGGGAAACAAGGCAGATTGACATAGAATTATTGCTGCACAGACAGACAGGATGTTTGAGATGCTGCAGGAATAGTGGGGCAAGAGAACACATTTCTTATTTCCCGGATGTAAATCAGCCTTTGCCCTTTGTAGCTAAACATATCCCTCACCCCAACTGAAGGAAAAAAAAAAAACCCTCAAAGAAACCTATGAAAATAATTAAGCATGATAATTCTGGATTATCCTTAATTAGAGGGAAGCTCTAGTGAGCTCCGAGCTTTGGAGGGTCATCATACATTTGTTACAAGTGATCTGTCACTGTTCCACGTGCACATTATTCATCCCTTCACCTCTGATCTTCCCGTCCTCTGAGCACAGCCCTCTGCAAGGACCCTGCACTTAGGCTGCAGAATAAAAGACATCCCCTCACACAGCTCCTGCTGCCACTATAGATGACATGTCTCTTCTGGGGGGCTTTAAGATGAAGAAAATCTTTTCCTCTCTCTCTTTCATTCTGTGCTGACTCCTCGGTGTCAGGCCCATGCCTCTGCCAGGAGCAGCAGCCTGTCCCTCATGGTGAACCCTTCAAAGGACTTGGGTCCTTGTTGCAGGAGGAGGAGCAGGACCCAGGCCAGAACCAACAGACTTGAAGCAGCTCTGATACCCGTTGTAGGTCTGAGGATTCCAGCCACGTGGAACGAGAAGAGGGAAAGCAAGGGAGTAAGGAAGGGAGGCTTGGCAAGAGAACAGGAAAAAGCCAGATCAAACACAAAGGGAAAAAAGGAGCCACACAAAGACTGCAGTCATCCCCTCTTCTTCTAAGAAAGACAGGCCTACAACCATCTCTCTGCCTGTTTCTGACTTTGTTCACAAGGCCCATGCAGAAATCATCACACCTCCTACAACTTAGGCTGTGAAGCCTTTTCCACGCCATGCAGTGCCATCTTCCTTTCTCCCGCCGAAGTGCTGCCTTCTGCCTTTGTACGGGGACGTGCCGCTCTGCATCAGTTAGTTGGTTGTATGTCCACTTTTCAATTAGCACAGATCTGTCTTCTTCCTGGCACCCGGACTGCACATAGGACATCACTGTTCGTAGGTTAGGTGGGCAATAAGTACTTACTGAGTTTTCAAAGTTAGATCATTCTTTTCTCCCTGGATCCAGTTCCTTAAGTTGTTTAGCTTCATATTAAGGAAGTCCCTGAAGACTCTCTTTTAGGTTAGGGAAATTGAAATGCATTTTAAATAAGTACCATCTCAATTGATATAGCAAAATTAGAATAGAAATTATGTAAAAAAGATTTTTAAAAAAGCACAAGTATATAGCTTTGAGGTCAGATCTGGGTCTGTAGTCCAGCTCTGTCACTAATTCCTTGGTTAAAGTCAGGAGACTTGTACCTCCTCTCTATACCTCTGTTTCCTCTATTTGTACATTAAGGATAATAATACCTCCTTTCTATAAGATCATTATGAAGAAGAAAAAAACTGGTATAAAAGTACCTGATAGATGTAAATGCTCAATAAATGTTAGTTTGGTTTGTTTCCTTCCCTTTTAATTTTGGAGTAAGCTACTTTTGGTGGCTTATTTTACTTTTCCTAGAAATAACATTTTTAGTGGGCAAAAATATTAATAACATAGCACCCAGTGATTCCATTAATAACATTAACAACATGTTAAAGTTTTAAAATGATAAGGCTTATCATGGCAGCCTGCTACCCATACAACCAGCCATGAGGCGTTCCACATCTCAGCCCTGCCTGCTTTTATTTCATTTTTATTTGTTTATTAATCATCAGCTGAGATTTTTGACAAATATGGTTAAAAATCAAAAGCTATGCTTTGGAGACATTCATGCTACTTTTACTTGTATTAAATTTGCAAGGAAAATTTATGTGCAAATATGAAAACTGTGAGTCACTGTGAGTATTTGTATGTATTCTCATAAAATTATCTTGGCATCCTTATATTTTGTTGTAATGGGTGTCAAGGACTTCTCTTTGCGCTAAATGGGAATATTTACTGATCAAGAGCTTGCTGTTGCATTCTCCTCTGCTATAACCTGAGGAAACAGCACCTTTTCACCTTTGAAACCAGCGTTTCCATATTACTCATGCCAGTCTTTTCTCACTAATTTTATGATTATAATGAGGCAGTGGTGCACTAGTTAGCACAGATGACCTTCTAATTGAAAGACTGTAAATTCAATCTCCATCGCTGGGCACCGACAGAAATTTAAATAAATATAGCTCCTAAAACCCTTGTGATGGGCTGGCCTAGTGACCAGGGGCTAGCAGAGCCCAAGTCATATGTCACAGGGGACCGCCGGCAACTTCTGGGTGTTAACTACAGGAGTCATTAAAAGTAGGTTGCCCTCACGAAGCAAAACGAGATGAGGGACTTTTCCCTGGCTTTGATTCAGGCACCGTGCCTTGGTTTTCTGTAACATATGCCGAGTTGCTTTTTTGTCAAAATGCTTCCTAAAACTGGAGTCTGAACACGAGGGGAAACTCCATTCTCAAATTGGACTTAAGCAGACAAGAAAAGTCTTGTCTATCAGGCCACCTTTTGTCCACTGCCATTTATAGATTTAGATGCAGTAAGCTGTCCAGGGCTATGTTGACTTCATCCCCTCGCTTGTTGTATTCACCCCCATTTTTCACCCCCATGACCTTAGACAGCAATCCAATTCAGGTTTCCAGAATGAACTGCCCTGAGGATCAAGATGGGTGTGGAAAGCTGTTTTAATGGTCAGTCCGAGGAAGGAATCCTTGGAGCTATAATGCTGGCAACATTTGTACCAAATAACTGAGCACTTGCCCTTGATATATTTTTGACCTTCCATTTTGCCATTAACACTGTTACTTGTGTGTATATGTCTCTTATTGTGAGCCACCTTGAATCTCTTTGGGAACCAAGTTACATATAATTTTTTAAACTAACTAGCTGCTTTAAAATAGGTCCCTGGACCTTGACAACAGCTACCTAAAAATGGCCCCATATTGCTGACAATGCCTTAAAGCTGGTGATTGTGTTGTCGGCATGGTGCATCTTTATCCTGTGTATATCACACAAACACAATGGAAATTTCCCATTGCCTTTAAAGTTTTGCATTCTGTATATTTGGTTGTTAGACAAATAGAGCAAGCTTTGCCGACTTCATTTTCATTCTTGGCAGCATGTTTTTATCATAAGGCAGATAGTCATTAATTTACAGAATCAACGCTGGGAACAGCTTTTGTGATCTCATATTAAATTTTCCCCTGAATCCGCCCCTTGGCAAAAATTACTCACATCGTTAAAAAATATTTAATTAGGCTGTAGTTTATACCCAGCTCACTGGGGAAATGTTGGAATTAATATGATTTGCATGAATTCTGTTTCTCTTTTTCTGTCAGAGATTAGTTTTGAATTCAGTTCAGAGGGTCGTTGACACTGCCAAGGACTCACAATCGTGAAGGTCAAACAGGTAGCAAATACTTCCCCTGGGTAGGTTCCCTGAAAAGACAGCTCAAAATTGCTTTTAATTATGGGTTACCTGAAAGGCCACTTGCTGTTTTTATTTTTCCACAGATCTCTGAAACACTGCATGATTGGAAGTTTTAGGTAAACCATTTTATTCCTAACTAAAACAGGCCCGTTATTGTGTAGAAATAGATGTGCCTAAAGGTATGGTCCCCAAATAATTTTCCTCATAACTCATTGATTTCTGTGGTTTGTTCACAAAAAAGAAAGTCTCCCCACCTTGAACTGGGGTGTAGAGATGTTGGATAAAGGTAGTCTTATAAGACAGCCAGCAGTGAGTAAATTTTCTACATAGTAATGCATCTGCTTGCTTAATTATCTTTCAAAAGATAAGATACAATGTTTAGTTATGCATTTCCTTGTTTATTCTTCCATGGGTTAGGAAAAAAACCTTAGGGAATCCACAATCCTATGCCATTTTTTTTTTCAAAAGAAAATTTAATGGAATATTTAATTAATAATCTAATCAATCAATTAATCTCAGTTACATAAGTGTTGAAATCTAATTCTTTTTCACAGCTATATCAATAAAAGAAGTGAAATGGCTGCCCACTTATCAGGATAATAGGAAGCCATTGCAGACACAAAGAAGAATTGAAATTGTATTAATTCTGCTGCACTGGTTCTGATTTGCCAGTGTTAACAAAGTCTTTGCATTTTAGACAAGGTTCGGTTCACCTACTGGGACCACCAGGTATACATTTTATGTCCTAACCTTTTCCAGTGGTGGAAAAAAGTGACAATTAGATTTTTTTAAAGAAAAATTCCCAAAAACTTAGGCTCTGCAGCTCTAAGTAAAGGCACATTCCAAATAATAAAAGGGCGTTTAACCTCTTTAGACATTACCTCTGTCTTTATTGTTAAGTTTAAAAATTACAAACCATCTGCCTTCAAAACATGTATAGACCACACCATGCTGCTGACTAGCCAACTGTTGATGCATAAATATTTATATCCCAAGTGATTTCTATGGGGCTTCTTTCAACACTGGAAAGATGAGATGCAGTTTGACCCTCACTTCAAAAAATCCTGAGTCAAGTCACTCACAGGGAGTGTGGATCTATTGCAGTCATAGCTCTATTTGATGACACGGCTCATGAAGATCACCACGTGTTCCAGATTACGAAGTGTTCTAAATTGGAGGAAACTTAAAATGGGAGAAAGGAGGAAGACTAGAACTTTCTGAATACATATACCCTGCTGGACACTGCTGTAGGTGATTTACACACACAATCTCATTCAATCTTCAAGACACCCTGCAAGGTGGATGTAACTGCCTCCATTGTACAGATGAGGAAGATAAAGTTCAAAGAAGCAGAGGAGATACATAGATAGATCTTTTCAATTAATCCCCTTCCTTTCATACATGAACCTGGAGGGACTAATATCCCCATAATCAACACAGTGAGGTAATCTCAAAGCTGAGACTAGAACCCAGTTCTCCTAACTACCTGCATAGCCCTCAGGCATGTGTCTGTATTTTCCCAAATACACTGTGACCAGCTCAAGCTAACAAAAGTATTAAATAAAAACTAGCACAGCTTTTTCTCTATATACCTTTGGTTCTTTTTTTTTTTTTTAACGGCAAGTCGACTCTTTTGGTTTTCCCAGAGAAATCCAAGCGTGCGTGTGGCTTTGTGAAATCTTTTACACAACAGGGCAATGTATATCCAGCTAACTGGCAGAAGGCAATTCATATAAAAACGTAACACTACTTTTCTAGTATTCTTGCCTGAATATATGAAAAACAAAATATATGACTGTAAAAGAATGGGTGAGAGAGAACAGTGTTTACATTACTAGAAATTTTACAAATGCACATAGCACTAGGGACATTAACTCAGCTTGGAAGAAAGGAAGTGGATGACTCAGGAAGCCCACAGAATCCTTTTCCATTTAGTTTTCTGCACTGTTGTTTGCTTTTGCCTTGTTGTTTTTTGGGGGGTTTTGTTTTGTTTTGCTTTTCCGGGAGTGGCCTTTTTGAAGAGTATAAGACTGCAAGAACTTGTACCTCCTCATATCTCTTCAAGGTAGTAAATCTCGATATTTCATCCCATAGTCTCAAAAAACCACAAAATTGGCTAATAGTCATACCGTTTGCATTGAGTTTTCTATTTATTTGCAAACAAACATCCTCTTTTACTTCACTCTGAGCAGAAATAAATTATGGGAATAGCTCTTGAGGCCACAGTCTAAATAGGGACATTCTGAGGCCACCAGTTTTCTTACTTGGTGGTTCTGCCCCACCACATTATCAGATGCCTCCCTTGTCTCTATTCCTACTGCTGTGCTAATGAAGCAAAAAATAAGTTTAGTATCGAACTTCTGTTTAATCAGACTTTCCACAACTAGTCCTACTTGAAAAGCATTGTGTATGAGGTACACTGCAAATGTAAGACTAGTAGTTTAGGGACTTTCTTAATGATTGGCACAATAAAATACTACGCTAACTGTGTGGCATGTATTGGTTTCTCTTATCAATTCTGATTCAGGGCAAGGAGTACACGTGGGTAATGATTATTGTTATTATTACAGCTGCCCTTTATTAGCTGCCTAGCATATGCCAATCACATTATTCATCTTATTTAATTCTCTCAACAACCCAAGAGTAAGTTGTAAAAGTCCCATTTTACAGACGAGAAGATGGAGGCTTACAGTCAGAAAGTAGGAGAGCTGAGATTCCAACTCTGGCCTTTTCAACTCCAAAGTCAAAATGCACCCTGCCTTCAACCAAAGCAATGTCTCAAACAAAGATCACTGGAATGTGAGATAGACTGATTTCTTCTTTTTAAAATGTTTTAAATTGAAATTGTGTGTATTTAAGGTGTGTAGCATGATGTTTTGATATACGTATTCATAATGAACTTAGTGAGCTGAGATTACTCTAGTCCAACTAGAGTTAACATTTTTTTTCACAGTTAACATTTTTTGGTGGTGAGAGCACTTAAGATCTACTCTTTGCAAATTTTAAATATACAATACAGTATTATTAACTACAGTCTCCATGCTGTACACTAGATCTCTAGAATTTGTTCTGTGTAACTAAAACTTTGTACACTGTAACCAAAATCTCCCATTTCCTTCACTTCCTCACCCCTTATCCAAAGAAAATGAAATTAGTATTGTCAAAGAGAAACCTGCCCTTTCATGTTCATTGCAACCTTATTCACAGGAGCCAAGATATGGAATCAACCTAAGGGTTTATCAATAGATGAATGGATAATGAAATACACAAACACAGAAGAATATTATTTGCCCTTAGAAAGGTGGATCCTACCATTTGTAATGCGAATGAACACGGACGACATTGTGCTAAGGAAAATACACCAGACACAGAAAGACAAATACTTCTATGTCAAATATACAAAAGTCATATTCATAGAAACAGACTGATTTATAGCCTTGATTGTGCATCTGATGCAGCTGTGAGATTGTAACAAGCCCCTTAAGTTCTGAATCTCAGGTCTTTAGTCTGACATACAAATGATAACAATGCAGGATCCCAAAGAGGAGAGAGGCCACATACAGAAAAGCCTTCTAAGGTCATCAGTTTAATCAAACCAACAAGTATTTATTGAGCACAGTGCTAGGTGTCTTGGGAACTATAATGATGAATAGGATATCATCCTAGACATAAAGAAGCCTGAATTCTAGAAAAGACTTTAATATGAGTATACAGTTAGCTAAGTAGAAAGTGTTAAGTTTCTTAAGTTCCTGGAACAAGTCATTTCCATTTCTTCTCCAATTATAACATTTTTGATACTGAAGGAAAAAGGAGATTAAAATTGATTAGAGAAAGTTTTCCTACAGCATGTATGACATTGTTTTAATAAAGAGGAGGAGAGGGAGTGGGAGTCAGGCTCTCTTTCCACATTACTATTAATACTTCCCTAGACCCGGTCGCTGGTGACTCAACACTGTTCTGGCTGCCCTTGGCAGGCATAGTCCTCATGGATTTATTTTTCACATAAAATTGTTCAAATACACAAGCATTAATTATGCAGATTATGTAAAAAGAAAAGATAATTGTGTTACTCTTGCAGTAGGAGTGGGGTGCGTTGCAGTCAGTGGATAACATCTAGTTCTAGGTGAGGGATGTCAAATTGACTGCAGGCAGTGATAGAAATGCTGACTTTTCCAAGTAAATATTGCCACTCACTCCAAGTGCAGACTCCTTAGAGCTCCTGCAAATCTTAGATATGTCGATTTTCTGGGATGCCAACCACACTCCTTTCCCGTGTCTCTGCCTGAAACGGCAGCAAGCCTTGCCCAAGCTCTTTCTGCCATGGTTCCTATCACCTTTGTGGCTTCCACTCTTGTATACGCAGACACTGTAGAAATTGAGGGGAACTGTTTGTGTATTTAGAAGATTTTATAGGTGTTTCCTAATTCATTCTCCTCATCAGAGGAAGCAAAGATTGCCTCTTCAAGATAACAAGTTAAAAACTGGAGAGACAGAAAAGGTACAGTGACTTATCCACCCTGATTTCAAGAATCGACTTATCCACCCTGATTTCAAGAATCAGTGGTGAAGACAGAGGAGAAACAAGAACAGACTTTTGTTTCCCAGGCTAACATTTAAGCCAGTAGTTTATATTATGCCTTTTTATATTAACAGTGTCACCTTAACTTAGTTGGTCTTTCTGTTTCTATCCTTTCCTTCTGTTTTGAAAACTGATTAATGCAGTATGCCAACAAGTCTAACACAGTGGTTCTCCCTCTATTTTCATCAATGAAATATGTTCTTTAAGCTAAACCTTCTGGAATGACCAAAACCAAATAAAACATGCCAGTATAGAGCTGCTCTAGTTGGAAAGTGAGAGAGGGAGGCCTCAGAGGTATCCCAGGGACTCCTTAACCTGGAGCCCACAGGTAGGCTCTTGTCATCTATAATTTCCTCAAATGACTTGCAATGTCAGGGGGAGGATGGGGAAGGAAACGATACTGTTCATCAGAGATGCAAAGAATCTGTGATCCCTGTGGATCAAAGGCAGCTGTCTTTTGGTTCAGCATGAAACCCATCTTCATCCCCCGCTAATTGTGTATTAATAATGCTTCTGAATCAAGTTCAAGTGGTTTTGAGTTTCTAATGGCTATGCCATACTTTTGACTCTTAAGTCTCAAAAGATCAGATTCAACAGCCCAGCTATGGGCTTCTGTTAATATAATCAATAGGTAAGCATAATGGATAAACCACCATATTACTCTGGGACCCCAAATACATAGCAAACCCTTCTGAATCACCTCATTCCTCAATACAATTTCAATGCCATTTTTTCACTTACTTCCTCATTCATTCAATTAATATATATAGAACATTTTCTATGCACAGGGTTTGTAGAAATGAATTAGATATGGCTGCTGCTCTGAAGAAGCTTACAGTCTAGTGAATGAATATACACTTACACTTAATATATGCCAGGTTTGCTTTTGTTTTACACATTGTATGCATTACCTCATTTAATTTTGACCACAGGAAGGTAGATACCATTATTACCTTTACTTTATAACTGAGTAAACAGTAGAGTAACTTGCCCAAAGTGGGTAATGGTTTCAATCCCAAACCATTTGCCTCTAGAGTCTACATTAATGACCAGTACCCTCTATCAGGAACATGTAAAAGTGTTAGAAAACCTCCCAGGACATAGCTCATTGTGTCTATACAATTAGCCATAAAACTGGACCTGGCTATCCCAGAACCCAACCAAATATTCTAGTCCAACAAATGCACCTTGTTTGTCTGGCTATCCTGGGAAGTCCCTCTTAGCAAACAGAGCGAGAACTTATTAGCCTCAAAGACGGAACTTCATTTCTAAATGACACAGTTAAAACTAGAACAAGAGACTTCATAATAATTGTGTACAGTCAGTGAAAGCCATTAGATCATAAGGAAGGGCTGACTGTCAGTTCTACTAATAGGTTACTAGAAACCATACCTTTAATAATCTCTATTTCATCTAAGGAAGCACAAAAAAAAAAGTAGCATTGAAGTGATAATGACTCATTAGTGGCTTGAAATTGGGAGTCTGTTTCTTTGTTTTGTTTTGTGCTATGTAGTGCTGTTCAGACAACAGAATAGATCTCGGAAAATCAAAGGATGGTCAATGGTAGAAACAAAAAGAATCCCCAGGTATAAAGGAACCAAATGGAGTTCACTAAATGAAAACCCCTGAGCATTTTGCATGAAGAATATGTAATCACCCCAGCGCCCCCCAGGACCATTCTCCTGAGGCTCACGGAGGGTTGGTTGTTCCACATGGAAGAAATGCATGAGAACAGTAAAGTATATGCAAATTACAAGAGGGACAGACTTTCTAGCCTGAAGTCTAGAATGAAAAAATGTTGAGGTAAAAAGGGAGAAATAAATAGCTGGGTGCTAATAAAAATGGAGTTTGCCCATTGCTTCAGTGATGCCAAATGGATGGGCTAAGAAAACATGCTGTGTTCTCTCATGAAGTCCCTGATCCTCATTAAAGAAAATGGGGATGAGCTAATCAACTCTAACAACTAAGTCTGCCAGGTCCAAGCCATCTCCATCAGTTCCTTCTCCAGCTTTTATTTCTCATAACTCATTTCTAAACACTGAAACTGTTATTCCTGAGGCTTCCTTGTTCTTTTATGGATAAAGAAAGAGCTGCAGTTTAGTCTTCACAAAAGTTGCCCGTAAATCCTTGAGTCATCCTTGTTTTGATTTTGTTTTGTGTTTTTCTATCCCTCTTGGTGTGGATTGCATGAAATTTTCCATTTGCAAAAGGGTTTAATCAACAGTAAATGTTTTGAATCAAGATTAAAAACATAAATACTTTAAGAGCTATGTATTTATTCTGTCCTGCTAGATGCAGTCATTTTATCTTGTTGCTGGAGGGCAACGCAAAGCCATAGATGCTCTAATGAATTCCTTGCAACAGGCAGGTACACTGATGGTTAATAGTAATTAATGTTTATCTTAAAATATCCCGGGTTCTTCTGCCGAATTCTTCCCCTTCTCCTTGACACATCAAAAGTGGGAAATCATCTATGAGACTCTTTTATTTGTCTCTGTTTTCGGACAGCACATTTACATACTCTCGAAAGCAATCAATACCAGCAAGCCCAGGTCTTCCAAGAGTCCTTAATTATACGCCTAAGAATGCATATGTATTCACATGTAATACTTATGTTTCTTCAGTGTTTCCCCCACCTTTTTAGCTGACATGTGTTAAGAGTCTTTGAAAGCGAAGAGTAATATAAAGAGAATAACAAGAAAATACACAGTGTGTTGTTAAATGTGATGGCAAAATAATTTTTTTTTTTTAAAAAAAGCATCAGTCAGTATGATCAGTAAAAGGGTAAAAAAAAAAGACAGCCGGCAAACTGTCTATCATGTGATGAAATTTGACAGTAGGGATTATGGCTTTGATGGACCAGAACAGCTAATAGAAGAAGCTGACATTTTTGAAACCCTGCTAATTAAGGGTTCCTTCCTTAATATTAAAATAAAGTCTTTGTCTGGGTTTTATGGTTGGAGAATCAGGTGTTTTCATTAATATATGCCAGTCAGTCTTAATAAGCTTGGAGGGCAGAGGAAGTTATTATTGAGTGACCTTCTACAAAATAAGCATGTTGCTAAGGGCTCTAACCCTGCCCCGTTCAGACTGATGAATCTCATTTCCAATGCAAAAGCTTCACAAGAAATCCAAGTATTCTCTGTGCAATCACAGAAAATAATCCTTGTGTCTCTTGTAATGTCCAGAATTGCCACTTACTACACTACTACTGTACAATGAATATTACAATACATATTATTTTTCTACCACAATTGTCTACATTTCTGAATTGCCCAGAATAGGAAAACTTATTGTGAAGACACTTGTATTGAAAAGTCAGCTCATTTTAATACTTTTCAAATAGTCATCTACTCTGTTCATGAATTACAATGCTCAGAATACATCTGACAATACTGGCTTTGAAAAGGAGATATGTCTATATTATTACATATTCATTTTCAAATAGATTTCAAACAGATTTTAAACCATTCATTGAAATTCATTGAAATGATAAATTCACAGTTGGATTTTGATTGACTCTTAATCCAATTTTACTTTCGATAAGTTTTCACCCCTCTCTTCCCACCCACTCCCAGGGACCTTTCTCAACCAATGCATTTTTGCTCTTCTGTTGGCTTTTAAAGCAAAACTGAAGGGGTTTGGTAAAACTGGAAGGTTTTGATAACCACATGTAAAGTTCGTAAAAATGAATTGGTAAATTTAATTAAATTCAGAAGGCACAACCCTATAGGTGATTTTGATTTTTCTGGCTGATTTCCAATGTATCAGTGCTGTCTTACAGAAGCAAGGTTTTTGGTAGCTGGCTGTTGGTTCACAACCTAAAGCAAAACTTTGAAAGAGTCTTTCAGTTACTAAGCCATACCAACGTATCTAGACGGCATGGAAATGTGCAGTTAGACAAGGTATTTGGTGTTGGGATAGTAGATCACACAGGTTGAGGTTTTGTGGTTGCCCAGTTAAAAGAGCATTATTGAAATACTCTTCACCTTGAGCTCTTTCTACCTGCCCTAGGAAGAAAAGTTGGTTAGCACCACTGTTGTTGGACTTGTGGTTGAGTAAAAAGACAACAACCCTACTGGGAGAAGAAAGAAGCTAGATTAAAAATTCCAAAGTGTGCTTCCATATCAAAGTTAAAGTAGTTTTTTCTAATTCTGTGAAGAAAGTCAATGGTAGCTTGATGGGGATAGCACTGAATCTATAAATTATTTTGGGCAGTATGGCCATTTTCACAATATTGATTCTTCCTATCCATGAGCATGGAATGTTTCTCCATTTGCTTGTGTCCTCTCTTATTTCCTTGAGCAGTGGTTTGTAGTTGTCCTTGAAGAGGACTTTCACATCCCTTGTAGGTTGTATTCCTAGGTATTTTATTCTATTTGTAGCAATTGTGAATGGGAGTTCACTCATGATTTGGGTCTCTGTTTGTCTATTATTGGTGTATAAGAATGCTTGTAATTTTTGCACATTTATTTTGTATCCTGAGACTTTGCTGAAGTTGCTTATCATCAGGTTGAGGAAATTTGGGGCTGAGATGATGGGGTTTTCTTTTTTTTTTCTTCTTTTCTTTCTTTTTTTTTTCTTTCCATGCAGTCTGGAGTGCAGTGGTGCGATCTCAGCTCACTGCAAGCTCCGCCTCATGGGTTCACGCCATTCTCCTGCCTCAGCCTCCTGAGTGGGGTTTCTAAATATACGATCATGTCATCTGCAGACAGACAATTTGACTTCCTCTCTTCCTATTTGAATACCTGTTATTTCTTTCTGTTGCCTGATTGCCCTGGCCAGAACTTCCAATACTATGTTGAACAGGAGAGAGGGCATCCTTGTCTTGTGCCAGTTTTCAAAGGGAATGCTTCCAGCTTTTGCCCATTCAGTGTGATATTGACCGTGGGTTTGTCATAAATAGCTCTTATTATTTTGAGATACATTCCATCAATACCTAGTTCATTGAGCATTTTTAGCAGGAAGGGGTATTGAATTTTATCGAAGGCCTTTATCTATTGAGATAATGAGGTTTTTGTCATTGGTTCTGTTTATGTGATGGATTATATTTATTGATTTGTGTATGTTGAACCAGCCTTGCATCCCAGGGATGAAGCCAACTTGATCGTGGTGGATAAGCTTTTTGATGTGCCGCCGGATTTGGTTTGCCAGTACTTTATTGAGGATTTTCATATCGATGTTCATCAGAGATATTGGCCTGAAATTTTCTTTTGTTGTTGTGTCTCTGCCAGGTTTTGGTATCAAGATGAGTTAGGGAGGAGTCCCTCTTTTTCTATTGTTTGGAACAGTTTCAGAAGGAATGGTACGGGCTCCTCTTTGTTCCTCTGGTAGAATTCGGCTATGAATCCATCTTGTCCTGGTTTTTTTTTTGTTTTTTTTTTGTTTTTTTTTTTTTTTGGTGAGTAGGCTATTAATTACTGGCTCAATTTCAGAACTTGTTATTGGGCTATTCAGGGATTCTACTTCTTCCTGGTTTAGTCTTGGGAGGGTATATGTGTCCAGGAATTTAACCATTTCTTCTACATTTTCCAGTTTATTTGCATAGAACTGTTTGTAGTATTTTCTGGTTTTTTTTTTTTTTTGAGACGGAGTCTCACTCTGTCGCCCAGGCTGGGGTGCAATGGCCAGATCTCAGCTCACTGCAAGCTCTGCCTCCTGGGTTTACGCCATTCTCCTGCCTCAGCCTCCCGAGTAGCTGGAACTACAGGTGCCCGCCTGCTCGCCTGGCTAGTTTTTTGTATTTTTTAGTAGAGACGAGGTTTCACCGTGTTAGCCAGGATGGTCTCGACCTCCTGACCTCGTGATCCACCTGTCTCGGCCTCCCAAAGTGCTGGGATTACAGGCTTGAACCACCGTGCCCAGACAAGTGTCTGTAGTATTTTCTGATGGTAGTTTGTATTTCTGTGGGATCAGTGGTGATATCCCCTTTACATTTTTTATTGCATCTATTTGATTCTTCTCTCTTTTCTTCTTTATTAGTCTGGCTAGTGGTCTATTTTGTTAATCTTTTCAAGGAAAAACAAGCTCCTGCATTCATTTATTTTTTGAAGGGTTTTTCATGTCTCTATCCCAAAAAAAAGAGCCCATATAGCCAAGACAATCCTAAGCAAAAAGAACAAAGCTGGAGACATCATGCCACCTGACTTCAAACTATACTACAAGGCTACAGTAACCAAAACAGCATGGTACTGGTACCAAAACAGATATAGAGATCAATGGAACAGAACAGTGGCCTCAGAAATAATGCTGCGTATCTACAACCATCTGATCTTTGACAAACCTGACAAAAGCAAGCAATGGGGAAAGGATTCCCTATTTAATAAATGGTGTTGAGAAAACTGGCTAGCCATATGCAGAAAACTGAAACTGGACCCCTTCCTTACACCTTATACAAAAATTGACTCAAGATGGAATAAAGACTTAAATGTAAGACCTAAAAGCATAAAAACCCTAGAAGAAAACCTAGGCAATACCATTCAGGACATAGGCATGGGCAAAGACTTCATGACTAAAACACCAAAAGCAATGGCAACAAAGCCAAAATTGACAAATGGGATCCAATTAAACTAAAGAGCTTCCGCACAGCAAAATAAACTACCATCAGAGTGAACAGGCAACCTACAGAATGGGAGACAATTTTTGCAATTGGTTCATCTGACAAAGAGCTAATATCCAGAATCTACAAGGAACTCAAACAAATTTACAAGAAAAAAAAAACCCATCAAAAAATGGGCAAAGGCTATGAACAGACACTTCTCAAAAGAAGACATGTATGCAGCCAGCAAACATATGAAGAAAGGCTCAACATCACTGGTCATTAGAGAAATGCAAATCAAAAGCACAATGAGATACCATCTCACACCAGGTAGAATGGCGATTATTAAAACGTCAGGAAACAACAGATCCTAGTGAGGATGTGGAGCAATAGGAATGCTTTTACTCTGTTGGTGGGAGTATAAACTAGTTCTACCATTGTGGAAGACAGTGCAGCGATTCCTCAAGGATCTAGAACCAGAAATACCATTTGACCCAGCAATCCCATTACTGGGAATATACCCAAAGGATTATAAATCATGCTACTATAAAGACACATGCACACATATGTTTACTGCGGCACTTTTCACAACAGCAAAGACTTGGAACCGACCCAAATGCCCATCAATGATAGGCTGGATAAAGAAAATGTGGCACATATACACCATGGAATACTATGCAGCCATAAAAATGATGAGTTCATGTCCTTTGCAGGGACATGGATGAAGCTGGAAACCATCATTCTGAGCAAACTAACACAGGAACGGAAAACCAAATACCACATGTTCTCACTCATAAGTGGGAGTTGAACAATGAAAACACATGGACACAGGGAGGGGAACATCACACACCTGGGACAGTCAGTGGGTGGGAGGCTAGGGGAGGGATAGCATTAGGAGAAATACCTAATGTAGATGACATGTTGATGGATGCAGCAAACCACCATGGTACGTGTACACCTTTGTAACAAACCTGCATGTTCTGCACATGTATCCCAGAACTTAAAGTGTAATTTTAAAAAACAAACAAACAAAAAAACCATGATGACTTTGAACAGACCTTTTCCATAAAAGGTGACATTCAGTAATTGCATTGTTTGTAACTCAGAGGATGCATGCTTGAGGGAATTGCAACCCCATTCTCCGTGATATGCTCATTTCACATTGCATGCCTGTAGCAAAACATCACGTGCACCCCATGAATATATACATTTACTCTGTAGCAACAAAAAAATTTAAAGGTTTTTTTTTAAAGTTAACACTTTTTAAAGTTAACACTCAAACCCACTGCTTAAAAAGACCTACAAATAAATTCTTCAGAATTAAACTTCAAAAAAAAAAAAAAAAAGATTCCAAAGTATGGTTAACAGAGCAAATCCTGTCTCTAATTAATTAATTAAAATTCCAAATTACGCCATAGGTTTTGTGTTCACCTATTGGGGGGAAAAAAAATCATCCACCATAAACTGAGATCATTCCAGTGTGGCATATACAGGAACAAATGAGATAAAAATCATGGGTCCAGGGCTTAAAAATGTAGGACAAGAAGTTAGCTCAAAGTGTGCCAATTATCTAGACCTATGTCTACAATGAGACAATTGTCCTTGAGGTACCAACCTGAGAAGAAAAATGAGATATGACATTTCCTATAAATGATTACTTGAACCTGTTCTTTAGTATTTTAAAAGGAACGGGAAAACAGTTAATGAACACTAGCATGGATCTATCTCTTTAGGGCCTAAATCAATCACTTAGTGTTTATTGAACCTCTGCCTAATGCTTCCCCAACATCCTAGGCTTTATCCAAGAACAGTGTAATATACTACCCCTGCTCTTATAAGCTCCAGTGCAGTTAAAACCCTATTGTGTCCTGGATTGCTCCCATCTTTTCATCCAAGCCGCCTGTCCTTTCTCTTTCTTTTCTGTGAGGAGTCAGAATGGGAGTTGCTGTCCCAGATACTTTTGGTTCACAACCACGTCTGGGTGCAGACATACTAGTACTACCCAATGTGTGAATCATGAACTAGCAGGTTCAGCATCACCCAGGAGCTTCCTAAATGCAGGATGTTGGCCCCTACCCCAGATCTCTGGAGCCAGAATCTCTGGGAGTCCATGCTGCGTTTTAAGGAAATTCTAAAGAATCTGGAGAAATTTGAGAGGCAGTGATCTACAGTACTCATGTCAAAAATTCATCGTCTACTACATTGTGTTTGTTGTCATATATTTTTCTCATATTATTTGACTTTGTATGTGTTTTTCTTATCTCTCCAAAGTGGACTGTAAGCTACTTGGGGGCAGGTGCTGAGTTGTAATGTTTCTTGTAATTCCTAAAATCTCAAATACAGTGTGTTACAGAGAGAGTAGATGATCAATAAATATATGATTGACTAATTAAATGTACTATTTCAGTTCTTTTATTCCTTGGACATTTATTTCTGTTATCTTTTACTATCTTATACCTCTTCCCTTTCATGTCATTTTCATGTTCTACTCCAAGAATTCTTGCTTCTAGATCATCACTGTTCAACAGAAACATACTGCAAACCCACATGGATAATTTTAAATTTTCCTACTAGCCACATTTTAAAAAGTAAAAACAAGTGAGAAGAGTTTTAATGATTTGCTATTTTATTCAGTTTCACGTATCTAAAATATTATTTTAGCATGCAATCAATATAAAACATATGATGGTTTGCATTCTTTGTATTTTTGTATAAAGTCTTTAAAACCTGGTGTTAATGTGTGCTTATAGCATATTACAAATCAGAGCAGCCACATGCCAAGCGCTCAGTAGCAACACCTGACTCGCACCTTCCATATTGGGCAGTACAGCTCTAGAGACTATTCCTGGATAAACAGCAAAGGTGCCAAAATGCCAGATTACATGTGTGTGATTACAGCATTGTCTGGTGAGACAAGACATAGAACCTATCAGTTTCTCAAAAGGGTTTGCTCCCTCACCACCACCATAGTCCTCTCAAAATACCCTAAGATATACAGGCAGGCTTTTAGCCTCTGGAATGAGTCATTTCTTTTGACCCATTTTTTTCTACTTGCCAGTTCTATTTACATTCTCTGAGACTAACTCAGTCTGTTATTAAACAGTTGTGAATTTAACTTATTCCTTTAAAATAGCACCTAGAGAGTGTTCAGGGTATTGACTTCCTTTCATAGAAGATAACCTCAAACACTACCACAGTTAGTAGTTACAATAGCCAAAATAAAAATAGCAGTATATTAGGCCTTTTTCTTATGGTAATTCACTAGAAATAAATTATGCACCATGGCCATGGTGCCCACATGGTATTCGGGAGGGTCAGTGATTAATCACGGCATGAAGAATTTTGTTCCTTCTTGTTCTCCTATTGGATTAACTCCCCAAATAATTTCATAACATGGGCTAACCACCCATATTCTACAGTGGCTGAAATATTTTAGTATACTTTGTGGTTTTCTAAGGTTTTTTTTAGGTTCTGGGGTACATGTGCAGGATGTGCAGGTTACAGAGGTAAACATGTGCCATGGTGGTTTACTGCACCTATCAACCCATTAGATAAGATTTTTAAAGACCCCTCATGGGGACATGGAGAAGGAGAGCCAGTTGTTTCAAATACAGCAGCGACAGCATTGACATAATGCTCCAGTCCAAGCAAGATCCTCCTTTGGTTTTGCTTTCTCTTAAAGATTTCTTGAGGTGTACAAACGAATTATCTTTGTTAAATCTTTCTGGTTTTGCTGTTGTTTTTTTCACCCAACAGTATCAGTTAAACATTGTGACGCAACTCCTGGTGGGAAGCGCTGTTGCTGATCTTCCACTATACAGTAGCCCCTTTGAAAACACTCAGGAATGACTAATTGTATGATTTGTGTGTTTTATTATTTATTATTATTTGGGTATGTAATTGTTATATGGGTGCATTAAGCATATCTAAGGTTTTAGTCATATAAACCACATTATTTTGCCATGACCAGAGTAAAATTACTTTGTAGCTTTCAAAACATAAATGCAAAAATCATCCCCAGAATTATTATAGTTTTCCTAATCCAGTTACCTTTTCTTAAAATATAAGAGCTGGGCTGGCGAGCTGGCTCATGCCTGTAATCCCAGCACTTTGGGAGGTTGAGGCAGGCCGATCACTTGAGGCCAGCAGTTTGAGACCAGCATGGCCAACATGGCAAAACCCCGTCTCTACTAAAAATACAAAAAAAATTAGCCAGGCACAGTAGTTCATACCTATAATCCCAAATAACTACTCCAGAGGCTGAGACCGGAGGATCGCTTGAGCCTAGGACGTGGAGGTTGCAGAGAGCTGAGATCATGCCACTGCACTCCAACCTAGGTGACAGGGCAAGACCCTGTCTCAAAATAAAATGGCTGTTTAGAATCAGGGAAATATTTAAATTTCAATCTTGCAAGCATTTTCCACTCTTTCTTGTTCATGTAATCAAAGAAGAAGGACAAAATTCACTATGAGAACAATAACAAAAATTGAGATGTATTGATACTGAAGTCTGGCTGTGCATAACAGGCACCTCAACACATATCCAGCTTTAAATGACAAATACTGAAACATGTAAAATTTGAGGATAATGGATTAACTATGCCAATATCAAGTATTTTATGTTGATTGGTGTCCTTATCACCAAGGTAATGAAGAAGCTTTGAAAGTGACATCTTACTATTCATTTGATCTCCAGAAAAAAAGAGACTGACTTCAGTTACTTTTAAGATTGTTAATGTTTCTTTCTTGGCATCGTTTCACTTTTTGCTATGATGTAACCTCTAACGGCATCCTTTTTCCTTCTCAGCACTGTGATAAATACTAAGAAGTTGGCCTTTTCTCCCCTACAGACACTTGAAAAATTTAAAACTATAGGAACCTTGTAAAACAAGGTTTTAAAATTTCTTGATTTAGTCACTTTCACAAATCCCTGGGCTCATTCCTGTGATGTAATATCCCCACAGTATTAAGGCATTCTCTAGGTTCTTCTTTTAACTGATGTCTCTTAAGAAAAAGAAAAGGATATTGACACATCAATACTGTTCTAAAACCACTGCTTCCATAGTATGGTGTGATGGAGGTATACCTGATCTAAGATTACAAGAAAATATGAAATATAGCGTATAATTTATTCTTAGAACAAAAATGGGGGAGACCTTCAAAGAGTTTGTGGATCTGTTTTATACACAGACTGTTTCCAGAAGTATTTAAACGTGCTGACTTCCAAGTAACTGTGCCCGTCTCAATTAGTAGCTTCAGTTTGTTCTTTATTTCCTCTTTGACTCTATTTCCCCGAAAGTCTGCTTTTTTCTTTCTCTTCTCTGAGAACTAGGAGATCCACTCATCCCCTGGAATTATCTCCTGGCACATCTTAATCAAAGTTCAGAACTAGTTATGCACTATCTCTTGTTTTTGTTGTTTTTTGGGGTTTTTGTTTTTTTGAGACGGAGTCTCACTCTTGTCACCCAGGCCGAAGTGCAATGTCGTGATCTCAGCTCACTGCAACCTCTGCCTCCTGGGCTCAAGCAATTCTCCTGCCTCAGCCTCCCATATGCAATGTCTCTTTGGATGCTGCTGTTGGAATTCTCAAGTCAGGCACGCCCGGGGTGATAGAAAAATGTATGTAAAACAAAAAAACGTACTTCATGGATTCCCACGGGAGTCAAAATGTTTATTTTTGAAGATAAAATAAACACATGATGTGGTATCTTTTAGCTAAAATTCTTCTAAGGGAAGCCTCTGTTAACATATCTGTAGAAAGAGAGTGGATTCGTGTTCTTATTTGATGACACTGGAAGGATTTTTCATTCTATCTCATCATTCTGATATAGAACCTTTCTTCTTGTTCTACTAATTTATACACGTATTTCTGTAACAGACCCAATGCTTTTATGCGTTTTTCTTCAGATAAGTCAGCAAATACATAGAATGAGACAGAGCAGTAAAGAACATCAAGTTTCTGTCAAAACAGTTCATAAATATTCAGTGGAATTCTGCAACATGTAGGAAGTTATGAAGATGGCATTAAGATACCAGTAAATCCAAAGAAAACCTATGCTAATCAAGCTATCATATCTTATTATATTTTATTCTCTTATCACTTTATTATCCTTCAATAATATAAATGTGACCCCTCCCCCCCCAAAAAAAATACAAATCCTGACCTGCTGTGGCGAGATAGAACTTCCACCTCATCCTGGGGCAGGATTTTCTAACAGGGATGTCAGGGTCTCTTGGGTAGATCTGAAAGCCTCACCTGGGAGTTTAGTTTCCGAGCCACTTACCACAAACAGAGTCCTCCTCAGGAATGGCCTTTTATTCAGATATTGCTAGCATTCCCTAAGGGAGTGGAGCCTGGATGCAAAAGGACTCCTGAGAAAGAGGTTAACTAAGAGCCCCTGCAGTAACCTCAATGCCCTCAAAGTATTTTTTAATAGCAGCCTTACAAAAGGTTTATGGCATTCTACCTTAAATAGGTTTTAAATGACCTTTTCTATTGATAAAAACCAACTTTGTATTGTTCCTAAGACTGAAATAGTCTAAAAGAAAGAAATATCTTGAAAACAGATGTATGGCCTTTCTTTATCAAAGTATTCTCTTAAGTTGTTCCAATATGGAGATAACTTACAAGATCACTGCCTACTCCTCCTCTGCACCAAACCCCTTCAATCAAAGAAGCACTGAATTCAATGAGTTGCACTGTTAGTACATCACTCTAGTTAAAAAGTATTGCTCACCCCAGGGGGCCAAGCAAAGGCTATTGACATGCTTGCTTGATGTATGAAAAGACAAATTAGTCCCCCATCCTATCTACCAGCAGGGTACAGTGACCTGACATGGAAAAGTCAACTCAAACCACTGTATAATATATTTACATTTTTTTCCAGGAAACTTCAGAGTTACCAAATCAGCTGTGTCTAGTGTGCAAATTACATGCAAGCTAACAGAATGTGAAATAAATTTGACAAAGGCTGTGTGGTTTAGCTTGACTATAGGATATGCTGGATGGCACAAGTGACTATGGCTTGTCCTGGAGGAATCTATGGTAACACTGGGCAAAAGGCAGGAGAAAAAGAGTTTAAACAAAATGCTGTTTCTGGATGTGATTATTTATTACTTGTTGCCTATCTGCTGCCCCTGATACATTCTCAGCTGTTTTGTAATACACTAAGCAACATGAGAGAGTAAGTTCTCTTCTAGAGTTATTCAGCTAGAGTAAAGTTAGACCAAGTAGGTGAAGTTGGAAACAGCCATGCTTCCTTCTTCTTCTGCTAGAGAAACAGTTCAAAGATCATTGGGTCTGTTATCTTGAGTTTTATAAACAGAACATGGATTTTTGAAGTTCTCACAGTTGCCTTAGAATGCAATTTGCACTAATCAAAAGAACACATTATTGGAGGGGGAAGGCTCTACTTTTTCATTAGATCATAATTAAGGATTGAAGATAGGACCAATAATTAACATAAAATGAAATTTCTCTAAATTTCTACTATTGGTGATTTGAAGGGAGAGTTAAGAACAAATATTTATTTTTTATGGAACTATGTTACAGGTCAGATCCTGAGGACATAAGGGTGTGAACACTGGAAACCAACCAGTTAAACAGAGTTTTGCCATAGATTGGAAACAAGTGGAATATGAAAGATGGACACTATTCTCTTAAAGAGTTTCTTAAAACCTGTCCCTTCCTGGCACTTATACAATCCCATCCTCAGTTAAGCTCAAGGACTTAACGTGAATAAATATATTATGGTGCTATATTATAATACATTTTAAGGAGCAAATAATGTTATCATTACAATGCCATTATAGTAACATAAAAGAACCAACTTAAACTTTTCCAAATCAAGTACAAGTGAAAGAAAATTTTTTTCAGGCATAAATATCCATTCTTTATTCATTCAACAAAACATTTGTAATATAGCTACTAAATATAACAGACTAGTCCTAGTTCTCAGCAGGCACATGTTTTGGAAGAGGTGGTAACTGAAGATTTAAAGGTACCTAATTAGCATTGGATTGGAGCTCTATTTGTTTTTCCAACCTGAAGCTAACATGAAGTAATGTCTGTTCATCAAGCAAAAAATTCTCCGTCTTGCTGTCTGTAGTCTATTTTGAGGCACAGAATTTAGTGGCAGGAAACATGAGTTCTAGTCTGTCTCACCTGGTGAGTATCCATAAGAGAGAAAAAAAAATCAGACAAGGGTTTAGTGGGAAAAGTGGTAGACTAAGAATTAGACAGTTGGGCTCACAGCCCTGTTTCTACCACTAAACAGCTGGGTAAACTTGAACATGCATTTGAATTCTCAGAACTGTAGGGCTTTTTCCCATTAAGTAAGGAGATATTAAAAGATGGTTTTTAAGGTGTCTTCTGGTTCTAAAATTTAAGTGAAATGAAGTCAAAGTAGTATGAGAAATGTTGAAAGTGTTAGATACATGTAAGAAGTGATGATAATGATGATGACGACTCAGATGCATATATAAGTTGACCTTTATCTAATCCTACCCCTATTTTGGTTTAGTACACCTCCTTTAGTGCCTTGTTTTGGCCCAAGAGTTCCATGGCAGAACATCTCCAGCTCCAGGGGATTGGCAGGCTGCCTGCCCTCAGCCTCCTCCCTTCGTGGTGCTCAGTGTTCTTTCCTGAATAAAGCAAGCTGAAGCACAGGGGAATTCAGAGGTCTCTGCTGAGCCTCTATGGCTGCTAGTGCTACTACCTGAGGGGTGATAGGTCAAGTGGGCTTTGAACCAAATTCTGTTTCCACCCTTGGCCTTTTCTAGTATTCAGGTTCTTTTGTAAACGGGACATGATCATACCAGTTCAAAAGATTGTTATGAGGATTAATCAAAGCAAAGCACAAAAATTAATACTTTTTGCACATAGTAGGTAACTGCCAGTATTGTTATTAAGGCTGAAAGCATGTATCACCCCTGCTGTACAGTGATGTCCCAAAGTGAGGAAACAAAGGTACATAATAATATGCATTTCTTCATGTCATTCATCCTGATCCACCAAACAGCAACAGCAACAACAACAAGACGTGTTTGTGGTGCTTATTTCTCACAAAGTGATTCCTTCTGCATAGTTTCACTGGATTTTCAAAATTAGGCTGAGAGGCAGGTAAACCAAGTCTTGTTTTCTTCCCAGCTCTCAGGGCCACAGCCTTGCACCATTCCCAAGAAACAAAACTCCAGGGGAGCATCCATGTGGAATACAATGTGGGTGGTTCTCCTAGGGCCCTGCAGAGCAGCAATGCTGCGACTTTTAGAAGAGGAAACTGAAGCCCAGGGAGGTTAAATTAATTGTCCAAGGTCACACAGTGATCTTGAAGTCAGGTTATGACTCCAAGTAGTGGGGCTTTCCTCCACACTGCACGGCCTTAACTACAGTATACATATAAACACTATGTTAATGTCAAACTCTCAGTGCCCACCTCGCCCTCATCATTAAGCTTTGAGGTATGTTGGAGGTATGTTGGTGGGAAATCCCATGAGGCCACAGGGAAAAAAAGTCCTCACCATGCCCTAGTGCTCTGTGGCACATAGATACTCAGTCCTGTCCTAGATGTGCCATACTCCAGACATTATTTTATGGGAAGGAAGTATCTACACATCCAAGCAAATCAGGATGTGGAGAGAGTGGCCAGTTTCTGCTCTCTATAAGACTGGTTTACATGAATATTCAATAACCAGCTCCCCTAAAAAAATCTATTTTATCTCCCATTTGTGTTGTCATCCTATCACAATCTATGGTCGGTGCCAAAAGGCACACTGAAGTATTAAAGAAAAAAAATCAGTTGGAGAAAAGTGACAGAAATATTTATGAAAGTGCTACAATTGGACTCCATGCAAAACGAGAGTGACTTCCTCATATTCACTAATCTCCAAACAAAATAACCATCAAGAAATATTAAAACACACATTTTATTAGTTTCATTTAATTTCTTAATTGCTCAAAGTCAGTTTACCCATTTATTACTGTGTGAAGTGCTTAGAGGCAAGGCGCACATTAAAGGGATTATTTCCATGTAATCCCCCCCTCCCAGAGGGTAAGAGCTGATCACTGTGAATCCCTTTACGCTCTGTAACAATACCAAATGGAGGAAATGGGGATTGTAAAATGATATAGTCAGTGGTTGGGTGATACAGTAGGAGAGTGCAATTTAATAGCAAGAGAAAGTACCTCATTTTCCGTAAAAGTTATGCGAGCCTTTTTCAGGAATAGCTATTAACCAAACTGAATTTAGCCTCCTGTTTTTCTGACTTATACCTATGTTAATTGGTAGATGTTGAAGATCTGCAGCCTGTTAAGATGTTAATCAAATGGAGTCTGGGAGTAGATGTGATCATGTTACTGAGACTTGGAGTTCTGGGGACAAGAATTACTCTGAGTATTACACTCTCTGTGACGGTTGTTCCACCGCCAGTCTTCCTTCTTGGCATGAAAGGGTGCAGGCATGCAGGTGGAATCTGGAGGGATGCTGGAAATTATCCTGGAAAGGGAAATGAGGTAGGCAGGGGTTCTAGGTAAATATCCACCAAGAAACTTGTGACAGTCTGAAGCTCTGGCAGCTTCCATGGTATGTCATAGCTGGCCTGAAACCATTGCACTCCAGAGGACCGGGAAACCCATTAGTGACCTGGGAAAGAGCTTTTGCTTGTCCTATTGCTGACACATCTCTCCCTGTTGTATGTTAGGAGCATTACCACTATTCTTAGGAGATAAAACTTAGAGCATTAGAGGAGTACAGAGGTAAGGCCAGTCCTTACCAGCAATTTCTGCCCCCTCAGGCGGCGCATGACCCAGATGCAGGGGTCATGCCTGACAGCATTAAAATACTCAGTGCCTCTATTTCAGGCTGAAACAGTTCTGATATTTGATATTCATTCTCTGCCTTTAGAGTTAGCCTGATTCAAAGAGTACACAAAATAAAACATTTTTTTAAAAAGCCCTCAAGGAGATTTTTACTATGTATCCTTTTTAGATTGAAGGCAAAACAAGCTGATTGCAGCAGAAAAAAAAAAAATATGGCTGCTTCAGACCCCAGCTGACCTCTTTTATATGGAAAATCCCTCATACGATTATAGAGCTAATGAGTAATTTTTAATGAAAACATTATGCCTTTGCATATATTTGTAAGCAGCCCTCCTTACATTTAAATTTACATGGAAATCAGAAGTTATGTATAAAAACACATCTTAGAAATCTGTGTATTTTAAGGAAAATACTCAACTGCTATCTCTGGCTGTTTCTATAGCTGTTCCTATCCAAAACTCAAACTTCTCAATAAGAAAACTGTAGAATTCAGTCAATCATCTGGTTGACACCAAACATGCAAGTATTTGATGATGCGTGGATAAAACAGTTGAATACAAGGCAGACTCGTCCACATTTCACAGAATGTTTTGGCTTTATGCAAAGAACAGCGTGTAAGAAAAAAAAAAAAAACTGAGCTTAACAATTGCTAAATAAATACATGTGAAAACATCTTTCTCTTTCACCTCAAGAATCCTTAAGTATTTGAAGATGAAGACAGAACCAGGATTGTTTCTGGGACCTGGATGTATTTTCTTTTCTACTCAGAATCTGAATCACTGTGTTGAATTTGAAAATGAAGAAGCCTATGTAATGCCTTTCCTTCCTACCCTTTCTCTCCCCCTCTAGGTGGAGCTGACAGGCAGCAGTGTCTTTGACTATGTCCACCCTGGAGACCACGTGGAGATGGCTGAGCAGCTGGGCATGAAGCTCCCCCCTGGGCGGGGTCTCCTGTCGCAGGGCACTGCTGAGGATGGAGCCAGCTCAGCATCTTCCTCCTCTCAGTCGGAGACCCCCGAGCCAGGTGGGAATTGCAAACCCAATGTGTGGGTTGGTGGGCAGGACCTTTGCCAAATGAATGTGCTCAAGTTACCCATGTGAAGAGACTATAAATAGGTCTAAGGGTACTTAACAATTCCATGCAGCTTCCAGTCCCATGCAGTAATTAAATAAGGAAGAGATTTCAAAATAAGGAGACATTTTAATAAGTATAATCCAGAGATCTAATTTCAGTTGAACAATACATGTAGAAGGTACTAGTTCCTTTAGTTTCTCTTTCAAATTACTAGAGGGAAAAGCTTCCGATTTGGAATACCCTCTTCATTTTATTGTTACCATGGCTAAATGTAATGCATTTATTTATTATTCAGCAAAATCTGTGGCAGAGGCATTCCAAATATTAGCTTGTGGAGAATTAAAAGTATTAGGGACTTGCAGAAATCTTGGTTTCTTTATTTTTTTTTAAGCATCAGAAGGTACTTGAAAGATGTGAACGATAAATTAAGGCTAAAAAGAAAACAGAAATGGCTACATTTTAAACTGCCTTTCTACCCTCAGTATTTAATTAGATCAATTGTATAGAGGAATGAACAGAGGTGACATTCCTCATTGGGATTCCTTCCAGGACTCTTATAGACTTTGCATTCAGAATGTTCCCATTTTCATTGTGTTGTACTGATGATAATTTAAGTATTAGGGGAAAATCCATTTATAAATTAAACAAAATGACTTGATATCCATCAGTCCCCTAGTTCATCAAGCTGTTCAAACACGGGGAAGATTGGCTGGTCGGCCTGGGTCTTCCGAGAGCGCTGGTAATTAGATCTGCGAAGGATTTATTCTTTGCTGATTGGGGCTTTAAATTAATTGAAGTTCCACATTTGTGGTTTTGTCCTTTTTGTACTTTTTTAGAGGAGATATTTCATATTCTTGTGTGGTGGAGTGCTTGGCCAAGCAGCAGTGGTTTAAATGTTAATTTTTCTCATGAGAAGTTTAAGATTTTTTAATGAATCAAGGCCTGATTTGAAGTGCAAAGTTGTATTTACTTACTTGGAAAATTATTTTTTCACTCTTCAAAGATGCTTGTACTTTACTTGATCTGTTGTTTTAAAATAGATTCGTAATACAAAAGCATTTTATTAGCAAGAAAAATAGAAAAACCTATGTTAAGATTAACATTAAAATAACTCATCCTACTTCCAAGAAAATTATTTGGCCTGCCTAGAAGTAATCACAATGTTTTCTCACACAGAAGGAAAAAAAAAAAAATTTGACTCTTGGAAGTATTTAATCCATTTTCCTCAGTGAAGTTAACTGTAGTTTCTAGGGCATTCATTATTCTTAGCATTGGTGATCATCCTTCTCCAGTGAGCCTCACACATGAGAAAAGAGAATATTTAAGATTATTCTTTACCTTTTAAAAATGAAAATATTTTTGTTCAGGTGGGGAAGTGATATATTCTTATACCATAACTCACTGACTTTACTGGGCAGATATGTCAGTGAGATAATTGGGACTGTTTTTTAGTCAATAGAATGTTCCTATCTGGGCATATTTGAGAAACAGCACATGCAAATGGTTTTCTACTCTTTCATCCTGATGTTGGATTGGATAACCTCTTCCTTATGACTCAAACACACAGCATGACAGAATTTAAGTTTTAAGCCTTTGTATGAGGAAAGGTCTTAGAAAAGTTTGTTTCCTTGAATCACAAATGCTCAAGTTTGAAAGGATCTTCATGATCCTTTTATCCAACCTCCAACATACACAGCCAACTCTCTACAGCAAAAACCAGCAGGTAACCTTTCCAGTCTCTGCTAGATCCTGCCCCGATAGGAAGCTCATGAACTTGCAAGGCTGCCCACTCCCTTGTTGAGTAGTTCTCATAGTTATTCCTGACAGGGAGCCCAAAGCTACTTCGCTGCAACTTCCCACTGATCCAAGGTCTGCCCTCTGGGACCACATTTCTGATTTACTCCTTCTTCCCTATCATAGCTTCTCATATATGTGAAGTCAGACACATCAGATCCCCCCTTCCTCCTGCCATCCTTCTCCTTTCCAGGTCAAACAGTGCTAATTCCACAACCCTTATTCAATGGCATGTTCCTAAGAGCCTCACCATCCTAGTCATCCTGCCCTGGCTGTACTTCCGTTTGTGAGGGAACCCTGTAAAAATATGGTGAAGAGAATAGCACAGCCCTCTAGATATATTCTGATTAGTGCAAAGCAGAGGAACTGTCACCTTTCTCAGGATAGGCTACTATGCTTCTCTTAATGCAGCCTAAGGTTAAGTCTGGTCTTCTCGGAAGCTAGATCATCCTGTCAATTCATACTGAGCTTGATGTCTCCCCAAATGCATGTTGACAGTGAGACTTTGGGAGGAAAAACAAATCCATAGCCTGTAAACCAGTTCTGCTAGAGTATCCTAGGCTAGTGTCTAAATACAACAGCAAGCCCAAATTAAATATGTCAATATAAGAACTCTCATAAATCCCATGCCTTCTATGAAGCCCTAGCAAGCATAAAATAACCCTAGGTACACTAGTAGAACACAGTTCTTACAGATTATTACTTCTAGATTATAGGAGAATATGTATCTCCTTCAACTGTTAACTCTCTCCTTTAAAGTTACTCTATCATTTAACATTGAATTGTGATTGAAAGATACTATAAATTTACTTAGGTTTCCTTCACCAGCCTTCCTTTAGCCATCCTTGCTAGTGAGGTTGAAAACTCTGCCTTCCACATCACTTAACTTGGGCTCATTAGCTACACTCGCATAAGAAGAGGCTCTCTTCCTTGATGGTGAATGTGACTCTCACCAGTAGAGAACATTAAGCTACCTTAACCTTCAAAGTCTGCAGTGTTGGTTATTTTCTACCTTTGGCTTAAAAAAGCAATTAGATTGACTGCTCAAATACTGAAAAGCGGTGTAGGGTGCTACCTTGAATGAAATATCTTCACTAATGCAGATGATCGCTCCAAGGGAATTACTTTAAAAGTTCATGTCAGGCACTACATCACAAAGCTGCTTATGTTTCTTAAAAGCTGAAAGAATTTTAACAAGATTTCCTAATTCTTAATAACATGAAGGAATGTTTTTGAAGACTGTTGTTCATTGCATCATAATCTCTTAAACTCTGATAAAACACAGATTCTTTTTAAAATAGTGGTGTAATTTAGTTGGAAAAGGGATATTGATATATGGTTATTATGAAAATGAAAGGACTATTAGGTATGGAATTTTTCAGAAGCCTTGATGTGTTCAGCACAGCATCACTAAATGACTGAACTCTAAATAACATTTGGCATTATAATAAAGGAAATAAGTGACTAAACCGGCCTAAGAGGCAGTGATACTATGCCACAATAGGAATTCTGTTTCTTTGAACAGCCAGCCCTGAGATTGTCTTGTCCTGACTCAGGCTCAGGATAATGGAGGAGAAAAAAAAGATCCGTTGATTGTACAGCAAACCCAAATAAATATTTTATATGTATGCACATTTCTTAACAGTTTAGTCAATGTATTATCTCAGAGAAATCTTAAGTCAGGCAAAAGATAAATGAGTGGCGTTGTTTAAAATGTTACAAAGTCCGAGCGTGCCTGTTTAGGGGTTGATTGGAACATTTTGGAAGAGACTGCCCTTTGCTGTCCTGCAGGCTCCTGCAGCATGAGAAGCACAGAACCTCTGACAAATGGCATTTGGAGGGTTTTCTTTTTGTGGATCTGCTTGTGCCTTTTCATGATTACTCCTAATGATTCTGCCATCTTGGGGTTATGAGTATTATCCTCATCTTTTTCATAAATTTCAGTGCCATGCCTTTTAAATGCTTAGTAAACAGAAAAGCAACTCCCTTAAAAAATCCTGGAGAAACTTTAAAACTCTTCCTGTGTTGAAGGCAAATAGTAATATTCCCTATATTAGGCTGTAAAATCGTTGTGTTTTACTCCTTCTTCCTTCTTAGTAAACAGCTTTATTTTTTCCAATTATAAAATTAATTCAGGCCCATTGCAAAAAATTCAGAGAATTCAGAGAAAAAGGAGTAAAGACCACCACCATCTAGAAATAACCATTATTCATATATATGCACTACATACCCTCCTAGATTTTGTTTCTATTCCTGTGTATGTATGTACATTTGTTGTGTGTTTGGTGGGGTTTTCTGTATTTCTTTCTAAATTAAGATTATAATGTATATGCTCCTGGTAACTAGCTTTTTCATTTTCACGTTTCTCTAAGATAAAATTCCCTTTCTGTCTCCAGTGGTTTGCTTCCCACCAGCTAGTGATCAGTTTCTTCTGTAGGAACCTTGTCAGGAAGAACATACCTGGATCCTGCTTCAGAGAGAACTCAGCCAGGGCAAGGGGCTCTTGTGGCTTTTTGAGTGGATGTGAGCTCATAGAAGGGAAAATCAATACTGTACCAGGATTTAGACAATTTAGGAAAATGCATGAGGCAGTACTTTGGATGATGAATAACCACAGCTGCATGGCTAACCCACTGGTTGTCTCAAATATGGGTTATCATGTTTTGTCTAAATTTTCAGGCAGAATCTAACCTGTTTTGTGGCATTAGGATCATCATTATAGTAGTATGATCTTTATGCTATTATACCTACACTATGTCCCGAATGTTTTAAAGGCCAGCAAAATGGAAACAGTAGAATACTTGCCTGAATGGAAATAATCTTCAGTTTCAACTTATGCCTCTGTGCTGTGGTAAGTTGGTATCTATTCCTGATTATACAGAAACAGGAGCTCAATTCCTCTGACATCATTAGATGATTTTCACAGTAAGTGGTATAATTAGATGAACAAATGTTTAGGAATAACCATAAAGAATGTAAAAATTTATCTGAGGATCAATGTTTTGTATTAAAAAACTGCTTGGATATGAGATACACTTGTATTTGTATGGCTGAATTATTTACCATCTGGTATATTGTTGTGGAGGGGTTTTTTGTATTGGGTCAAGATTTCTATCAATGAACTGAATTTAGAAGTTAGGCAAGGGAAACCATCTTACTAACCCCACATCCAACCCCAGTCCCTAGACAATGTGACTGTATCTACAGCACTTTCTGCTGTACTGCAAATGTCAAACAGAAGGTGTAATGGATTTAATATTAGCGCTGGCCAAGGTGTTGAGGGAGGTGTTAATAATGTCACTCTAGTTATTGATCTGAAGCCTTTAAAAATCAGGGAAAAGTGAGAGATCCCCTACTGGGGAAAGGCATACAGTGACTGATTTTTATTGCCAATATATCTACATATAGAGTAGCAACTTTCTGGAATTATGTTATCACCATTAATCCCATTAATAACTGAGATTTTTGGAGTCATTTTATGGTGAGCTAATATCATGGAGACTGCTCAGCATGCTAATACTAAAAGATCGGACCAAGTTCTTTTATACATAAATAGAGCTCAAAATTCACATGGTGAGTACAGCATTCATACAAAGTGTCAAATGATAGAAAGTTCATTCACACTAGATTTATACTTGATGACAGAGTTGGAGCTATTGGAAGGGTAAGTGACAAAGAGTATAGTCAGTAGGAAGAATAATATGCTACTTTTGCCTCTCCAAAATTCTGAATACAAACAGTGTGGGGACTAACTTAAGATAGAAATGGATTTTGTTCAATTAGTGTTACCTTTTCAGGACATTGCTAATCCTTCAATCTGAATGGCAGTTAGTATGCAATGAAATTCCTGCTTTCCATAGTCCCCAACTAATAAATGAAATTAAAATGTGTAATTTATGATGAATGTTTATCAAACTGTAAACACACATTTAATTTCTTTCCATATTCATATACTATAGGCAAAGATAAATCCATCAGATAAAGTACCATAGTGATCTCTGATGGACCGATCTAAAATGCATCCCTACTGGGGCTGTAGCAATGATTGGGACAAGTTCATGATTCCCCCAAATCGGTCTGACTTCTGTTAATACCCAGGTGTGCCTGTACGTGGCAAATCTAGTAGTCAGAAGGCAGCCTCACTACTAATCCTTTTGTGTAACCCAAAGAGATCATCATTCAGGCATAAACACAACTTTTATCCAAAATTATCTATGTTTCTTAACTATGTCATCATTAAGAACTTACCTTCTTGCCAATCCTGAAATGAAGATGATGGATGCACTCCAAAAGCAAGCCAGTGCTCTACAAGGACTGTCTTGCCAAACCTAGAATGATTCTTTTGCCTCAAAAAAGCTACCTTGCTGCAGTACCATTTTTTCATGAGGAAAGTAGGCTATTTTTAAATGTCACCTTTATCTCCAGCTAAGCTAAACAAGATCCCCTGGATCTTGTTTAGGGGGAAAAATATTCTCCATTGCTTTTTTCTGGTATGCAAGACCTAGGCATACTTATCACCTTAATTTGTGTGTGTTCACACTTTGGAGTACTTGTGTGTAAAATGAGAACATGTGCAAAGCAAACTGTACTTCCAGAATCTTGCCTGAGGGAGCTAAAGAGAAATAAAGTAAAATCTCTCCTTCCCACCAGACTCTCCTGGCCCAATAGTTGAGCTCCACCCTTCTAGGCCAGCTCCCAGAAGGCACAGCTGCAACCCCAGGAATCCATTGGGACCTAATTCCTTGACCCACGCGTTGATGACGCAACTAGCTACAGAAGGGCAGCCTCCCTTTTGTTCCCAGAAAAGATGTTGGATCTTGGCACAGTTCTGCATGCCATTTGAAACTAAATTTCTCTTTCAAAATTTAAATCACAGTGGTTACAACTCAGAAAAAAAAAATACAGCTTTTATATAAATTAATACAATGATATTTGCAGGTTAGCAAATGTTTTGTTCAGTAATAGAAGCACAGGCCTCTTATCAAAATATACAGTAGGTTCTCTCAGTTTATATGCAGCATTCTTTTTTCAAATCTTCTATTGAAGGTTTAGGAAATCAATTTTTTAAACCCATTATTTTTAACAGTTTTTCCATATAGCTTTCTAGGTCACAATTTTGCCTTCTCTTTGCCAATAGTGATAGGGATATGTTTTTCAAGTTTCTAAAAGGAAACCCAAGACAAGCTGTTAATTATGACCTGTTTTTCCTCATTTCAAAAAAAAAAAAAAAAAAAAAAGGTGGCCGTCTTTGTCATTGGATAATTAAAAATTATAAATTCTATTTCTATAGCTCTTGCCTTGAACAAAGTTATTTGCTTTTAATACATACCACTGCACAGAAATTTCATCCCTGTCCAAATTATACCATTCTGAATCCTTCATCTGCACTAAACAGCAGACTTACGAAGGATCAGTTACCTGGCATTGACTGAGTTTCGCAGGGTGCACAGATCAGAAGAGGCAGAACTGGCTGGAAACCATTTCCACCCCTAGTGAGCAATTTACTCATGATTGCTTGGGGAAAATACTGGAAATATTGCTTCTGTGTAAAGTTTGCAACTTCCAGTTGTCAGCTCTTTGCCAACAGTTATTCCCAAGTATAGCTTTAGCAACAACGCTTACCCAGGCCACTGTGATAATGGTTGGCATTCATATCCTCTTGGTGTATGCAGAGCACAGAAACCACTAATTACAGGAGTTAATTCACACCACATCCCTCTGAGGCAGGTCAGTGTGTTATCCTTGTCTTACAGCTGGAGGAAAAAGTGATGGAAATTCTAAGTGGCTCGCCCCAAGCTTCACAGGTTAGTTTCGTGGCCAAGATTAGAGGAACGGGTATAGTATTAGAGTTGCAGCAGGTGGGAAGCCTAGGAACTAGATGGAGAAAGAAGATAGGTCCCTGGTAGGAATTGAACCAGAGGAATTTTCTCCAAGGGGATTCTGAAGTTCAGAGAGAAACCTAACTATCCTCTTATGCACATATTTGATTGTGCTGTTTTTTTTTTTTTTAACATAGTCTCTTACTTAGAACTAAAATAATCTATGTAATCTTTTTTTTTTTGCTCTCTCTTTTTTTTTTTTTTTTTTTTTGAGATGGAGTCTTTCTCTCTCTACCAGGCTGGAGTGCAGTGGCGCAATCTCGGCTCACTGCAACCTCTGCCTCCCAGGTTCAAGTGATTCTCCTGCCTCAGCCTCCCAAATAGCTGGGACTATAGGTGCATACCACCACACCTGGCTAATTAGAGATGGGGTTTCACCATGTTGGCCAGGCTGGTCTTGAACTCCTGACCTCAGGTGATCTGCCCGCCTCGGCCTCCCAAAGTGCTGGGATTATAGGCATAAGCCACCACACCCTCTTTGCTCTCATTCTTCCATTTAAACACATACCACAGTGATCAGTAAGTGGCATCTGAATACATTATAGGCACAGTTCAACCCTAAGTCACTTGGTCTGCATCAGCCATATGCCCCCCCAGCCAGGATCATAGCCAACATAACCCGTGTACACTTGGCCTCTGCTCTGTGTTGGCCAACACTGGGCCAGATTCCGTGCAGTTTCTGCAGGCTCTGTCTTTCACAGCCAGTCTTCCAAGGCAGGTGTGAGATGAAAAAGAGCAGGCAGAGCAGAGGAATGGTGTGCATCAGGAGGTGGACATATCCCGCTGGAGGGATCGATCTGCTCATGAAACACAATCATGGTTTCTTGGGACCCATGGGAAACACTGCCCATCTTCTATTAGTAGAAGAATTAGCTTGAGGGAAGAACTTGTATCTTTTCTCTAGTTGTTATTAACTAGAATGAATTTTCATTCAAGATTCAGGCCCACTTGCTAACGGGGGTTGTGTAGATTATTCAACCACCATTGATTGAATGTCCACCAGGTGTCAGACATACAAAACACCAAGGAAACGATGACGAGGCTCCCCACCTCCCAGGAGCTGACCATCACGTGAGGGGGACAGATGAGTAACACAATGCGGGAGCGTGGTAATGAGGATCAGGACACTATGGTGCGTAAGTAGGATAGCATCATAGCACACACCACCGCAGCCAGCAGTCTTGGCAGAGCTATCTCAGGCTTAAAACTTCAACCCTAAAATTAGTAGCCCAGAAATATTGCTTCTTTGGGAACACATTGCTTTGACGTGCCCAAACATATCAAAACCACGATTATAAGCGACTGATGGACGTTATCAAGAGTTTGTTTTTGTTCATTTGTTTAATTAGCCTAAAAATTGCCTAACACTGCATCTGCTGCATGATAGGTTCACAGAAATACTAGTTCCTCTGCCTGTTGCTTTTTCTGGCTCTGCAGGAGTGTCCTGAGTAAGAAGTACCCCAAACAGCCTCCCTTCCATTTATATAGGGCAGATCTCACTAACTGAAATTCAGGAAATTCTAACTTTGGAAAACAGTACTGATGCTTTTAGCTTTGTCTACTCAAGGTATAATTTGTTGCAAATATTCTGATAACATTAATGATATAGTAATAGTTTTCATTATCTTTTACCTCTATGTTCCAATTACAGCAGCGGGCATTTATAAGTAATTTATTTTTCAAATGGCCCTACACCAAGGTTAGAGATGGTAGAGAACTTGCCCGCACACCAGAGCAGACACTGGACCCAGGGTTTGAACTCAGGCCATGTTTTTATTGTAAGCACTTTGCTGTGTGCTTATAGAGAACAGGAGAGGTAGATGTGACACCTTCCATGAGGAAATGGACTATTATTATAGAAGAGTTATCCGTAGTCGACAACTAGAGAAGAAAGGAGATAGTTCTGCTGTCCTCAATTGTGGCATAAATATTTTAAAGAAATCAGGGAGCAGCTCAATGATTACAGGCTGGCCTTGATGAGGAGAGATGACCTACATGGCCTGCATGAAAACCAACCTAAGAGCAAAAGGGTAGAGATGATCTCCCAGGAGACTCATCCCAGTAGCACAGTGGGAGTGAGCATGCTGCATTTGGGAGGCAGGAAGGAGCCCTGTCTTCCTCACTGAGGCAAAGGTGCATGCTTATCCAGAATGGGCCCAGATCAGGGAGGAGCTGGGGTGCCAGGGTAAAGAATCTAAGATCCATGTGCTAAGTTCTGAGTATGACTCATTGAAGAAAGTAGTGACCCAATGAAAACATTATTTTATTACTTATAAATACAAAAAAAAGGTTTGAAAGGAACCTTCTTTGAAGATCATATTTTACGAGTACCCAAGAATTCCTGAATCCGTTAGTCAACGCGATTGCCGTCACTCATTGACTACTTGCCCGTGTCAGGCACTTTGCTAAGCCCATTATTCTCATCACCTCATTTATTTCTCACAGAACACTATTGAAGATGTTATGATTTTTCCGATTTTACAGATGAGGGGCCTAAGGAAAGAACAGTTTTTTTAAATTGTAAAAGTCATACAGATAGAATTTGAACCCATGCAGGCTGGCACCAGAGCCCCCATACTTAACCCTTCCTCCAGTGTGCTTCTAAATAGCCCATCTAGAACCGCTGTCCAACCCCTGCACCTGAGACCACCAGCTAGGGATGCTTGCCATCCTTCCCAGGCAGTTCTATTTGAGTAGTATTCCCTATAACATAGGAAACTTATGTTCACTGGACTTGATACTGGCTCATTTATTTTCATAAAAATGTACAGGATGGGTTGAACAGAGGAGACCAGAAACGAAAAACAAAAGTCATTTAAGAGATTATTTCTGTAATCCAGAAGTGAGTGAGTAGACTTTGAGAAGAAACGTTTTTGAGAGGCCTTGCAAAGGAAGAAATGATGATTTGGAATTAAGATAACATTTAGAAAAAGAAATATGCCTGTGGTCGGTCTTTAGCCAGGAGCTAATTATTAACGCTCTAGAAACTATGGAGGTCTTAAGTTTTCACACATGATTGGAATTGATGATGCCGTCTGTCCACTGTCACTTTTTAAAAATCAACGGGTAATAAAATTTGGAAAATTTTGAAAATTACAAAATTACATATGCTATTGATCATGAACTATTAATATGTAAATATGCTTAGAGTTCAAAGCTGTTCCTTTACATTTTATTCAAGTACATTGTATGTCTTTGGTAAAACATCAGTCTGCTAGCCAGTGCCTCTCACTCGTCAGAGGCTATCCTCTCCAAATAAAGACACTGACAAGAACATTCATAAAACTGATGGCAACAGAAAGAATTTAAAGTCTACTTACTCTCCTGTGCCCAGCCATCTCTTTATTAGACACAGCAGGGGTTGATGTTAGAGGGGAATAAAAAGTATCAGTTGATTGCCCGAATTACTGTTGCTCAAAATTCGGTAGAAACTTAGTTGATAACTTAAAAGTGAATTTAAAATGTGACCAATATTTAGGAAAATACTTCCCATTTCACAGAATGGGAAATTTTACATTTCACATGTAGAAACATCGTTGCGTGTCTATAGTTTAGATACACAAAACATTCATTCATTCTTTTGTTTATTCTTTACTCATTTAATTTATTGCAAATGCATGCGCCAGACTTTGTCCTAGATTCTGGGATGGGGTAGTTACCAAAAATGTCTCTGCTGTCCCAGGACCTGTAGCCACATAAACCACCTCCCAATAGGAGCCACAAAATCCTCTGTGGAGAGATTCAGTTAATAGAAGTCTCCATTTTACACACGCTAGGTAAATCTATGTATCAGTTTGTAATGAACCACTTCGTCTTCTCTGCTTTCTAAAATGCACAGCTGATGTAAAGTCTAATACAGCACTTCCGAAATACATTCCTCCTCATAACTGCTCTGCAAGATGAACTTTTTTTTTCCAACTCTTATTTTAGGTTCAGAGGGTACATGTGCAGGTTACATGGGTAAATTGCATGTCACTGAGGTTTGGTGTACAAATGATCCCATCACCTAGGTAGTAAGCATAGTACCCAATAGGTAGTTTTTCAACCGTTCCCCAGAAAAAGCATTCGCCAGTTAAACGGCAAAGGAAAAAACTTGATAGTCCATGTTCTCACTGGAAATTAACAATGAATGTTAGCTTAGCGAAAATTTGAAATTCATGGAAAATCAATAAACCTGTTTTGAAACTAGCCTTTCCCAATGTGTTTGACTGTGGGAAACTTTTTTTAAGAGAAACTCTAATACCCCAAAAGGACATGATTGAGCACTGTACATGATCTTGTTTCTACTAGGCTGGATGCCACCTTCCCGCATCCATGCCACTCTCTTCCTCCAAGACCCACCGCAGGCAGAGTCACAGATGGGCCACTCTATTCCGAGGTTAAATTTTCCAGTTCATCTGGTAAATCTCCCAAAGGTTTCTCATCAGTCCTCAGGGTGCACTTCAAGCTTTCCCAAAAGTGAGCTCCTAGATGAATCTAGTAACTAACTGCCAAGTTTTAAGACAAGGCTTGTCAACTCCAAGTTGCACGGTTTTTAGTGCAGTCCTAGGCTTTGATCTGAAGGCTCTCACATCTCTTTTCCACCCTGTCCTACCTATTCTTCATTTACACAGGCAGAGCACAAAAGTCTCTGGTGTTTTCATCCGTAACAGTACACCAGGAGATTTTGGTGCAAAGATATGATTGTGGCTGCCCAGAGCAGTGCAGTGGTGGTAATCAGTTACTGGGTTGTTCTGTCTGATTTGTAGGAATTCAGTTAAATTGCACTGCCTATATTACAGACTTTTAAAATCTGCAGTCTGGTTGACTTGCAGGTTACCCTAATAATTGAGAGTTACTGTATATGAAGATGACAATCCTGACCGACATTTTAGGACATACTCCTTAAGCTAGCTCTGCATCAGGTGCAAATTTATAGTACCTAGGGCCTTAGGACCACACAGCCCATGTTGTGTTCACCTCCTGACTCTGTCACTTACTATATATGTGACCTTGCTAGTTAATTAACTTATATGTGCCTCAGTTTTCCCATTGTAAATGTTTAGCCCTCTGGTCTAGATTGGAGAATAATGTAGGAATGATCACCTGTTGGTTTTATCTGAATTAATATACTAACACATCTCATAAGACTATAATGAGTTTAATACATATAAAATGCTTAAAACAGTAGTACGGCACAGAGTCAGTGTTCAATTAGTATTATTATAAATTCTGTTGAACTGAGCATCCTCTTATTACCAAGTTTATTCCTTACGGAAAGGCTGGCCAGGGGTTGATAGGAAATTGGCATCTATGCATGAAAAGCTTAAATTTGGGCTTCACTGACACAATGCTCCAGTTACCTCACTTGAAGGGTCCAAATTCTATATGAATCGCAGTACCCAAAAGATATGCTTCTGAAAAAACACAGACCCATAGACATACCCACAGATACACACAAACACCCTACAAGAGGTGCTTTTGTAAAGACTCCTTTTAAGAGGAAATACTCTTCTGGTAACTGATAATTTACCTCTCCCTAACCTCTATAATGTACAAATTCTGTTTTGCAGATTCACATTTTTTGTATACTCAGTTTTCTTACAGCTTAACAGAGATGCATAATGCTTATTCTCAGAGGTCCATCCCACTGCTGCTAGCTTCAGCACACTAAGATACGCCTGCTGACTTCCCTTTTTCTAAGGCTAGCTTGGAGGCTGGCCAGTTCCACTTTAGAATAGACCTTGATGTTAGTCTCCAAGGGTTTGCAGCTTCTAGCCCGGCCTATTAAAATGTGTTCTGGTTATAACCCAGTAATTTAGCTGATGAATAGCATATATGACGTACTTGACTGATATTTTCCCTTTTTATCTGGCTGGGCCATTGTGATATGACCACAGCCACAAGGTGGGTTATGCACCATGAAAGACTAAGCAACCCAGAATTGGACATTGGGTCTCCACAACCTACGGCTCCTTTACTATCAAATCAGCTTTCATGCAGCGTTCTGGTCTGTGCTGGAGAATGGTGTGGCGGTACTCAGTATTGCTTTGAACTTTACGTGAATCAATTTATTTTGTGTAGGAGGACTTCAGTTCGTCACTAATCTTGAGAACTAAAATGAGTGTAGATCTGGTGGAATGCATCTGTAAAAGCAAGAGAGATGCCCAAATGCCCTGGCCATAGGCACTATATATGGGCTTAAATAAATAAATTAAGAAACTCATTTCACATAGGCCACCAAGCAGTCATGAGATGTTAATGACTTTTAGTCACTGCCAACCTGGACAAAATTCAAGCCAATGACCTATGGGTGAAAGGCTCTATATATCCCATTACCAATCCCCTGAGCCATCCAGTCGCCCCTGACAAGGTATTTTATCATACCGAGTACAGTGCGGTACAATAGTCCAAATTCCTATACTGTCAGAAAATCTTCTACTATTTAAAATAAAAGAGACCATGTTAAAGAGAGGCAGAAACCCTAGTTTTTCAAATACAAGAGTCATTTCAATTAAAAAATATTTGGAAGAAGGAGACGGGTATGTATACACGCATATATAGTGTTGAAAATTTTAATTCTAGTATTTTTTCATCATGTTTACTCCACTGAATATTTGATTCTGCCTCTGGATATTCAGTAAACTGTCATATTTCAGAGTTCCATTTAAAAAGTCATTATTTTTAGTTTAACATTTGAAAAAAATAAATAAAAGGGATTCGTTAAGCCCATGGTGCTTTCTTTCCTAGCTTGTTTTTAAGTGTCATAAATAAATGACTTAAACGTCCCACAAGACGAATGTGCTTTAATCATCTAATGCACTCATTTATCCTAAGCCTTAACCTTAGTCCTAAATTAAGTCTGTTGCAAAAACATAACTTCATCTAAAAACACCCATCAATCCTACATGGTTTTGATAAGCACATTTTAAAAACATAAACAATCAGACAGTTGTCAATCTGGGTGAAGCCCAGTTCCATTTAAGAGTTATTCACCAGCAGCTATATTTTACGCCCACACCACCAACAGAATTATAAAAAAGAATTGCTGGTATTTGGGCCTTTGCTGGGAGTTTATATTGTGAAATTGTGGGATGTGGAAGTACAGTTTATAAGAATATAAAATGAAACAAAGACTAGACAAAAGATGATCCTCATTCCAAATCAGATACATTCTGTTTTTGTTTTTGGAAAGTATTAATAATTTGACAGTGCTGTAAATATATTAAAATTTTATGATCCCATATTTAGTAAATTGCATGTCATGCCTTTGATTAATTTTCATTTGTTCATGGTCCTAAAAATCTGTCAAGGAATCTGGCTGCTCAGAGCTCACACATGACTAATGATCACCGAAAGGTTTGGTGTAAGGAGAAATGAAGTGAAAATGTTATGGAATAAACACTTGACTAAATTGGGTACTTAATATCTCATAACTAAGAATTCACAGAATTTGGTGAAATCTTAGCTTTGACAGGTGCCCACTTTAATTTCAAATTAATTCTTATGTCTTTCATTTGCCAACAGTACAACTTTCACAGTAGGGCAAAGAAAACCTTCCCATTTTCCACTGGCTTCCTTGGGTTCTGTAGAATGATTACCACAGAGCCCCTTGGGGTATTGAATGCTTCCCTCAACCCCCAACTGGGGCTTTAAAATTTTTTAAAAATAGATAAGAGCATTCAGCAAATAGCTACATTGAGAATAAACTCAAAAATTATCACCAAGGCCCTTCCTCTGCCACAATTTGTCAAATCTGCTGATAGGAAACAAATTCTATTCATAAAGATTTTATTTGGAGGGGGGGTGCTCTTGTGATTTGGTAGCAATTCAATTATAGTTTTGTGAGATAGTGAGCCCAGAGAGGGAATCCAGACTGACAAGAAATATGACAGGACAGTTACAGAGTGTTTATGCAATTAAACTTTCACTGACAATACCTGCAGAATGATGAATGCGTGGGCGGAGGTATGTGAGCGCAGGCAATGCCCCACAAGTATTGCCCATTTTTCATTATTATACAACTGTTCAGATCTTTCAAGAACAGACTGAAGGGAGGTGGAAAAGAGAGTGCTGTTCTGCAGCATGTTAACCAAATGCCTTTTTAAAAATCCCCTCCCTCCAATGGGTCTTGATGTGCCAGGTGATAAAAGAACATCTATTTTAGAAAAATGTTTCGAAAAGATTAAGATTTACCCTGAGCTTGACATATATTAATTTTGGATACCAAAAGAGGTTTTTATTCTTTTTTCTGTCTGCAACTTTATATCACTTCCCAACTGATAGAATAGTGCATAATTAAACTGTTGAGTTATTCATTTTATGCAAGCAGGTGCAAAGGGCACTATAAAAGTAGAATTTTACTGATGGTAGATTAAGAAAGAAAGAAGAAACTTAAAAGCCTTTTGTAGAGAACCACAAAAGCTTACAGACAAGATTAATTTGGTTGGGCAAAATCTGTATTATATGCCTTGGTCTTCCAAAGATATATGAAATCAGGAAAGTTGCAGGATTGCAGAGCCTCTAGGAGACTAAGCAGAGGTTTTCAAGTTAATAACCCTTATTTGGGGTCTTTGTGTGAGACTATCAGTTTCTGGTGAGCTTTGGGGTTTTTTAAAACAAGTGTTTAGCCCAATGTCTTTAAAAAAAAAAAAAAAAAAAAAAAAGCTTTGAGTTAATTTGTGTAGACTTTATCATAGCAAAATCAGCAGTGCCCAGAATAACAACTGAACTTGTAGCAAAGTGAATTCTTTCAGATCCCAGAGCTTGGATGATTCATTGTGTGGAAATGAGAGCAAAAACAGTTCTAGCTTGTGGCACAGAAATGCAGAGCGCTGAAGTGAAAAAACACATCTTCCTTAATATTTATACATAGATTGAAATTAATGAGATTTACTGGAGTAAAGGAATTATATCCATCCTTCAACTGTTCATTCACTGATTTTGACCCTGGTAAGCTACTTTGTTGTTTTTGTTTTGTTTTGCTTAATGATTTATGCTTCTTTGTTAACATTCTTATTACTTTGGGGGACTCTAAAAGCCTTGAATTTTTACATGGAAATAATCATCTGTTATGACCAATCCCTGTTTTTGCTTTCTGTAGTTGGGTCCAGACCCAAAGTCAGAAAGCTACAGTTGCGTGCCTACCTAGATGACTGTTTTCCTGGACTGAGTTTGTGGTTCATTGTTGACCTTCCACATACCCATGTGGAGATCATTATAGATCAGATTCACATCTAGAGACTATGTTTACATGATCCCATCAATGTGGCAAATTCAGTGAAATAACTAGTCACTTCAATAGCAACAAAACTCAGTCAACCTTATTGTACTAGAAGTTGACCAGCCATTTCTATCAAAATGATCAATCCAGAAATCCCACACAAACAGTAGCGTACAGACCAGTTTCTTGTAATTATCTCTTTTGCCCAAAGAGCTGCACTCTGACAGCCAAAAAAGGGCCTGATTTTGTCAGCTGTGATTCTTAATATGCACTAAAATTGACAGTTAAAAAATATTGTTTTCACATTACTTAGGTGTTAAAATTACACAGTGGTGTTCCTTTATTTTCAAAAACCAAACCTAATCCTGTTAATTCAAAGTGAATAACAAACAGGACTAAGACTTTTTCCCAAGTTGTTACATTTATTCAACCTGCTTGTGTTTTGTTCTTCATCATAATTATTTCCAAGTCAAATCTGCACTGATTTCCTTGCGGACCTGCGTACCTCTGACTAACTTAAAGAATTGAGCTGGGATAATTCACACAATTCCTCAGGGGTCATGTTCACTGTTTTTTTTCAAGGACATTTTTATTACAAAGCTGATGAAATTTGCATATTAATTCATTTCTTTCAATTTTTTAAGATTAAATGTTGTCAACATGTATCAGTGCAAGGCTCTGACAGTGCTGATGAAATGGGTCAGTCAAGCTTGAACATTTAGAGTAATGCAGCCATCTGCAACCCCCTCGCCCCTTGTGGAGTTCCGTGCTACCATTGCAACTTGATTAAAAAAAGTTTTATTCAATGCAGGATATTAAAACATTATCTAAGAAATGATATATGTTAGTCTTTCCATTTACTCAGAAAGTGAATTTGACAACAAAACTGATCTAAGGAGAGCTGTGCTGATTTGGAGTTAGTGTTCTGTCAATCTTAATTAAACAACAGCCAAAAAGCCCCCCAAAAACTTTTAAATTTAGTGAAAGGACCTTAGGAGGGAACCTGTGTATAACATTTCCTCTCCTGGTGTGATTTAGTAGTCAAAGGAGCTCTTCCCATTGGTATTCTACGCAAGAAGTGATAATGGGGAAGCTGATAAAATGTATAGAATGTCAAAGATTTGCTCTAACTTATTTCTTCATGGGTAGACCTGCCCTTTATTTTTTTACAAAGCTAGTAAACATGAACATGCATTGGTCAGATCTAAAGCTGTCACAAAATGGTGCCAGCGTTTACATGGAGATCTTCATTTCTGTCTACATTCCCAACTTGAACATTAAGTTACATTGATTTATCCAATTTCCTTACAGTCAAAACAACATCTTTCCATCAGATACTCTGAAACAGCAAGACCACCTAAATGAGGAATCCCTTTAAGTGTTACATCGCCTTTCTACGTGACCCCTGATGGCTTTTCCAGATGATTTCTTTCTCTGTGTCTGCTTTTACGATAGAAGCCTCTTTGTGGCTTCATGTACATCTTCTACCATCGTGTATATGATGCCTTTAATGCTTCCAGAAGCCTTGCAAATAAAAATATTGCCTGGCTGTTGAGTTTAGGCAACAAGGAATCCTACCACCACATCAGTTCTGGCCATACAACTAACTGAAGTACCTCCACATCACAAAAGGTTACTTCCTGTACTTTGAGGTTCTTCTGCGACAACCTCACAGAACCACATCACCCAACTTTTTGATTCCTAACTCTGCTTTCAGATGGTCACCCTCGAAGGAGCTTCCATAATAATTCACAGTATTTTTTAAAGTATTTTCTTTGAATATAATTTATATGTAAATCTGGTCATATACAACCATATGAGAGACTCTGACTTTCAAGGTTGTTACCCTTTACCAATACACGTCCACTGTTTAACTCCTAGTTGTAGCCTTGTTGTATAACAATGTTAGTTAGAAAACTTTGTTTCTCAAAGTGAAAATAATACACTGTCTAGTATTAAGAGAACAACAGAAAAAGGTGGTCTCAAAAATGGTTTTATCTTGATTTTGAATTAAACTCCAAAACTCATATTAGATTGAAAAATCAAAATCAGACTTCACATTGTCAAGTTGGAAAATGTCAGATATGAAATATTTAAACTGTGGAATGCAGTCTTCGACTTTGGGTTATAAAACTTTAATTTTGTGAGTTGGTAGCACTCCAATAGTTCAATATTTTTAATTCTACAAATCCATGTTTATTAACTTTCAAGGTTTAAACAGTATCACCAAGTCTATTGAAACTAAATTATTCTGAGTTGTGAGAGCTATAGGGTAGCTATAATTTGTTTTCTATTTCTACATAAGTGACAAAGACAAAAGAAAGAACAAATAAAAGGAATTGATTGCCACAGCAATCCCTTTTTATGCTTTCAAAATGACCTAAAACTTTAGCTGATCATTAAAGCAAAGATTCAGGTCTGCATAGCTTTAACTGTGGGGTTTCCCTGCATAAGTCAGGTAGCACTTAATGTAGGGTTACCCTATGTCGTTAAAAAATTACTTCCATTATCTTATTGTTGAGCAGTTGACTGTATTCCTCTCGAAGAAGAAATACTACTTTCTTTTCTTCTCTTTATTTAAGAACAGTTTTGAAAACCTCTACGTTGATATGATTAGAGTACCAAAATTCCTTGTTAATAGCAGTAATAACTATTCATCTTCCTCCAGTTAGTACTCTTTCTCGTAACTCCCCAGATTTTAGTATTTTTCTATTCCTAATGGTTATCTAACCTGTCGCTGTTCATTTGTTAATGTATTAGGCATTTGCTCACCACCTACTATGTGCTAAGTAAATGAAATCTTTTAATGAGACAATAGTGGTGGCCCAAAAAGAACCCTGGACTAGAAAAGTAACCCGCATTCCACTTCTGGTTCTGTCTCTGCCAACTGGCTTGCCTTAAGAATGTACTTTAAACACTTTGAGCCCACCTTCTTCATCCACAAAATGAAACAAATATTTATTCACATGGTTGTTGGGCCATCAACAGATATAATAAACACAAGAGTGCTTTAAAAAACATGGAGGTTTCATTTTGAAAGCTCAGTAGAGTAACACATTCAGTAAATAGTCCAGCACTATTATTTGGGGGTTGTCTTGCGATTTTTATGTTTTTGTAGGTGGACAGCAGCCTCCTGGATTTTTATACTCTAATACCATATCCATAGCAGCTGCTGTTGACTTCAACATCCAAGTTAGATTATCCGATGAAATTCATTCCTCCACCTAACTAAATTTCTATGTAATTTAGTTTGCTTCCAGGAAAGGAAAGTACATTTGCTGTAAACCCAAAGTCCTGGTTGCTAGTAAGAACATTCGGTATGTTTTGTTTCTTGCTTTTGTTTCATATATAATATATATGACTTCATGATGATTTGTTCAGGGAAGAGAAGTTGAGGAGTTATCCCTGCATCTAGAATCTGCTGAACGTGCGCTACAAAAGCATTACTTACTTCTGAGTTGCCCAAATCAATTTGGAATACCAAGTGACTCTCCTAAGGGCTGTTTCTCCACAAATTTATGAACTACCAGTTCACGTTTCTTTTTTAATGATACATTCAGTGATGGGCCTTTTCTGAGCTTTACAAAGCCTGCTCTTTCTTCTACTTTGTGTTTATAAAGCCAGCTACTGCTGCCTGTTGGCCTATTCTGGGTCTGAAGTTCTTCAACTTTAGAATGCAGGAAAATCTTGCCAAATTAAAGATTCTTGTCACCACCCCTCAATATCCAGATGCCGGGTGACATCACCGAGACTTTTCTGAGCTATCCTTGCCATCTAAATAAGCCTGCTACCTATGTCTGTCAGACAGCAATACTGTTCAAATTCAAGGCTGAATTTGCCCCCAGGCAGCTTGGTCTCGCTCAGCCAGAGCTTACATAACAGAGAATAATATCATCCAGGGGGTTGGCAGAACTTTTGTTCTTGATTAGGATGATCACAAGTTAAGTTGAACTGGTTTTGAATGATTTATTCTCCAAAACAGAAGAGGCTTGCCTTCATTTTTCAACATATAATTTAATTATGAGGGCCGGGGAAAAGTTGGGGGCAATGTGTTTATGGCACCGATACAAATAAGAGTTCAGTCTTTACTAACATGCTAGTTAAATAAGCAACTAACCCACTCTCCAAAAATAACTAGATCAGATTGAACCTTTAATCAGTCTACTTAAATGGTGATGGGAAACTACAGTAACCTGATACCCAAGATGACTGAAGAGAAGCGTGCCTCGAAGTTGTAACTTACCTGCTGGCTGTCTAAAGCTTCCTAAAGAATTATACATTCATGTATATTATGAATTTTCTTCCTTTTTTCCACCTAGTATTTATAGACTTCAATATTAATCATGACGAGTGAGATTTTAATAATAGATTGTTAAACGTGCTAAAGGGCCGTGTAGCTAGTTCTTTAACCTAGCATAGGCAGGGTTATTAGACATTCTGGTTTTCTCCTCAATGTGTGTTTCTCTCAAATGGGTCCAATTATAAGTGATGAAAAGAAATTTCCATTCTGGAAGAATTCTATAGTCTTACTATTTGAGAAGGGTATCTTCTTTCTTCTGTACTTGCAATGGATAGAGACTCTTGCAGCTCATGCATCCGATGGTCTGCAAAGCCCTGGCCAGAGCTGGGCAGGCTGCAGTGAAGAGCTCAGATGCAGACCTGCCCTCGAGGAGCAAGGGTTCTGGTGAGGCACTGACAGTAAATGACAAGTCGTCACTCAACCGTCACAGGGCTAGGAAAGATAACTACAGGTACCAAGAGGCATACAACATATGACCTCCAGAATTTTCAGAAGATAAATATTAAATGTTTTTATTCTGCTTTAGGAACACAAAGGTTTTTCAAAATTATGTGAGTAAACAGTCTGTGGCTTTTGCCATGAAACTGGGTGGTTTCTATGTTCTTTTGAAGGGGAATGTGAAGTCTTGGTTATCTCATTTATCATAGCTTAACTTCTTTCGAGAGAGAGATCACATTAAAGCTTTTGCCTTGCCAGCCCTCAGAAGATGCTCACAGGGTGCTCCGGGAATATCTTACGTTGTAAAATAATTTTACTCCCCAAGAAGATAAATCACATTTTCAGAACTCAAACATTTTCTCATCATTTTCAGTGTCCACATCCACCTTGTTTTTTAGGTCATTCTGAATTAGTAATACCTTCCCCTAAATGTTAGCTTTAAAAACCCCTGCCATACTTCCTTTCCTCAGACAGGTTTCACAAAGGAAACTGAAATATTCTACCAAAATTCCGTATTTAAAATAATCCTTTGCATAAAGAACATTTATAAGAACTCCATTGTAATGTTCAATTGAATTGAGCTATAATTAATCAATAGTGGAGACTTGGCTAAATAAATGAAGGTAAACCATAGGTTAAAATATTATGCTGCCATGAAAAAGAATGCTGAGGATGTACATGTTCCGATATGGAACCCGGTTTTCAAGCTATCCAGCAGAAAAGGGCAGAACACATATTGGTTGCTGTCATTTATGCACCAAGTGAAAGCAGGTGCAGACACATGTGCTGGCATGTGGCTAAGAATCTCTGCAGGGACACATAGGAAACACAGAGGTGGCCTGTGAGACGGACCCTAGGAAATCTCAGGTGAGAGTTGGGCGGAAGGCCTGTTCTCGCCGTATACACCGCTGTGCTGTTTTAACGTTTTTTAAAGAACATGTGCATGTGTTAACTTTCATTTTAGCTTTTTTAATTGTTAGAAAATATCAAACATTTAAAAGCTGGAACAATCAATAAATCATTTTAAAATAAATATCATTAAAACCAACCAATCAAGTTAAAGGGAGATAATTTTCTTAATTGTATTTTTATATCACGGTGGATCCTTTTGTGATGAAAACAACCCTGCTAAATGGTAAATTTGCATTGGCAATAGATCGTTTTTTCTGAAACCAAAGTGCGCTCTCTGAGTAAGTTCTGGGAGCTCAGGAAAAATTATTTGCAGTGAATCACCAAGCAGTTAGCTCCTCCAGCCTTGAAGACAGAAAAGGCGCCAGGAAAGAAGCTGCATTCGTGGACAAGGAGAAAAGCGAATCAGAATGCAGCCCTGTAACCTCTGGCAACAAATAGTACTCAATGTGAAATGGGCACTAATAGAACATTCAATGCTGAAACCCTTTGCCTCGGCCAGAGTAATTAGAACTGTAATTCAGATTTGGGATTTTTCTCCAAGGTTTCACAGCTTATGAAGTCAGCAGAACAGGGTTATTAAATCATAGCCTAGTACCAAGTCAAAGACATTTTTTTAAATGTAGAAGACAGGGAAAATGCAAGCAGCAGCTGAGCAGTCCTGTGGGTGAGGCGATGAACCCATACACGGCACAGCTAATGACCTGTTTTAGGGGCACAGCTCATATATTCCAAATAACAGGGGGGAAAGAATTCCAAATAGCTTAACATCATTAAACCCAAAATGCTATTGGATCCTTCCTCTGTGGCATCATAAAATACCTTATCCAAGTGGAGAAGGGATACGCTTACTGTAAATCATGGAAAGTTTATGCCACCCCAGATGCAAACTTCATACTAACTTGTTCACTCTGGGGAAGGTTCATGGGTTTGCTTTGTTTGGGGGTTTGGCTTGTTTTTTTTTAAAGCAATAATAGTCTTTGTAGGATGGCTGCCGTGTCAGCATTTATCTTGAAACTCATGGATATGAGTTCTGACTGGAGTCACCTTTCTGACAAGTGTTATTGCGACTGTGTTTTATATCCCTGTTCAGAATGGTTTCTAATGATAATGCTCTGTCTACCTCGCTGCTTCACACTAAATTATAGATGCCACGATGACAGGGCAAACTGCATCCCAGCACAGAGCTCGACTCCCTCTGTGTGATGTCAGTGCCTCCACCCTTCTGTGCCTGGAATTAAAAATGGGGAGCGAAGATATGCAAAACATTTGTGCTTAAAAATAATGTTCTGTCAGTTATTACACAAGTGATATTTCATTTAATCAGCTCAAGGGATTATTTTAAATGAAAAGGCAGAGAGGATGATTTTATTAACACATTCCTGCCCTAGAGTCCTACTGTAATAATTCTTTACCTGCCTAAATTAAAAAGTTATAATTCAGTCTGTCTACAGGAAGAAGTTCTGGGTGATTGGATTTTATTAGTTCTTTGATTTTTAGTTGCTTGCAAAGGGAGGTAAAGGCTGAAAAGCTTATCCTATAGCAGTGAGAATGTTTTAGCTACTTAATAAATCACCCCTTCTCTAGACAGTGATTGTGTCCAGGACTTATAAAGCAAGTGTGCTTCTGAATGCAGTATTTTATTGAAATGGGGTTGGTCTGACCAATCCAGGTATATATTTGAACTTCCCTGCAATTCATTCCACCACATGTTTAAATCCAGTGTGGAAGATTTAGCTACTATCCAAAATATGTTTCTTAATGTTATTTAATTGTCAAGTACCTATAAAGCACCATCTAGGATCTGGAGGAAAAAGAGATACAAATGAGTACAATTACATTCCTGACCTTAGTGGAGCTTATAGTCTAGTAGGAGAAGCATCCATGTGAACAAAGAATTTAGGGCATCTGTGAAACAAAGGGGAGAGGAGAGGAGAATGAAGTAGCTGATTTGCGGGTTCCATTACCTACCCTGTCCTAGTGCAAGGCAGCACCATCACTGTAATACCTTTCATGAGTATGGTGCTGCACAGCCTACCAAATATTTTCGAATACATGCTCACGTTTGTCCATTTGAGTTCCAATCAACCCTGTGAAGTTAGGACTGTCTTTATTATTTCCATTTTACAAATGAGAAAACTTCAAAAACAGAAAAATAACATAATTTTGCTTGATCATTGATCTCATGATTTAAACCTGAACTTTAAAGTCTGTCCTCATTAAAGCATAGATTGTTAACCTGCAGGTCTGTTTGGCCATCCCGTATCGAGAGGAACACTATATGCAAAACTGTGTATGGATATGTCATTGGTCTTGAAAAAGGGATTTGCTCAAATTCTCAGAGTGGACCCTGACTCTAAAAGACAGTGGGAATTACTGTTTCAGTAGAATCCTTTGTTAATTTTTAGATCCTTGGCTTTTCATTAATATCACTAATTTGTTTTAATTTTTTCTAGAGAGTGGGGAAGATGTTACAACAATTTTGGTTTGTTTCGTATTCAGACACAGTTCCACTCCCAGCCACCTTTTGTGTTACAATTTCTACACAGGAGTATTTAGGGCAACTCTTTAAAGGCCTGTTCCTTCACTCATTGATTCATTTATCCATTTAGCAAGTTTTTGAATATTTCCAGTGCTCATACTAAATCAGTCTCTGCCATGAGGTACAATTTGCGATTAGGTCATTGGTTCATTTGTTTATTTAACCCAAATTCTGTGTGCAAAGATATCTACCAAATGCTTTGGAGGCTACAAAGATGAATAAGAAATGGTATCTGCCCTCAGGGATCTTACAATCTAGTAAGAGATGGATGTAGAACCAACTATATCGGAAGCAAAACAAAATTGAGATGCTGTGGTAGAAAAAAAGTAGATTATCAAACTGTTCAGCCTTCTAGAGAAGATGTAAGATAAAAACTGGAGAACTTTCTGGAAAAGTACCTAAAAGGAGTATCTTCAGTTCCTTTCAGAAGTAGCTCTCTAGAGAGGCTGTCCTCTGTTCCATGTTAATTGTGATGCTCTTTCAAATTCTCTTTAAACATGCAAATGGTATTGGTCATCCAGTTATTGCTCTCACCCAGTATCAATAGTTATCCCTGTCCCTTGGACAGAATTATCTTGGCTATGTAAGAAGGGAATTCAGCCAAAAATGCAATTGGTGGGAGAGTGGCTTTCTATTGCATTTGGAACATACTCCTATCATTTTCACTCATTTTCAGTGCTTTTGATGGATCTCTCCAGTTGGAAAGAACTCAAAACCAATTTCAGTGCAGATGCAAATAATCCTAACAAATTATTCTATAAATACACCACAAATAGCAATACTTTGTGAGGTTAATAGCTCTTACTTATCAAATAAGGGAACTGAAAAACAGAAGTTGGGTCCATGTGAGGAAAGTGGATTGACTCTGAATCCAGAGACCTGTTTGGTTCTTCTTGTCGACATGACTTTTCTATGTATAACCTAGAAGAACACTAACATTCAATGGATTGACTCATAATTCACAGGGGTTCTTATCTTTTTAAGAGTAACTTGTCATTTGCCTGCTCCTGTTCTAGATATGTATGTGGAACCTGAAGGGGAGAGGGTGGGAGGGCAAGGAGATAGACACCTCATCTAACCCACATTAGACAAGGAGTGAGAATAGAATCAACTGCCTAAATGACAGACTTGTGTTACAACCACTCTTGTCAATAAGGATTGAAGGAGCTGGGGGTGCGAGTTGATGTACATTTTCTTCTTTGAAAATAAGCCCTATGTTGATAATTCTAGGTATAAAATATCCACCTGACAATTTCCACTTAAACTAGAAGATATAAGCCACATTATATGGCTTTATATATGTATATATCTCAAACTTTCCGACTGAATTAGGACTTTTAGTTTAATACAGCAGATAATGAAATGCAAACTCTATCCTGAGTCAATATATTTCCTTTGGAAATCACATTAGATGGAGGAGGGAGTGGGGGAACAGGATTGGGGCAGAAGAATTCCTGTACTATTTAATGTACAACTTGCAAAATTATAGTCAAAAGATACATGTTCTAATGAATAGTGTTATGACATTAAATTCCCCTTGGCTGGGCGCAGTGACTCATGCCCATGATCCCAGCACTTTTGGAGGGTGAGGTGGGGTTGCCAGAGACCAGGAGTTTAAGACTAGCCTGTGCAATATAGTGAGACCCCATGTCTACAAAAAAAAATAATAATTTTTAATTTAAACAATTTTCAGGCTTGGTGGCATGTACTTGGAGTCCCAGCTACTTGAAAGGCTGAGGCAGGAGGACTGCCTAAGCCTGGGAAGTTGAGGCTACAGTGAGCTGTGATCATACTGCTGCACTTCAGCTTGGGCAACACAGCAAGACCCTATCTCTTAAATAAATCATTGATTCATTCATTTATTCATTTATTCTCATAAGTCTTAATTTTTCCAGGATCAGGGGACTTGCTTTCCAGGTTAAGAAAATCCTGGTTTAAATTATAATGTTATCATTTATAACGGTTAAAATCTACAACTATCATGAATGGGAGGCAATAATACATGATGATAAAATTAACAACAACAACAATAATGGCAACACACAGGGAGACCTTCCTATGTGCCAGGCCCTGTACATGTATTATCTGGTTTGTGCCAGGCCCTGTACATGTATTATCTGGTTTAATTCTTATCAAATCCTTTGAGGTAGGAACTATTATTAACCCCATTTTACAGGTGAGTAAAAAGTCTCAAAAAGGCTAAATAACTCATCTCAAGATCACACACCAGTAAGCAAGAGGGCCAGGATTTCAACCCAGTAGCCTGACCCCAGAACCCATGTTCTCCTCCACCACTCTGTACCAAGAGCAGGGACTCTAAAGTCAGGCACACTTGACTTTGAATCTCATCTCAGAGCTGGTAAACCTTGGACAAGTTATTTTACTTTCTAAGCCTCAATATCTTTATCTGTAAAATGGATATACAGTAATAAGACCCACTTCAAAGGACTATGTGAGGATAAAAGAAAACCCATAGAAAAGCACAAAGTAAAACCCTGTATTATGGCCCATTACCTTGCATACAAATATTCAGTGAAATCTAGAGAATTTTTAGGAATAAAGAATGGAGTCATGTGATAACAAATTGAAGTGACAAACTCAATGGCTAATAAGTTATAAAAGTGTGTGTACATATAAATTGTAATGTGTGTGTACGTGTAATTTTTATCTCTGCAGTTACTCAACTTTTTTAAGTTCTTATAGCAATAGAATTGTAGCTCAAAATTGTTAAGTGTGAATTTACAAATTTAACATGGGATTAACTGACTAGATCACTCTCAGAATTTAGAAATTGGAGGTAAGGCTATGGTTGTAGTTAAGACATTATTTTACTTCTCCATTGCATTACAATTGATTGTGTAAAAAATCTCAAATATAAAAATAAAAAGTAGTTCATGCATAAAGCATGATGCCCTCCAGCATATTAGATCTGTTTATCTCTTTGTTTAAAATGAATGCTACCTGGTATAGTTTACATAACATGGCAGGGATCAGCTTGATAAAGTGTTTATATCACCTGGGGAACACACTGGCTCATTTTCTCAACACCTTTCCACATGACTAGCTTGCCAGCAAGTATAATAGCAAACAAAGTTTTAATAGGTCAAGAGCAGAGTAACTGCTCACATTAACGGGAGGGAGAGAGCGGCTTGACGTGCACCAAGGCTAATAACTGACACTTTCAGCATGCATTTTTGAATGCTGGTTAATGGAGAGCTTAGAAGAAAAGACTTTTATAAAAGCCTGACATAACTTCTAAGCTTTGGGTGGAAAGAAGAGAAAAAATAGAGTGGCATCACTGTGCACCCGCACTTGAAAATATGGGTGCAGTTTAAGGCAGGTGGCTCATAAACCATTTCTCCATCACTTGTCTGCCTTAGCAACTCACAATTAACTCCATTATTAAGCTTAAGGATTTATTGCATCTCTTCCACTTTTTTAAAGCTGTCCAATAGGGAAAGCATTCTCATTTTTATTTGTTTGTTGTCTAAGTGAAGCTGTTACTTAGAGACTGTTTCTGTCATATCACATCAGTTTTGCTGAAAGGTGCAACAATACAGATAAACATAATCTATTTTAGAACCTTTTTTTCACCTACCAGGAGGGAAAAGGGGGTTGTACATCCTCTCTTTCCTTCCTTCCAGCTTTGTCTTCCTAGGGCAGTGTGACTATCTGTGAGGTTAGTAGCATCTACAGAGTTCATTGGCTCCCTTTTCCCCTAGAAGCATGCACAATAATACATTTCAATAAAGTTTTGGGAGTGTTGAAATGAAGATATGTTGCTAACCCTGGCTTTGGCAGTCCATAAATAGCAAACGTTTGTTCAATATTTAATTTTTCCTTTCCACACTACCAAGAGAGAGGCGAAATCGGCTACTGTATTTAAATGGAAGAATGAAAAAGACTGTCTTTTGTTGCAAAACCTGCATCTTTTGTGGACATTCTAGAGTTGAAACCTCTAATAATACAGGGCGTGGAGAAGCTATGTTCCTTAGATACTAGCCACTGTGGCAAATAGGAAACTTTGTCACTATGTATCCAGGCTCCTGTGGGATACAGATCAGTAACTGAATCATAGGTAAATAGATAGATTAGATATGGCAGTGGTGGGAAATACATACTGAAAAACAAATCCACAAGAACAATTTTACAGGGCTTGTCTTCTATTTTCATAAGGAAACTAAACCAAATAATCTGACAAGGGTGGAAATCAAATCATCTGTCAAGTTCCTCTACCTTTCATTTATCACACAGTTTAATACCATAATGAAAAATAGCAAATGAAAAATGAAGTGAATGACCAACAAAAAATGCATTCTCTAAGGATACAGTGATGTGTTATTAGCCTAAATCTTCCACCCCTGTACACATATAACTGCTAGGGGAGGCCCTGTGGCCACACAACCCATTTCATTCAAGTATGACAAATCCTGGGATGACATTAGCACCATGGTTGGGAGGGCCCTCAGTACATAAAAGCTTCCCTTTCCTTGTATTCCTCTCAGCCTCCTACATTTCTTTATCCCTTCTTTACACCAAAATATGAGCTAGTAGGGGGTTTCTGTATGTAAGCAGAGGCCCAGAAATTCCATACTCAGCAAAGAAATCTAGTGGTAGAGAGGGAGGATGGAGCTACCACTCACTGGGTGTTCACTACATACCAAAGATTTATCTTTAGAATATCCATGTAAGGGATTATGAATCCCATTTTCATAGCAGCAGAAACTGAAAATCAGAACACTTAAAGTCATTCGTCCAAACCCTAGAAATGGTGCAGCCACAGTTTGGACCGAGGCCTAGTTGACACCAAACCCCATGCCTTCCCCCATAGATCTGGCTGTTTCTCATGATCCAAGAAGATAAAGGGTCTGAGAAAGTGGACACTGGGGCACCTGGATAAGAGTAAAATGAATAAAAAGGAACTTTTTATTGGGTAGCCTTAAATATAAAATCTGAACAATAATGGCTAACATGTGCCAAGCATTTTCAAAGTGTTATATTACTTTGAAACTATGTGTGCCAAGCATTAACTTATTCAATCCTCTCAGTAATCCTAGGAGTGCATATTATTGTTAATCCCATTTTCAGATGATGGACTTGAGGGCTCAGAGACGTCAGTAAGTTGGCCCAAAGTTCCACAGCCAGCAAGTGGCACAGCCAGGAAGCAGCCCTGAGCGGCTGATTCAGAGACCCCCTCCCCCCACCCCCCGCTCCGTCTCACTGTCTTTTCAGCCTAACCTCAAAGAAAGAAACAAGAACTTGCCTGGGACAAAAACGCTCCAATGGCAGCCTCTTGGTTCATCGTAAGAAAAGGCTATCTTTAAGAAAATCACTTCAGGAACAGCAATGAAATAGCTCCATTTAAATAATACACCCATTAAAATAAAATATTATTTGTCCTCTATCTTCCTGTCTAAACAGTGTAAGCTTGTGGGAGAGATAACATTTATTTTACACACTTGGTAAAGTCTAGCAGATTGTGGGGACTCCAATCAGTCTCCTACTCCTAAGCCAAGATGATTAATAAGGCAGAATATATTTATTTCTAAGGAGCAGAGGAGTTGATTCTGATTTAGACAGTATGTGCTGTTGAGCTGCAAAACAAAATTGACCTCAGCATAATTAAGTTGGACACTGGTGGAGTGAGGACTTGAACACAAATAGTTCTATTTTGACAAGCAGAATTCAAGAGTGGCTGGTTTCTTTTTCTTCTTTTTTTTCAAAAGGAGAATAATGATTATTTAATATTTGTTGAGTGCCAACAGTGTACTCAGCGCTGCGCAAGACCCAGGAACTGGATATTGGAAACTGCCTGAAGGGAACTTTAGCAAATTAAAATCCATAGAATCAGCATGAAGGCAGCTGAGGAATACCTGATTAGAGGAAGAATCTCTTTGCCTATCCCAGAACAACAACAACAAAAAAGGAAGCGATAGGCGAGAAATAAAAACCTGTATGGTTCAAATCGCAGGAATGCAGTCGGGTGGAAAAGTATGCTTTAAAAGAGAGAATTCCTGCCTGAGTGAAGCTAATAGAAAGGAACATAAACTTCAGCAGGCAAGATGGAGGGCAGGAGAAGGAAGAATAAATTCAAAGAACAAAGACATCAAGGCAAATTATCAGCCTTTCCTCTAGTCCTTCCAGAGAAAGAGGCCTGGAGGAAAGGCAGCCCCATAGGTCAGGGTGTCGGGAGAAGCTGGAGGATCTGCAGAGCACAGCTAAATTATCACTTTGCCTGCATGCGTGGCACACAGCACAGTGAGTCAATATCTGAACCGGGGGTGGTGAGGGAAGGTACGCTTTTGGTGGTGAATGTGACGTTGTGTCCTAGATGTGGGGACATTGAAGAAAGCCACAGTAGAAATTATATTTTATTACCTCACCAGGAGCTGGTGGTCCTTACTTGGCAAGTCACAGAGCAGCCAAGAAAACAAAACAGCAGCAGCAGCTGGCCACCATCAACACCTCACCGTGTTCATGGCTGCAGCAGCTGCCCTAGCCTAGGCAGGTTTCGCAGCAGCCACCCAGCCCTGGGACAGTGAGCCCAGAACAGGCCTCTCAATGAGCGAGCTGGTGTCCTGGGAAGAAACCGCACAGTGATAGAATAATAGCAAATTGGAGAAGACTTAGGTGTTTTAGAATCCTTTGAAGAAGTCCCCAAAACCATGGATAAAAGAGAGTACTGGTGGGTGTGATACATTTTGACTTTCAAAGGACTTTAGGTAGGAAAGACAGAAAAAATAATAATACTAATCCTTGCAAGAGGCTATTAAGCCAATGTGGTAACCATGGGGCAAGTGTTAAAATTCTGTTACATCTTAAAAACTAGTTAAGAGATGGAAGGCAATGAGTAGGAATAAAAGGCCATTTCTTTCTGTAGAAAGAGGTTAATTGTGGGGAGCCCAGGGGAGAAAACCAATACAGGCTTTATTCAGAGTCTTAATAACGACATGGAAGAGGAAGATGAAAAGCAAGGTGGCAAAACTTGTTGATGAAAAAGAATTATTTAAAAGTATTTGAGGTATGGAAGAGTCAGAGAGTCCAGAAAACACAGACACATGGAGGTGGGGGGAGCGGGATGGGAAAATTAAAAATAACCCAGTAAGTAAAAATTCAGTCGAAGGAGGCCAAGGGCAATGCATTTCTAAAAGGAGGAGGAGCCCAGGTCATTCCAGGGCTCAGCATATGGGGCACTGTTGTCCTGAGTGTCTGTGGGCCTTTGGTAGGATTGACTGAGACTAGGGGTTGGTCATGCTTATCTGCCTCTACTAGACCTGAGCACCTCAGTATTTCATTTTCTCCACTTGCAAAGTAAGGACAAGAAAATTGGCTTCATTTGCAGGTATACTGAAAGATTGGATCTATTCCTGATTGAAAATGGACTGGAAAGCCCAAGTGAGATGGTGTTACCCCCATATATTTATTGACTGAATGAGTGGACAGTTCTCCAAAACACCCAAGTGGCTTTTGTATTCCACTCTTCTGCCTGCCTGTGGCACATAACTGAAGCTCTTTTCTATTCACAAAAATAGCTGCTTTATTTCTACAGATGGCACCAAAGCATACCCTGCGCGCGTAAGTCAGTCATTGTCCCCTGGAGAAAGGTGGTTGTTCATGAATAGGAAGTTAATCAGCTTCTTATAAGATAAATTCTAGCTATTTCAAATTTAAAGGAAAAACCGTCCCACCCCGAAGGCTGATGAATAATATCACAGGATGCCAGGAGAGACAGAAGTGAATTCATCCTCTCTGCTACTTCCCGCCCCCATTCTCCCATCCCTGGCCATCTGGAGAACAGAGCCTACCCTCTGAATAAATAACTCGGGAGGGCAAGAGTTTAGGTTGACTTTGTGGCTGAATTGGATGATGTCAGAGAGTAATAGCATAAGGAAAGTTTGGGGAGTTGATATGATGAGTAACATTTGCTAAGTTCCTCACAGTGTGAGAAGTGCTTTCACATCCATTATTGTGTTTGATTCTCACAAGGACCAGCCCTGTGTGGGAGTCCACGTATCACCATTTTATAGATGAGAACACTGAAGCCCACAAAGGTTTACTGCCTGCTAATGAACAGCCAAGCCCAACTTCACCGTGGCTGTTCTAACTACAAACCCGATTCTTTCAGCTTCACCAAGTAAGAGGAGGAAAAAAATAAGCCTACCCTTCCTCAGGACTTAAATATCCCCCATGCATGTGGGATGGTTGATATGTATCTTGCCTGCAATTTTTACAGACCCCTCCCTTACCCTCCCACCCACTCTGCACACAGCCCCATGCCCAGCCTGGAGAGCACTGAAGGTAAATGGAAGTGACGACTTCAACACTCACACTTGTGTTCGCAAGAGCAAACCACTAGAGAGATGTGTTTACACATTCAACATTACCCTTAGGGAGTCTGTGGAGATTGTGATTTCTATTTGCACTCATCTTATGTTAGTGATTTTCATATTACATTAGCAAATTTAATCTCTGCTAATGTGATAGGAAGTTACTAACACAATACGACTTGATTTAACAACTTTCAGACTTTGGTGGCAAAGGCAAAACTTGTGAGCAGAACACGAATTCCAATCTCTAATTAAAAAATAAATCAGAACACAGAGACATCCACAGTTCCCATATTTGAGATCTATAATAGAGCCAAAGTTGAGGGTAAAGAGTTTGGATCTGAGAAACTTGTGAATGGGGACAAATAGCTTGAGGAGTCACTACTAGGCTTGAGATCTTATCTTTGTCGTCCTGAGTTAATAGAGGGTAATTTGTGAACCACGTAGCTTCTTATCCACCAGACTCTACTAGAACCTCAGCAAAGTGTGGGTGCTGAAATCACCAAAATAGTAATCAAATCTCACTCTGTTAAGCTGAGGCCGCATTCTTCTCCCACGAGCCCTTACCCTTGTGGCTGGAAAATGAATGGCTTAGTCTCATCAGCCGTGCCCTGCTCCTGACCACTCTCTACTGTCAGTGCCGACAAGGGGAGACACATCCCGACAGTGGGCCCCTGAAGAAAGGAAAAAGGAGTGCCCCAAGTGAGGGACTGGCCTCAGGACATTGTGCTATAGGCTGAGTGTCCCTAGGACATTCCGAGAACTAACTCTAGTACTAACTGTTATTTATTCTAGGCTTCCATAACTCAGCCACAGAAATTGAGACTGCTTTAGAATCATGGTAATAAGCTAGAGAAATTTGAACATATCTTACAAACAAAACTTTATTTCTGTTATGTACATGAGAAGTATGTAATTTATATTACCAGGTAGCCAGATATGCTGAGATCCAGAAATTCATACAAAGTGCCAAGGTTCTCAGGTCATAACCCAATCTTATGCCAAACACAGAACTTCTCGAATATTTGCTTTAAAAGTTCTGCTGGGAGCAAGCGCAGAATTCCAACTCTCTCACCTTCGTGACTGAAGCCCTTCTACTACTATTATTTTTCTTTTTACCAGACGAGGATTTATTGCTGTAATACATACGTGCATGCACTGTATAATAAAACTTTCCTGATTATCTTATAACTGCACATTAAAAATTTACTAAGATAAAATTAATGTGATTTTAATAATATTGTTTTAATATACAGAATGTCAGGTGACAGGGGAAAAAAATCTATTTTGAATTCAGCATGCAGTATGCCTCTTTTGCAGCACCTTCATAACAATAGCTGAACTGGCAGACAAGTGTTGTCTGTTAAGATTTCTGATACGCACGTCCCAGGGGAGATGGCTGAAGTTGGGGTCTTTTAAAATGCAACCGGACAATGCTTTTGAGACTATAACATAGAAAACTTCCCTGCGTGACAGAGAGACCGGGCCAAATAAATGTAGATAGAATGTTGTTTCCTGTACACTTTTCTGTAAGATTCAGCCAGAGAACATAACTTCAAAGAATCTTTTGATGGAGAAAAAATGTTTTCATTCGCCCGTTTTATGATAGTGCTGCAGGATACTTACAGTTGATTTACTATAATGACAGGACCTAGATACGGTCCCAAAGGAAAAGAAATCCCACTTTTCTTCTGCCACCTACCCATCACATTTATTATTCCCAGCTAGGGGGTGTGGACAGGCAAGTGTCAGGTTAAAGGGAAAGATGGTCAGAACATGATGAGCAGCGATCATTAGATTCCTACCAGGGTCACTCGCACAAGGCCTGTGACTCAGGGCAGTAACGTTCCCATGGTCAGGTGCCTGCTCACTCCAAACGCCCAATAAAGAGAGCAGACCTCCCAGTTCTGCACGGCTGCTTAGGGGATTTGAGGGGCCAGGGAGAAGTAACAGTCTGGCTTCTACCCCGTTGGGCAGAGACTCAGCCAAAGGAAGTGCCAGGACACTGTGCTGACCCACTTCGAGCCCTTCCTCTCCGTTTGTTCTCGGGCAGAAGAGATACAAAAGCATCACTATGGCATGGTGAAAAGTTGGAGAAGCATTCTACAAATTGACATGCAAATAAGCACTCCAAGTACTCCACTTTGTTCTAAAAATTCCCATCACTGGGAGCTGCAAAAAACACCAATCAGAAGAGGGGCAGTGATGGGAAGGACCTGGTGGTTTTGCAACCGGAGTCTCCCCCTTGGAGGGATTGCTTCTGTACCATGTTCTAGCCTGAGCTGGCACAGGTGAAGCTAAACACCAAAGGACCAAGAAGCCACCAGAGTTAGATGTCACTGATCTGTATTCTATAACAACACACACGCATTCAAGTGGCATCTGCTATGAATGATATTAGCTGTCCACACAAGCAAATAAGATGCAAACATGCTTCATACCCGAGGTTCATGAAGAGAAGCCAACTATATCAAATGAAACAAAGGCAACTGTCTCCACAAAGCCAGTTCCTGCACTTTGAGCAAAGGCACAACTTTTTAGTGTAAGGACATTCAAGTTTGAGACAAAGGTCTCAAGACAAAATCCCTGCCTTTGTCACGTAATCACTGTTTTTTAAATCACCACTGCCTCCAATAACCTAGATGTCAAAACCCCACCAGCAGTTCCTATGGCACACTATGTGCAATGCTAAATGAAGTCAGATATCACCAGGAAAGTGAAGTCTCTGACTTGTTAATGGGCTACACCAGGCTGCAGAATGTCTTTGTGGCCTAATTCATGATATACACTAGAACCTGAGAAAGCCAGTTCGTTCTTACAGTGGGCAGTGCAGGTCATGCCTAAACAAGGTGTAGCATATGGGAGGGGAAGGAGAGGTGTTAAAGGAAATGCTCCGAAAGCTAGGCTCTTTACTGGGAAACTAAAGGATTAATTCTAATTACAAACCTGCCTCTTTTTTTTTTTTTTTTTTTTTTTTTTTTTTTTTTGAGACGGAGTCTCACTCTGTCGCCCAGGCTGGAGTGCAGTGGCGCCATCTCGGCTCACTGCAAGCTCCACCTCCCGGGTTGACGCCATTCTCCTGCCTCAGCCTCCCGAGTAGCTGGGACTACAGGCGCCCACCACCTCGCCCGGCTAGTTTTTTGTATTTTTTAGTAGAGACAGGGTTTCACCATGTTAGCCAGGATGGTCTCGATCTGCTGACCTCGTGATCTGCCCACCTCGGCCTCCCAAAGTGCTGGGATTACAGGCATGAGCCACCGTGCCTGGCAAACCTATCATTTATAATGTGTCCTGCTCATCAACAGGAGGCACTTTCTCTATGCTGTGTGGGGTCAGTTTGCCTTGTTCATCTCTTACTCCTCCCAGTCATCCCAAAGCCAACCTTTCTGAAAATGATCATACCTCCTTCTCCCTTACTGGAGGTTTCTTTGTCAGGAAAGCCAAGCCACATACTCAAAGTCCTGAGTTTTGTTCAATTTTATCATCTATCTGCCAACAGAGATTAGTTCAATTCTGTAATCAACTCAATTGATTTACAAGGTCTTATATGGTAAGTCCAGAGTTAGTACAACCCCAAGGCTTGTTAATTCAATGGCCCAACAAAAAAACAGGTTCCTTCCCTCATGCTACTCTTGCCCCCTCAGCATATGAGTCTCATCCTCAGCCTTATCCCTTAGTTAAGTTGGCAGCAATAACCAGAGCCTCACAGCCATGACCAGATGAAGACAAGGCATCTTTGCTTTTTGCAGGGAGGAGGGGTCTCTTTTTAAGTTTAAGCAAAACTTCTCCCAAAAGCCCCATCTGGCAGACTTCCCTAACTTCTCATGGTAGAATTGCATCAGTGCCTATGCAGTCACCTTTGGAGGCATGCTTGATGCTTGACATCTATCTTCCTCTGACATCCACATTCAGTCCACTAGCATGTGCTATCAGCTGTTGCTTCGAGATACATCTTGAATCTGACCTCATCTCACTACTGTCACCACCACCATCTCACACTGCACTGTGGCAGCAGCCTCCTTGATTGTGCTCCCACACTCTGTCCTTTAGTCTCACACAAGAGCCAGATCATGCCTCAGCCCTCCTGAAAACTCCCATGAGGTTTTTGTCATCATATTTAGAGTAAAATCCAACGTTCTTCAGGGCCATACCTGTGATACATCCATAGAACACATCTCATCATCTCTCTGCCTTTATCCCTATCACTTTTCCTCCCAAACTGTGTCCACACTGGCCTCCTTGCTATTCCTCAAACACAAGGTGTTCCTACCTCTGGACTATTGGACAGGCTGTTTCTTCTTCCTGGAACACTATCCCACCGGTTATCCAAAAGGGTCATGACATTACTTCCTTCAAGTCTGTAATCAGATGCTCCCTTCTCAGAGAGGTCTTTTCTGGCCACGTTATTTAAAATTACCGCTCACTCCCTCAGCATTTCCTATGTTAATCCTCTGTCTTCTTTATCCCCACAGCATTTCATACCATCGAGCACACTAGATGTCTTTTTTTCTAAATCTTCTAATGGAATGTAAGCTCTATTAGGGAGACATTTTTTTCTTTCTCCCCCCACTCCTCACTCTCCTGCTCTAACTTCAAAACCTAGAACAGTGACTGGAACCAGTAGAATTTCATTAAATACTTGTTAACTGAATAAATTCTGACACCAGTTGTGGGCAACTGGACCCCATGATGGCTTACACCAATCACGATCCATACTTGGAACTGAGCTTGCTTTCCCTGAAGAATGTAGCTGGGCATAGGAAGATGGATATGTGGGGGGAGATAAGTGCCTGGGGGAAAATTGAGTCTTTCATAGGAAAATAAAGAAGAAAGGAAGACTTTGGGTAAGAAGTCAACAGTACTAACTGTATTTTCTTTATTTCCCCTTTCAAAAGCAAGACAGATAATTATCAAATTTATCCTGGAGTCATGAGAAATACCTTACGTCACTGATTCTATTTCTTTTCTTTTCTTTTTTTTTTTTTCACATTTTAACATCTCTGACTTTGGAGTGCATCTTACAATCACTGCCATCCAATGATCCCATAACTGGCAGTGATGTTTTCTTTCTTGGTGCTTCACAAAAGGATGGGACATCTTAAAATGGATGGGGTCTTAGAAATCTCACTTCTGATGTACAAAGTGATGCTACAGAAAAAAGAAAATCACCATCATTGTCCATAGACATGTAAAGCTGGCAGTTATGAAATAGGCCAGTCTTGACATCTCTCATGATTCCCAGGAAAACTAGACATTCTCTTTTTCTCTTGCCTTCATATTGAGAAGCTTTGATTTAAGATAATGTCTGAGCAGAGAAGCTTTGTTCAGCAGTGTCATTTGACCCAGATTGTATGTTTTTATAGCTTGAGCCAATTAGTTAAAGTGACTTTGACTATAATAGGGACCTGTGACTTTCCTCAGTATTATTGCATTAGTCACCCTGGAACAGTTTCTGGCTTGTATTTGTAATCTGGCTCTGATTGTGCCTTTCTCATTCTGATATTTATATGATTTGTTGCTGTCCTATAAAATAATGACCTTTGAGTCCTTGAAAGTAAACCCTCTCTGATTCTTTTTATTTCAATAAGTCCTTGGCACTTGATGGCATAGTGTGAATCACATTTACTGTCCTGATTACTAATTGAAGTGGGTTGTTTTTCAGTATTTTAAATCTATATTAATTAAATGAGCATTGGGCTGGGAGTGACGAGACTCCTCAGAGTTGTACTCCCAACTCTGTTCCTGGGGAACAGGATAAGCCTGGGGAGGCCGCTTACTCTCCCCTGCTCTTGCCTGTACATAGGGAGATTGTTCTAGATCAGCTAGCTCTATACACCTGTGCTGAATGGGCTTTTGTGCCTGTGCCAGTCCCAGTGTATGCTTAATTTGGGCTACGATTCCAGCCCCCGTCGCAAGTCTGGGCCTCATTAAATGTACTAATTTATCTACAAAATAAAGTTTAATAAACACGTGTGATATGGTTGGGCTGTGTCCACACCCAAATCTCATCTTAATTGTAGCTCCCATAATCCCCACATGTCATGCGAGGGACCCAGTGGGAGGTAACTGAATCATAGGGGTGGGTTTTTCGTGTGCTGTTTCTCATGGTAGTTGAATAAGTCTCACATGATTTGATGGTTTTATAAAGAGTGGTTCCACTACGCATGTTCTTTTGCTTTCTGCCATGTAAGTCATGCCTTTGCTTGTCCTTCACCTTCCACCATGATTGTGAGGCCTCCTCAGCCATGTGGAACTGTGAGTCCATTACACCTCTATTTCTTTATAAATTACCCATGAACTCCTTGGGGGAAGACACTATCTTATTGGTCTTTGTAACCTGTCGCCACATAGATACTACTTGAGATTAGAGACAGTATCCATACAATTCACTTCTGTATCCCAACTGCCCAGCAGAGTGTAAGTGTTTCATGCATATCTGGTGAATGATCAATAATGGGAATGTGGTACTCCAGCAACTGTTTCCTCTTAGCCGTGATGGAAACCACAGCTTTTCATTCTTTCCATCCTTCGTATCATGATTCTTCCCTATCTTGTTTTTCCTTCTCTGTGTCTACTTTTGCATTTATTTTCTTTTTTTCTGTTTTTTGTCTCATTAGTCTGTCATGTTTCATTAGTATATGTTCTAGTCCCTTTTTGTGGTAAAATATACATGACATAAAAGTTGTCATTTTGCCATTTTTAAGTGTACGTTTCGGTGGCATTAAGTACATTCAGATTGCTGTGCAACCACCACCGCTATCTCTAGAACTTCATCATCATCCTAAACTGAAACTCTGTACCCATTAAACAGTAACTTCCCATTGTTCCCGCTGGAAATCCCTGGTAATCTTTATTCTACTTTCTACCCCTATGAGTTTGCCTATTCTAGATACATCATATAAGCGAATTCTCATCCTTTTTTGTTTTGGAGTATTTTCCTGGTCATTCTGCCCCTTCTTTTAGTCTGCATTTCCTTTTTGTTGCTGTTGTTTCTGAGCACTGCCCCCACCCAGTGATGGCTCATTTTATCTATCCTTCTATGCACCCTCAGCTGCCATCAACTGTGTAGCATTTCCTTTATATTTTCTCATTTCTTATGTCCATATATAATCTTCAGTTTTTTTTTGTTTTTTGTTTTTTGTTTTTTTTGAGACAGAGTCTCGCTCTGTTGCACAGGCTGGAGTGCAGTGGCACAATCTTGGCTCACTGCAAGCTCCGCCTCCCAGGTTCACACCATTCTCCTGCCTCAGCCTCCCGAGTAGCTGGGACTACAGGTGCCCGCCACCATGCCCAGCTAATTTTTTGTATTTTTAGTAGAGACGGGGTTTCACCATGTTCACCAGGAAGGTCTCGATCTCCCGATCTCATGATCCACCCGCCTCGGCCTCCCAAAGTGCTGGGATTACAGGCGTGAGCCACCACGCCCAGCAATCTTTAGATTTTTAATTCATTCTTTTAAAAAGTGTTGTGTTGCATTTAAATGTTATAAAAGGTTTAATGGAAGAAATATGACTTTAAAATGTTTTGAAAGCAGGTTTCTGTAAAGGGCTAACTCCTAAAATGACAGCACTCAAAGGAGGCACTGAGTAGAGAGGGAATGGGAGTTCATGTTGTTAGAAGGGGTTTTGCCAGAGAAACGTTTTCCTGCTTGAAAACCACTGTATGATTTACATAAACTTATTAATTATGTAAGTTTGTGAATAACCTAAGCATTCTTGGACTTTTTCCATCTGATCATGGCCAAAAACAAACAAACAAAATCTCAAGGAGAGGAAAACCAGTTTCCTCAATGACAAAAGGTAGGAAAGAGTCCTAGAGTTCAGTGACATAGGCACAATGATTCCTTTTTTTCTGAGAAGGAATAAGTTAAGCACTCTTAATTGATGTTCAATAGCAACTTCTCCCTGAAATCTGAACTGTTCAGAGCAGGGTGAAAGTGAGTATTTCAGGGAAGTTTTGGATAATGCAAGTACCAACCCCTTAAACACACAAACCTAAGAACATAGAGATAGATTTTATTATAGAATAATAAATACTCATTTCATAAAATCTGGAAAAATAAAGTAAAAATTAAAATCACCCCAAATTCCTACCATCTTTTTGCCTGCATTCTCATATATTTCTTGCTATGCGCAAAGAAGGACTGTGAAATATGTTGCAGGAGAGATGACAAAAAGCTAAAGATTTATAAGTGAATTACAGTGAATAAATCTAGATTCCGTTTAGGCCGTGCTATATAAGCAACAGTGGGTGTTTTAAAGTACATGGTCATAGACAACAGATCCTCTTTAAAATAGGGAAAATAAAGGTGCTTATCTCAAAGAGTGCTGTGACAACTAAATTAAATGTGTATGTAAATCACCTGGCATTAATCCTAATCCCCTCTACCGCAAAGCTGGTATACACAAAATAACATGGCTATTGAGAAAGTCTAGTCAGTCACCCAGCTTTGAGGTTTAAAATTATAATGGTTGCAAATTTTGGAATACCTGCTTTTGTAATCTTTTTTTTTTTTTTTTTTTTAAGTGAGTACCCAAATACATGTTGATTCATGCTTTTCCAGTTTTCTAGGCCTGGGAAAAGCACAGGTCTTTGGCACATGCAACCCAGAACCAGCAGCTGCTGACTTGCAAACTCAAGCTATGATGTGGTTGTAAGAATAGCATTCCTGTTCTTTTCATTCTTCTTTTTCCCCTTATTTCCTTAATGTGCCTGGGTTCCTGTTTTGTATATTTTGTTGTCACTTTGTCTGTGTAATTTTTATGTATTTTTCTCATCCCTCTTAGTCCTTTGTCTTTATCTTGTCAGTCTTCTCTAGTTTCTTTCTTACTACCCTACATCTTTCTTCTTCATCATTTTTATTTCTTGCGTAATTCTTTTTTTTTTTTTTTTTGCATTTACATTTTCTCATGTTCACATTTATTCTGCACCATTTTCTAGTAAAACCTGTGACTATAAAATTTTCTTACCATCTTATAGTCAGGTCCGCGATACCTATCCATTTCTGAAATTTATCAGCCTAGAAATCTGTTACCCAAAGTCATGTTGATGATAGCATAAACTGAAGTATTAGCGCACACCTGAATTTTGAGAACAAAGTAGTAACATGTGTATACATAGATTGTTTTTCCAGTATTAATCAGATTCACATGTGATATGGTATTACAGTGCCAGGTACCTAAGAAGCGCTCAACAAAGGTTTGCTGGTCAAATTTAACTTACATTTATCAAACTTTACCTTCACCTGGATTTATTTGATTGTACAGCCTCTGAAAGTTAGGCAAGTCACATAATATTATGTCCTTCTTAGGGAAAAGGGAATAGTTGGTGAAGAGACACATAACTGACGTAAGGCTGTAAAGCTGCTGCCAGGTGCGGTGGCTCATGCCTGTAATGACAAGCACTTTGGGAGGCCAAGGTGGGAGGATCAGTTGAGCCCAAGAGTTCAAGACTAGCCTGGGTAACATAGCAAGACCCTCATCTCTACGAAAAATACAAAAACTTAGCCAGGTGTGCTGGTGTGCATCTGTAGTCAAAGCTACTTGGGAGGCTGAGGTTGGAGGATTGTTTGATCCCAGGAGATTAAGGCTGCAGTGAGCTGTGTTTACACCACTACACTACAACCTTGGTGACAGAGCGAGACTGTAGAGCTGTCCCCAGTTGCTAAGCCTGACCTACAGCCCAAACTTCCCAATTCCGTGGCAAATGTCCAACTCCCGTGCACACTGCTGCTCTCCATATCTGTGGTCATCATCCTGCCCAGTGGTACCCTTGTTGTTATTCCAGGATGGGATTTGCTGCTCTGAGACTCAGCAGACTATTGAGCGTTACTATCCTTTCCTGTTCCTTGATCCACCCAGTACACCTAAAAACAGATGTCAGAAATAGCTGTGGAGATATTAGCAATACCAACTACAACCATGAAAGCTTACATTTACTGGGTGTTTATCATGTGCCAAGCTAAGTGATTTACATGGATTAGTTCATATATTCCACTGTAAATGGTTACTCAAAGCAAATACATTAAAGCTTTCTAAATACATATATTTTCTAAATACATATGCTATATATGCCTTACCAAACAGTGCCAAAACTGTCTAACAGAGAAAATATAGCCACATATTTAAAGAGAAAAGAAGCAGAGTCTTAAGGAGATTAAAATAAAATGGAAGTTGAACCAACAAACCTGGTTCCAAGTCCTTTCCTTCTCTTCAACGAATCACCAGTCTGTACCATTTGCCTTTCTGATGGACTCGTCTCAAACTCACACTGAGCTAGTGACATTCGGGAAGTGAACCGTCACATGGTAAAGATTGTCTTGCTCTTTGTCCTCAATGCTAAAGGTCTTCTTTCCATAGAAAGGCACTCTTTCTCCTCAAGGTATTTGCAAAACCTCCTTGTAAGACCCTCCTGGTTGCCTGTGTTCATTGTTGGGGTATCATTGGCAGATAACAACAGAATTTGGGAGTTTTATAATAAGAAAATAAAACGATTTCATGTCTAAAAAAAAGAAAATCTAGTGTAGAAATTACATTGAGAGGAATAAATCTCATGGCCAAATATAAGTTCCAAAGAAGATAGCCATTACAATAATATTATTATTACCAATAAAAGAGAAAAAAGCTTAGTTGTAAGTACGTTGAAAACTTTCCCTTTTGTGCTGAGTGATTCTTCTCTAGAGCCTCCCAGGAGTACAAGGCTATAATTTTAATTATATCTTGGCATTCTCATAAAGCAAACAGCCTGCTCAGGTAGTATTTATTACCTGTTAGGAAGAATACTTATGAATATGCTTCACAGATTCCAACTGCAGTGATTGGCAATGGGCCTTTTCAAGGACAGAAGGGGTGAGTTGGAACACACATAAGAGAAAAGTTGCTCATTAAGGGAAGGTTTGTTATCCAGGAACGTATAATTAAGGTGACGGTCCCAGCTTCTGTGACAGCCAACACTCGGGTAGTTGTTTGATTGCTACGTGGGTCAGGGATCAGCTCCTGCTACAAGATGTAGCCACATTAGTGTGTTAGTGAACAGGTTAGAAAGTAAATTACAGCTGCCTTTCTCAAGCACATTACTGTCGGTCTTCATTGTATTGTTTTGACTGTACATCAGCAGGACTGTGGCTTCTGAAGACTTTGTGTGACAGGTTAGGCATTTCATCCTTTGAGTAAACAGTAATCATGGTGTGAAGAAAGTGGGGCATTGGAGAATTTTTCCTATTCTTTGAGAATTCTACTCTTCCTTTTTAGTTTGCTCCAAGGGCTCATTGGGGACACATATATTAAGCCCTTTAAATAGTTCATAATAAATCTTTGTCTCAGGCTGATTCTGACAGTTTTTTAAAGAGTCTTTTAAGAGAGAATCCTCAATCATTTGTTAATCCATGGGGTGATCTTCAGACTTCAGGAAAAAAAAATAACAGCCTGGGCTCTTGGGTAGAGAAAATACAATGTAGGGAAAAAAATATATAAATATGGAAAATCCTGAGATTACATGTGCTGCATGTATCTAAATGTCTTCTTTCTTCCCCAACAAGCCAAAAGTAAAGTGGAAAATAATTGTCAAAATAGTAAGAATTTCTATTGTTATTTTTATATCTTTGAACTTACATGCGTCTCCTAAAACGGTAGACTTCAAATCATACAGGAGAGAATACTTTTTTTAAAGTAAGTGAATTCTTTTGGTAGAAAGATAATTTCTTTTTTTCCCTTCTTTCACCTTTAAGACCACCTCTGTCTTCCCCTAAATTACTTACATACATACTGCTATTTTACCTGGTCAGGGAGAGGCGTTCTGTTAGAGAAAGGATTGCAGATATTGGTTGTTGGCATCAACAACAACAAAAAACCTTGAAGGGCAAGACATAGCTTTCAGAATAAGGACCTTTCTAGGTTGGGTTTACGTATTTTACTTTCTGCTTTAGATATGGGCTTGTTGGTCAATTATATTAGATGTTCATAATTTAAAGAATATAGACTTGTGATTTTAGCATGCATCATTTTAACACCCCAAAAAATCACATAAAACACTTACCAGAAGAGAGTAAAAGCAATATTGTCTCCCACGTAGACAGTTAACATTAGTAGTAATCGTAATACCTGTGTATTATTTGCACAATGAATCAAAAATATTTTAAAGGAAAGAAAAGTGTGCTCTCTCTGAAGTATTTTATGTGTAAATCACTGACTATTTCAAGAAAATTTATTTAGGTTTCATTTTGCTTGTAATTGAAATGATTAAGAAGGAAACTAAAGAATGCAGGCCATAGCTTTGACAGAAACATGAGGATAAGCACCACATATATGATCTGAACCTTTATGTCATTTCCAAAATGCAGCTTCTCAAGCTGTTGAAAAATACGGAGAACTTTACTAATGACATGCAAATGGAGTTTGTTAGGGATAAATGCAATAATAAAATGGAGAAATGGGCAAAGGACAGCCTACTGTTACTGATGGATTCATTCTCACGTCAGGTCAAATAATTAAAGACCCAGAGCAAGGGCAACCATAAATACCTGGAGTCCCTGCCGTTGAGAGGATTAACCAAAAACAATTATGACAAATGCAGTGGGAGCATTCAGCTCCCAGGCAACAAGGGATGGGTCGTGCCAGTTTTAAAAATACTTATTTGGCATTATAGAATATACAATTTAGACCCAGAAGCCATTCAACATAACATTGAAGTGTTGATGGTAAAAAACATCAAATATGTCATTGGAAAGCTATATTTGAAGAGATCACTTTGTTTCATGAAGCAGGAAAAAGGGAAATAATTAACATCAACAAATTTGCTTTGCCCCTGGTTTGAGAAAAGGCTGCTTCAACCCTATTTTTCCCATCACCATCAGCAATATCCTTTATCTTTTTTAACTGAAGGAAAGGAGGGTAATTCTAGAGCGAGAATAACTGCAAGCTATATAAATGGACTTTTTTAATGACTGCTTTGTATCCCCTCCACTAGGGAAGAGTATGCATAGCCTTCAAGAAAATATACAAATGACCTAACGTCGAGTTCAGATATGGAAATGATGCCTACACATATATTAGCTGACCAAGATTATAATGATGAAGTCCTGTTTTAAAGCAGAGCTACTTCTTGCAAAAGATTAGATGACTTTGTTTAGGTATTAAGATGGAGCAGTGGTCATTGAAACTTATTAGGATCATGAGAGAAAGGAAAATTAGCTTAATTAAAGATGTCAAAAATAGAGATTCATTAGCAAAATAACAGATATAGATAATTATTGGGTTATCTCTCATTTCTGGCTTCTCTAAATTATTACAAAGTATAAATAATGTTACTAAGAATATTCTCCAATAAATAACCCTCAATTCTTTATTGATGATGGATTTAATATGGTACTTCTAACTAAAAACATTTGAAAAATAACCATTTCAAGATGTGCTGGAATTTAGCCATAATAAAACCAACAAATCCTAGCTACCTGGTCAAATTTCTCCCATATGAAAAAATTAATTAATTAACAGAAGATACTGATTCAGGAGATATTTGTGGAGACCTGGCAACCTGAGACCCTTTCTATCTCCAGAATATACACACTCACATGGGAAAATTAAAATTGGCCATTGTGTCAGACCCTATACCTAAGATGGCAAAATTGAAAAAGCCATATCATCACACCAGATTTCACTTGAATTCTCAATAATTGTGTAGTTCTCTAGTACCTTCCAACAAGAAAGCTCTAGTCATTCAGCATTCACTCCATTAAAGAAATGTATCTCAGGTCAATCTTCTAAACTCTTCCATTTGTCATCCCTGTTAAGCATATGACTGCACTCATGCAAAACTCTTCCTCTGTGTCACATTAAATCTTTATTCTTGTAGGAAAAGGGCTACCAGATTTACCAAATATAGGATTCCCCGTTCAATTTGGAATTTATATGCAATATTTGGATCATAGTACAAAAATTCATTTGTTGTTTACCTGAAATTCAAATGTAATGGGGTATCCTGTATTTTATTCAGCAAGGCTAATTAGGTGTAAACTCTCCGTAGCCACTGACTTTTCCACAAGCCTCACATCTGCCTCTTCATCCTCACTGAGACCTTTCTCCCTTGGAAGCCACTACTCTCTAACCCTCTCCAGTGCAACTGCCCAGTTCAGAGTCCTATGTCCCTGTATGAAAGAGAAGTGGTCATGGTGCACTGCTTCTGCGGCCGCTTCCACACTATTTCCCTAAGATCTTTGCTTAAATACTTCCTCTTAAAAAAAAAAAAAAAAAGCATTCTTTCTCTGTTCTTAATGCCATTGGCTATCAACACACACATCACTCTCTGACTTTCCTCAGAGATGTCAGCTCATGCTCTGCAGCCTTCCTGTGAACCCCTCAGCTCAAGGAGGCAAACAGATGTAAGAATGAGAGTTTCCATGATGGGTAATCATTCAACACATAGTTCCTTGACTGCCAAAACTTTTAAAAATATATATCCATTTTTTATCTTACCTTTAGCACACTTAGCACGATCAAACCTTGGACTTTAACCAGGCTTCGTTTTCAAAATCTCAAATACCTGTTAAAAAATTTGAGCAAAAGTCACAAAGGAAAAAATGTATAGACTACTCAATATAAAATTTAAAAACATATGCGTTTATGTATATCATAAACAAAAGGCAAAAAAATGGGATGTACTTGCAAGAAATATGTCAGAGTTAATATCCTTAATATATATGTAGTTCATTCAGATTGATCAGGAAAACACTAAAAACCCAATTACAAAATAGAGAACATAAATATGTGATTAAAAAATTCAACTGGCCAATAAATATGTATTAAAACATAATCCATCCTCAATAGAAATAAAAATGCCAATTGCCAGATGTGGCGGCTCATGTCTGTAATCCTAGCATTTTGGGAGACCAAGGCAGGTGGATCCCTTGAGCCCAGGACTTCAAGACCAGCCTGGGCAACATGGTGAAACCCTGTCTCTTCAAAAAAAAACACAAAAAGTAGCCAGCCATGGTGGCACCCACCTCTAGTCCCAGCTACTCGGGAGGCTGAAGCAGAGGATCACTTGAGCCTGGGAGGTCGAGGCTACAGCTAGCTGCCCTCTAGCCTGGGTGACAGAGTGAGACACCAATCTCAAAAATAAAAATTAAAAAATGCATATTAAAAACATGTGAGATGTTTTTACACATTTCTTATCACAGAGACCCTGGTAAATATGTTATCTTCTGGTAATTTAATGTTTACTCTCAAAAAAAAAAAGACAAATCTTTTAAGGTGGCAATAATATGAACACCATTAAATATTACTGAGAGACATGCAAACTGGAATGGTGCAACTTTTCTGGAAATCAGTTTGTCTGTTTGTATTAAGAGCTTTTTTAAAAGCTCAGACCCAGACATACTCATTCTAGAAATTCACCCTAAGAGATAAGAAAGTTGAAAGAACATTAATTTCGAAGAAATTCATCACCGTGCAATGAAATATTGCATAGCCACTAAAAAATAGTGTGTTTGAAAGTGATGTAATAATATGGACAAATACAGATACTGTAATGTTCTTTAAAAATTTGTTTAAAAACACTGATTTGCAGCCAAGGCCCCTAGAACCCCAGCATCCATTTATTGCCCTAACAGTTTCTAATAAAAGTATGGTTATTACCACATAGTAAGCTATGACTTTTTAACATTAAAAGATGAGGCAGACACAGGTGTTATCCCAATTTTGAAATAAATTTATCAATAAGTGGTAAATAAGACTGCAAGAAAACACATTGGGGTCACTAGTAATAGTGACTATAGCTGGATGATAACATTATGGGGATTTTTTTTAAGTTTTCTTATAGTTCATGTTTTCAAAATTTTCTATGAACATATTTATACAAACTTTTTTAAAGCAGTAAATAATACTCAGAATTCACTCTCTGAATAAAGCCCCTACTGCCTACCTCTCTCATGTCACCACACCCCTGTCCTGCCATCCTTTCCTAGTCTCCAGCTCATCATGTTGCCAGTTTTCACTTGACTTAACCCTTTGGAATCCCTCATCCTATTGCCTTTCATTCCCATTGTCATGGGTCCCATCTGTAGAAATTGAAGCCAGGCAACTTCTAGCTACTAAAAAAATGTTCGTGCTTATTTTTCTATTGATCCCAGGTGGTTTCCCTACATAGGCTGTTTCATAGCTTTCTTTGCTCTCAAAACCCTGTCCTTCATCCACTTCCTTTATCTCAGCAAACAACTTTATTGAAATTTATTTACTTTATTGAAGGTAAGTTATTCAGAACCATTTCTGTCACACTCCTGTCTCTCTCCCTCCACCTCCCACCTTCTCTTATTCTTCCTTTTGATTTCCCCCATTTCAAAGGCTCACCTCTCTTTCTCTGTTACTAATTCAATATCCCTTAGGGTTTAAATTCTTCAATTAGCATTTCCAGTGTAGACAACTCTAAGCTCTGGCCTCTCCATCAGTAAACATACTCAACTCTCCATTTTCACCCCCCAAAATTCTCCAAAAAGAAGTGTATCATTTATTCACTGTATCCTTATCCCACTTTTTGACTGAAGCTGCTTTCTCTGGAGATCCCTAAAGACTTGACAATCCCAGTGGGTACAGCTGAGAGCATTGGACACACTGATCCATCATGCCCATTAATTATTTCCTTGGTGGCCTATATGTCAAGTCATATACTGAAGGCAAATAATTTAATCTTGGACAAAAATTTAAAAGACAACTTCTCTAAAATTTCATAGTCACTACTGCGTAGCTATCCAACTACTAGCTTACTGTAAAGCCTTTTACCAGTTTCGAGCTATACATTTACCATGAGAATCATGAGAACCATGAGCACAGAGATGGACGTGATTCCTTCACCCAGACATCCATGACTTGGTCTCCTCTGAGATGCCACCATGTCAGACAGGCCCTTGTGACCACTCAACCAAAATGTGGCTCCCATCACTCTCTAGTGTCTTACTCGCTGTTATTGTTTATAGCATTAATCACCACCTGAAATTATTTTATTGTTGCTCCTCCCCTAAAAAAGGTAAGCACTGTTATGAATGGTTCCAGACCACTAGTTACTCAGCAAGTATTTATTCAAATAACTGAACAAAGAAAAAGTGAGCTATAGTAAAACATTTGATGTGTGCTTACATGGGTTTAATTTCAATACTGTCTTCTAGGGTCATGTGCTGAGTAAGGGCAAGAAGTTCCAGGGACAGCCAGAAGATCAACCTTTAAAATATTAAAAGGTACACTCTCAGTCCACATGCCTGCACGTGGAGAGTGATACTTGCGTACCAATGGTTTGAATCACTGCCTGATTTTTCACCCTGTGCTGTATAGGAGTTCCTCATCACATGGTATTGTAGTTAGTAATAGAGCTTTAAAGCAAGGAAAAGGCAGAATGCATGTGTATGTGTTTGCAAGTGCCTCTGTAACCAGAGTCTTCTATCTAACTCCGTTTTAAAATACGGTATGTGGGCAACATCTGTGCCTGAGATGGAGATTTGGCCAGAATGTTAAAAAAATAAACATGGCGGTTCAGCTGGATACTGGCAACCAGCTACTGCCCCATGGATAGGCCGCACAGAAGATTCATGTATATAAAATAGTATATTAAAGTAAACTTACAAAAGCAAAGAGCAATCATTGCAACCATAATTTTTTCTTCCTCTTTGGGATTCTAATTTTAAAAGCATTAAAGGAGACAGCTGCTCATGCTGTGATATGCGCTAAACAGCCTGAAGGATAGAAAAAAATATATTTGTAGCTCATAATAACTATTGACCTTTCTGATATACAATGTTCTCTGTGTTAGCTATTCAGTTCTATCAACAGTGAAGATTGAACATGACTTTTTAATAGAAAACATGGGGTTTCGAGCTGCCTTCACAAAGGTGTTTATGTATTGTTATTTTGTATTGTAGTACAAAGACTAAGTCCTGATGCCCTTTGTCTGACATGGTGTTTGTCATAAAAAAAAAAAAAGAGAAAAGAAAAAGAAAAAGAAGGAAGGAAGTAAAAGAAACAGAAAGGAGGGAAAGCTCTCAATGTTATTGACTATGTTTTATATGAAGAATTGGCTCATAACCACTTTATAGTTGTGATAAAAGCATTGCCACACTCGATCCCATATGCAATATTGGTAATGGAATCCACGCAGCATTGCGGGAGGACATGCTATATTTTTCTCCCAGAATAGATCCCTCAAGTGGCAACATTTATAGGGAGTTTCCAATAAGATTTAAAACACTCACTTGCAATATTCATGTGGCACATCCTTTGGAGTGCATAGCCTGCTGCAGAATGGGTCATATTGGATATCATGTACTCTCAAAGGCGATCTTTACAATACTCAGTTTTTCCCCCTTGAACTTTCCTGTTGCTTAGTAGTTGTGTATAGAAACACCCACTGGTAGCAGCTTGACTCTGACACTGTGTATATTTCCCCAGAGTGGTATCATCCAAACACCAACTGCAGAGCAGCAGGCAGCCAGCAAACACTCTCTTCTCCCTCGGGGGACAGTCTCACCAAGTAGTAACCCCTGCCAGGAGCAAGAAACCTGAAAGGCAACCTCATGCATTATGATTCTCATTCGAGACAGGCCAGATACTGCCAGGGAGCTTATGCTGACAGGTGGCATTGGTTGGCAGATTATTATTTTCATATTTTTAGGTGGGTTATTTTTAATGTTACTGTTAAAGAAGGTTATTACATCATTTTTGAATCACAATTCTTTTCACAGCTATGCTCTAGAGTTTCAGTTAATAATTCACAAGTTTGTAAACAATGCTGAAGACTCACAACTGGGTAGGGACAGGAATCAGCCCTAAGGATATTTAAATATATCAGACTTTTTTGTTGGACTCCAGAGCAAGCACCGAATCTGATAGAGTCTGACTGCTGAGCCATAGTGGCTGCAACTGCATTGTCTGCAAAGGGCGATATAACTTGTGACTGCAGAAAAAGGCACTGCCTCGCCACCAGTGGCCAAGGATCACACTCTAGTATACTAAGAGCCGCTACCCACTTCAGAATTGCCCTGGCACATGGTAGAAGTCAGGCCAGTGGGATGAAAACCAACTCTCAAAAGACAGAGAACAAAGTATTCTCTAACTCTGGGAGAAATCAGGCCAACCCCCCTTTAACTACCAAACCCACTGGCCTAGAACTCTCAAAAGAACACTTTGCAGAAAACACTTCCTTAGAGATGAATACAAGGAGAGGACTTAATGATCCCCTCCCCTCAAGAGAAAAAGCCTTCTTGGGACATGATATTGTTTGGTGTGTGAGAGAGTGACAGGGATAAAGTGAAGAATTCTTCTTAAAAGAAAGCATCTGAATGTCACTTTATTTTGACATGTGTAACTGAATGCCTAGTTATGTAAAGCACAATCCTAGGCACAAGGAAGACTGGAGAACAGTAAAGAGATACAACAAAAAACAAATAAGAAATCATTCCTTTCTTTCAATATCTCATAGTCTTGTACATGGCACTATCGATGACATCTTTTGCAAATTTCCCATTTTAAAAAAATCAGTTGAGCATTTACCTTTGAAAATACAGACCCTACTTATAAAAATCAATATTTCAGGTAGTGTGCCCTACACATGTAAATTCAACCAGTTATTGACACACTGGGCCACATAGTTTTATCCATGAACATGATCATCACGTATCCAAAAAAGGCTATGATTTTTCCAAAAAGAGATTCTACATTAATGCTATATGAGTTGTCTGTTATTGGATAACAGATTACCCCCAAAGAGCGACAGCTTTAAAAAAGCAAAGATATCTCACATAGGTTCTTCAGGTTAGCAATCTAGGAGCAGCTGATCTGTGTAGCTCTGGCTCAGGGTCTTCCATGAGGTTGCAATTGAGATGGCAGCCGAGGCAGTTATCTGAAGGCTCACCTAAAGCTGGATGATCCAGCTCTAAAATCACTGAAGTGACTGTCAGTAGGAAGCCTCAGTTCCTTGCTACATTGGCCCTTCCATAGGACTGACTGCCTAAGTGTCATCCCAACATCGCAACTGGTTTCCATCAGAGTGAATGACCCAAGAGAGCAAGGAGGGAGCTGCTGTGCTAATCATACACCATCAATTCCACCATATGCTCATTATTAAAAGCAGGTCACCAAGTTTAGCACACACCCACTGAAGGGGAGAAGTAGTAGCTCCACCTTTTAGAAGGAAGAGTTTTGAAGAATTCATAGCATTTAAAAATTACCACAGATGTCATTCTGGATAAACATAAAATTCTCTGGGATAATTTCTATGAGAAAGATTTATTTTTACCATGCTTGGCCTGCTTTTCGGAAACTAGGTTGGGAAGATCTTATTAAATTCAGTATTTAGTGAATATTAGTTACTATATATACACAGACATACACACATACATAAATAGACGTATAATAATAATATACCCAGAGTAAAGATTCTATCAATAGATAGATGTAGCTATCTGGATACATGTATAAAAGGAACCATGCTAAGTGCAATACAGCATCAAAGTTAGACTCATCTTAGCCCTGCTGCCCTCAAATATCTAGCAAGAGAGATTAAATGGAGATAAAGTAAGTATATAAATAACTGTAAGAACAGGATATTGGCAACCTCATGACCTTTGGAGCCAAGCATCTGTCATATTCTTGCTCTGCCCCTATCTGGGAGACGTTGGAAATATAACTGACTTAAATAAAGAATACATAATAAAGACTTGGTGTTTGTGTTAGTCAGTATGGGCTAACTTAATGCTACAGTTTAAAAAAAAATCCCCAAATTATAACAAAGATCTGTTTCAGTAGGGATTGGCAGGGGTCCTGCTTCACATTGTCTTCCAAGACTCAGGCTGGTGAAGTTGTTAACAGTCACCACGACAGAGGAAAAGAGAAAGCAGCCCATCGTAACTGGCTCTTAAAAATTCCACCTGAAAGTGACACGTGGCTTTTGCTCACATTTCATTGACTAAAGCAAGCCATGCAAGCATCCCCAACTCCATGTGGCTGAGGAAGTGCAGTCCTCTCATGTATAAGGAAAAATGTTGTAAGGAAAAAACCAACTTGTCAAATCCCAGTGGATACATATTCATTCTAAAGTCCTAAACTGCAGCCGTTTCTAGCAAGGCTGACAGCATATGCCAGTGGAACAATTTGGCTTTATCAGGATCATTGCAAAATGAACCAACACCTCTCTTGCCTTGTGCAAGTCATTTTGGGTAATTGCTCTTCAGTTCGTCCTGTGCGCACAGAACACCTAAAAATGAAAAGATTCATTTAGGCAGTGACGTGCGAAAAGAATATGTTTAACTTCATGTCTTAACAACCTATGGCAACTCCACTTCTCCTTTAAAAGGAAAAATACCTTACTTACTTTTGAGGAATAACATTTTCTCAAAATTTTTTTTTTCCTCCCTCACACATCAGGATTTGGTGGCGATTGGAGGGTTCTGACACTTTAATTATAGTGAAAGTACTTGAAGTATACTGAAAAAAAAGGCTCTTGGCTGGGCACAGTGGCTCACATCTGTAATCTCAGCACTTAGAGAGGCCAAGGCTGGTGAATCCCTGGGCAACATGGTGAAACCCTATCTACAAAAAATACTAAAAAACATTTAAAAATTAAAAAATAGCCAGGTGTGGTGGCACGCAATTGTGGTCCCAGCTATTCAGGAGGCTGAGGCAAGAGAATAGCCTGAGTCCAGAAGGTTGAGGCTGCATTAACTTATGATCGCGCCACTGCACTCCAGCCTGAGTGACAGAGCAAGACCCTGACTCATTTTTAAAAAAGAGAGAGAGAGAGAGAGAGAAAAGGCCCTCTTTAAAGGCATTGGCTTCATACTCTTATAGAGACCCTGGAGAGAATACTGAAATTATTCCAAAGAAACCTGGCCCTAGTTTCAGCCCAGTGAGAACTAGATGGCTCTCAGACACCTCCTCTTTCTGTCTCCTTTACCTCCTCCTGCCCCTACATAATAACAAGGGGAACAGCAACCACAACACCAGCTAGGGAATCATGAACAGATGTGGAGTAATTCAGATATCATTTCACATTATGGTGGCATTTGCCAACATAAAAATTATTACTACTTTTGCTGTAAATTTTCCTGTAAATTTTACAAAATATGCAAAAACTGACATTTCAAGAGCTGAGATAATTTAGGTTTATTAAAAAGTTGAGACCTTGAGATTGAGCCAAATAGAGTATATTTCTTTATTCAGCTTTTAGTTGTGTACGTCTTTTTTTAATTTTTTTATTTTTTAAGCTCCTAGTTTATAATTTATAGGGCAGAGCTGGGCACAACTGGGCTTTGACCACTTAATCCAGCTTTACCTGTAGATTTTTTCCTGTGTCTCAGGCAGCAGATACAACTTCTCTAAATCCCAGATTTCTTATCAGAGCATGCAACAATTATGACCTGCCTCAAAAAGTTGATAGAAAAGCATTTCATATCTAGAAAGCACTCTAAAATGCTTCTTAGACATAAACTGTTTCCACTGTCTTTATAGAGCACTATTCCTAAGGAGGCTTCTCTCACTACTCCATCTTCTCATCCACTGTTCGCCTCATCCTACACACATGCACGCATGCGTGCGCGCACTTTCTCTTCAGTGCCACAGTGGCATCGCACACCACCAAGGCTGTGCTGCCTTGGATCTCACCCAATAGAACCTTCATCAAAATCACACCTCTCACGTGAGACAGTTCAAAAGCATCTCTTCTAAAGCTGCTGCTCTCGTCTGTCACATGCAGATAATCTATCTTTTCACATGGAGACACCATTGTCACAGCTGGGATAAACCAAGTGTATTTGCTAGCCCTTGAGAACCCATGACCATGGCGTGTGAGCTATGAATAACTTTATTATAATAAACGTGGCTTCTTACTTCTGCCCCTGTCCTCAGAAGTAGGAAGCCATATGGAATTTCAGTAGAAATTGTCATCAGAAATCAGTCTCTTTCTGGGTTGCCCTGTCTCCTTCTCTTGGACTCCCCATACCCCATGCTCTTGAAATAAAGCTTGAAGACTAGTTTTGATTTTAAATATCAGCTTCACTGGGGCAAAACCTGACCTTAACACTCCTCTTACACCAGTTGTCCTGGGTACAAATAACATTGCCCCTGTATGTTTAGGCAGTTACTGTTGCAACACGTGATACGGTGCCATACTCCTGCCTCATTCAGGGCACGATGCCATGATCGGCTCCACAGCTCACGTGAAGCTTGTGTCTTCACCCAGCTGGAAGCATCCATGCTGTGGTCTCTAACATACCCTCTAAGTGTTTTACTGTGCAGTTCCATATAGAACACAATGATTTCTCACAATGCCTGCATTACCCACCCTTTCTACAAGTTTGGTAGTTCCTTCCTTACTGGGTCAGGAGCTCCAAGACCCCAGCCCTAAAACAGATTTCACTTCTCTGGGATGTTTCATTTTTCCTCAGCAATTGCAAACATGATCTTGCTGAACAGAGCTGAATTTTTAAGGCTGAGTTTGTGGTGTGGTTCTGATGGCTTCGTGTTAGTTCAAGTCTCTGAGGACTAGTGCCAATAAATGTGAAAGGAACAACAGTAGATTGGTATACTTTTCCATTTCCACCAGGATGAAAAAAAACTGCTATAAATTAAGTCTAACCTTAAATGTATAATCTGTCCTTGGGAGGGAAAAAAAAAAAAAAGGATATAGCATCTTCAAGCTCTCGGCATCCCTTACGAGAAAAAATTGGTTCTAAGGGTCTCTGATCTTGTATTTTAGTAAAATAGAACTGCACGGCTGACTGACAGTTCTGATCTAAAGCATTTACGTTTAAGTTTTGATCTCTCTGCTTTTGATTAAAACTAATGAGCTCATTTAATTCAAAATGGGAATCTCTGATAAGAGAAATAAGGTTGATGTGATTGGATTAGAGGGGCAAATTAAACTCTTAGAGCAGAAGTTTGTGCTTATATAGTGTATTAAAAAGCTGTTGGCGTATTATGGCGTGTTAGATGATGAGAAAAATTTCATAGTAATTCATATTTAATCAGAAGAAATGAAAGTACTAAATATAACATGGCTCTGCTTTTCCCTCGAGTGATAAAAAGCTGTACATTTAAAATGACATCAGATTCATGCTCTCTAAAACAAAAAAAAAAAAAGAGGAAAACCTTAAGAGAGACACATAAGAAAGGGACACTTGTCAGTGATTCCAATACCCCAGAATAGAAATGCCATAAAAATAGGAAAACATAGTCATGTTAAGATAAAAACCATATAAGAAAAGCCCCAAACCACAGATAGCAAGTTTTCTGTTATTACAGTAACTCTCATTCATTCTTCTTTCATCTGAGCATCAAGTTTAATATGAAAGAGATTATTCACCCTTAGAAATATATGGAATGCATTTCATAACTTAAAATTTAAAACTTGTTTTGCCCATTTTTTCTGTTGTTAATAACTGTTTTCACATATACTTAATTCTTAAATCTCTTTGTTACACATATTTCTTTACCCCTACTCCAGAGAAAATAAGCGTTAGCATAGGGCTACTCAAAAGAAATCCTGTTTCTTGGACAATTTTTTTTTTTAACTTTTGAATAAGAAAAACTTTAAAATAGTATTTAAGAAGAGTACAAATTAGAGTATTTATTAGACTTAAAAACTCCAAAATTAATTTCTTTGCCAGAAAACACTAAAGTTTATAAAATACCTTGGAAGCTTGTTTTTAAAGAAAATAGATTTTTACATTGCCTTCTGACCTGTTTGCATAAAGGTGTTTTTGCATCAGCAAGACTGCAAACTACCATTTTAAGTTTCATAAGCAAAAACATTCTACTTAGTCTAAAAGCTTATAAAAGGAAAGAGTGACTATCTTGTTTAAGAGAGGAAACCATTGTTTCCTCATATCAGAAGCAGAGAAGTGGAAAAACAGACTGTTTTCTATTTGGGGGGTTGGGGTTGAAAGCTGCTCTTAAGTGACAGGAATGGAAAGTTGATATCGTGAGTAGTTTTTGTTTCTGTCTACACATCCCATTCTTCTCCCTCCATGTCTTATTTATGCTTCTTACTCCCCATGATGAAGAAAACCAGCTCTGAGGGGTGAGGACATTGGTCAGGACATGACTCTCCAGCCTTGAGAGTGAATCCTGAACTCCCAGTAGGCGAATGGCACAAGAATGGATTCTCGGGGAGAACAAAGAGCAAACCTTCCTTACCCTTTATCAGAAGCATCTCTGCCTGTACCTTGGTTGACCTCATAAATCTACGGGTCCTTGTTTTTCATGACAGTTCTCTCCATGTGCACCAGCCCAGCCTCAAGTAAACTGCACGTACTTACGACTAGACCCCACTTAGGCAGCTGCTGCAAGTGAAAAGGCCTGAAAAGCTCTTGTTAGAAACTGGAACGAGGTTACTCTAGATACATTAATTTTTCTTTTTTATTTTCTGCAAAGTAAACATTTTCTAAATGAGGTAAATTGATTACTATTGCTCTTAGCACCCATCAGTCATTTATTTTTAGTGAACTCAAGGATTGCACCTGAGCTGTAGCTGTGAGGGGCTGTGTAAGGATCTAAATCATGTGTGTCTGTATTTTTGTATTCCTCAGTGGAGTCAACCAGCCCCAGTCTGCTAACCACTGACAACACTCTTGAGCGTTCCTTTTTCATCCGAATGAAATCTACTCTGACCAAACGCGGTGTGCACATCAAATCATCAGGATATAAGGTAAGCTGGTTCCGGGAGGGGAGACATTGCTGTCTCAGGCCAGTCCTAGGTATTTTGCATTGAATTTTCCAGCTGCTTTAGGTCTATATAATGAACACATGTGATCTTGAGGAGCGCATAGGATTTCTAGTCATCTTCCTGACTCAAGGCAGGAGCTTCTTTACACCTCTCCTTCTCACTTCAGACATTGCTGGTGCACTGAAAGCCCCAATATAGTGTCTTTTCTTAAAACATTGATTAAAAATATGCCAAGTGCTTCAGCACCTGCTGGAAATTCACTTTAATGGAGAAGGTGAGCCAATTTCATATCAGTCCTTAAGATGAGTGCTCTAGAACTGCCACTTAGGAGAGTTCCACTTCTCTCGCTTTCCCCTTCAAATTCTCCCGTTCTCTTTAGAGAAAGGCTGTCCGTTTTAATAACATCTTAGCCACCGAGATTTATACATATAGACGAGAAAATCAGGTGGGATATTAGAAACCTGAATTTTGAAACTGTATTTATGGAACATGCAGTCACACCTTAGCATTCATAGAATACTCGATATACTTAAGTTCCTCACAAGCAAATACCAAGTCCACAGTCCAACTCTACATTATCATCATTTTAAGGTTAAGGATATAAAAGCCTTCTAATCTCAGGAAATTCCAATGTTTCAGTTACTATAGCAACATAAATTAAGACCTATGAAATTCATGAAATGCCTTTGGCAACCTGAATCTTATCAATTTTACAACACACTAACCAATCTCAAACAATATTGATTATCTGTGGGAAGGCAAACAGAAATGGCATATGCCATCAATGTGGCCAGCCGTTGTGACCTTCCCCAGCTTTAGAATTTAGAACTTCTGATAGTTCAGTTCTTTAAGGTGACTGTCGTGTTATTGGGGATGGTAACAGCCAGTATCATTAGGTCTTCAAAACCTTACCTAAGCCATCAGGAGACTAGCCAACTGTATAAAAGTCAGAGTCAGGCACTTTCTTTGATATTAATTCTTCAGAAAAACAAGAGGTGGGGAAGCAGATCCTTCCAACAACGACCTTTAGCTGAGCTGTCTTGGAGTCTAAAAGGCACAAGTGGAGTATCCTTAACCTTTAGCAGGTGCGATGCAGAGAAGAGCCAAGTGGGCAGCTCCACCTGCTGTAGCCCTACCCGATAGAGGCTTCTTACAAAGGAGTGCATTGAGGGAAAGAAAACAGACCCTATCCTTAGGACCATTTTCTATTGCCCTGCCTTGCTGCATTCATTAGTTTGGAATTCTATAAGCAGACCACAGATGTTGAGATTCTTGTTATTCTAATGCTAGAAAGACACATTCTTTGCATTTCAGATTTTAGGAACCATGGGGCTTCCTTTCGAACTGTTTCCTGTCTCTCAGCATTCTTTCTTCACGTTTATTCATTTTTACTGGTTTGGAGGGGGCACATCCCAGGAGGGAAGAAGGGTGAGAGGAGTGATATATAGTTTCAGAAAGCAATATTAAGTATAATTCAATATTGTTTGATAATTTAACACTGATTAAAATTTTTTTCATACCATAAACTAGAGATCAGAAAGTAATGATGGCTAAAATTAATAACAGCCGGTATTTAGGAACACTGCAATATGCTGGGCATGATATAGTTCACCTGTGTAAGACCTTACAACATTCCTATTTTTGTTTCCATTTTACACACAAACTAAGGATAGAAAACTAATTAGCATTCTCAATGTCACATGTTGAAGGAGCAGAGCCAGAGTTTGAACCTGAGGAGTCCAGCTCCATACCACATGCACTTCACCACTAGGCTATACTACTATGCAGACAGCAAAGAAAGGTAGTGTGAGGGGGCGGCTGATGAGGGCAGGAAGCCACTTTAAATAGGAAGATCACAAAAGGTCACGCTGAGGATGTCACCTGTGAGCAGTGAATGAGAAGGGACCATCATGCAAACAAATGGAAGAAGGATGTTTCTGAAGCCACTTGGGCTTAGGATTAAAGATGCCTTGCAGTAAGAATGGACCTTCAAGAAACACAAGACTTAAAAGTGCAACCTTGAACATCCAAGATTGGAAAAGATTGAGGAGCTATTCCAGTTCCCATCAAATCATGTAATGTTAAAGTGACCATACTCCCCTGACACACCCTGTCAGCAGGTCTTTCTCAAGATACCATGGGAGTCTCCAGCTGATGCCCTACTCTCCTCCCCAGAACTACCACCAACAAAAGTTGATTCATCCTCTGTTCCCCAGTAAGATGAATCATCCAGCAGATCCAGCTCTTTCCCTCCTCCTCCTCCTCTGCAGTGAACTTCCCTCATTAATTAACCTTGTCTGAAAGTTAGTGGAAGAGCTGACGAGAGCCCGTGGCATGACACAGCTGAATAATATCCCTATTTATCTGTTCATTCTCAGTAAGTAAATCTAGCAGCTTATAAAACATTCCAATAAAACTGGTAATCACCCCACCACCACACAATAAACACAAATAAAAAGAAACAGTGATGATCACTTCTCTGTACTCCCAATATTCCCCCTAATTTATTACCATTATATGCATCTTTTCCCATAGTTAAAGATCCTAAGATGTCAAACTTTGCGCACTGCAGGTCACTATATTCTGTCCATTTTTCCTGTGGTCTTGGCACATGGACCTTTCTAACTTTCTCCATCGCTTTATCTGTTGTTGTTGTCATAGGAACAAAAGTACCACTTACTGAACATTGACTCTGTGGCAGCCCCTGTGCCATATGCTTTACACTTGTTTAATCCACACAACAGGATTATTTAAAATCCTTCTCTATGCCAGGCATTGTCCAAATGTTATATTCTATCATTATGCCCATTTTGCAGGTGATGAAACTGAGGTCTTAATAGGTGAAATACTTTGCCCATGTTCATACAGCCCTTAAGTAGCTACTGAAGCACCAGAATCAAATCCTCCAAGGCTGCCCCTTAGCCCCTCTGCTTCACTGCTTAACATATGAAAAAGTAATTAACTTAAATTTTTAAAAGAAAAACTTGCCTGATTAAGACCTTCCCTCTGGGGCTCACCATATCCCACTGCACTAGTGTATCAGTGCTTGGTGATTCCAATGCGCCCAAGGAGTTATGGAGATTTACTTCTTTTCCAGGACTCCATGCCTACTCACATTCCCCATCACCAAGAGTTCTAGCCAAAGAAATACCAACCTGCATCTGCTAATGTGAGTTGCTGTTGCAGAGTTTGCCACACCCCATTCCTCAGGAAAGTGCCCTCTCACCAATGCAGTTTCCCAAATACGAGCTGACATCCAATTGTTTCTATCCTCATTTGCTTTGAAATCCACAGTAGCATGTTATCTGGACCAGCCACTTTTTATGCCCCAGGGGCTTCCCTGTTGTTTAGGCCTCACTGTTAGTCACATAGCATAGCACAGCTCTCATTTAAATTGCATTGCACATAGATTCTGCCTTCTTGATTAGGTCTATGTCTGGGGGAACTTGCTAGGTATAGCACATGGGGTAAAAGAAGATATGTAATCAGGGAAATTAGAGAAGGGAAGACTAATTGGGTCGCCTCCTTAGCTCCCGTCTTTGGAGGATAGTTTCCTTTGGCATGGGACTTTCAGTTTTCTAATCTCTTCTTAAATGCCCACCAGCTCCACTGTCATTTCTGAAGTATTTATTCACACACATTATGATGTCCTCATTCTAATGGCACAGTAGACAGCCTAGACTGGCAAACATAGGCAAAAAGAGAAAATCTATCATGTTTACATAATGCTCAGAGTGTCTTCAAACTCTTCACAGTGGTGAAATCTTCAAATACTGGAGTTCCTGCTATGATGTATGCAAACATATTACTAAGGGAGGGAGGATGCAAGAACTCAAGATCCTTAAAAATAGTCCCCCATCTGGGATGATTTGGGCATGGATTTGCCTGTAGCTAAGTATTAAGCTAAATGACTTCCGAAATCCTACCCAGTCTCCTTTATGACATAAAGAATTCTAAAGAAAAAATAATTGGTAGTTTTACTAGTTTATTAGGATCGCTGATATACTCTAGCTTTAAGAGTATCTGCATCTAAACATGAAGTAACAAAATTAACGAGAAGGTGCTAATTAGCTAAAGAAAATTATTTTGCCTTCTCTAAGCCCAAACATAGGTGTCTTTTAAATTAGAAACTTTTGTTACTAAAACTTCATAGTTGCATATGCTCTGTGGAAGAAGGTACACATGAAATTTTAACAGATTTGTTTTATTTGGAGTATCATAGAGCCCTTTAAAGATTTGATAAAATCTATAGAGCCTCTCCCAAGGTAAATTCATTTTGCATCATTTTATCCATTGATTCCAGGTTACAAAACCCTATTTAACAGTATGATATCTTCAGCACTTATTAAGAAACCAAGTTAGTGCATCTTCCAGAACATATTCCATCAGTATCACAATAGCCCTTTCCCTTCCTCCTCATTTCTCCCTCCCATTTATCCATCCAGTGTTGATACATATTGAAGTCCTATGCCTTTCTGCCACACTTTCACCTGGAAAACTCTTACTCAACCAGTATGGCCCCACTCAAATATCACTTATTTTTTCATTTCCCCCCATGCATATAAGTAAAATTATCCCTTCTCTTCTATGCTAAAAATAGCATTTTGAGATTTTACTTACATTCTCTGTGCCTCATTTTCTGACCTGTAAAAGGAAGCTATTAATAGTACCTAAACCAAAGATTTTTCCTACAGATAAAGTGAGATAACACAGGCTCAGCTAGGCATCTTTTTTCCACTGTATGATGTACTTTCATATAATTTCATCTGAACTTCACAATAATTATTTTAGGTAATTACCTGTTTCCTCAGTTTTGAAGATAAGTAAAATGGAGACATAGAAATACAAATTGACTTGTCTAAGTCAGATAAATGATAAATGGCAAGACTGAGAAGTATCCAGATCTTCTGATTTCAAATGCCTCCTAATGTCCAATACCCAACATTGGATACTGGGTACTTTGTTATCCTATTTTCTTCCCTCAGCACCTAGCACAGTATTCTGCACGTAGTTGTCACTCAATAAATGTTGATTTAAGTGAATTGCATGCTCTCTTTCCTTCTGAAATACCGATGAAAAATGTTGACAGCACCAAGCCCTATGGCATACCACTAGAGATCCTGCTAGTTGACATCAGTATCTTTTACATGTGACTGTTGGAATAGCTATGAACTCAAAATGATTATACCATGATTTGGCTCACATTTTTCCATCTTGCCTACAAGGATATTGCACATCTTTATCGGTGCTTTACTAAAATTGATACATACTGGGTCCATAGTGTTCCCTTTAGCTATCAGTTGAAGATTCCATTCAGAAAATGAGAAATGAGTCATGTTAGCATCACCTATTTATCATGACTTCATGCTAGCCTCTGCTGATCACAATTTTTTATTAAATTATCTTTGAAGAATTTTTTTTCTGGATATAAACATGTTGGGGCTCTCTCTTTCTGAAAATTAGGATAATACTTGCCAATATCCTGTCTTCTGGAAAAACTCCATGATTTCTCAGAGACTGCTAAGAATATGTGACATATTATAATAAGAATGCTGATTCTTATGGAGTTTTAATCATACCAGGAAAAGTATAGCCTGGAGGTATGCCCAGCACTAATGTGGGGAGCAATGTGGTAGTGGTCCTTCTCTGGAGATTTCTAAGACCTTTCTAAGTCCTTCTCTGGAGATTTCTAAGACCGTACATTGAACCCATCAGTTAGGAGTCTCCTCCTCCTCCCAGACAAGTGTGGATGGACTAGATGCCACCTGGATGTTTCTTCTTTATCTGAGATTCAGAGATGTTCCAGGTGTCCAGACATACCAATGCTTCTCCTGAAGCCTTTTGCTTCAGCTTTGTGTTGTCCTGAAATGATGACTACAGCATTCCAAGTTGTGCAAAATGTAACTGTCTTGTCAAATCAATAGATGAATTTTCAGAGACCAAAAATTCTGTCAACCCATTCAGGGTTTCTAAGGCTATGCATTTATTGCCTTTCAATCAACCCAGGCACCCAGGATAAATTGAAGGAGAAAAAATTTCCAGGGTGGAACTTACAGGCAGAGGTTATCCTGATGAAAAATGCAAATAGAGGAGAGAACCAATAAAATCAAATTTTTAAAATCCTATTACCTCGTTTTAGTCTCTGCTCACCTCTGCACAATTGTCCATTACAACGTGGTTTCCAGTGTCATTTTAAATACAGCTGACATTGTTTCTGATCTTAAAGAATTTATTTCCCATTACCAAGGCACGATAGTAGTTCCAGCTTGGGGTATGTCATTTCTGCTGGGACTAATCAGCTAGCTATTTTACCAACTAGAGGCATAATCACTAGCCATTCTGGGAAGTGTCTTTAAATTCTAAGTATGTCAGTGACTGCAGCCCAAGTATGTTGCTAACTTACAGATCCTTCGTTTTGCACTACAGAGATTTAAGGAAGCAGGTAGGGGAGTTAACAGTATCTCTCCTCTGATTAATGCTGCATCTTTTCAGATCAGTTTTCTGAGCCTTTGCTAGCTAAGAATAACAAAAGTGATGATCACTTTGAAAATGACATTGTTGATGAAAAAATTAACAAACTTTCCTATCTATAATGTCTTTTAACCAACTAATGCCCCTAAAAGTTATTGTTAATGCCTCTGTAAATACCTTCTCAACCTAATAGATTTATATAATTATCACTATTATGAGACTTTGGCCTATTACAATTAGTTGTAAAACAGACCTAAGAACTAAAACACAAACACAAGCACAAGTCATTTTTCTTCAGGTCTTGTACTCTTTAACGTACCGGGTTGTCCTAACAATAGCTGCAGAGACCCCAAATTTCTGTTTCACTAAAGTAATCTCTTGACCTGGTGGTCTGAAATAGCAGTTACTAAACTCTTTACAGAAATCAAAGGTTTCCAGATACAGGCATATCTTGGAGATACTGCAGGTTGGTTCCAACCATGGCAATAAAGCAAACGTGGGAATAAATGAGTCACATGAATTTTTTGGTTTCCCAGTGCAGATAATAGTTAGGTTTATACTGTAGTCTATTAAGTGTATAACAGCATTATTTCTAAAAAGGAATGTGCATATCTTAATTTAACAATAATTTATTGCTAAGAAATGCTAACAATCATCTGAGCCTTCAGTGAAGTTTTTGCTGGTAGAGGGTCTTGGCTCCATGTGAATGGCTGCTGACTGATCAGGGTGGTGGTTGCTGAAGGTTGGGGTGGCTATGGCAAGTTCTAAAAATAAGACAACAATGAAGTTTGCCACATAGATTGACTCTTCCTTTCAGGAATATTTCTCTGTACATGCAATGATGTTCGATAATATTTTTCCTACAGTAGAACTTTCAAAACTGAAGTCAATCTTTTCAAACCCTTATCAATTAAGTTTATAGAATATTCTAAATCCTTTGTTATTTCAACAATGGCCACAGCAGCTTCACCAACAGTAAGTTCCATCTCAAGAAACCACTCTCTTTGTTCACCCATAAGCAGCAGCTACTCATCCATTTAAGTTTCATCACGAGACTACAGCAATTCAGTCACATCCTCATACTCTACTTCTGATTCTAGTTCTCCTGCCATTTCTACCATATATGCAGTTATTCCCTCCACTGAAGTCTTGAGCATCTCAAAGTCATCCATGAGGGTTAGAATACACTGCTTTCAAACAATGTTCATGTTGATATTTTGACCTCTTCTCATGAATCACAAATGTTCTTAATGGCATTTTGAATGGTGAATTCCTTCCAGAAGGTTTTCAATTTTCTTTGCCCAGATTCATTAGAGGAAGCACTACTTATGGCAGCTACTACAGCCTTACAAAACATGGTTCCTAAATAATAAGACTTGAAAGTCAAAATTACTCCTTAATCTATGGGTTGCAGTATGGATATTATGTTAGCAGGCATGAAAACAACACTGACCCCCCTGTATGTTGCCATCAGAGTTCTTGGATGACTGGGTGCATTGTCAGTGAACAGTAATATTTTGAAAGGAGTATTTTTTTCTGAGCAGTAGGTCTCAACAGTGGGCTTAAAATATTCAGTAAACCATGCTAATATACAGATGTGCTGTCATCCAGGTTTTATTGTTCCATTTCTAAAGCATAGACAGAGTACATTTAGCATAATTCTTAAGAGCCCTAGGATTTCCAGAATAAGTGAGCATTGGCTTCAACTTAAAGTCACCAGCTTCATTAGCTCCTCACAAGAAAATCCACCTGTCCTTTAAAGCCAGACATTGATGACTTCTCTCTAGCTATGAAAATCCTAGATGGCATCTTCTTCCAACAGAAGGCTGTTTTGTATCCATTAACAATCTGTTGTTTAATGTAGCTACCTTCATCAGTGATCTCAGCTAGATCTTCTGAAGAATTTGCTGCAGCTTCTACACCAGCACTTGCTGTTTCATCTTGTACTTTTATGTTATGGAGATGGCTTCTTTCCTCAAACTTCATGAATTAACCTCTGCTAGCTTCCACCGTTTCTTCTGCAGCTTCTTCATCTCTCTCAGCCTTTGTAGAATTGAAGAGAGATTGAACTAAAGGTCTTGCTCTGGATTAGGCTTTGGCATTATGGCTGGTTTGGTCTTCTATCCAGAACACTAGAACTTTCTCCATAACAGCAGTAAGGTTGTTTTACTTTCTTATCATTTGTGTGTTCACTAGAGTAGCACTTTTATTTTCTTTCAAGAACTTTTCCTTTGCATTCACAAGTTGGCTAACTGGCACCAAGAGGCTTTTGGCCAATCTCAGCTTTCAATATGCCTTCCTCACTAAGCTTCATCATTTCTAGCTTTTGATTTAAAGTTAGAGATGTGCAACTCTTCCTTTCACGTGATCACTTAAAGGCCATGCTAGGGTTATTAATTAGCCTAATTTCAATATTGTTGTGTTACAGGGAATAAGGAGGCTGAGGAGAGGGAGAGAGACTGGGGACAGCTGGTCACTGGAGCAGTCAGAACACGCACAGCATTTATCAATTAAGTTCATCTCTTATTTGAACCATGATTCGTGGCACCCCAAAACAATTATAATAGTAATATCAAAGATCACTGATCACAGATCACTACAACAGGTATAATAATAATGAACTTTGGGCCAGGCATGGTGGTTCACACCTGTAATCCTAGCATTCTGGGAGGCGAAGGTGGAAGGATCGCTTGAACTCAGGAGTTCGAGACTAGCCTGAGCAACATGGCGAAACCCTGTCTACCAAATATACAAAAAAATTAGCCAGGCATAGTGGCGCTTGCCTGTGGTCTCAGCTACTCAGGAGGCTGAGGTGGGAGGACTGCTTGAGCCCAGGAGGCAGAGGTTGCGGTGAGCTGAGATTACACCACTGTACTCCAGCCTAGGCAACAGAGGGAGACCCCATCCCAAAAAAACAAATAATAATAATAATGAAGTTTGAAATGTTGTACGAGTTACCAAAATGTGATGCAGAGATGAAGTGAGCACATGCTATTGGAAAAATGGCAGCAATGAACTTGTTTGAAGCAGGATTGCCACAAACCTTCAATTTGTATAAAGCACAGTATCTAGACCATGTGCAGTGGCTCATACCTGTAATCCCAGCACTTTGGGAGGCTGAGGCAAGAGGACTGCTTGAGCCCAGGCATTCAAGACCAGCCTGGGCAACACAGCAAGACCCCCTCTCTACAAAAATACAAAAATAAAAATGCTTAGCCAGGCATGGTGGCACACTCCTATAGTCCTAGCTACTTAAGAGGCTGAGGCAGTAGGATCGCTGAAGCCCAGGAGTTCGAAGCTGCAGTGAGCTGTGACCGTGCTACTGCACTCTAGCCTGGGTGACAGAGCCAGACCAGAGAAGAACCACAGTATCTGGAAAGTGCAATAATGTGAAACACAATAAAACAGAAAACAAGGAATGTATGTTACCGTTTGACCTTTATTACCTCAAAATTACTATACTGAAGAGTGACAACCAGAGCAGCTGTGACATCAGACAGCTGAGGATTTGGACTTAGTCCTGCATTCCTGGGTCTGTGACTTTTATTTAACTTCTTTAAGCATCTGGATTTTTTCTTGTAAAACGAGAGTACCAATACAACCGTCTTCATAAGGCTATTGTGAAATAAAATGAGATGCAGGTAATGTGCTTACCACAATGCCTGGCCCATTGTGAACACATACAATCCATGTCTACATGTGAAATTTCATGTATGGAGGTGAATCTAGACTATACAAAACCCTAATTTCTACACCTCTGCAGATGCACCTGTACCTATGAAAAATAGTAATTCATCAGTAATATTTCAGATTATCTCCTGGAAGTTATATGAGCTCTAGAATAATAAATGATTTCTTCCAAATATAGAAAATGCATTTATTTCTGGGAAATTTCTTCTTGCTTAAGTGTCCTGAATATTGATTTGATTATAAGGGACAAAATATGACTGAAATACGTCATCTGTTCCTTTAACAAAAGAAGCACATACCAAATGGTTTTCTTTGGAATTGATTTAGCATCATGGGAAGACTAATACAGCCCTTAATGCAAGAAATGAAGTAGGGAAAGGACCAATTTGAGGTTGTTGATCTCTGGAATAAATGGAGCTTCTAAGCCTCCTATGTAGCCCATAAGTCTCCATGGTTTGATTAGAGCATCTATATCCCAGAAACTGAACCTGCGGGGAAGGCAAACTGCCCCTGTGGCTTGAACCCTGCTGCACCCGAGAGATACTATGCGACATTCTTTAGGGGATTCTATCAACTCATATCACCTCATTCTTTTTTTTTTTTTTTTTGAGATGGAATCTTTCTCTGTTGCCCAGGCTGGAGTGCAGTGGCACGATCTCAGCTCACTGCAACCTCTGCTTCCTGGGTTCAAATGATTCTCCTGCCTCAGCCTCCTGAGTAGCTGGGATTACAGGCGCCCGCCACCATGCCCGGCTAATTTTTGTATTTTTAGTAGAGGTGGGGTTTCACCATGTTGGCCAGGCTGGTCTCGAACTCCTGACCTCATGATCTGCCCACCTCGGCCTCCCAAAGTGCTAGGATTACAGACGTGAGCCACAGCTCCCGGCCCTCTACCCACTCATTCTAAGTAAAAGAAGAGAGCCAGGATTCTGGAGCTGATAGCTCCACCATAATGACTTTCCAGGGCACAAGGGAGCAATTTTATCTGCCCCATCCCTCTAGGGATGCCCCTCATCCCACCATCAAATGAAAAGAATGACCTCATCACGTGATTTGAGTAACAAGACTCTGATTTAGACAAAAGAATCATCCGTGTAATCAAATTCTCAATCCTCTGTAGTTACATCTAGGGAAGAAGCTTTGGGCTGCTGCCTGGGCGGGTATGTGTCTTATTGGAACTACCAGTGAGCAATTGATATCTCTAAGTGGCTATGTTGAAAACATCAACTTTGGCTCATAGTTGGGCAACTGTCTACGGAGACAATCCAAATAAGTTATCCCTTGACTTATAGCAGCATTTACATCTCCCTTCTACCAGGGCTTTCCTATCTGCTTTTAATTCTCTCTAAAGTATATATTGTCCTGATATATTCCCATGGGTCATACCTGCATTTCACTCCGATTTCTGCTTAAACATCACTTTCCTCACCTCCCCATCTACAATATATCAAGTGTTCCTTCCTCACGCCATCATCTGCTTTATCCTGCTCCTTACTGTTCTTCATCACACTTAACACAACCTGACACTATTTTATACATGTATTTGTACGTAGTTCTCCTCCCCTACTACAGTGTAACAGGAAATTCCTAGAACAGTTTCAGGCACACAGTAGAAATTCAATATAAACATTTGTTTTTTTTAAAATGAATGAATTTATAAATATTAGACATCATTTGTACTAAGCCAGAACATATTTGTTCCTTGGGTCATTGTTCTACATCTTCCTTCAGTCAGTGTTCTAGTCCCTTTAAAAGAAATTTAGAGATGAGAATATGTAGCCAGTGGAATTATACAAGTGTTTTTAGTATTGGGACCCTGATGATAAGGATAAGATGATACTATAACTTTTCTGTTTAAAAAGCCTACACTAATGGGTGACACATTCTATGACATGTTTTTTATGCTATCATATTCAGTTTTTAAAAAATCAATGTGTATTTAACTTGTACCCCACTTGTACCCAATTCTAGGGGCTAGAGCTCTGGAAGTACAATCAAGAGATACTTGATTATTACTTGGTAGTTTTGAATATATTTAACAGTCCTCAACAGCCCCTTGTCAAATGTCCTTCAAACTCATGATTCCTTGTAGAAGTCATGAAAAACAGAGTGCCTTAATAGGGGAACACCTGGTGGGGAGAGTCAGAACATTTCATCCCACTACCAGCACTTTGCTTCTGACTTGCTCTGTAGTGTCGGACAAACAGCCTGATTATCCTGGGCCTCTATTTGCTTGATGAAAACAAAGCAAACAATTGACTTTGATGTCATTGATGGTTGGTTGACAGTACCTGCCTTTGAGCTCCACTCTGTGCATTAGTGCTTTAGCCCCTTTGGGACATTCTGGGTAAAACGGAATAGAGGACTGGCCTACCCAGGAGCAGCCGTTGATTTCTGGGAAGAGGGAAATTAAAGTTTGCGCAGAAGTTCTCACAGGGTCAGAGTCACCAAGAACTGTCGTATTGCCTCGTGGTCAAGGCTAGTTTGAGAATCTGAAATATTCTAGGAAACATTTAAGCAAACGAATGCCACCAGGGGAAAGAGGTCTGGGAAGGATTTTGTAATTTTTAGGGAGGGGTCAGTGAACTTTTGTACCTTGTTCTTAGACTATGGATGGACTAAAACCAACCAGTCTCAGAAATTAATCTAGATCCTCAACTGAAGACAAAAAATAATGGTGATTAGAGAGAAATACTCCTTTGCCTTATTCCATAAACAGTGGCAAATTTCTTTTCCTCACTAACTTTAAACACAATATATACTCACCCCTCTGATTATACCAAATAACACACAGCATCATGTTCTTTTTAAATTTATCTATCTTCTCTTTAATTATTTGCAGTTGGCTTATTGGTGAATACCTATGCCGCTGTTATCTGAAATGGGTGTACGTTTCCAGTTTTAGGGACTTGAAATGTTTAACCTGCCTAGAATAGCCCCATAGGGAGTTGAGTCTTGGGTAAATGCTCTTCTATGATGAGTGGAATTAACAATATTATAATTGTCAAACTCCTCAAAGAAAAATATCATAATAGGAATGTAAAATATTCTTGAATTTATTATGAATTACTATCTTCTCTATGAAATGTGGCTTTTCTTTATACTGAAATGATACAGAGAGTGATGCAATTTGCCCAACAACTCATAGTGGCGAGATCCCAAGCCCCTTGGCAGAGCAGAGGGATGTTAAGCTCTGTGGATTTGATCTCTAGGACACAAAGGTGGCAGTGCCTAGCACCTCCAGGTTCTCATGCACTCCAAGAACCCTAAAGTAGACACAGATTGATGCAGAGCACTCAGTAAGTAAAAAAGGGAGTGAAGCCCAGAACCAACACACCATACCATCACTGTCCCACAGAGTGCTGACAGATTGCAAAGCCTAGAAAGGCCATTGTCCAATCTTCCTCCCCACACAATGCTCCTCTTCTTGGGAAAACATCAGTGGAGATGTGTCACAAGAGCCCATAGGACATTTTGGCCCCCAAAGAATCTTTTCTGTCTTGCATTCATAAATCACATGTCCTAATCATGCCATCCAGTCCTAAAAATTTTTAAAGGATGGTACTCTGTTAGTGAAAATTCATAGACACCTGCTCTTGATTTACTTCCTGCTTAGAAAAAAATTTACACAGCTGTGATACTGCAGAGTGACTCCGTTCAAAGTATCAAACAGTGAGGCTTTGTTAAGAAGGGATATGTTGGATGCTTGGGTTATGATGATTTCAGCTATTCATTTTTTTTTTACAGCATCATTAGTACTCTGTCATTCTAATAATAATAATTCCCTTTTGACATCATGGAGGTAAGAAGAAATCATCATTGACATCAAAAATGAGGTGATATTTCAGCAGTATTATTTCACTGGGGATAACATGGAGAGCTTTATTACTCCCCATGCCTTTAAAGAAAGCTGAACAAGGCATATGCTGACCCTAGAGCTCATCTACTTCAGCTCCTTCCAGACTGATATGAAATAACTAATTTTAAGTATTCCAACTAGAGTTTTAGAATGTCGTTTTTTTCCCAAAGCTTTATTTACATCTACATAATGGAAAGTTTTTTGAAAACACGCTTTCTCAGTTTGTAATAACCTGAGAAAACAAAAGAGAAGTCTAGTGTAACCAAGAATGATCTATAACTTTCATTCTTCAACATCACCCTTTGTTCAGAGTATTTAGGAATTGATTTCACTCAATCATGTGGTCAATACTGATTGTGTACCTGTTGTGTATTATACACTGTACTGGGTGCTGGGAAGACAAAGATGGATAAAACAGAGTCCTTGATCCAGAAAGTAGAGTCGAGACTTATGCGGGCACACAAAGAAGAGATAATGTGATATGTGCTATAATAGAGGTATGTTCCAAGGGCAATGGGATAAAGCAAATGATTCTATCTGGTATAAAAAGAGAGGATCTCAAAGACAGCATCATGTTAGCCAGCTCTTAAGGGATAGGCTCACCTACAAAGATATGAAGGAAGGGAACTCTAAACAGAGGGAATGGTATCAGTAAAGAGATGAAGGCATCAAGTGTAGTGAGCAGAAGGAAATCTGGGTATCAGGAATAAAGATATGTAAGCTGAGCTGGCATATGTAGACAAGAGTAGGAACCTTCACATGGTATAATGCCAGCCCCATAGGTTAATCAATGTTTGGGGTCACAAGGATGAAGATAAAGAGTGTTTCATGTCAACAAAACTTTTGGAATCATTGTAAGAGAAAGAGCATTATTTTCTAACAAGGAGAACATGAAGGCTGTTCTCAGCCTATTAGGTAAGAGAGTAAGTATATAGATTTAAATAAGTCATTAAATCATCCTTTTGGAATTTTTTCCATTCATTTTTCCTTCTACCATTCTGCCAACACGAGTGCAGGGACTTTTTCCCCTTAATCTCAAATTGCTCATATAAATAGACATTTGGAGAAGAGGAATATGATCCTAGAACCAGTAACTCAAGGGAAAAAAAACTAAGACCTGTATGCACTGAAAGCTGGCATTGCAAAACGCATCAGAGATACGAAGCACTGCATAGACCTCAATAACTTAGCACTTGGTCTACACACCATTAAGTATCTAGATTATTGGAAATATCTCTGTATTTGGTAAAATACAAGCAAAACCTACATTTCAAGCAGCCTATGGTTTCCCTTGAATATACCATTTAGTAAAACCCCTGACCTTTCAAGATGATAACTGTCTCTCATTAGAAAAATTTTATTTGTTCTTCAACTCACTTAATTCTGATTTTGGTTGGCTATTCAGAATTTCTACTAATTATAGTAACCTTTGTAAACAGTGTTGTCTGAATACCCAATCCCTTTGTCCCAGTAAGATCTGTGCATGTCACATCAATTACAACTGATCTGCAATTAAAACAACAGTTCTCAAGTGTAACTGATGACATAAAATATGAGTTTCATAACCATGCAAATATTCAATGTTATGTTTTTTTTAAAAAAAATCAAATACAGTATATGACTACTAGATTTTCAATAGGAGCAAATTTTCACCCCTTTCTCTCCTTCTCCCCAAAAAATAAACCTTTATATTCCTGGATTGAATGATTCCTTTTTAAAAAACATAATTTTCACAAAGAAAACAAAGAAAACCTCTCCCTTTCTAAATATTTTTGCAGCATCTGCATAGGCTTTACCTTTCTATAAAATATAATATGATGTGGGGAGGAGGGAGGGGGGAGGGATAGCATTAGGAGATATACCTAATGTAAATGACGAGTTAATGGGTGCAGCACACCAACATGGCACATGTATACATATGTAACAAACCTGCACATTGTGCACATGTACCCTAGAACTTAAAATATAATTTAAGCACACCAACATGGCACAAGTATACATATGTAGCAAACCTGCACGTTGTGCACATGTACCCTACAACTTGAAGTTTAATAATAATAAATAAATTAAAATATATATATATATTTTCATATTTTTTATATATATATAAAATATGAAACTTTGTTGCTTTGTATTGCAGATCATGAGCTGAGTTGCTTTCAGCTGCTTGATTTTATTTTATTTTTTTCTTTCTCAAACATCTTTTTCTTCTCCAGATAATCAGTGCTCTCAACTGCTCTCAAATGCACCTACTTCTGCCACCACAAAGCTAGTGTAACCCCATGGAGTACACTCCCAAGCCATGCAAGAGCCATTTAAGAGTAGATATTTTTGTTTAAGTCAGATCTCAGGATAGAAGGGGACATCATCCCCAGTTGACTCTTGGCTCTTTTTCATATGCAGAAGCTAAAAAAGAGAACTGGACCAAGTTGGGTTTGGGTGTTTGTTTGGGCTTTCTGCATGTACTAAAGCAACACAGAGCTGATGCACAATAAACAAACATGCATTATGGGTTGTTTTCCATCACTTTATAGACATAGGCATTCATAAATTCTGATACGGTTGTAAGAAGCTGACTTTGATGGGACCAAACTCACAGACGAGCTTTCGATCACTGGAGCAACCACAGTCTAACTTTATGTTGACAATTTATCAGCCCTTCTCTGTCAAGGAAAATTGTTTTTTAGTGCTTGCCTATTAGCAATCACATGCATAATATGAAATTGAGTTTTGGGGAGGACGGCCTACCATCTGTCTTTCTGATATTGTTTTTCAATGTTTCACGCTCAAGTTCAACTCTCTGTGTATCAGAATGCTGTAAAACAGGATTCACCCATAATATGGGCACTTAGCAAGAAAAATGGACCAGATACCAATGTAATCTTTTAACTTGCTGACTTTTAAAAAGGAAAATCATTGATACCCCAATCTGTGCATTATCTTTTGAGTGCACTTCAAATTCTGCCTGCCTCTCAAAGCCAACTTTGGTACGGCTGATTCTTCTTAAAGAACAGTTCATTAGTGTGCTTCGAGAAGTGTTCAAACACTTTTACAAAAATAAAAATTCAAAGAGAAAGTGGAAAGCAATGTGAAGTTGGAAAATGGAGCTCTAAAGGATTGGTGTGAAGAATGAAAAAGATGTATTTAGTTTCCCTTCCATGTTCCAATATGCTAAGATTTTTATCAATAATATTGTTTTTCTGCAACAATACCTGCCTCAGGGAAAATCTGCTCTGTAGCTGTCAGGATTATACTTCTCAAAATATGCTTAAGATGATTCTGTTAAATTGATAAAAAAAAAAAAAAATGTACACTCCACAATGTAGAAGGATTGCTCAAAAGAACATTCCCAAGCCTTTCATGTGTAACTGCATTTGTGTGGCAGGGCATTTATTATGCTATAAATTCCATCACTGATTTTGGCCAGTTCAGATTGATTCTGCAGTAACTGTAAGTAATGAACCTTCCAGAGCCAAAGGGGGGAGGAAAAGAGGTAGCCAATACACTTGTGGCTGTGGGAATACAAATTGTAGGGTTCATTTAGTCACAGCTTTTATCAGATCATGCAGCCAATACCCTACAAAACAAGAAAATATATACCCAGAGAAATCTACAGGTTCCTTGATCTGACTTCAGCAGCTACAACAGGCAAACACTATGAGAACACTTCTTGGGGGAAAGTAAGTGATCTATTTTTTCCTAAGCTTTTATTTCCCAAATTTGTTCCCTCTCGTTTTCCCTCCCACCAAAGTACGGGCAAATGTCCGTGCTACAAAAGCAACAAAATACGGAGCTCTCTTTTCCTAGGGAAAAGTTAGCCATGCCTGAAGCTTGGCCTCCCTCAGTTCCCCGTGCTGGGGGCTTAAGGGATCCTCAGCACAGAAGAAGCTCCCAGGGGTTGAGATGTAGCAATCCTCTGTTCAGATAGTTGTAAAGTGGAAAATCAGTTTCCTCACAGTAGTTGCTGCCTGAGCCTGTTAAGAAAATAAGGTCCATCCTGGCTAACACGGTGAAACCCCGTCTCTACTAAAAAAATACAAAAAACTAGCCGGGCGAGGTGGCGGGCGCCTGTATTCCCAGCTACTCAGGAGGCTGAGGCAGGAGAATGGCGTGAACCCGGGAGGCAGAGCTTGCAGTGAGCTGAGATCCAGCCACTGCACTCCAGCCTGGGCAACAGAGCGAGACTCCGTCTCAAAAAAAAAAAAAAAGAAAAAAAGAAAAGAAAAGAAGGTAACCAGTGAGATGCAAAGCAGGAGAAACATCCGCTTGAGGTGCCCCACGACCCCCCTGGGGTGGCGGCTGGAGAAAGAATTGGGTGAATGAAAGAAGCTACATTACAGACAGACAGTGATCTGTACTGCAGTAAAGCATTAATGTCTAATATTAGAGGGCTTCTTCCCCTTATATTCTTTAAAACTGAGCACTAAGGAAATAGGTGGCGTGTGAGGGATGGAATAAAGTGTGATTTGGAATCCTGGGTATCGGAAGAGATACAGCAGAGTAAGAGCCTTTGACCAACAGGAGGGAGAAGAGGAATATGGAAATGGATGACATTCAAGACACATTTCGCCTACTAGGGAGGCCAAGGAAGTCCTCATTCCCTTCTTCCTCAGCTCCCTCTCCTCCCCTACCTCATGTTCATGGAATGCTTAGGAGCAGGGGAAGATAGTGGGCTATAGTCAGGCTCAGAGTGCTGGCTCTATGGCGGTAGCATGGTCAGAGGAAGACCATGGCTTCAATGGAATGTGCAGGCAATATTTTATGCCAGTCCAGGGATCTGTATCCTCATCCCCATCCCACCGAATTTCCAGAAAGACAGAGGTACAAACAGGTAATCCATCTTAGAGAACAGCACACCAACTTTACTGTCCTTAGTCCCCAAGAACAAATACCACAAAATCTTTCAAGGTTCTCTCTCTTCTCCCTTTCCCTCTTAAAAATCATAGAATTGTAGAGCTCAAAACCTCTGTTTGACTATGGTGTTTGACTATGGTGTTTGACTATTGTGAGGTATACCTGACAGAATAAACCTCAAAAGCCTGTAGACATGGTGTTTGACTATTGTGAGGTATACCTGACAGAATAAACCTCAAAAGCCTGTAGACATGGTGTTTGACTATTGTGAGGTATACCTGACAGAATAAACCTCAAAAGCCTGTAGATATGGTGTTTGACTATTGTGAGGTATATCTGACAGAATAAACCATTTGGGGCCTTTTTGAAACATCTGTATTTCTCACTGGACTGTTTGTTTGAAGTTAATTGGGGTAACTGCCATGACATGTCTCATAGACCATACCACAGACACAGCAGGACAAATCTTTAGATAGGGGCAGTGAGAGTAAGTCAAATGGAGACACATATTGTTGTTTTGGATAACTCAGTAGAATGTAGAGAGCCCTGGCCTTAGGATCAACAGATGTAGGTTTTAGTCCTCATTTTTGCCACTTGGTGTATATTTGAGCTTGGGGAACTCATTTAGCCTGCCTAAGTCTGTTGAAAGAGGATAATAGTACCTCTCCTGAAACATCATAGAGTTATTATGAGGTTAATGTAAGATAATATGAGTGAAAATATTCTGTAAACTCTAAGTTACTATGAATATCCAATATTATCTTTATTGGATTATAACTGTAAAATCTAGGGTTTTAACATTTCAGAATATATTGGCTTAGCTTATGTTTATCACAAGTAATTATCTTCTCATTTTATTTCTATTTATTTTTGTGAAGAAAAGCTACTTTTAATAGAAGCCTTCAGATTACCCATTTTATTTCTGAAGAGGGCAGAGGCAGAAGGTATGTTCATAAAATAAAAGTGGGAAAATAGCTGAAAGTTACTGCCATGACGCCATCCCTGCAGTAGGGTCTGTGGATTGCCCCAGGGGAAAGGAATATATAGGAGTGGCCAAGAATCATGGCTGATGTGATTAGGCTGCACTCTAGACCAGGTGGGCCTGTGGGCCTTTCAGGACTCCTTCTTGTTGTTGCTCACTTAGGTTAATGTTAAGATTAGCTGTCTGGTGTTATTTAATAATATTGTTGTCTTAGTCCATTCTGTATTGCTATGAAGGAATACCAGAGGCTGGGTATTTTATAAGGGAAAGAGGTTTATTTGGCTCATGGTTTTGCAGGCTATCTAGGAAGCATGGCACCTGTATCTGTTCAACTTCTGGTGAAACCTCAGGCTGCTTCCACTCATGGCAGAAGGGGTAGGGGAGCTGGCAGGTACAGTGATGCCATGGAAAGAGAGGAAGCAAGCAAGACAGTGGGAGGTGCCATGTCTTTAACAACCAGCTCTCCTGAGATCTAATAGAGTGAGAACTCACTCACCCCTGAGGGAGAGCATTCATCTATTCATGAGGGTTCTGCCCCCATGACCCAAACACCTCCCACTAGGTCCCACCTCCAACATTGAGGATCTAATTTCAACATGAAGTTTGGTGGGGATGAACACCCAAACATAGCAATTATCCAACTTTAAGTTTGATTTTTTTTATTAGTAATTGAAACATTTATGTGTCCCTCTTTGCACTGAAATAAAGTAATCATTTATCAGAGTCAGTAATGAGTAATACAGAGACCATAAGTTTCTTGAGGGAGAAAGGGTAAGAGGGCCCAGATGAGCCAGACCCACCTACTACATAGTGAATGCACTGGACATTTTCTGGAGTCCCAATTGGGTGGCTTCTTGCAGTACCCAGTTGTATTCACGAAGTAACTAACCCCCAAGAAGAATCTTACTAATATGTTTTCTAAAGGGAATCTTATATTGAAAGGTTTTTGAAGTAAAAGGGAGAACCAGACAGATTTAGACTGCTCAGATGGATCAAAATAGCAATTGGGAGTGGCAAGAGATGCAAGGTGGTCTATGAAAGAGAGCACTGAGCTTGGAGGAATGTCAGAACTATATTTTAACTGTGTAATCGTAACCAAACACTTCATCTCTCTTAGCCTCCAGCTCCTTATTTATAGAAAGGAGATATTAATATGTGCTCTACCTACCTTAGAGGTTATTGTATGGATTAAAAAAAAAGAAAGAAAGTTAAGAGCTTTGTGAGGCTTCATGCAGTAGATAGATGTAGCATCTACGCAGTCAGTCATCCTGTAGTCTGGTCTTATGAGGTACACAGAGAAATAAAGGATGTATTCTATGCCATCAGGAGAAAAACAGAGTCAGAGACAAAGGCAGAGACAGCGAGAGTGCAATCCCTGGTAGTACATAACTAGGTGCTGACTGGGTAGCCAAGACAATAGTAGGAATTCAAAGGGAAGAGGACAGCATTGGGCTAAAGTGTCCAAGAACAGGAAAAGGGCTTTGATATTGCCCTTGAAGAATGAATATTATTTCCACTGATGGTGGGGCATGAGGAAGGAATTCTGTGTCTGAAAGGTGACGTGAGAAAAGATATGGAGAAGATAAACACAAGGTAGATTCAGGAGATGCTGGACAAAGCATCTGGAGTCCGGGGAGGGAAGTCATGGAAGATAAGTCAAGTTGTCTTGGCTTGGGACTGAAGCTTGAGACGGAATGGACATAAGCTTTTCATGATGAGCTAAGTGGTCTGAATTTTATTCCAGAATCAATCAAGCCTCTGGAGTGGTGATAGTGACAACACTACAATTTGATTATCTACATGGTGCTACACCATTTTCAAGGCATTTTTAAATGCACCACCTCATTCGATTTTCTCAGCAATTGTGTAAGACAGGGATGGAGAGGATGGTCACCGCTGTTTGATATATGGGGAACTGAGGCTCACAGAGGTCCTGCTGCTGCTCCAAAGTTATACAGGCAATTGTAGACCCTATAGCTCCTGGTCTACTTCCTTAAAGATGCTTTAGGAAGATGAATCTGACAGTAAATGCAGGATGGACCAGAGTGGAGAAAAATAAGATGGGGGAAAAAAATGGGAGAGACCAGTTAGGCAGCTGCCCACCCAGTTGTCCAGATGTGAGATTACAAGAATTTGTATTATAGTAACGGCACTAGAAATGGATATACCATCAGAAGTAAGAGAACATTCCTAGATCCTAGTGATTGACTGGATCTGGGAAATGAGAGAAAGAGGATCAAGGATGAGTCCAAGAGAATTGATGCACTCCCCTCTTCTGCCTTTGAATGCTGATGAAATGGAAGCATTAGCAGAAATAGAGTAGTCCAAGGTTGAAGCCTGAATAGCCAGTTGGACACTAGTTCTACTGACATTCATTCTTTACCCTCATCTGGAGAGGCCATTCCTTTTATTCACCTTTCCGTTACAGCCCTGATCACACAATCATCAGGTCAACACAGACAGACTCTGAGCTCTTGGTAATTATGCCTCAGTGCCTGCACAGAGCAGTGCCTTATAAAGGTTAATTAAACATGGAATGAATGAGTGAATGAAAGCTCTCACAGTTTTCTTCCTAAATCTCAGGTCCAGTCATATAATCCTTTCTTCAGAATTCTTCCGTGGTCCCCCCCTTGTCTGTAACACGAAGTCACAACTCCTTTGTACAGCATTTGTAGCATTCCACAATCCAGCCCGCTTCACCTCCCTCAGCACCTCCCCACCTACTCCACTTTGTCCTCTCTCTGCACTCCTCTCCATTTCTGAACACAAAAAGCAGTTTTGTGTCTCTGTGCTTTTGCTTATAATAGTTCTCCGACCTAATGCCAGTCACATCCTACTCACCCATAAAAATTTAACTCAAATGCTGCCTCCTCCCCGAGAGGCTCGCCCTAGTGCCTTGTCAGGATGGCTCTCCTCTTTGCTAGTTCTGCACGGGGCATCCCTCTGTAGGTCTCATGCAGGGCTTGGCCAATGTGTACAACTCCTGGACAAGCTGGCCCCATAGGGCCTAGCAAAGTGTTGACTCCTATTAAGGGTTTAAATAGGGGAAAATAAAGAAAAGCAACCAAAGAACTGTTTAGGGAAGAAGGCCATGAGCTTAATTTCTGTGTCATCTAATGAAAGTTACCTCTTTCCTAGAAATTCTTCTCAATGAAAAATAATATTCATTTAAACATTGCATATTTATACAAAGGGACTGCTTTTTTTTCTCTGCCTATTAAGATGCAGGGTATTTCTACTTTAACATCCAAGGTTTTTCTTATTCCTTACTCAGCAGAAAAAGCCACTCAAACAAAAGGAAGAAACTGACATATTTTGGATTGACAGATGTCAAGGGACACTACCATCTAATTTCCTTGTTGATTAATTTGAAGGTAATTTCCTGGTAACCCAGGCTTCCAAAAATGTATTTTAAGTGGCATGTTGGTAAAAGAAAATTAATTTCTCTGTGTTAAACTTGCCAGCTTTTGAATTAATTGCATGAGCATAACAATCAATTAATAAATGTTAAGCAAACAAGGGAAAATCGGTCAATTAAAAATGACAAAATTGATTCCAAGGGTAGATTAACCAAAAGTTTGTCATAATGCCCACTTCTAAGTTTAGATCACCTGCCTCTGTACAGTTTCCCTCCCGCTTTTCTATACAGCATTCAAACTGCTGATGCTTTATTATAATTTCTTATAAATAAATTACCACCTACGCCCTCCTTGCTGCTTTATTGGGATTAAAGAAGCCAAACATACATAGCAGTCCTCCGGCAGCTATGGGAAGGTCATTGCTTTGGGAGAGTGTGCCACCCACAGTATTCTGCAGAAGTGTTTTTGAAAGGGAAGCCTTTTCAAAGTGGACCAACATTCTCTAAATATTTGCCAGTACATTCTATCAAGAGGAAGCTCTGTAGATTGTAATCTTTTCTCCTGGTCATAAACTCAAATGTCTCCCAGAGATCAGGCATAATGGGAAGTGGCAGGGCCTAGAGGGATTGTTTGCCCCATTGCAGAGCATTCATATGAAACATTCTTAAACACAGTGCTGTGTATACTTCCATATCTGGAGCTGAAGGTGACCTGGAATACACGGATTTATTCTTCAGCCCTGGATTTTGAATTTGTTTCTTCACTTGGAAAGCTAGGTGCTTTGGAAATAATGTTTTAAGAAAGTATATGAAAAATAAAATTTGTCTAGTAAAAAGATCTTGCAGGCTGCATCGTCTTTATAACTGTAATGGAAGATTGTCATTATTTACCTGGCCTGCTTTTGCTTGTCTTTAGTCCTGACTGAGTAGTGTGTTTTATCACAAAATACTTCCAATTGTCCTTTTAGACATGGATTAAAAAGAAATCAGAGATTACAACATGCACATCACAAATTTCTCCATTTTGCCAACGGCATTTAGCATAATGGATATGATAAAGTTTCTAGAATGATTTTTATTTAAGCATATATCAGATTTCTGAATAAAACTGGGAAAAAATATCAAGACTTCCTTAGTACACTTAAACTTCTAAGCCCAGCTGAAGCTTCACTTGAATGTTGACAATTTCTCAATCGTAAAGTTGACCAAAACAAAACCCACACCAAGACGTTTTGCCATCCACCTGCCCTTCCCATCTCAGTAAGTGGCACCACCCTCTGGCCAAAAGCTTAAGAGTGTCCTTTGATTCTATTCTTGCCACCTCACAACTAGTACATCAACAAGTGCTGTCAAGTTGACCTTCACGGGGTATCCAACACCCAACTATCTGACAGCATTTCTTCCGTCTTTCCCAATTTTACTCAGGGCCCCAGAGCAGCCATTTAAATCAGCCAGAGATGTTTATCAACGCTCATCTTTCCCCCTTTATGTGTCCTTTTCATTGCTGTATCCCCAGAATCTAAAATAGCGCCTGGCAATAAATTAATCTCAGAGATACTTTGGAATGAATGAAATTATGTAGTTTGGAAGAAGTACACAACATGATATAGGATCATGTGGACACTTGAAAAACATTATTTGACCACGTAGAGACCAGGAAAGAGTAGGGCACCCAGCCCTGAATGTGAGTAGTTCATACATCTGTCAATCAACTGCTCGCCTCATCCCTTCCTTCTAAAGTGTTATGGAAAAGCAGATATTGTGGGTGAGTGGGATCAGTTTGCCCATCCTGCCTAAAGCCTCTCCTTTGAGGGTTATGTCTGCCTAAACCAAAGAAGTAAAAAAAAAAATCAAGTGCCGATTCCAATTCTTTTAAACAGTTGCATACTTACTTGGCATAATATTATGATAGCACAAGTCACTCCAATAATCAAAAGAATCATTACTTGTTTTGCTAAAATCCCAGGGAAATAGCACAAGATGTAATATTTCGGCACTAATGAGGTTGTGCCTGAAGAAGTGTGATTTTAATTATGATAGATTTGGAGAATCCATTGCAAAACTGCAGGAGAACAGCATGTTGTACCAGTTCCAGGGAAAGTGCATTAATATCCCATGTTTTTGTTTTATTCAGTCATCACTGGCTGTGTGGAGAATCACCTAAGGTAGTGGTAGAGCTGCTACCAGGAACTACATCAAATAGAACCCTATATAGAAACTTTATTTTCTCCTCCCATACTATGGACGGAGTGTGTACTACAGAGGAATATTTGTCTTGAATTGTCTTACAAGCTTACAAGATTGATTTGCTTGGCCACTGACAGTTTTGATCCTAACACAGCCTTTCCAGCACCTTCCATCCTTCAAAGGTTGAAAGTCACCACTTTAGCACAGTGGCTCCCTAAGCCTTTACACCGGCAGAGAAAGGAAAGGAGTTTCTGTAGAATTTCACTTCGTTCAAAAGACTGATCTGGGTTGGGTTTGAAAGCTCCTGGTGGATGTCTGCATATGAGCAGTGCACTGATTACTTCATTAGAACCCTGTGCACTTCAAGAGCCATATGCTTTCAAGTTTCTTTAAATGGTATTAGGGAAAAATATCCTCAAGGCATTATTTTTAAAGGGGACTTCAAACGTTCCCCAGGAAAAAAAAAAAAAAAAAAAAAAAGTATAGCACATTTGAACTCCAGGGGGTTGCAGGAGAAATCTTACTTAGCAAGACTGTGAAAACGGAACGATCTTTTCAGTTTCAGGGTAAAGTCAGTGTTGGTCACAATCAGGGATAAATTTGAAATGTGGATGGGGAAAGATGCAGAAAATCTCCAAATCCTTGAATCCTTACCATAAAATAGCAAAGAAGAAGATGACTTGAGGAAGGAAAATTTTAAAAAATATTTTTGTTCCTATATTCGAGGGGATAGGGAGAATTGAGTATCTTGCACAATGCAAAAATTGATGAATTCTTCCCATTTCATTCCACACAGAAGACCCTTCTAAAATAATTCTTCACCCCCAACTTATGCTACATATATTCAAACATATTTTAAAGACCCAGAAAGCCAGGCTACAGGTAGAAGTAAAGCTATTCATTTTGAGTTTTCCTGCAGAAGGTCTGCTCCAGAGGTCAAATCAAAGAGATGCTTCTCCAAATGTAAACTCTTCTTTTCTAAATAGATCCCAACCTGATCTCATTTAATGCATTGAAGTGTAGTTTCTTAGGCATTATAGTTGCAGTATTACATACCAAAAGGACTCTTGAGAAATTCTCCCGAATTGATAATTCTAATTTCTTATGTATAACTACTCTATATTCACTCAGAGGACAACTGCATTGTATGCTAAACCATGAATCATAAAAATTGGTCCCTTTGTATGTAGGTTTGTATTAAATTGAGATGCTCTCTTTTTATTTTCCCTGTTTGTTCCCACACTTGAGTTCCTGATGTCAGTTTGTTTTTGGCTTCTTGAGCATATTAAAGTTTTTCTAGTGCTTATGATGTTCTTGCCAAGAGCACACTTGCAGCAATCTGCACTAGAACAGTCTTTGAGCCAATTACTTCAAAAAGTATTCTTTAAAATAAAAAGGGGGAGGGGGAGGACTTTTATTTCAGGGAACTTTCAGGTTATAGTGTGGTGGTTTCAATTTTAATTTTTAGAGTCAGTCTTCCTGAAATGATGACTTACAGGCTCTGGAATGCGCATCTTTGTTTTGGGGCTCTTTTTTTAAGCCTTTCTACAAAATGGAAATCCTGATAAAGACATATGAATAGCAGCGGGAATCAGTGGTATGGAGGAAACTGCTGTCGCTGCTGACACCACACCCTCATCTATTTAAACAGCTTTGGAAAGGAAACTGCTAGAAGCTTGTTAAGGAGTTTCCAAATGTGTGACTGTAAATGACTATCTCTAATCATGGCTGAATAAACCAAATGCAGCAAATGAGCTGGTGACACGCACAAAAGTCATATGAGTGTTTTGAATTGCATATGCTGAATAGATAATAACCTATGTTAGTGCCGTGGGGTCTTTTGAAGGTTAAAATCTTAAGTTTGATCGAATCATTTATATAGAGAGAAATAAGCACATTTGGGAAAACAAAAGAGGAAAATGGAAGGGGATATGTTCTCTGAAATGTACTACTGAATAGTAGAAAAATCGCTGGGCAAAAGATTAGGAGACCTCTTCTCTTCTTGTGTCTGCCACTAACTGGCCCTGCATCCTTGGGCAGGACATTTCACCTGCCCGGACCTCAGTCTTCACTTCTTTAATGTGGAAGGGTTAGCCAAGTGGTGTCCATGGCCCCTTCCAGCTCCAACTTGCTTGCAGTCTTTCTGGGATGCTGAACACAAGAGGTACTTGGCACCGCCACGGATTCATTCACTCCATAAAGCGAGACATTTCGAGAGGCATATTGTTACTAGAAATTATTCTCATTTAGGATGAAACATAGGGTCGAATTAAACAGCCTTTTAAAATATTATAGAGTTAGAGCTTAAGAAACATGGAAGAAAATGTCCTGTGCTAATATTAAACACAGAACATCTGTGCCTAGCAAAGAGTGTAAACCAAGAAGGGAATGGAGATAGAAAGTTACAGAGGCTTAGGGTTTTAGTGATGGGTCAAGGCTTTGTGCTTAAAGAGATTGGATTCAAATACACCCTGCTAAGGAAGGGGTGGCCTCAGATGCAGTATAGTCAGGCTCACTCACTTTCCCAATGAAAAAATAGATGCTGAGAAAGGAGGTCCTTGCCATCAAACAAGAACTAGATGTTGCCCAAGTATGCCAGGGAAAGTGAGGAATATTGACTTCCAGTCTGCATTCTTTCTTTCTCACACATATTTGTGTCTAAAATGCCTTAAGAGAAGTCTCTTTGTCCTTTCATTACTTTAAGAGTTCCAGATACCTACTGCAGCCTCTTGGGAATTGATCATTTTTAAGTTTGATCACTAAGGAATTTTATATCTAAATTTGGGGAATATTGGGTTTTTGTTTTCCAAAACATATATGACCCACATGTTTGCTTTAAACAATTTTAATTATAAGAAATAGAATCACTATTATTTGTGGCTTCCCCTTTAAGGGGATGGCTTCTTTAAAAAAAATTTCACCTCAAGAGACAGCAGAGTTGCACTTCCCTAGGGCCGGTCTACCCATCTGCATGGACAATTAATTGTCTTTACTTCTACATCCTCTAAAGCTGAGGAAGACAGGAGGGTCTGGCTTCACATTTTCCTTTATTATCAAACTATAATCATTTATTCTGCTAGAGCCCTTGAAGTTAAATGGGGGCACTGGGGAGGCTATCCTTCCATGAGGCTGCCTTAACATTTTCTCACAGCAGCAGAATGTTCTCTAGGACTACCATCTTCGGCAGAGGGGTACATGGCTGTCTTTGAATATCTGTTGCATGTATTGCAGTTTAGTGTCTGTGTCCAAGTTCTGCTAGCAAACTCAAGAGAAACAAACAAAGAGAAACAAAGTTTAAGTACTAACTTAGAACAAGACTAGTTGGGAAATTCAGGACATTTGAGTAAAACACACATTCAACAAAGGTGTTAATCAAGAATAGGAAATAGAAAATATTTATATCTTTTCTAATAAGAGCTCAGGGGTTCTAAAGAAAGTGCGTCAATGTAGTATAGTACTTCTTCCTGGGGCCGTGCTAAGTAGGGGGAGTAGGGAAGCGGTTTTTCTTCTAGTCCCCTGACATGGGACTAGTTCTGAGTCTTTTTTTATATAATGTTGTTGGAAAATACAATTGCAGTCTGTAATATTGAGAAGAACTGCCTCTCTACCCTCAAGACAGTGACACTAAGCCACGAGGGGCCTCAGGGGGCCATGAAGGGCGACACCCCCCTCCTTCACATCCAGTAATAGAGGAATAAAAAAGTTCCCCTCCACAGTAGCACAATGGGCCTCTGTCCTTCTCTAGGAGACTTTAATAAAGTAACTGAATCAAATGAAATTTGATCAGATGTGTATAGTTCAGCCTTCTTGCTTTGCCCCTTAACAATTTATCGAGGTGTTTCTACCCATGGTCCTGTTTTATTAAATGATATTTGAAGTGTTCCACTCTCTGAGAAAATGTGGTTTATATCCTTGGCATACATTTACATAATCTCATTAAGGAGATCTCTCTAGCTTAGTTAAACTATCCCAATAAAAAAAAATCTTATCTTTGGTAGAAGAAAGACTATTTTCTCCAAAGGGAACAGGAAGCAAATGGGGGGGTCAGGCACATTTTGAGAAGCTAAAGCTGTAATTATAGCTATATTTTTTATGTTATGTATGTGAAGTTTGTTAAGAGAGATGGATGGGAAATAATCGTTTGGAGGATACAGTCATGTAAGAAGAGAACGCTGTGGCTAATGTATTTTAAATGTGGGTTTTAAAAATAATGTTTTATTTGCTCCCTTAGAAAATATTTCTGCGTAAAAAAAAAAAAAAGAACCAAGAGTGAAAAATTACCAGCAATCTCTCAGCTCCCCACTGAAGCCATCAAATGAAGGGTTAACCTCTCAGAATCCCCGGAATTAATCAGGAGCTCAGTCAGGGGCCGGCTGGGCTAGGGGGAGGGGATTGGCAGAGCTCAGCCTCCCCCAGAGGCTCACAGCGCTACAGTGCAGCGCACTGTGGTGTGGCCACTGAGAGAACGCAGACCTTTTCACAGATAAAGGAGCGTGCACAGGAAATATGCCCTGATCCCACATCAGCCAAGGGTTCCTGCTTCTCATGCACTGATCCTCCATTTTCAAAGAGCCAAAAGGCAACAAGTTATGTTCTACAGAGTAGGATTTTTTTTTTAAGTACAGCTTTAATCATAAATATATGTTCATCTATCTTTGCTCATTTAGAAGGCAGTCTGTGATGTGCACCTGGGTCATCTTTATTAAGATCTCTCAATTCATTCAGCTCTCCTGATGGAGAGGAAGCTGCAGCTGGGTGGATGGTTTGTCCTGCCAGCCACTGTCATCCAGGACACTTGGAGTTCTTGCTGTTATGCGGATTCCCAGGCCCCTCTCTCGATTTAGAAGATCTGAACTTTTGCGGCAGGAACCTGGGAGTCCACGTTATTAATAAGCTCTCCATGTGATTCTTGTGCACACTGAAATGTAAGACCCACTAACCCCAGAGGGTTTTTGTTTAAAAGAAATCCCTCACATCAGCATTAGGTGTTGTAGGCTTTCCAATTAAAGTAAAGAACAAAATAGGTTTTCCCTCATGTGCCAGGCCCATTTAGTCATTTTAATAATTTGGGTGTTGAACAAAGTGAGCTGACTTCATGTGTAAAAGTAAGAATACCCGTGTTCACATGCATATGTGTACCTGAAGTCTGCTTTCCTTCAGGACTTTAGTATGTCAGGTAGAGCACAGAAGTTAGCCCTTGACTTCTTTCCTTTTCCTGTGCCTTCCATAGTCTGGAATGTCCTTATGTATAACTTCAGATCTGTCCATTTCCTGAACCAAACTTCACTTAGTCTCTTCAGGAATCAGACCAAGCATCAAATAGTGTGCTCCAATTACATCGCTCTTCCTGCTCACCTCATTCCCATTTAAAACAAGTGAAAGATCATGGACTCCCTGAGAATTAACACTTATTATGTAATTGTAGACTTTTTATGTCTGGTTTCTGCCAGCCTTCTTTCCTAACTTTGGCTAGGAGTGTCTCCCTGGACCCCAGTTTCACCTGCTCTCTTATCCGTCACCAGAGCTGCCCTTAAGTAGAGCCCACCTGAAACCCTGACAACCTAATTCCTGCTGGTCTTCTATCCTTAAGTGCTGAATCTTACTCCCTTACTTCTGTCTAATGTTGAATATCCCTGATCTTACAAGAATTTGGTTGGACAAACTCCCAGAAAGACCCCTACCATCCACTTGCTTCCTGAGTTAATAGCCATCTCCATACATAGCTGATGACAGCGTTCCAGGACCACCTCTCCCATTGCATCCTCCGTGGGCCCTGGAGGAGGTCTGCATTGTCAGCCCCTCCCTGGATCTCACTTCCACCTTGTGAGGTCAGCTTTTCCCTGTTCTGCCTTTTCTCATCCCCAACTGCTAAACTCCCATTGTGACTTATGACAAAGCCTGGAGTTTTAGTTCTAAAGTCAGTCTTTAGAACTAAAATCTGAGATCCTATAAGGGAAAGGAAATGTCATTCTACTGTGCTTCTGCCTCCCAGAGGGTCTAAAGACTCCTCCTTCAGTTATGAGCCTTCTTCTCCATGGTGCTTGCGTCTGTGGAAAAGCCCTGGTTTCAGCTAAGGCTTGTTTTTATTGTTATTTGTTTTTTCAGGCCTTGTGCAAGGAAAGACCTAGGTGGCAAGAGTGAGACAGAAGCAGGTCTGCTAGGGCAGATTCTCCAGCCTATGAATATGGTCTAAATCCTGGAAGCCACACTCCCTATAAATTTGCATGAAGTAATTTACACAAGGTTGATATTCTCATGCTGGTTCAGATTAAGTTGTTATGCTGTAGGCTAGATGTTTAGGTTCAGAAGACCTGGCTAAGCCCTTATCTTTCGGCAGGTTTCAGGCCACCTCAAAGCCCCCGTCACTTAAAAATAATTAGCTGACTCTCCCACCTGAGCTAGTGATTTGACGATCTGTATGCTAAACCAGACTTCTACAGAGGGAAAAAAAGAAAAGGGACCAGAGTGCCAGAAGGAAGCTTAATTTTTAAGGTAAATTTGGATTCCCTTAAAGGACAAGTGAAAAATCTCTGAAGATGCTCTAAACCCAGGGACTCTGTCGTTTTTTTCGTGCCTGCAGCCTTTTTTGTTCCCCTAGTTGCCTAGCCCTATTCTATACTTCACATTATATGTGGAAAATAATGCACAGAGTACTTGGCACTTCCTTTTGTTAAAGAGAACATTTTATATTACTAGAACTGAGATTTATTCCTAAAAGAAAGGAGAATAGCCTCCAGATGTATTTTTCCGTCATGGACTTTCTTTCCTCAAGTATTGACAGAGGAGAGGTTTTATCAAGGTCTTTGTGAAGGGCCTGTTTATAATGAGAGGGTATTAGTGGAGCACATCTAAGTGTGTATCACCAACAGAAAACAGAAAGGAGCATATGGCAGGAAGAGAAATATACATTTGCCCAAGTAATGTGGCTTGTTAACACTCCCACACTCATCCTAAACTCTGCGGACATGCATCTAACAGCATCACACACAGTCACTCCTTGTAGCAGAGATGAAAAATAAAAGAAAAAATAAAACAATGATTTCCTCACTATGGGATGATCAAGCAATGCTAATGTGGACATTTTTATCAAAGATGATGGGATTTCAACTCAGAAATCTTGTGCATTCTGCTTCACTGTTGTTGGCATCTGGGCAGTGCTGTGTAAGGAGTTTAGAAAAATATGAGCTTTAGCATTTTTGTACAGCTTTTTATGATAAAACAGGAACAATGAAAGGAAACATGAGGATCGAGCTCTTATGTAAGACTGAGCTCAGGGGCGAAGAATCTTTTAGTTCAGAAAGCTCTTCTGAAAAATGTCTGTAGATGAGATTTAAGACCAGACTAAGATGAACTTTTTGAACACTGAGGCAGCTTTTACCCAACATTGGCCAGAACCAAAGCTTATTTCAATTCAAGTATGATCCATAAGATCCCTATTAATGAATTATTAAACTGCATTTATCAATTTACAGCTGTATTCTGAAACTCCTGCCCCCACTATGGGACCATAAAGGAGGAGGTGGGGTAATGCTACAGCACAGGAAAGGCCACTCCATTAGGCATTTGGTTATAGAACTCTCTAGAAATGAGTGAGAATCGTAGCATCATTGCCTGATTCTTTGACATCATTTTATATCTGAGGAAATCCTACCCTTGCCAAGCTAGAAGATTTGCCAAAGTTACCAGAACCAGGACTGAAAACAGATGTTCTGTTTCCCAATACAATGTTAATTTTACCCCCCACAATATTCCTTTCTTTTTTTTTTTTTTTTTTTTTTTTTTTTTTTTTTTTTTTTTTGAGACGGAGTCTCGCTCTGTCGCCCAGGTTGGAGTGCAGTGGCTCACTGCAAGCTCCGCCCCCCGGGTTCACGCCATTCTCCTGCCTCAGCCTCCCGAGTAGCTGGGACTACAGGCGCCCGCCACCTCGCCCGGCTAGTTTTTTTGTATTTTTTTAGTAGAGACGGGGTTTCACCGGGTTAGCCAGGATGGTCTCGATCTCCGGACCTCGTGATCCGCCCATCTCGGCCTCCCAAAGTGCTGGGATTACAGGCTTGCGCCACCGCGCCCGGCCTATTCCTTTCATTTTAAAGCAAGTAGATTATTTTTATAGTTTCATGGCTCTTGACATATTAGAATCTAGGCTTATATATTTGTATTCACCATCATTTTACATTCACCTACTTAACTTTACAAGGAAGCCATACCCATTCTTTGATACGTTAGCACTGGGATTGGTGGTGGTACGGGAAGCCTGGCATTTATGTTAGAATGGAATTGTGGATAGAGAAAAAGGGTGCTTAAGAGCTTTCAGAAATGTTCTGGCTTTTTAATGAAATTATTATAGAGCAAGAGGACAATTTAGAGAATAACAAAAAACAAAAACATAAGTTGCCTGAGGCTTCAGCTACTCAAAGTGGAGAAGAATGCCTTTGGCACTCATGTATGTTTTCTCCATTGGCAATTCTATTGAATTTCTTGGTTTTAATTATCACCTCCAGGAAGAAAAGAAAATAACCTTCCAGAACTATACCTTCAACTGTCATCACTTAAGTGCCTAACTCTTATTTTCAACTATCCCCTGAACACCTTTTCCAGGATCTTCCCAGGCTGCTGAAGTACAGACTGTTCACAGGGAAATCATCTTTGTCTCCACTGGTTACCATTTAGTTACCATTTACCATTTAGTCTATTGTCATCGTCATCCTGTGGGACAGGCACACAAATTATGATACCAGCTCTTCTCCTCAGGTCCCACTGCCAATTTCCATTGATTGTACCTGCCACCTTGGCCCCATCTCTGTCTTTTCTCCTGCTGACACCAACTGAAATGCTCCTGGATCCATTCAGCTGAAAGTATTTTCTTCCTACCTTGAACTCCTGAAGATCTTATTCCAAACCTTTCTTATGGAACATGCTTGTTAATTAATCAAACAGTATTTGTTGAACATATATTACACATCAGGCATTATACCTAGGCACTTTGCACACATTTTCATTCCCTCCAATCAGCCCTGTAAGACTTGGAATTTTTTTTTTTTTTTTTTTTTTTTTTTTAAGACAAGATCTTGCTCTGTCATCCAGGCTGGCGTGCAGTGGTGAAATCATGGCTCACTGCAACCTCGATCTCCTAGGTTCAAGCAATCCTCTCACCTCAGCCTCCAAGTAGCTGGGGGCCAAAGACATGAACCAATATGCCCAGCTCATTTTTTCATTTTTTGTAGAGATGGGAGTCTCCCTATGTTGCTCAAGCTGGTCTTGAACTCCTGGGTTCAAGCGATCCTCCTCCCTGAGCCTCCCAAAGTACTGGGATTACAGGTGTGAGCCACAATGCCCAGCTGGAAAACTATAAAAATGTCTATGAATATTGATGCCAGTGCCCCAACACCTGAGACCCACATTTAACAACTCTCAGGTACAGCCTGGACAGGGGGACTTTTCAAGACTCCCTGGTTGATTCCAATGTATAGCCATGGTTGATAACCACTGGTGTAACTCCAAACCCATTTGCCAGATATTCTCAGGTAGTTAGTATCACCTCTGAAGCTTTAAAACACAAACAAATGCTGGACCCTAACTCATTCCTATCAAATTAGAACTCTGGGGGATAGAGTCTGGGAATTCACATGTTGACTCCATCACATAACCAGGATCAAAACCTACTTTCTTGATCAGATATGGAAGCATCTCCCTCTTATGGCCATATTAGAAATAATTATAGATGTCTTCCCCCCCCCCCCCACCTCCCAACTTAGAGTCTGTAAACTTTTTGAGGACAGATTTACATTTGATTTACCTTGGTCAGCTTCCCGGCACCTAACAAGGTGCCTCATAGATTATGTGTTTTAGAAACTAAAGAACCAGGAAAATACCTTGTGTTAACTTTATTCAGGAAAAAAAAAAAAAAAAAAGAACTGCCAGGCACAGTAATCCCAGCACTTTGGGAGGCCAAGGCAGGCATATCAATTGAGGTCAGGAGTTCAGGACCAGCCTGGCCAACATGGTAAAACCCAGTCTCTACTAAAAATACAAAAGTTAGCTGTGCATGGTGGTGCATGCCTGTAATCCCAGCTACTCAGGAGGCTGAGACAGGAGAACTGCTTGAACCTGGGAAATGGTGGTTTCAGTAAGCCGCAGTCGCACCACTGCACTCCAACCCGGACTACAGAGTAAGACTCCATCTCAAAAAAAAAAAAAAAAAAAAAAAATCTTGGCAGTGTACTTATTTTTCTGTTCTAGGTTTTAAATCTTTGATATACTAACCTGGAAACAAAGCAAGTCATTTCAATTCTCTTAGGATCATAGTTGTGTGGCTATTAAGTGCCAGAGCTAGGATTTGAACCCAGGCCATCTTGACAATATTCTTTTCTGTACATCTCAGGCCTTAAAAGCAACTATAAAATGAGAAATCCAGCTATCTACATGTTTGGATACATGCTGTCAGACATGTTTCTGAAATTTGAACATAACCTGTCAGCTGGGGAAAAAAAGCTCTGTTGGCATTATGAAATGAATTTGGAAAAAATATGTTAATTTAAACCTAAAAATTGTGGGATCTAACAGATATCCCTTTCTTCTCTTCAATTCCACCCTCCCTGAAACCCACACGTACATACAGACAGACAAACACACCCTCTGATTGTTCTTTGACATTTCTTGACAACTATTTAGCTACTACTTTGGTAATTTTCTTAGTTTTCTTTTTAGTTTATGCTACTTCTCAAAGATTTTTCAAATCACTTGAGCTTCTAGTTATAAATGAAATCTTCTCAAAAGTTCATATACAGTTTACTTAATAAATTGGCATCTGGCATATATTTCTAATGTTTCATTCAATGTGAATATGCACACAGGTATAACTAAGTTGAAGTGACTCTTAAATAAGACATGGAAACCTGGGTTCCAGGCACTATTTGCCATTTACAAGCTAGGTGACTTTGGGCAGGGATGAGCTTTCTGGAGTCTCCTTCTTCACCTAAAAATAAAAAAGGAAAGGAGCGAAGATAGACCCTCCCAAATTTTCTTCCAAATGTGAAATTTTATGATCCTTTAAAATAGTAAGTCATTTATTAGACTTCTGAACAACACCAGATTAATACTTGGTCCTTGTCCTTACGGGTCGATATTTTTAAAGGCAAACAGAGACATAATAATTAAATGTGTAGAATTCTTTACAGTTTATAGTCATCATTAGCTCCATTTCACAGAAAAGGAAATTGAGACACAGAGAGGCTGCGTGACTTGCCGGTGGTAACAGAATCAGAAAATTGCAAGTGTAGACTCCTACTGGACCTAACTTTGACCCCCTTCAATACTATGATGGCCACAGGCAAAGCTGGAGATCAGAGGCCAGGTCAATGTGACATGCCGACAGCTCCCTCCCAGTAGCCTGTCTGCCTTCCCCAAATGTTTTCCAACCCAGACGGCTTTAAATTGCTTTGGAATAGAATACCAAGTGGGGATTTATTTAGCATATCATTTCTGGATGTGTGTTTTCCTGAGCATTTATAGATCCGTGTTTTTCCAAGAAGCTGAGTGTTCCTGATAAAACAAGACAGATAATGATAAATGAGCATCTATGTAAGCCTAGCTGGGAGGAGGACCAGGGACTGTTAACACCCCTCCTGTGAAGTTAATCCCATTTCTTTTAGCTATTTCTTTATTAGTTAATGAGGTCTTGCAAAAATGTGTGTCTGTGATGGTGTTTTAGCATCCTTGCCTCTAGGAACATTTTCAAATATTCATAAAGTAGCTCATCTGACCAAAGCTTAAAGCAAAGGTGCATTAAGTATGAATTTAGTCAACTTCAAATGTGGGTGGTCGAAAAGCTGCCGCTGAAATAACCTAAATAATCCTCCTTATTGGTGCTTCCAGATCCACAGCTGTGGGCGCTAATGTGAAGGGTGACAGGGAAAAGGTATTATTTAAAACAGCCAGGACTCTGAAGGGCAGCCCTGTAAGCTTTGATCCTGCTTCCTGACTGACAGTAGTGTGGGCCCACTATTGGAAAACCAAGCAACGTAAAAGAAACAAAAATAAAATGGAAAAGGAATTGTCAGTGGAGCCCCTGGGAAGAAAAGCAGACCTAGATCATATTGTTCCTGGGAGGCAAGAGACCTACTTCCCACTCCAGTTCCTTATAGCAAAGGGGGAAAAGTAGAATCTCAAGATAGTTTGGCACTCAGTGATGCATTTGGAGCGGCAAAGCACATATGGAAACTCAGCTAGTAAACTGAGCTCCATGGTACTGTCAATCATGGCAGTATCTCCATTTCACATGCTTTGGAGAGGATTCCCCACACTGTAGCAGGGTCCTGGGAACACAGCTAGAGTTGACATGCACATGTGTGCACACACAGCCCCCACCCAGCCCTTCCTTCTGCAACCTAAGGCATAGCGGCACAAATCCTTCCTATTTTTTACCCTTTTATGATTTTGTTTCCCCAGAGCATCATTTGAGGAAGTTGTCACTATGGCTGATCTATGTGCAGTTTACATGCAGAGGTTTGCTTGGTTCCGGGTGGCCTGGCCTATTTTGGCCAAGAAACTGAAAATTACAGCCCAATATTTTCCTTCCTATTTCCAGGCAAATACCTCTGTGCTGCCACTAAGATGGTTCAAGTCTTCCTGACCCTACTTTAGTATGCGCTCCAGGGACAAATCACGGGCCAAAGTCCTCTGACCGTCAACCCCATAGGGCACTGCAATAAATCACTGTATCACTGGGAACTCAGTGCTGCCTAACAGGAAATATCTATCCTCGAAAGAACCCATTCATGTCATTGCCACTGAGAGTTTTATTCATTGGAGTCTTTGGCCTTTTGCAATATCAACCCCTGAATGAAGGAAGGCTCAGAGCCACACATCTGAAAGGAGATGGCCATAGAATCCCACTCAAGTACAGACCTGGAGAGAGACAGACGTCGTCCGTTAATAAGGGCTAATACTGCACATGTCCTTTTGCAGCTCAGTGCTCAACTTTTTGGTCATTTTATTTGGTTATGAGTTTTCCCTTAATGTGGGAAAAAAAAAAGTCCTTTAAAAACAGCAGCATAAGAATGCTGCCTTGAGTAATGCTTGGAGTGTAATACTATCTTTTTTGTCTCTTGCCACAAGGACGCTGAGGGCATGCCGACAGCCATTATGATTACAGAAGATACAAGCTAATGTTGGTTGTTCCAGATGTAATTTTGCATTTCTCAAAAGAAATGCTGTTATATCTGGGATGTAAATTTGACTGGTGTCCTGTACTTAATGTTCTTTTACAGGTGATTCACATAACAGGCCGGCTACGCCTCAGAGTATCGCTGTCCCACGGGAGGACCGTCCCCAGCCAAATCATGGGTCTCGTGGTTGTTGCGCATGCCTTGCCTCCCCCGACGATCAATGAAGTCAGAATTGACTGCCATATGTTCGTCACTCGAGTAAATATGGACCTCAATATCATTTACTGTGAAAATAGGTACTTTGTTTTTGTTTTCATTTGCCCTGTTGCACGTTGCACATTGGTGAGGGTTGTGTTTCAGCCGTCTGAAGGATGGTACTCTCCCAGTGAGGCTCATTCTAAATCCTGATCTTGTTTTTAATGGCCACTTCGACTGACACCAAACATGCTTTTTATTTAAAATTTACATTGCTGCCCTGATTTATGTTAGGGACAACAATTAAATGAATCGGGATACCCAGACATCCATATGCTATAAAGAAGGCCCATTTTGGCTGAGAACCCAAGAAGAAAGCAGGGCTCAGATGCCATTGGCAAAATGATGCAGTAAAATGTATTGCCTGATGCCTCAGTGGTACCCACTTCTGCCTAATTCGAGGGCCCGGCATCACGGTGGTCAGTGTTCACACAGACGCTAAGCACGGAAAGAACAAATGAGAATCTGAGGTCCACAGAGGAAAAAGGATGAAAAAGAAATTTGCAAAGCTATTAAATAAAACTTTGTCATCCTGAGGATTTCACTTCATAAATTAAGAAAAAGATGACTCATCATATAAATGAGTTGGCAGTTCTTCCTCAAGACTAAGCTTTTATAAAAGGAGTTTTTAGCCTCTGGTTAAAAAGTTCACTTTTTCCATTAAGCACAAAGCAAGGGACAAGGAAATGGGACACTGCCCCTTCAGACCTTTCACCTAGAAGTCAGCAGCCCATCATCAGACTGATTTGAAGAGGAAACCATGGGGTGCAGGGAGGGCAGTGGAGAGGAGCTGCCCACATACCAGGTGTGTGAAGGAAGCTCTGGTGATACTTCCTCAGGTGCCACAGGGAGAATTACTGCATCAATTTGGGGAGGATGCTTTTGCAGCACTGTTGTCAGGCTTGTTCACTGAGCCCCGTCAGTGCCTTCAGAGGAGAAACTTAAGAGCAGATTGGTCAAGTGACTTGGAGAACTGACCTCTCCAGAGACTAACCAAGAAGATAGCCCCTGCATTCAGTCTACCGGGAAGCACTGAAGATGTTGAAGTCAAGTTGGAAGCTGCCTATCATTTCTGACCAGGATCTGAGTCAAAGGAAAGAATTCACCTTGGGAAAAGATACCTGAGCTATGAGTGTTCAATAGGGTAGAAGATCTCATGAACGTGTTGCTGTTATTTGATAAGAAACTCTGAATCTGCATTTCAAGTTTTGTTGGCATTTATTAAAATGTTTATGATCGTGACATCGTGGGTATGTCTAAGGTATTCTGGAAGGGTCACAGAACATCAGGGAACATGCGTTAGCCAGTATGATTCGCTGAAGTTGGCAGGTCCTAATAAAGATGGCTGGCATTTACTGATCACTTACTGCACACGGGCCCTGTGCAAAGCTCATCACCTGCACAATTTCACTTAAGCTTTAGGACAGTCCTGTGAGGCAGGTGCTGCTGCTGTCTCCATTGCCTTTGGGCAATTACAGCTAAGAGAGAAACGTTGACTGACTTGTCCTCAGCCAAGAGATTCAAAAGCCCATGTACTTAGCTACATCCTGTGGAGTCTCCCTGGAGTCTCTTCTTTTTCTTCAGAAGTCAGACTGAATGGCAAGCGACCAGAAAGAATAACCTCTGAGGGGGACTTTTCATACGTATATACCCATGAAAGAACCCAGTTACAGTCCATAGAGCTATTTCTTCTCTAATTAAAAATGTAGAATGCTGGAGAAGGAGATCCAACCAGGGAAGACAGACGTCAAGTCAGAGGATGGACTATGGCTTTGCTTTTTTGAAAACACAAGTCATCTCCCTTGATTTAGCTACCAGCCGCCTCTCCCTCCAAAGAACAGGGCTTCGTCTTATTTACCAAACTTCCAATGATTGTCCTATCCCAAAACATCACTTAATTTTCATTCCCGTGATCAACTCATTAATTCTTTTGACAAGCTCCATGGACCCGAATGCCTCATGGTGCCACTCTAGTAATTGAGATCATTTTCTGTGACCTGCTTTTGGCGTTTTTCTTCCTAAAAAAAAAAAAAAAAAAAAAAAGCTTTCACAGTCCCCTTTATTAGCCAATACAATATAGCATTATTTCCCATCTGCAGATGATAGTAATTATGAAAAATACCTGTATGAAAGGTAATTGCATATTTGATCTGAGAAAAAGCATATTGTGTGCCAGGCACTATGCGATGTTAATTTCATTCCATTCATTCATCCCCTCACCAACCTTTCGGATTGTTTTCCAGAAGAAGAAACTGAGGCTCAGAGTAAAAGATGCCATCAGGATTCTGATCCTGATACAGGTCATCCAACTGGTCAGGTGCTTTCGAGATAGATGTTAAGACACCGGGCTAGTCACATTCACCACAGTAGCAGGCTGTGCTACAGAGAAGGGCTTGGATCGTTTTGAAGGATTTAATTCAAGAAAAGAATAAACTAAAGAAATGCCTTCCCTGAAGAATGGAGTGGCTTTTTCCTGGGGTTTATTATTTAATTAGGGAATTGTTAACTAGAAACTAAGGCTTGCTCCTTGACTCTGCAGACCATTCTTCTCTGCATTCCCAAGGACGGCCTCAGGCAAAGCCGACATCTAATGCTTTCAGAGGAGCTGGCAAATTTCAGAAACACCAGTGAGGGAGGGTCTTTTAATGACATCCTTGTTCCCTCATTTGCAGAAAGGGGGTGTAACTGCACTTAAAAGATAGCTAATGGTTTTAGGAAAACACCAGCTAATCTGTGTCATATCTAAAACCCATGAAATCCTTAGAAAACCCTCCATTTTATGTCCCCAATTAATCTTATCTTACCAAAAATCCTTGTTCGGCCAAAAAATATTATTTGAATTGCTAGACACTGAGAAATTCACTCACTGGGTAATATATTTTAATTATGTTTCTTTTTTTGTTTGTTTTTCTTTCCTATTTCCCTGCCTTGGGGGCCAGAAAACTCTCTAACTATGATCACATGTGTTTCTTAAATGTGTCATTTCTAAAGATTTACTTCATATTTGAATAGACCATATGCCGTAAGTCATAAAAAAAAAAACAAAAACACACATACACACACATGAAGAGTAAAGAGAATAAATTAAACAAGAAATATATTCCACTTTGGACTGACCAAAAGGAATCTGCACTTGGTAATACAGAGGGTAACAAGCATTTTGACATGTTTGTGTCAACCAGGCAGATTCCCCCAACATGTTTTCCAATTTGGACTCTCTTTTTCCGTGCTCTGCCTGAGGACATCGACGTCTGGACAATCAGTGACAGAGGCTTACACACACGTACTGTCGAGCACAAGCCTGGAAGAGCTGCTGAAATGGTTTAAAAGTTTTTGTGCGGAATCCACCACAAAGTACCAGTTAAAAGGGCCAGGAGTGAAAGCTGAGCTCCCAAATGACTAAGACTAAAAAAGATAATACCCCCAGGCATCTGTATGTCTCAGCATTTAAATTATATCCCTTGAAATGCCAATTTGGACTTTGTGCCAAGAAGCTGCTGAAGCCCTTTTTCATGGAAATACCCAATAGAAGACCAATCTGTTTAAATGAAAGGTGTCTCTAATCATTTAGTATAAACATAACATGTTTTTATTTTATTATGTAACCTTGAATTATCTTGGCCTGTAATGAGGATCTTGCATTGTTACTGATTCTCAATAATTTCATGAAATTATGTTGTCTAAATGTGCATTCTTAATGCCAAAGAAAGAGAAAAACCTATCTAATTATTGAAACACAATCGCTTGATCTAACACATTTCCTACTTTTGAAAAAAGACTGTTACGTGTTAAAGAAATAATCTTATCTATAAAGGGTTTCCCTCACAGTGCCACCTCCTCACGGGTACAGTAGTATAATGAAATGTGTCAGTAGATCTGTTTCTACGTTATTTGACAGTTTCTTTCTATTTCTTCCTTTCTGAATTCCAGCCTGTGTTCTTCTCTTTGTAGGATTAGTGATTATATGGATCTGACCCCTGTAGATATCGTAGGGAAGAGATGCTACCACTTCATCCATGCTGAAGACGTGGAGGGCATCAGGCACAGTCACTTGGACTGTAAGTACCTCCTGTGCGGGGGAATAACCCCGGCTGGTGTCAGCTCTCTCTGAGGCTTGTTCAGTTTCAGTGCTGATTTTTCCCTTCATCTTTCCTGTGTACATTTCAGATGACTGTCAGTGTGCAGTGAGAAAAAGTGAGACATCAATCATTTCAACTTGTGTTAGTATTGGATTGAAAGTTGGACCTCAGGCCTAGAGAAATTGCTGGATCTTTAGGCACTCACCCAGAATTCTGTGGTGTCTTGTGCTGTCTCTCCTAGGAAGTGGTGGGGAAACCTTTGTTTTAAGTGCTTCCTTGACCCTTTCATTTTCTGGAGAGCAACTTCCACTCTGAAATTTGTGGTCTTAGTTTCAAAATACACGTGAGAGAAGACAAGTTCAAATAAGCCAGAGCCTTATAAAAATGCCCACTTGACCAGCCACAAAACTGGGGTGCGGGGCAAGCCAGGGAGATGGGGCAGAGCACGTCGTGTGGACACAGCAGCTCTCGAACGCAGTGTTTTCGCTGTTTCTGGGGAGAGAGTTATTCAGAAGAGTAGCTATCTCCATCCTCCAACTCCTGGGGAAGAGAAACTTAGCTCAGCTCTTTGAATATGGCTGCCAGCCCCTGAGCCACAGGCTGAACTCCAAAAGACCTTCTGTGCATGCGAGCAAAGCAGGAGCATCAGTGATGTGGCTGGCTCCAGCGACACACCAGCAGAATCGTGCAGGACCCCCCATCCAACCGCCCTAGCTGTTCACTTTCTCCATGGAAGGGGTCTGACTAGAGCACTGGTCTGGTGGCCCTCTTCTGACCAGAGGTCCTTTATATGACCATTCAATAGACTCTTCCTGAAAAATGAGTACTCCCCCACCCCACCCACAGCTATGTCCCTAGAAGGTTCTAATCCCAGTTCAGACCTCTGAATTTAAATATAGTCACATGCCACTTAGCCAGGTTTTGGTCAACTACCTACCACCTATACGAGGGTAGTCCCATGAGATTATAATACTGTATTTTTACTGCACCTTTTCTGTGTTTAGATACACAAATACTTACCACTGTGTTACAGTTGCCTACCAGTATTCAGTAGAGTAACATGCTGTACAACTTTTGGTCCAGGAGCATTAGTCTATACCATATAGCCCAAGTGTGTAGTAGGCTACACTATCTAGGTTTGTGTCAGTGCACTCTGTGATATCCACACACTGATGAAATACCCTAGCGATGCATTTCTTAGAATGTATTCCCATCATTAAACAACATGTGGCTGTACACGCAGGGTGCCAAGGATGAGATGGTACAGCCCAAAGTTGAAGTGTTTATGCCGAAAAAGCCAGCCAAGTGGCCTTTGTATTTACCTCCTCTCCCCTTTCTTATCATGGTCAAAGAGAGCTATTTCATATCTTTCCTGCCCTTTGCAATTATTTCTTCATTTCAAACTCAGTAACATGGAGATGTTGAGCTAGCCAGCGTCTTAAAGTATGAACATCCTGTACTGTGTTTTTAACCCTGCGTTAGCAACACTGACATGAAACCAAGTTCAGTGTCAGAATGTGTATGCACCATGTCTCTGGAAAGAGTCTGCCTGCAAGACAGCAGATTCTACTCCCAACACGGAGCGTGTGTCTTGATACTGCACACCAGGGATTTAGGGAACACACTTGTTGCTGAGAATGAATGGGTGTTGTGTATCGTAGAAGCAGATGGCTCTTCAATTAATTGGGGAAAAAAAATGATGTGGTTTCCTCAAAAGAAACATCAGGTTCTTTGTTACTCAGAGTTTAGAGAAAATGGAGAAAAAATCAGGATCTTTGGAAGAAGCCATGGATATATTTTCGGAATAATATAGGCTAGAGATCCTGACTTCACAAATGAATATATTGCTTTTAGGAACACTGTCATAGACCATGTGTGGAGAGGGGGATGCCTTCTGATTTTGGAATCTTAATTAAGGTCTAAATTCAGAAACCTGATGCTGACAAAAAAAAAAAAAAAACCAAAAAGAACTTTGTCTTCCTCAGTTATTATTTGGAAAACATCATGCTATCTCTCTGGGATTTGATTTACAGTTTGAAGAAACACAATTCCTCAGGAACAGTGAGCGAGGGCAGTTCATTTCTCCCCATTAAGCAAAGGTCTCCAACAAATATGTTTGATGCCTTTCTTTCCGATTTACTTTTATCTCATTTTCCGTACCCGGAATAATTTGAGAGTGCTGAAAATAAACCACTCCACCATTCACTATTGTGCTATTCTCCTAATTTTTCTGGTATCTTGCCAGCTAATAAACAGAGAAGGTATGCTTTCAAATTCTGATTTTTTTCATTACTTGATATTGACATACTGGCTATTGCTTTATGATTCAGCCTACTAACAATGATTGGGTTCATTCTTTTAACTCATACACATGACTTCTAATTTTGAGTTCTTTTAATAACCTTAAACACATGAAAAACAAATAGAATGAGCTGATAATTCTGCATAGTAAAATACACTTCACATATTTAGCTATCATGCTGTGGAATAACTCCACAATGTCAAGTAGCACACAATTAGTAAAACTGTAGGGGGAGGAAAAAGAGTGTTTTGATCCTGAAGAAGTTTGATCCTAATCAGATTGAAATTTCAGCGTTCTTGTAGTGCTTAATATCTTCAATCACACACAAAAAAAATCAAACTGATTCCAGTGTCAAGTTTTGCATTCTGTGACTGAAATAAAATGCTAAAATATACAAATGCATCTCGCTTTGTACAATAAACATTAACATCATTATAAAGTAAGATTGAGTCTAAAATTGTGTGATGGAATGTCTGATGTTTACCTAATTCTCAAACCAAAGCCAGCCCAGTAACAAAATGACAGACCATGTAATAAGTCTTGGTTGTATAAACACTGGAAGAAAAGGCAAAAAGCCTGCACAGCATCTTGCTTGTCCAAAGCCCTAGGCTATTACTGAAGGATGCCTCAACTGTGCCTTCTTGGCAGGAGAAGGTCATGGCGACATAGAATCAGGTCAAGAATAAGATAGAATTCTAAAACAAAGGGATGGTTAAAAAATAAACCACATTAACTATTTAGTTTTTCTTCCTAGAGCTATTGGCACAATTCCTGGTTCTGTCCTGAAAGACAGGTTGTAGTCATCTGATAATATTTCTGATTTTTTAATATGTCTTATGCCCCAGTTTGATAGAATGTTTTTTAAAAAGACTTAATAGTCTTTGATAACTAAAAATACTATCTTTATCACTTGTATCTTTTTTCCTTGCCTAGGCATCTGTAAATCCATAAATGAACTTGTCTGTAGAATAAGAAAAGTAAAGAGGAATATCAGCTGTACCAGGATTACAACTCTGATAAATTGAACCAAGAACTTTAGAGCATCTACTCTTCCACTAAGTTAACATGAGATGACTGATAGTTCACTGGATTTCAACAGAAAGAATCAGTAAGAATCACATTATTGACGCCAACATGGTAGGTTAGTGAAACTACACTGGAACTGTAAAACCAAGGGAGTTTTAGGGCCCCTTCTTTCACACTGTCACCAAAGATCTCTGTGATTTCTTTTGTTTAAAACCAGTTTCACCAATTCTTCAGGTCAAATCATCATTTAAAGGTTAGAATTTTAAACCACTCACATTAGTAATTACTGGGGCGTCTTCACCTCCTCTTCCCTCCAGTTCTCCATTGCTCAGGAGGTACAGACTTGGGAGATGATCACTCACAGTTACACACTCCAGTTACCTGTGGTGTCTGTGTGGCTCTTCAATTATGAGAGGTTTCAGTGCAACCACCTACCACTCTACTTCTGTCTGTAGCCCCCCCAAAATAGAATGCTAAACCAAACAGATGCATGCTTTGCACTGCTCTTTATTCCCATTTAATCCAGCCCTTTGTCTAGAGAAAGAGCTGAATTTGTCTCAGATATCCCTAGGGTTCTTTGTGGGTCCAATCAGCAACAACTTTCTAAAACCTTAAAGAGTGGCCTAGGGGAAAACTTCCTTTCTCTTTATGAGGTTCTGCTCCACCGGCATGGCTCAAGGCTGTGGAGCTGTGGGATTTCAGGGAAAAGGATCCAGAGACTGTAGGTGTGGCGGCAGTTTTTTCCTTCCTAGCACCTGACCCAGTCTGTGAAAACTCTGGAAGAGTTATTTCAGAAAGACAGAAGGACTGCAGATTGCCTTTGAGATCATAGGCAGTTAAAAAGCATGGCCTATCCAATATACTTGAGGGTTGTTTTCTGTTTTTTTGTTTTTTTTTTTTAAAGTAGCTTAAGTGTTTATTTCTTAATTACAAACTTCTATACTTTCTAACAAAACTAATATACAGCTACCTGATATAATGCATTCCATGCTGTTTTGCATCAATAACCCCTACACTTCCCTCCTGAAGGCGTCTCATCGCCAAATGCAAGCAGACTGCTTAATGCAGGACTAATTAGTATATCCCCTTCCAGTCTGCAGGCCCTCCATTGTAATTCCTTCCCAGCTCATTTTTTTCCACAACCGAGCATCAATCAAAGTAAGTGCCCTGCCTGCCTAGGCAACACAAGATGTCCTCCATGCATTTGTCATCTGCCACACAAACAAAGGGGGAATTTAATTGTTGGTTTGGGTATGCAGCCACTGCACACAGAAACGGAAGCTGCAAGTGAAGGAAAGAGAAAAGGTAGAAAGTTTGATGGGTGGGCCAAATGCAGATAGCACGGGGGACTTTTTTCTGTTTTCTGATCTCAGCCCTTCTTCAGGGGTGGGTCTTCAGGGATTTAGCTGCAACCTGGTCATTGGCTGGACTTTCCCCAAAGCAAGTAAGCGTTCCCCTTCTGCCATATGAATATGAAAATCCCCATGAAAGGAAATGCATGTAATAGCTACCATGTCTGACTTTCTTCAGAAGCCAAGTCAGCCTTCATCGTGTGCCTGGCCATTAACTGAAAAAACTGTCACCAGGAGACAAGATAAAGGCTGGTTTTTATGCAGGAATGAATTTGTATTATTTTGTCTTGTTTTTTTGTTTGTTTGTGTTTTGTTTGTTTGTTTGTTTGGTGGGGAGGTACCGGCAGGGAGACAGTGCTCGTTTTGGCTTTTAAAGTCCATGGACAGGCAAGCAGAGAGACGAGAGACCAGCGAGAGGGCTGAGCTCCAGCGGCACATCCCTGCTGTGCTTACTACACTGTGCATCGGTGGGGCAGCGGCGTAGGCACCCCCTGGGAACTCAGAGATGCAGGTTTTAAGGCCTTCTCCAATCAGAATCTGCAGTTAGCAAGATCCCCAGCTGACTCATATTCATGTGAAAGCTTGAAAAGTACAGACCATACTAGTATTTAGAAGACACTATTTTACATGACATGAACAGTAAATACAAACTGAGCATCTGAAGGGTTGTCTTTTCCTCTCCAATTGGATGAATTCTGAGAACAGTAGCAAAAGGTGAGTAGTGAAATAACTCTTAGGGTGCTCCATCAGTATTCAAATGAAACAAGAATAGGATTAAGAAGCTGACTTCTTTACAAAGATGTAAAGTTTTAAATATCAACGGGAAACATTTAACAGAGTATACATAGTAATATCCACCTAGTAAGCAAAAGATCTTACTGTTTTTTTTCCCTTGGGCAAATATTTTCCTGTGTACTTGACTGTATGAGTGAATATGAGCAGTCGTTTTTTTCCTATTCAAGTTTACCTAACATTTGTGAGCACTTACTAATGCAAAGTCTGTGTCATTGCTGTGAGGTTTCAAAAACAACCAAGGTATGGTCTCCACCTTCGAGGAGCTTACATACTAGTAGAGAAGGCAGCATGAAACAGCCAATTCTGAATAGCTAGTATGAAATGAGGTCTGTTAAGATGTGCAAACAAAACACAGAAACCCCAGGGGTGAAAGCAACTAAGGGGAGGACGGAGAAATAGCCCCAGGGGAGGCAGATTTTCCCTGGACTTTGAAAGAGGATGGCAAGAGAGATGGAGGAGTGGTCTAAGGCATTGCAGGCTTAGAAAAGCATAGGAGAGACATAGAACACAAACACATGATCTGTTCTGTCTCCCCAGAGAGCAAGCCAGAACTTTGATTTCACTGACAAATTCTAATATAATTCTCACATGGATTCGCGAGCTTTTCCTTGTTATTATTTCAATTAGTAGCTGCTTTTTATTTTTTGTTATTTTTATTATTATTATTATTATTATTATTATTTTTTGAGACAGAGTTTTGCTCTTGTTGCCCAGCCTGGAGTGCAATGGCACGATCTCGGCTCACCGCAACCTCCGCCTCCTGAGTTGAAGCGATTCTCCTGCCTCAGCCTCCCTAGTAGCTGGGATTACAGGCATGCGCCGCCACGCCCAGCTAATTTTGTATTTTTAGTAGAGATGGGGTTTCTCCATGTTGGTCAGGCTAGTCTGAAACTCCTGAACTCAGGTGATCCACCCACCTGGGCCTCCCAAAGGGCTGGGATTACAGGCGTGAGCCACTGCACCCTGCCTAATAGCTGCTTTGATTATAGTTTTTTTTTTTTAAGCCTTGTATTTGACAAAAAAATAACCCATTGCTCTTATAAGGCATGATCAGAACAAGAAAAAAAAATCAATACTTCCAGCCTGGCACGGTGGCTCATGCTTGTAATCCCAGCACTTTGGGAGGCCAAGGTGGGTGGATCACAAGGTCAGGAGTTCAAGACCAACCTGGCCAACACAGTGAAACCCCGTCTCTACTAAAAATTCAAAAATTAGCTGGACATGGTGGCTGGCGCTTGTAATCCCAGCTGCTCGGGAGGCTGAGGCAGGAGAATGGCATGAACCTGGGAGGTGGAGCTTGCAGTGAGCCAAGATCACACCACTGCACTCCAGCCTGGGCGACAGAGTGAGACTCTGTCTCAAAAAAAAAAAAATAAATCAATACTTCTGAGTCATCCATTTTAACCTAAATCAGTTAACCCAAATAAAATCAATTCCATTACTTCTTATAATGGCATCTTGTTCTCAATCTTATACAAACTATTTTTTAAATTGTTTCCTGAAAACATTCAGTGATACCCTACATATCAAAAAACTTGTTTTAACTTAAATAAGTGGCATAGGATTGAATTCATGTATGTGTCTAACATACAACAGTTTTCCCACACATGCACGGTTAACTAAAGGTCAGGTCATTCAAACCTCTTCTTGAACTCCCACATCTTCTCTGGCTTCCTGGAACTTTTGGTGCGGCATATCAAGTAGAATGCACCTGGTTACACGTAACAGACAATCCCAGTAAAAATGACTTAACTTTCTCTTCATGATCAGAAGATCAAGATAGCATCCCCATCATCAGTTCCTCATGGGGCAATGTCCAAAGTGCGGACGGGGTCAGTCGATGTTTTGTGTTCGTTCTAGAGTGCACAGAAAACATTCCCAGCAGCACTTCCCCACCACCCCACAGCAGGGAGAAGCCTCTTGTGTCTTATCGTCCCATGTGTCATTGAGTACCCAAGCCTAAGCCACTCACTGACAAGGGGGTAGAATTACTGTATCTGGCTTAAACAATCAAGGTTTATTCTCCTGGGATTTAGGAGGCGGCCATCCAACATAAAACCCAAAATCAGACTTCTTTTACCCAGAAGGAAGTGGCGGAATAGCTGTTGAGCAGACGACCAACAGTGACTGCTACATGGAAGAATCTATGTTTTCACAACAAAGTACTTGGATTTCTAAAAATCTACATAACAGATGAACAAATTGAATTTGTCTGGGCTCCTGGAAATATTTCTGACTTTCTGAAACACCAGTTTTTATATACCTATGCCTCACTACCTATGTATTTCTTTTATAAAGATGTTTAGTGGACTTAACAAAATGATGGCCTCCAGAAGCACAGGGTCCACCAGAGACAAAATAAATCTGAGTATAAGGTCCACATCATCCCTTTTGTCTGTTTTCACTTCTGCCTATGCCCTAATCAGATTAACTACTTCAGTACTTGATAACACTTAATTGTTGAAGGGAGGTGAAGAATGCACCCAGCCCAAGTCCGACCCCCTTGTGCTTTCATAGACCTACATACCACATGCCATACAGTTGTCACTGTTATAAACTTATTAGTGAGAATGATTGATAAGCATCTCTCTTTCTCATTCAAAGGCAAGTAGTGGGAAATCCCTATTTCCAGAGTGAATAAAACTTTCAACAACCTCTCACAGAGAGACTTCCCACTTGAGTTTCATTGCCCAGTGTCTCATCATATTCCAAACCTAAACCAATCACTGACTAGGGGAATGCAGTTATCAAGACTGATGGAGATTAACGTAGGAGGACAGGCCCGTGACACATTTTGCACACTCTGATACCCTCTAGAGACTAGCACAGAGTAGGCACTCAAAAAAAAAAAAAAAAAATGGATTGAATGAATAAATCCACCATTGTCCTCAGTTCCTAGCCTTAAATTTTTAAATTCCATGCTGAAGAGCCCACCGCTTCTCACTTATACAACAAATTCCCCCAAAAAGAGAAGGTATAGGTCCTAAAAAATACTCTATCCTTAACTATTTTAGGTTGAGAAGGGAATGAATGAGTGGGACTGAAACTCCCTGGTTGGGCTGAAAACAGCTTGTAAAATACTGTGATCTCACATGTCCCTTGTGCCAACAATTATTTTGATTCTCCTTGTCCTAGAACACTATCAGTGTTTAAAAGCCTGTTCTCCAATTCAGTACATTATCTTGAAGAAAAGGGGAATTTATTTTTTAAACTTAACAAATTGACGCATTCTAAATCAATGAAAAGTTTTCTGCATGATTCAATATTAACAGTTAATAAAAATCTATCAATTGGCAGTGGTATAGGAAAAAACCTCTCCTAAGGTTATAAATCACACAGATAGCAATTCAAGCAGGGCCTGTCATTAGTGTATTAGGGGGGAAAATCCATAGATGATGCATACTCATTCACAAAACATCCACAGGTCTTCTGTCCTTAAGCTCATAACTCACAATAAGTATCAAATATCCTTCAATTCTACCAAATATTGCTCAGCATATAGATTTACAAAAAAAAAACTAAAAACCAATTTCTGGATGCCTGCTATTTAAGACATCTAGCTCACTAATTGCAAAATCTATAGAAAAGTCTGCACAGCATCAAAGCCTCAGTTGATCCTATGAGCAGTTCTAAATGAAAAACTGTCTCTTTTGCGAGTAAATAAAGCACTTAATGCAGTTTCTGGCTATAATTGTGTTTCTCCTGTGGGTTTTGAAAATGACCTTCCTGTAAGCATCAAGGACTGTAACTTTTTAGATAAGGAAACTTGTTCTTGTTTTAAGTCTATGTCAAGTTCATTCCCCTATAGCCCAGTTTTCAAAAGCCAAAGAAAAAGTAATCCAGAATTTAAAAAAAAAAAAAAAAAAAAAAGGAAAAAGAAAGAAAGAAAGTCCTGTTTCCAGAATGAAGTTCCCTGTCAGCCTGCCTTGGGCCTTAGGTGGAGAAGCAGAGATTAAAGAGTCAGTATTCTTTTTCATGTTTCATCTGCCAGTTTTGTGAATGTAGAAAGAGAACCAGTGGCTACAGCTAAGCACCCAACTGTGGTATTAAGTAGAAAGTGTGATTCTAGCACACCCCCCCTCACTTACACACACAGATACACACTCTAGTGAATTCAAAAATAATTTTTGAGTTTCTAGCAGAAGGCACCTGCTCTCCGTTTTCTGCGGCCACTGATGAAGGTACCTCCAGGAGGGGGTGAATGGCGCCACAGATGCGTCCTCCTATCGCCATGACGATAATGAAGCTCTTTGTTCGGCTGTGTGAATGTGAAGTGTGGAATCTCCGATGATCTCACCATTTCCTATTTATTCTATACTTACCTGAATGCACCATGTCTTGCAGCTTTTTAATGCATATGCAAACCACTAAAATGTCCTTTTGTGAAACACTTTGCTAAAAGACCGCTTTTGATATGTGTTCTTCATCTCCTCTTCAAACTGAATTAGACTGCTTCCTTCTTTTTATGACACAACTAACTCACTATTTAGAATCTTTGGCTTTGATTTTGTAGAACAGCCCAACAGGAAGAGACCACGTTCTCTTTTTTCCTCCATATTTCTGAAGGCAAACTTGTACTGATTTGTTTTGATTTACTACCAGAATTATGTTCCCGCCACAGACACTGGCTTCCTTTATGTCCTTTCAGTCATCAGCCTGTTTTCCCAAGGAAAACTGAAATCCCTCTGTTGGTAACTGTGGGCAGGGCCACGGATGTGTGCCTCAGCAAAAAAGTTCATCAGATTTGCAGGGAGAGGAATCATTCTCTCTAAGCAGTACATTTCTTATAGGCCAACCACTAAGCTCAAACCGAGACCAGGTGACATTTTAAAAAGATATTCAGTAAAACTTAGCATCCACTCTTGGCGGGTGGAGGAGTGGCAGGGAAAGGTATATTTGATGTAAAAGGTCACATGCTCTAAAATGTAAGCACTCTACAGTTTTCTTTTGATTGAACTGTATTTGCAGCTTCCTTCAGTTAGAGATGTGTAGTATTACTATTTTGACTTCAATAGCCAAAGACACACTTATTCATGGTATTCTAATTGTTAGCTAAGCAAGGCTGGAACAGTTCAACCAGGATGACTTAAATCTCTCCCAGTTCATCTCTATAATATTCTTCTCACAAGTGGAGGTCACTTCTGTCCTCTTAAGAACACAGCTTGTAACTCTAAAGCACCTATAACTTGGAGGATGGGGTGGTGCCAACAACAGCCTCCTGGCTTTCCTCCCAGCAACAACAGCCAAAAGCAACTGGTTACATCCTAGGCTTCAGAGGAGCAAGGAACATGTTCTTTTGTGCTAGCAGAGATGTTTCCAGCCATGTCTGGGGCCTTTCAAGATTCTCAGGTAAACTGTGCAGGTGTGTTCATCCTCTCTCTGTCTTCAGGTTACTTTGTGAAATCTAAGAAGAGGTCATTTAAAAGTTTTGGGATCCTCGGCTGGGCGCGGTGGCTCATGCCTGTAATCCCAGCACTTTGGGAGGCCGAGGCGGGCGGATCACAAGGTCAGGAGATCGAGACCATCCTGACTAACACAGCGAAACCCCCGTCTCTACTAAAAATACAAAAACATTAGCCAGGCGCGATGGCAGGCGCCTGTAGTCCCAGCTACTCGGGAGGCTGAGACAGGAGAATGGTGTGAACCTGGGAGACGGAGCTTCCAGTGAGCCGAGATCACGCCACTGCACTCCAGCCTGGGTGACAAAGCAAGACTCCGTCTCCAAAAAAAAAAAAAAAAAAAAAAAAACTTTTGGGGTCCTCAAACTAAAAGTAATTGCTAGAGTACAACTTTAAAGACATAATTCTAGAGATGCTTTGACATGATCAGTGAATTCAACAAGAGACACACAGGCTGCTCGGCCCAAACATTTTGCAGAACGGAAAGTAAACTTTGGAATAAACCGAAGAAAAGATGCCAGGTTACATGTTAGAGGTACCCAGACCATATGACAAGGATGTGATACTCAAATTAGAATCTCTCTCACTCTAGTTCCTCTGCCTCTGTTCCTTTCCCTTTGTAGTTTGTAGACATGGTTATGACTTTACGCCGAGGCTCATTGGTGTGATGAGTATCTACCTGTTTTCAAGGGACAATTAACCATCTTTTTAAGGACTTTCACATCAAGTAACTCACATGGTGCTTATTTTTCTTTTTCCCCACAAAAGGAATTTTATGAAATAAACGTATTCAAATATTCTCTCCTTTCTCACTGCTTTCTAAACCTAAAACTTGAAAATAAAAAACAACAGCCACTGGATTAAAAGAATCAAAAAAGTTTTTTCCGTGTTTTTCAAGTTCTCTAATTTATTACACACTAAAAATCTCTTTCAAACTGGCACCAAGGTGGCTTTTCTTCTTGAGCTGATTAGGACCACATGAGCTCAGGAAAAGCTGTCAGATCCTGCCTCTGGCGCAGCTGGAATGATCCAACTGATTTGCCAGTAGGGCTTTATTTTATTTTATTTATTTATATTTTTTTTTCAAGGAAAGAAGCTTCATCCCAAAGTCATAAATTTATATTCTGGAGGCCCAAGCAAAAAGTATTTCTTGTTCATTTTTTAAGGAAGTTAATTCCATTATGATTTCTTTTTTCTTTTTTTGAGTCAGAGTCTCGCTTTGTCACCAGGCTGGAGCTCAGTGGTGCAATCTCAGCTCACCGCAACCTCCGCCTCCCAGGCTCAAGCGATTCTTGTGCCTCAGCCTCCCTCGTAGCTGGGATTACAAGTGCACACAACCACACCTGGCTAATTTTTGGATTTTTAGTAGAGGCAGGGTGTCTCACCACATTGGCCAGGCTAGTCTCGAACTCCTGGCCTCCAGTGATCCATCCGCCTTGGCCTCCCAAACATTGATTTCTTTACAAGATAATTTGTGATATTTTGGGTGATATTTTGGTAAATATGTTGTCCTAACTCTGCACTGTATCTGTGGTTTTCTAGATTCCCACTGGCATGTGGGGGTCTCATTCAGAAAACACTAATCCCTAGGAAAGAGTCATGACCTAAGACCAAGCGAGATTGTCTACCCTTTAGGAATTTTGTCAGACTGGCCCACAGTAAAACCACAGGTCAGTCAAACTCATCTCCTTCAGCTGCCCACGGTGGGCTCCCGAACCTGCTTTGTGGTATTCACCACAGAAAGTCAAGGGCTATCAAGTGGCTCCCTGACTCCCCAAGGAAGCCTTGAGCAATTCCCTTCCCCTTTTACAGATAACCTCCTCACATCAGAAGTCACCTGTCCTGCCTCTCTCATATTTAACTCTCCTCTCTTGCTAGCTGACCCTTGGCCTGGGTGATAAAGAAAGCTGTATTGTTGTATTCATGGGCCCTAACAAATAAGTGCTGGATTTATCTTCTCAGGAAACACAGATCCATTTAATTAGACCCAGAGTTATCCTACTGTAATTCAAAAAGATGACACCATACAATCCCTTAGCAAAGGAGCGTTTCAGCCCCCTTCACTACACGTATGTGCAGACCACCGGGGAGGCCAATCGTTTGGCTGGATATCCATTTCCAAACTGGGATTTTTTTAAGAGAAAGTATTATCAGGAAGGAGGTGGGTGATCTTTACGTTGATTCTGCAGATTCTAAATTGATATTATAACTCCTTTATCCCTTTGCCCCTCTTGTATACTTTGTATACTGGAGATCATTCTTTTTAACATTTTGCCTGCTTTTGGTCAAATTCTAGTCTGGAACTCCCAGGTAGGCTGTGCTGATCTGGCCTGCCATCTCAATGTATTCTTCATGTGATTCTAAAAAGGGACTTCTTAGTCTCTTTGCCTTTGTTCAACATACTAGAACCATTTGGAATTTTTCCTCATTCCAGATACAAAGCAGACAGAATTATACCCCCAACCACTGATTGGGGTACTGTAAGTTTTCTCTGTGAAAACAGTGGACAGAATTATATAATCCATCGTTCCTCTATTAATAGTTAACCAGGTTGAGAGGATTTGAATAAAAGCACATCTTGTTGCACGCAACAATGGTTTGACAGAAGAGCTGTATGGCGGAGTTAGTATTTTACTGCTTTCAGCTTCACCACGCGGTTTTGTAGCCTGGGAAGCCATGCATGCAGAGTGGCAGAACTTACAATTGCCTACAAAAGGAGGGTACAATGCGACCTGTGGAGCCATGCTACCAAGAGACGGTGACAGTTCCAGGCCTTCAAAACATCCTAAACTGGTGAGGAGTTTCAGAATGAAACTTGTTATGATTTGAAACACTCATCAGAGTAAGGTTTTTCCAAGTAACAGTTAAGATATAATTACCAGATTTTACAACCGTCCCGTTAGCGTGCTGCGAGAAAAAAAGGAGAATGGAAGAAAACCTTCAAAGTTTATATGTTTGTGGATATAATGGATGTGTGATTTTTGAGCACTTTGAAAATCAGGAAGAGTGGCTCAGGACAAGATGAGAAGAGCTTCCAGAGTCTTAAACACAGCTCTTTTCCAAAGTGACTTCCCTTTACACCCATCCACCCCCCTCAAAAAAAAAAAAAAAAAAAAAAAAAAAAAAAACTAAATGTACTTCATGAAACTATTGTATATGAAGCACTTATTAGCCGTAATTAAATGGACAATATGAATTTACTACGTCTTTAGGACTCTGGCTTGTTCTGGTTTAGAGCAAGATGATTAATGCAAATACATATTACTTGAGATAACCATTTAGCAGCTAATTTAGCCAAATTTATTACAGCAGTTAGAGGTTTTTCATTTTAGCAGACGGAGACAAGGACATGCCAAAAGTGGGCAACGTAGATGAGTGCACACTGCCCTCTAGTGGCCAACCTGCCGGTGAGCTTTTGCGGGGCGCCGAGTTGCTGCGATCCGTAGCCAAGTAGTAACAGCAGGTTTTCCACATTTCCGGCACCCTTTTAAACCATTCCCATCCACAGCACTTTATTTCAGGGGATGATTTACTGTGCTTTCCCCTTTTACTAGCTCAGGAGTACCCAGATACAAATCAAATCAATTTCAACTTGGCGAGATTTTGGTTAAAGTATCATTTTTAACATCTGCATTTTAAAGCTCTCTTCCAGTGGGTATTTAATGGCACCGTTTCACATTACTGATTGTTTTTACTTGTTCCTTCATTTGGGGCCATATTTCAGAGTCTGTGTGGAGCTGTCACTCTGTTTGGCTCCAGCCAAGTCAATTCTGTGCCTCCCTCAGGCCAGTGTTGCTCTCTGACTCCACTGGGGAATTTATTTTGTTCCAACATTCAGCGAAGTCCCACCAGAATCTCCCCCGACTGACCGGTGTAAATTTAGTTCATCCGAGGACTATAAATTCTGTTAGACAAGATCAAAAGGAACAGACATATAAGGACGCGGGTTGAGATTGCTCACACTGAGGAGAAATGATCAAAGACGAGGGGTAAAGCATCTTTGGAACCATTCAAATATCCAGAATCTGAAAGAGGTCTACCTCAAAGCTATGAATAAATCACATACAAATTTGCCTTTCTTACCATCTGATGTCAAACCCATTGACAATATCCACACCGCATTAGGTGTTCTGTGAGCCAAAAAGATTTGTAGTCCTTTTATTCTTTTCACACCATGGCTGCCCAAAACGGAATAAAGTCTTGCTACAAATGCCAGTAACCCTGGCTCCAGAGCTGCCACTCCACTGAATTGATTTCATTTGTCCTACTAATGGCATTCTATATTAAGCATACAGAGGGTCACCCTGGCTTGGTGCAGGTCCATTTTTAGGCTTAAGGCTTTGCAGAGATTTAAAAAAATTATTTGATCCCAGTCTTAATACAACGCTTTTGTTTTTTTTCCCCCAGTGCTGAATAAGGGTCAGTGTGTGACAAAGTACTATCGCTGGATGCAGAAGAACGGAGGATATATTTGGATACAGTCCAGTGCCACCATAGCTATTAATGCCAAGAATGCAAATGAAAAGAATATCATCTGGGTGAATTACCTTCTTAGGTATATTTTCTGCTTCTTTTCTATTTCTGTCCTGGTTATAAAATATGCAGCCCTATGGTTAATAGCTGACATGTTGTGAATATTATCTTTTGACAGTACCTGGTGTGGAATTTCATGGCAGTTCTGCTATTCTTTCCACAAGATTCAAATAAATGTGAGAAGATCAAACTATGTTGGAAGGGACTTGCAGGAAAGATTTCAAGATTTTCAGTGATTCTCGGTCTGTCAGCATTTGGGCATCTCTGCAGAAGTTGCTTTGGTTTTCCCACAAATCCTTAGAAGAATACAGACTTCAGCCTACAGCTGAAGCATTCAAAAAGCATCTCCTCTTCCCCTCCACAGACACATTCACACACTCCAGTTCTTGTGACAGTTAAGTAAAACAGAATGAGAGAAAAGTGGCAGTGAACATTATATTCCTCTTATATTTCATTCCTTTGATACCCTTAGCATATTACATAGGGTTTGACTTCCTGGGCATTAAAGTTTTGGTAAACAAAGTGAGTTGCTTTGCCGGAATCAAACAATAGCAGTGTAAAAATGAAGGCAATTTTTTTTTTTTTTTTTTTTTTTTTTTTTGGCCCTCTGCTTTGAGATCTTGGGCAAGCTTTACTGCTCTTAAAATGTGTCCTTAACATTCTATCTACAAGTGAGCCCAAGCTCAGCTGCTTCCTGAATTCCGGTGGGAGACACCATTTCTCTCCCTTCCCAATCTACATTCTGCCTTTGGATTCAAACTAGCAGAAAACTAACCAAGACCCACAGATTGGGTCATCTGAGTTTGGGGGCAGGCTTTCTGGGAGGTTCACGCCAATCCTGGCGTGACACTATCACAGCACTTGGCCTGGCTCCCTCCCACCCCTATCATTCTGGTCTTTGGCTTCTCCTGGCCTAAAGCCACCAAGCAGAGCCCACATGTGGTCTGAGTAGGAAAATTTCCAATAGGTCTTATGAATGGAAGTTGGTGCCCTTTGGCTGATAATTTAGACAGGGAGTACCTGAATCCCATTTTTCTTTGAGACAGCCAAATGGAGCTGAGAAGCTAACAACCATGGCTCATCAGCACACTGGCCCTTCAGAGTGTGTTCACATACTTTGGTGATGACTTGAAGGCATGAATGTGCTTGCTACCAACAGCATATCAATCAGACACTAATGATTATTGCTCTAGAGAGGGCCTTAATGTGCACCACTTAAAAGAGTCTTCATTTATCTACTTTCTATTTCCTTTTTTTGACCTCTTCTGCTCTACATTAATTCTCTCTAAAGGTAAAAGTATGTGTATTGAATGTGGCTTTCTCCAAGGCCTGATTTCCGTGCAAAGTCTCCCCCGTGTTTGTGATGTGTTCAAGATGAGTTCTGATATCACGGAATCCTTGCACATAGAGTTTTATGGAATAATTACTATAGGGAATGCAGGTGGTTATGAAAACTCATATGCCAGACAGAAAATAGAATAAGGTCTTGTGGCACTGCCATTCTTTTGCTAGGCAAAATGATGCTGTGACAAGGAGACCCATCACCATTAAGAATGAAACGCTGGAAACAGGCACCCTAGGGCTAGCAGTGTCTGGCTCCCATGTTGATGAAACATAGGTACTGAAGTCATCTATGTGGTTGTTACTCCCATTCTGTGAGATTTCTTCCTATCTGGATCTTTCTTACTGCTTCATCAGCCTCATGACTTCCTCCTCCGCCTACAAATGCAAGGAGTAAGAAGAGCTAAGCAGTCAGTCTCTGAATACTATTGATCTAGCCTAGGATCAGATGGTGCAAACTCATGAGTTTTGGTGATTCTATTCCATCAAATCCCATGTGGATAGGAAGGAAGTTTTGGTATCAAAGACCAGTCTTCAACTTCAAAAGCTTCAATCTCAGGCATAGAAGACCTGTTTCAGCTGACCTACAAACCCTCCCTGAAGTCAATGATAAAGGACTCTAAGTTGTAGGGCAAGTGATCTGTGAGCCCCCAAAGAAGACTAACGTCATGGGCTTTAGCAGGGGAAACTCCACCAAGACAGCCATTCACTGGCATCACTTCTATAGAGCAGAGATCTAGAAAGAAAATGACGTGGCCCAGGCAAAACAGCAACTGCAGAAGTTTGGTTTTCTTTCCCACATTCTTGTCTATTATTCTTCCCTGAGCAATCCTTTCATGTCACTTCTTCCTTCCCAGAACCCTTGCACCCAGGCCCCAATCCAGGCTTGTCCTTCCCTGTTCTGAAGCTACCGCTCCTCCAGTCTTCTTCCCATTCCCTTGTAACACTTAATAGAATTATAGACTCTTAGAGTATTCAGAGAAGGAGTCCATCTTTCCACCATTAGTCTCATCTGATTATCTAGAGAAAGCTTTGCTGCTGAAGCTAATTCACACTAAGGAGTAAATGCCTGATAATCCATTTTAGTGAATTACCCCTCCCAGGAACATTTGCAGTTTTGGAGTAGTTACTGAAATAGTGACTCTTTACTGTAGGAATTTCGCTAGAGATTAGCAAATGAGTCAGTAATCATCAATTTTAAGTCTCTGCTTGGCTAGCCGTCATGGAAAAATAGAAGAGGCATTTCCCATTTTGAAGCAGGAGGATTTCCTTGTGCCTTCAGATTACAGGAGCCTACTCTCCTCATACATCAGGTGGCCTTGGAGTGGCATTTCCAGAAGACAGGTCAAACTGACTTAACACGCTCTCTCTTCCAAAAGAGCCTTGTTTCCAAACTAAAAATAGAACAAAAATTAAGCACATTTGTGCAAGTGAGGTTAGATCCCTTCTGTTAGGGCCTCTTTCACACTGGGACTCTCCCCACTGCAATCAGATTTCCAGCTAACAAGCCACAGGTGTACACCACATGAGCAAATGAAAATGTGATTGTAATGGGTGTGTTGACAGTTCGGTAGCCATAATCCATGCATCCCAAGGTGCACCTGTGCATCTGTCAGATAGGCACCAAGGGCTCTGCCACCCCACCAATAGCGTGGAAGCCATCTGAGCAGCTGAGAAGCTACATCAAGGACCCAAAACAAAGGTACTGAGGCCATGGACTCATCAGGAGCCCAAGAGAAGACAGGACACACCAGGAGGCATGGGAATTAATTGTTGAGAGTACTTCTCATCCTCCCTTCCCCCAGGTGTTACTCTGGGAGGACTGTCAAGCAGCACAGTTCCCTGGCCCCCAGTGGTACCTGATTATTTAAAAGCTTCTCTATGGCTTTCATGGAGCATTTGGGTATTCGATCATTGCAGCAGGGTGCACCTGGCACATGCAAGCCAAGCTTCCATAAAATCCCATGAAGAGCTGAGAAATGATTTCATGTTTAGTCTTTGAAACTTTCTAAACTCCAGAAGTCTGGGACAAAGAAGTGGGGGAGAAGATGGTCCAAACAAACCATGCAGAATGGGTGTCTGCACTCCTGACCAGTGCCTCCCTCCCACAGCAATCCTGAGTACAAGGACACACCCATGGACATCGCACAGCTCCCCCATCTGCCGGAGAAAACTTCTGAATCCTCGGAGACATCCGACTCTGAATCAGACTCTAAAGACACCTCAGGTATTACAGGTATTATTCCTTCTTCTCCATGTTCTGCAGTGATGGCTTGCCCACCACACACGGGGGGTGGGCAATGGCCAGAGGGCCATCATCAGAGGCAAAGCAACGGGTCACATTTCAGAGACACATATGTCATATCAAGTTATGACTGAGTCTCTGCCTCTCTCCACACACACATACATATAATTGTACACCAGTACATAGCTGTATGTACTGTATATGTATACACACAATACATATAGATATGTAGTGCTGGATAAATACTTGTGTGTGTGTGTATATATATGTATGTATATATGTTGTGTGTATATATACACACAGAAGAAAGAGATCTTTTGAGATCTGACAGATCTCTTTCTTTAAATATACAGAAAGAGATTGATTGCTATTAGCAATCATTTAATGTCAATCCACTGGCCATACAGAAGGAACCCCGCTCTAACCTCATAGCTAGCTCTCGACCTCTACTAGAGGCAGGTACTAGGGCCAGCTCCAAGAGAGTCTGTGACTTTGAGCCCCAAATATTCACATTCCCACCAAGCTGGGACCGAGCCTCTAAAGTAGGATACTTAATGGCATTGATCAGTGCCCCTTTCAGGGTGCTGGACTGTTACTTATTTCCTGAGTCTATGCAGAACAAACTCATGCATTTTCATTTCTTTTGGGGAAGCAGACTTCCTGAGTAGTTCTTTGGGACACAGAAAATTAGTATAAAAATTTGCTTTTCCTCCCATCCCCAGCCCTCTTCCAGAGACACTCATAAGGCCAGGGAGCACCAAACTTGTAGGATTTTACAGCTGCAAGAAAATCCTAAACCTCTTCTAACCCTCCCTCTTCTGCTACAAAAGGGGAGGCAATGACCACAGCCTCTTGTCCAGGCTGCCAGTCCGGCTTCATCCCTCAATCTTCAGAGGTTGTGTTACTGGAAAAATCTATTCTCCCAAAAATGTGGCAGCTACGTTTCCCTGACAGCCCCCTATCATGATGGCACCTGAGCTCCAGCTCCTTGTTTACATGTACAAGGGGTACGGTACATGTAAACATGTATCCCTTCCTCCAGACCCAGCTTCAGGGAGGCAGAAGGAGGGCAGAGCACTCAAGGCAGATCTTCACTGTCTTCCTGTCCCTAAATTGCATTAATTCAAAAGTTCTTGACAAAGGCATAAAAAGTCCTAGAATTAGTAGTCTCTGCCCCTTTTTAATATAGTGTATCGTTGTGAACAAAACAAAAATTCCTAGCCCCAGTGAGCTTAGTGGGAGGAAGAGACAAGTCAATAAAACTAAAATATACAGTGAGGCAGCACGGTGGCTCATGGCTGTAATCCCAGCATTTTGGGAGGCTGAGGTGGGCGCATTGCTTGAGTCCAGGAGTTTGAGACCGGCCTGGGCAATATGGCAAGACCCTGTCTCTACAAAAAAAAAAAAAAAAAAAAAAATCAGCCATGTGTGGTGGTAGGCACCTGTAGTCTTAGCCACTCTGGAGGCTGAGGCAGGATGGCTTGAGCTGGGGAGGGCAAGGCTGCCGTGAGCGGTGACCATCCCGCTGCACTCCAGCCTGAGGCACAGAGGCAGACCCCGCCAAAAATAATAATAATAAATAATAAAAATAAAGCTATACAGTGAATCAGATGATGGTAAGTGCTGTGGAGGAGAATAACTTATGGAATGGAAAGAAGGAGAATGGCTCTCAGTAATGAACAAAATATTCACCAAGAGAAAATGCAGACTCTTTAGAAAGTCACCTTGCATGTCATCCTTTTTCTGTGCCACACCTTAATCCAGGTTATTTAACTTGACTTCCTGAGTTTCTTTGTGGGACTTCTTAAACTTGAATGTGCCTGAGAATCACCTGCGGGTCATATTCCAATGCAGAACCTGATGCAGTCTATCTGGGTGGGAGCAGAGAGTCTGCATTTGCAACAGATGTCCAGATGATTGCCAGTGCCGCTGGTCCTCGGCCGGCACTTTTTAAGTAACCGTCCAGCTAATCCAGGCCCTCAGCAGAGAGAAAGCCCAGGCTTTAAGTCCTCTGAAGGTGATGGAGAAGCCCGTGATGAGGACGGACACTTGCCCTGCTCCCCGCCCCAGCCCCTGCAGGTGACAGGCTGGGTCGCCCCGCTAACCTGGTGTCTTCTCTCTCTTCTCTCCCCGTCCCCGCCACCGCCGGCCCCGGGCCCCACGCAGAGGACAACGAGAACTCCAAGTCCGACGAGAAAGGGAACCAGTCCGAGAACAGCGAAGACCCGGAGCCCGACCGGAAGAAGTCGGGCAACGCTTGTGACAACGACATGAACTGCAACGACGACGGCCATAGCTCCAGTAACCCGGACAGCCGCGACAGCGACGACAGCTTCGAGCACTCGGACTTTGAGAACCCCAAGGCGGGCGAGGACGGCTTCGGTGCACTGGGCCCAATGCAGATCAAGGTGGAGCGCTACGTGGAGAGTGAGTCGGATCTGCGGCTGCAGAACTGCGAGTCACTCACGTCCGATAGTGCCAAGGACTCGGACAGCGCGGGCGAGGCGGGCGCTCAGGCCTCCAGCAAGCACCAGAAGCGCAAGAAAAGGCGGAAACGGCAGAAGGGTGGCAGCGCCAGCCGCCGGCGCCTGTCCAGTGCGTCGAGCCCCGGCGGCCTGGACGCGGGCCTGGTGGAGCCCCCGCGGCTGCTGTCCTCCCCCAACAGTGCCTCGGTGCTCAAGATCAAGACGGAGATCTCGGAACCCATCAACTTCGACAACGACAGCAGCATCTGGAACTACCCGCCCAACCGGGAGATCTCCAGGAACGAGTCCCCCTACAGCATGACCAAGCCCCCCAGCTCCGAGCACTTCCCGTCCCCGCAGGGCGGCGGCGGTGGGGGTGGTAGCAGCGGGGGACTGCACGTGGCCATCCCCGACTCGGTCCTCACCCCGCCCGGCGCCGAGGGCGCGGCTGCCCGCAAGACTCAGTTCAGCGCCTCGGCCACCACAGCCCTGGCCCCCGTTGCTTCTGACCCGCTGTCACCCCCGCTCTCGGCGTCCCCACGGGACAAGCACCCCGGGAACGGCGGCGGGGGCGGGGGCGGCGGCGCGGGGGGCGGCGGCCCCAGCGCGTCCAACTCCTTGCTGTACACTGGGGACCTAGAGGCGCTGCAGAGGTTGCAGGCGGGCAACGTCGTGCTCCCGCTGGTGCACAGGGTGACCGGGACCCTGGCCGCCACCAGCACGGCCGCACAGAGGGTCTACACCACGGGCACCATCCGCTACGCGCCCGCCGAGGTGACCCTGGCCATGCAGAGCAACCTGCTGCCCAACGCGCACGCTGTTAACTTCGTGGACGTTAACAGCCCTGGCTTCGGCCTCGACCCCAAGACGCCCATGGAGATGCTCTACCACCACGTGCACCGGCTCAACATGTCAGGACCGTTCGGCGGCGCAGTGAGCGCAGCCAGCCTGACGCAGATGCCCGCCGGCAATGTGTTCACCACGGCGGAGGGACTCTTCTCCACGCTACCCTTCCCCGTCTACAGCAACGGCATCCATGCGGCACAGACTCTGGAGCGCAAGGAGGACTGAGGCGCCGCCCGTCCTGGGCCCGGCCAGGCCCCGCTCGGAGGAGGCATCGTTGGCATTTTCGTTTAGACCTTTAATTCTAGCACTTTGAATTCGAGCAGGTCAGCGTCTTCTCTCGCCACGACGGTCCCCATTCCACCCCCTCTTTCTTTCACCTGACTTATTCTTTCGTGTAAAGATATGTTTATTTTTTGCCTTCAGAGGGTCAGACGACCAGTTGCCTGCCGTTTTGTCTTCTTCTAAGATGTGTGTTGGGTTGTTTTGCTTTCCTTTGCATCTTTATTAAGATGTCTTTCATGTGTATATGCCTCTGCCATAGAATACTCAGTCTTGTGGTCAAGAGAGTTCTCAAGTGACAACCATTGGGGTTTCTTCATAAAGATCTTGATATGATCAAGATGGAAAGAGACAAGCATAAACAATGTGCCCTGTTTGACTAAGTCAAATGAAATGGGGTGGTTTTTTGTTTCTGTTCCTAATTCCTTTAAAAAAAATAGGGGGAATAGTATTTTAGAATTTTATGCAGAATTTAATTCTCTTTTTACGGTTAAGATTTTAAGATTTTCTTACTTGCACATAAAAAATAATTTGGGTTCTTAAACTTAATTTCTGGCCTGTGACTAGAATGTTTAAAAAAAAAAAGTCGGACTAAATGTTAATTACTGAAACATTAACTTAATTTCTAAAACCATGGTGCTATCATTTATTAATCTGTAATGTCTTCATACAAAATGCAGCTCCTGGGCTGGGTTTTGGGGGAAAAAAAAAATTGTGTTCTGTCCTGGTCTGGAGTCCGTTGCTGCAGTCTCCTTGGTTAGTTAAGACAAAGCCCTCATTAACGTTTGCTGCAGGACTTAAAATTTTTTACCTCCCAACTAACAAACATAGCCTCACATTAAATTTAATGGGTCAGTAAAGCCCTTTTTAAAGGGGCTGCTGGGAAACTCAATCAAACTGATTTGAGGAGCAGTTTAGGTACATACTGCCTTTTGTTTAGCTTTTTGTTTTCCTTACTCAGTCTAACTGAGGCTAATTTTGCAACTTCAATAACACTTCAGAGTAAAAGAAGGAAAATATTTAACATGTTTTTGGTTTTTTTCATTTCTTGCTTAAAAAAAGGAAGGTTGTATTTTGGGGGACTGATTTGATTTGATGGAATTTCTTTCCCTTTGGTTCTTATTTCTGGGTTGAAACCAATAAGTTTTAAAACTAAAGAATGGGTTAATAAGCTTCAGACAGATAACTGCAACTGAAAACTGCACATTAAGTAAAAAAAAAAAAAAAAAGAAAAAAAAAGAAAAAGAAAAAGAAAAAAAATCCTATTTTGTCTTTGTTGCCAGAAATCAGTGTGGTGTCAAACACTCCAAATGACTGTCAAGTATAAATTCTTCTTCCACTTCATTTTTGGCAGCTGTTTGTTAAGGCATCTAATAACAGATGTGAGAACTGTAATGTGTACAATGTGTACGTGTCCTTGGCTGTCAGTCCCATTGCAGTTTCAATGTGTGTTTCTATATGCAGTATATACTAAGCTAATGTAGTTGTTTTGTCCTTTGTCTTATCTGTGCTCTATCTCTAGTCCGGAGTGGTACAGTCCCATTCCTGCAGTCCTAGTGAATCCAGTGATTCTTGGGGGTTAGTGGGTTTTGTGTGGTGGCCTTCCTCTGTAATGTCACCCTATGCTGCTTCTACTGTCTGTGAATCTTCCGTTTTACCTTTTAAAATTCCTGCTGTTGCTTTGCTGGTGTATATTCTCCCTACCTCTCCTCTCTTTCCCTCCCTTTCCCATCTCCCCCTCTCCCTCCTCTTCAGTCCTTCCCCATCCCCAAAATCTGTTTCATTCTCAGAGATAAAAAGACTCTTAACTAGCTCAAGGTTAATGGAGCCATTTTTCCCACAACGGAATTCTGGGTATGACTCTCTCTTCTGGAGTGCAACACAAAGCACTGAAGAATAATGCTCAGATATATTAAATAAATTGATGCCATATAGCCTCAGTTGTTAACATTCCCAGAGTCCCTTGTGCTCTACCTATAAGCAGTGGGTGCTTTTCTTTGGTTTCCTTTCAGGTTGGCTGATGGAGCAATATATAAAGCAATTACCAGTGAGACAGAAAATTCTTTCAAAGGTCAACCAACATTTTTAAGAAACAAAATGGGAGGGGATAATGGAATCTAGAATTGTCATATATATTTGTTTACTTGTGCAATGCTAATATAGTAACTCGGCTGTCCTTTGAATATCACTGTGTTGAGTAGGTTCCTCTAGGACCTTTGATTTCATGAGCTGGGCCCAAACCACGGTGGGATAATATCAAAAAGAAGGTAAATGCCGCAAATTTTAATAGTGAGCTTACTTGAAGGATTTAAGTAGGTTTAGAAGGTGAAGAAGGCCAACGGAGAAATTTACAGATTACTTTTGGAAGCTCTACTCTAGCTATCGAACAATCAAAGGAATGCACCTATCAGCTACAAAGAACAGCTAGACAGCTGTTTTTTTTTTCTTTTATAAATGTTTCTGTGTTGTGTCAAAATGATTTCTGGTGATTTAAACTAACAGATAATCACAGCTGCTGTCTAAATCCATAGTGTTGAAAATTACAAAATGAAAAAAAAAAAACACTTCATTACCTGTGAAGACTGTGTCTGTGTTTTTAACTATTTCTTGTACAAATATATGAAAACTTTTATGAGGAGACTGGTGCCAAGTAGCTGAATAATGGGGAAAGGGATATTCTGTTCGTAAAAACCTTAGCAGTGTTACCAACTCTACGATATATATATAAAAAAATAATTAAAACGTTACAAAGCGACAGCTATGGTACATTTGTTTTGTGTGAAGCTAACCGGACCTAACTTCCTGAGTGCCTGGCTTATTTTGAAACATTTTTTTTCATTGACCATTGATAATGCTGCAAATCAGAAATGTACATACTTCATTTACAACAGGGTTCTTTTTATACTTTTGTAGATTCTCATACATGTCACATACATGGTTGTCTTTATGTAACTTAATTTTTTCATCCGCAGGTGCCATTTTCATAATAAACTTCTCTTGGATTTGTTACTATCTGGCATCATTTCTTTTACATGTAACCATCCTGACTAATGAATGCTGGTAGTATTTGTTTAAGCAGGTACCTTGGTCATTATTCTTTATTTAAAAAAATGAAAAAGTAAAAAAAAAAAAATGCATTCGTATTTTTGCTAGTTTTGGAAAAAATATATAGCTTGTGTACTGATGAGGCTGACAAGGCACAGAATAAGATGCTAATCCAAATACTACACCAAACTTGCAACCATCCTAAATTTTCAGCTACCCCAATTCATTGTCATACTGAGCATTATTATGCACATTATCAAAACTGAACAGTGGGCCTGCAACATTAACCACTATGGGAAGTGTGCATTTTTTGATTAATGCACAGTAAGTGATGACAGTTTTCATACATTAATCATTTAAAATGCACTCAATATTTTCATTTATTACAATCTATAATGTATAACCAACTGTTCCATTGCTTATATCTTCTTTTTATACTAAATATGTATTTTCTTTCTCCAGACAAGCTGATTAAGCCATGTTCGTGCTGTATTATGGTTAGGGTAGCATGTGGCCTGTCATGTTTTAAGGCAGGTCAGCTGCTTACTCTTTAAAAAAAAAAAAAAAAAAAAAAGGAAGTGTCACCCATTATCTCAAAGTTAAGGATAAGGTAGGTCAACTCTTAAGTCTGTGATCTCCAAAAACTGAAATATGAATGGGCTGAGCTGGGGGAGTTGGGGAGGGGAGGCAAACACTTTTGTCCAGAAGCTACCAAAAATAATAAATATCATTTCCCTAGTTTAAGTCTTCAGTGACATTAGCCAATGTGGGGGTTGTTTTTGTATTAATGGAAGAAAGCTTCAGAGTGGCGAACATAGAAGTGTGGTTAGGGTTGGAGAGCTCTGGATTTCTCTACTATGCACCAGATGGGTCTTCGGAATAAGTACTCAAAATAGGGAATAGGGAGAAGCTGATTGAGAACACAGAATTGGGTGTGCCAAACCACTTTTCTAAAATTTCTTCCCCTTTTGCTCTTTAGAATCAGAAGGATATAGTATAGCAAGATTGAGAAGTCAAAAACTGACATAGCTAGAAACTATGCTGAGTGGATTCTGGTGAGTGATGAAGCCCGCTTACCCAAGGCACCCTGTCTGGTAGGTATCGATGGACCTGGCTGTGAGTGCAGGCTTTCAGAGCTCTGCATGGGGCAGGGTCTCATAACGCAGAGGGGTGCTTGTCTGAGTGTGGAACTGGCTAATGCTGTTGATCAGCCATCACACTTTTCTTCTGGACTTTCCTGCAGCCTTGTGATCTGGAGGTGGTAGCAATGAGGGTTGAAATGGGAAGCAGGACAGGTGATGGGTGAATTGAAATCCTCACAGTATTTGGTGCTTCTGCAGTAGAAGTGGTGGAAATCCTGGATTCTTATCCCAACTCAAGCCTTTCTTAGCATTAGCAAGTTCCCTGTCCTTTATGTGTATCCATCAATGCTAAAATAGGTCACTAATGAAATAAAGAACATCTCTCAGCTTGAAAGACTGAGTGAGCTCTGGGCTCAGACTCATTGATAATCAGGAAGCCCTGCCACCTCCCCAGCCCCAGTGCTGGCAACCAGGCCAGAACCCTGAGCTCCCCGGAAGTACAGGACTTCGTTGCCAGGCTGGCAGCAAGTCAACTGGTCAAGGCTCTAGTCTTCAGGTGACAGAACGAGGGCCAACAGCCAGCTCTCTGTAGCTCCTCCCTTCTTCTTCCCAGCTGATACTTATACTAATTTATTTGGCAATGAGGAGCAAGACAATTTTTAAATAAAAACAGCAGGCAGGACAAGAAGGAACAAAAACATTCCAGTTGAGCACAAAAAAAAACTTTTTAAGGCTGGGCGTGGCGGCTCATGCCTGTAATCCCAGTACTTTGGGAGGCTGAAGCAGGCAGATCATGAGGTCAGGAGTTCAAGACCAACCTGGCCAACATGGTGAAACCCCATCTCTACTAAAAATACAAAAATTAACCCAGTGTGGTGGCAGGCGCCCATAATCCCAGCTAGTTGGCTGAGGCAAGAGAATCGCTTGAACTCAGGAGGCGGAGGTTGCAGTGAGCCGAGATCGTGCCACTGCACTCCAGCTCTGGGCAACAGAGCAAGACTGTCTTGGAAAAAAAAAATAAAAATAAAAATAAATAAACTGATTTTAGCCCTTGTGGACTATAATTCTTACCTGTCCTTCCCCTATTCCTAGACAAAGTCTATTTAACATTGAGAATGTTTAAAGCAATTTGAAAATCAATTTGCCCTATGTATTATATTTAAGATAGGTGATAATATATCTCAAGCCCAGAAGATAGTCTGTTCAAGCCAGGATTATTACCCAGGTTCAAAAAGGAGAAAGGGTCAAAGATTTGGGAGAGAAGAAAGAATATCTTTGCCAACATTTCATATTATGTAGTGAAAAAAAAAGGCAAACCTAATTCTTGAGCATAATTCCAAAAGATGGATGTCAACTAGCAGGCTTAAGAAACTCTCTGGGACACTGAGGTAAATGAATACTGTTGGCTGCCTTCTGCTTTCCTGTGTCTCCTAGGAAACCAATATGAAGAAAGAGGGCTGATTTGGTAAGCTCTCCACAGGCATAAATCATCACTTATTCATCTTCATAGTCTTCCAAGGTACCTAGCTCAATGATTTATGGTAGTGTTGGCTTGGTAAAGATCAGCTGAATACTGATGGATGAAGATGTGAACAAATGAAACATGACTTGTCAAGAGGCAGAGATTCCACTGGAAATGTCCAGGTGGTTTGACAGGATAGCTGGAGTTTGTATCAAGAAAAGATTGTCAAAATGGATAAAGCAGCAATTTCACTCATTCTTCCTTTCTTGAGTAGTCCGTATGGCTGACACAGAGTTGGCCATCCATAAATGTTGGAGATGGGTGGGTGTGTCCATAATACGATCTACTCTGTATACAGCAACAGATTAGGTAAAGCAAATAGAGGAGGAGGAGGAAACAACTCAAACGGTTGGTAACCGACTCAGTTAACAGTGACATTGTATCCTATGGATAGCTAAGCAAATGGATTCACAAGAAACCACCACTTAATAGCGTATCCTCACATATGAGCATTGAGCTATATAATCACAATAGTGATCCAGAGAATCTTAGCAACTAAGAGGGACTCTCTGGTGTAGAAATCACATGTCCTTAATAATTCTAGCGCTGAGAGTCTTTCTAGCACACTGTTGAATTGTTCTGATTTTTAGAAGGTGTTGAGCTGAAATCTTACCTCTGGAGTTAAAGGGACTAAATCTAAACCCTTTTCCATTTGAACGGACTTCAAAGATGTGAAGACAGATGTCAGGGTTTCAGTAAATCTCTAGGCTAAATGCCACATGCTTTGTCAATTTCCTCCAGTGACATGGTGGCAGGATCCTTCACCATCCTAGTTACCATTATTTGAGTGCACCAGAATTTGCCAAGACCCTGTATTGGTTTCCTGGGTCTGGTTTATTAGCACAAACTGCTTAAAACAACAGAAATGTATTCTGGAGTTCTGGAGGCCAAAAGTCTGAAATCAAGGTGCCAGCAAGGTTAGTTCTTCTGGAAAGCTCTGAGGGAGTGTCTGTTCCATGCTTCTCTCCTAGCTCCTGGCAATCTTTGACATTCCTTAGCTTATAGATGCATCCCTCTGATCTCTGCCTCTGTCGCTTTATGGCCATCTTCTCCCTGTGTGTGTCTGTGTCTTCACATGGAGTTCTCCCCGACTGTGTCCCTCTCTCCTCTTATAAGAATATTAATCAGATTAGATTAAGGGCCCACCCTACTCCAGCATGACCTGATCGTAACTACCTACATCTACAACAACTCTACCGTAAGAAGGAAATGAAAGTAGGCTGAGCACAGTGGCTAATGCCTATAATCTCAGCACTTTGGAAGGCTGAGGTGAGCAGATCATTTGAGTTCAGGAGTTCGAGACCAGCCTGGCCAACATGGTGAAACCCTGTATCCACTAAAAATTAAAATTAAAAAACAAAAAACAAAAAAAAGCCAGGCATGGTGGTGCACACCTGTAATCCCAGCTACTGTGGAGGCTGAGACAGGAGAATCGCTTGAACCTGAGAGGCGGAGGTTGCAGTGAGCCAAGACTGTGTCACTGCACTCCAGCCTGGGTGACAGAGTGAGACTCCATCCCAAAAAAGAAAAGAAATGAAAGTCAGGTCACATGCTGGGCACTGTCACATGCTGGGTGTTAAGAAACTGGGGATTAGGACTTCAGCTTTTGGAGGGGCACAATTCAGCCCATAACAGCTCCTATTCAAATGTGGCACCTTGGGCCAGTCACATGACTCCAGACGTGATCTGGTACTTGCATGGCATAGAAGTTCCATCCCATCTCTTCTCAAGACTCTGAGCTCCTAGGTAAAATGGCCTGCAATTGCAGTCACATCTTAGCAGCCAGGTCAAATTACTATCTCATCTCAAGTCTCCAGTCAACCAGTTTGGGCCTTTTCACCAACTTTTGTGAAGGTAGGTCTCCCATCTCTCTCTGCGTATGTAGCCCTCACATAATGCTGGCATGGGCTTGGGTGAAAAGCAACATAAAGCAAGCGACTCATAAGCATAGAAGGGGAGCAAGAACCTGAACCCCTGAAAACACATTTATCATTTTCATTGCATTTTACATACCCTCTGAGACTATTTCACACAACTCTGCTGGAAAGGAGCGACCTGGCTCCAATATTTGTGGAACACTGGGGTATAGGCACATAATAAATACAATAAATCCATAATAAACATTACCGGTGGACTACCCTCTTTTAAGTAAATTGAGTCAGAGAAAAAACAACCATAAGAAGGAAATGGAAAGAATTAGAGATAGCAACTACCATATCAGCAATTTTATGGGAACAGAACTGGTGTGAGAGGTGTCAAGACTCCTGATATGTACATGTAAAACCCACTCAAAAGTCAAGAATTTCAAGACAAAATTCTTCAATTTTCTGAAAATAAGTGGCCCTCCCTTAATCCCTTTTAGGGACCAAAATCAAAGAGCCTAGGCCAAATATATTCACTGAGTGTATGTTCCATCTGGAATTAAAATTCATAATCCCTGAATTCCTAGCTATTGTCCTATGCATAGTTGTTTTCATTCTTCTGTCCACCTCTCCCTATTTGGAAATCACAGGATATACCACAAGGAATGACCCAGATACTGTGCCTATGTTAAAAAGAATTTTTCTGGGAAAATAAAATTAATTTCAGCCTTTAAAAATAATTTATGCCAACTATTAAAACTACTTTAAGAAAGAAAAAGGAGCAGAGAGTAAGGAGGTGGCACTTCCTTGCACTGAAGGAGTTCTCAGATTTATAGCGGAAGTGTCAGAAACAGGATGTAATATCCATATGACCCCCCCACCTCCCCCAAACAAAACCATTATACCCTTGATGAATTATTGACTTTAGAGTTTTATCTGTGCCATGAATAATCACAAACTTGGGAGTCTCAGGGCACAGTTCATAAACAAATAATTATATCACAATGATAATTTTTCAGGAATTGCAACATCAATCATGGCCATGTTATTATCAAGTACATTTTCTGGTTGCCTCTATTCATCAAACCCTCCTCCCTCTCCACCCTTCCGCATCACACAAGCAAAACTCATCACCAGATTGCCTCTTATTTACACATCACTCAAAGCAGGACAGAGCAGGCACACACAAAATGGGCCAACCCAGCGTTTATGAGGATGAGTTTTCATTAAGAAAGTTCAAATTAAACACATTGAGAAAGATGGAGGTGGGGGGAGATCATTAATTATTCCACACTCCCCCACAGAAGCCATCTTTGAAAAGATCTCATTTAGAAGATAAAAACGAACGGAAGTTTTATTCCATTTCAGGCAGTACTAGAAAGGAGTTAGCCTCAGAAAGCCAAGGAAATGACAGCCCTACAGTAATGTGCCACTGTTTTCTTTTCACGGTGCTCACATACACACAAAGCTCGGGTGCTGTCTACAGCCTCCATCTGCAGGTGGAAGAGGCAGGTGGAGGTGGGTACAGAACCTGGAAAGGGTATAAATACTTTATCCAAGTCTCTATACAAATCAGTCATACAGCTGCCTGGGATGCTTAGGTCTGACCTAAACCACTTTACTGTGACTGAAACAGAAGGCTGATATTTCCAAACAAATAACAGTACAAAAGCACTCTTAGTCAAGCTACTTTACTGAGTGGTTTAATGTCACTTAAGGTCATAGGGCTACTCCTTGGATAACACGTTCATCTTACAATTCAAAAGAAAAATAAATGACTAGCCAAGCAACATAAAGAAAATACCCTCTTTAGATAAAAGATTGTGCAATCGGGTTAGATCCATAACACAGTGGGGCTTGCCATGAACTCCTTACACAAGAGAGCTCTCTCACTGGTCTCTGCTTCCTCACTGGCAAGCTACACAGGCAAAGCAATGTGAGTCTAAAATGACCAAGAGGAATTTAGACTCCTCAAAAGGAGGTACCAACCCCAAGCATCTGAGACAATCCAGTCCCCTGGTAACGCCTCAGGACTCTTGAGGACAGCCCTTGAACGGATGTGGCTTCAGCTTAGATCAAATTCTGTCTTCCTTGGCATCAAAACATGTCTAGGCAAAGGTAGGGCTGGTGTCCCACAGTGGGCACCACAGGTATGGGAACTTAGTGGAGCTAGACCCAACCTGATCAGCCCCGAACAACCGCTACTCCATCAACCTGCAGGACAGCTGGAGGTTCCAAGTACACTGTACCACTTTATCCAAAACACTATCTTCCCTCTCTACTGCTCTTATTTTAAAATCTTTGAGTTTCCTGAATGTGCCTGGACTATGGTCAGTCCCCTTGCCTTAAGCTGACATTGTTTTTTTGTTTTGTTTTGTTTTGTTTTGAGACGGAATTTCACTCTGGTGTCCAGGCTGGAGTGCAGTGCTCACCGCAACCTTCGCCTCCCGGGTTCAAGTGATTCTCCTGCCTCAGCCTCCCAAGTAGCTGGGATTACAGGCATATACCACCATGCCTGGCTAATTTTTGTGTTTTTAGTAGAAAAGGGGTTTTGCCATGTTGGCCAGGCTGGTCTCAAACTCCTGATGTCAGGTGATCTGCCCACCTTAGCCTTCCAAAGTAATGGGAGTACAGGTGTGAGCCACTATACCCAGCCTAGGCCAATCTTAATATTTAAACTTATTATCCAACGCCACTGGAAATGAGAAATAAAAAACAAATATAAATAAACTTGGCCAGGCGTGGTGGCTCACGCCTGTAATCCCAGTACTTTGGGAGGCCGAGGTGGGTAGATCACCTGAGGTCAGGAATTCGAGACCAGCCTGACCAACATGGTGAAACCCCGTCTCTACTAAAAATACAAAAATTAGCCAGGCGTGGCGGCGGGCACCTGTAATCCCAGCTACTCAGGAGGCTGAGGCAGGAGAATCACTTGAACCCGGGAGGCAGAGGTTACAGTGAGCTGAGATAGCGCCACTGCACTCCAGCCTGGGCCACAGAGTGAGACTCTGTCTCAATAAATAAATAAACAAACAAACAAGCAAATTTATTAAAAGGAGGGAAAGTAGAGTCAGGGCAGAAAGACACACACAGCTAGTCCATGGCCCAATAAAACTTCTAGATATCCCCTTCAAAGCATCTATCTCCCCTAATACAATATTGTCTTCAGAGGCCAGCCAAATGTCTCCCCTCCTCCCTTCTCCCTGCCTACAGAGAAGCTGCCTCTCCAGTGGGTGCGGCCCTCCCTCTGTCTGGCCTTTTGCCTATGTCCTGCACCACGAGAGCTCCTCCGGGGTCTGTTTCCCTTTTTCTCCTGTGGGGCGGCTGGACCTCTCTTGTCTACTCCCAGACTCCTCTTCACCTGTCACCCCTCTCAGTGTGATGAGGCCCTCAGCTGGCCAATAAACCAAAGGCCCTTTCAGAAAATCTACTCTTTTTAGAAATCTGGGGAGAAAAATGATGTACATTTTTAAAATTTCAATTTTTGGACCAGGATAAAGCATCCAAAAGGTACACACAAACCAACAACATAACCTCCTTTCCGATCCCAAATCCTCTGGTGGAACTGCTGAGAGCCCTGAAATGAATTTGCCTAGATCCCTGCCTGTCCCGTCCCTGGTAGGGAACTCCCTTCTCACAGAGGGAAGTTAGGCAGTTTGGAGATAAAGGGAGAAAGTAAAGAAGATCACATAAGCCATAAGTTAATAACCTGCTCCAGCGAAAGCGACAGCCGTCCACCATGGCCAGAGTCCTCCTGGTCTCATCCGAGAGGCCAGGGTCCCCGCATACCTGGAGTTCACACACCTCAACAGACACCTCTGCATCAGAGTCACAGGGAAAATAAAGGATGGATCATTTAAAAGACATTTTTCCAAAATACAAATGTAACTGCTATTTCTTTCATAGTATTTTCTAGGACGAGGACACTAGCAATTCTTTTTCATTTTGAACATTTTGAATAAAAGGAAGCTCAGATTTCTTTCTCTAGTTTTTCCACCTGACTTCCCTCCATGCTGCTCCGGATATTTACATAGAAGTTGCCCGAGTTAGAGACATTTTTCAGACATTGATTAATCTATAATTCTTTGAAGTAGGGAAACATTATTATCTCCACTTTACAGATGTGGAAACTAAGACACAGAAGTTAATGACTTGCCCAGAGGTCAAACATCCAGTCAATTGCAAACGTGGGTTTTAAATAGAAGCTCCCCTTTCTGCTCCTAGCTTAATTCAAGTTTGTTCTTAGCTCATCTGCCCTATTTACATCACAGCTGCCTCCCAAGTCTGGCCACCTCTTAAATTTTGCCTTAAGGCCCTTAATGTGCTTCTTGAAAGAGGAATGCTTGCTTTGCCTACTGTCAGCAGTTGCCCTCTTCCTATTCGTGCCTTTGCTTGTAAATAAGAAATGACAACTCCTTTCTGGAGTATTTTATAATACTAAATAGTATTTTGTATAAATAGTATTTTGCATCTCTAAATAGTACTATTATTTTCTTAAATTTTTTATTAACAAATAGAAGCCCGACAGTTCTTTCTAAACCTAGAATCTGTAATTTTGCTTAATTTCTGGTAGTGGCCTGTAATTAATTTAAGTGAGGAGCTACCCAAGCCACACCAGAAATATAAAGATGGATAAAGTCCTACCCTCTGTGCTCTAGTTCTTCACAGAACACAAAGGGAGACAAATGTGAAAACTGATCATTACAATGGTATGACAAGTGGCATGACAGACATATTTATACACCCAGTGTTATGGGTGGCCTGAGTAATGGCAACGAATTCAGGCCCTGAGGGCAGAGAAGCTTCCCAAAAGGAGGGGATGCTTAAAGTGGGACTTCAAAAATAAGTGGGAGTTAACCACAGACGCTAGAGAAAGAATGATTCCTGGAAGGTATAAGCAACATCATACAGGCAGGAGAGAACTTGCAAGTAATTCACTGTGTTGGAGTGATGGCTACACCTAGGAGATATATAGAAAGATCAGCTGACAAGTTCGCGAAACCCAGTGTATGCTTTGCTAGCCAGCCCCGCCCCTAGTTCAGTGCTGCATCCTCCTAACAAAAGGAGTACCTTGCTCTCACGTAAAGGCCTGCGCCACTCACCAAGCCCTCCTTCCACATTTGCTGGGCTGCATCTGCACAGAGGGGTCATCTTTTTCTCATTCATACAAAGAAGCCACAAAAGGCTAACACGGTGAAACCCCGTCTCTACTAAAAATACAAAAAACTAGCCGGGCGAGGTGGCGGGCGCCTGTAGTCCCAGCTACTCCGGAGGCTGAGGCAGGAGAATGGCGTAAACCCGGGAGGCGGAGCTTGCAGTGAGCTGAGATCCGGCCACTGCAGTCCAGCCCGGGCTACAGAGCAAGACTCCGTCTCAAAAAAAAAAAAAAAAAAAAAACTGCAGCAGCCCTGTGAGTGACCTACCTTGAATGTTATATGTGGAATTTGAATGGTACCTCTAGGCAATGGGATGATCAATGTATTCAGAGAAGTATAACAATGGAGTTTTTGTATTGGAAAGGCCACTCTGATGGTGTTTGAAGGATGAGCTGGATTACATAGAGACAGGAGTGATATCCCACGTGACAAAGGATGAGAGTTGAGCAGGAGAAGAGCGGGTAGAGGGGTGGATTTGAGAGGGTTATGGGAGAAGTGACAGTGACTGGTTGGATATGGAGAGAGATGATGGAGAGGAAAGAGTAAAAGATGACTCAGGTTTCTGGCTTGGGTGTGTGGGTGTCATCAAACAAGACATGCAGAGAACACAGGAGCAAAGAAAGATTTAAGGGATGAGTAGGAGAAGTTGAAGAGCTCCATTTTAGACATGGTAAGTTTTAAGTGCTGATGGAAGATGCAGGAAATGTCCGGTGAGTAGGTGGAAAAATAGTTCTAGATCTCTGGAGAGAAATCCGTTGTAAAGGTAGCATCAGAAACATCAGCATTCGTAGGAGAAGCCATGGGTCTAGACGATGTTACACAGGAGAGAGGGTGTTGATGGGTAAACAGCCAAGAATGGGGTGCTAGCATTGTGTCATGGGAGTGATCAGAGGAATAAGAGCCCATGACAGAAATTTTTAAAAGAGGCCAGAAGAATGAAAGGGATTGGTGTTACAGAAATCAGTTAAGAAAAAGGTTTCCAGAAGGCCAGGTAAGGACTGAAGTATTAAATGGACATGGCGAACAAAAACAGTATAAGATGGCTACCCCTTCCAGAAATTTGGCAGTGAAGGAAATGAAAGGGCGTCATTTCTAAGAAGCAACTTCTTTTTGTCACTGATTGGTATGATCTTTCTTTGAAAAACTGTAGTCCCTGCATCACTCATATTAAATAGCTACTGAACAAGAGGGCTTGAGGCAAAGTCTTGCCCTTACAGAATCTGTCTTTTCACCTTCTTCCTATGTGCCTCACATTGATTTGTCCCACAGTCTAGGCTCTGGCCCCAGCACTACATTCAGAGACACTGTGCAAGCATTAAGGTCAGGCACTTAAGATGTGCATGTTTCAAGGACTTTCTGTACTCTCAGTTTCTCCCCAGAGAAATTAATTGACTTTGTTTGGTATGACCTCTCTGATCATCCACAGTGGCTCTTGTGTGATATTCTATATTTTTAAAAAAGAAACTCCTTCTAGGAAAGAGAAAGTAATGAAGTGTATGATTGGGGCTTTACTCAATGGAGAAAGAATAAGGTTGGTCTCAAACCTGTATCAGACTAGGGTTGAATTGTGTGGAATCATTGACCCTAGTTAAGCCACTATAGTCATGAAAACAAAATTGTTGGTTGACTACCTGATATCTTTTTGTTTTTTCTCCTTCATAATGGAACCCAAAACTTTTCTTAGCTAGGCACAGTGCTGCGTAGAATAAAATATTTTGGTTTTTAGCCTCTCTTGCTGCTGAATATAGCCACATGACAAAGTTCTAGCCCATGAAATCTTAACACAGAACGAGAATTTCCAAGAAAGCTGATACACTGTCTTTCCTTCTTATTCTAGGCTGCAACTCAGACATATGGCTGGAGTTCCAGCAGCCATACTGGATCATGAAATGACCTTAAAAATAAAAGCCATGAGCTAGGATGGGGGAGCAGAGTTTAGTTCTGGGGACATTACTCTAGCCATGAACTACCTACTTCTGAACCACGTTTATATGAAACTGAATAAACTTCTATCTTGTTTAAGCCATGTCATTTTGGGAAGAGGGATTTATTTTGCTACTGAATGTAATTCTTAACTGATAGAACTATTAGATCAATTATAAATATCCTTTGGCTGTTCATTACTAAAGCAAGTTCCCTAGTTCTTTCCTACAGTTTGTCTTTTGACCTGCATTGCTCCTTACATATTTGAGCACAAGGATAGGAAAGCATGAGAAATCAAATGTGGGAAAAGCTAGAAGCTTCAACATTGTATGAAGGATGCAAAGCAACATTGTATGAAGGAGGCAAAGAGGTCTTTAAACTCTAGCAAATGGTTGACAAGTGATGATTCTAGCTAACTCCACATATTCAGCAAGAAAGAATCCCACGGAAACAAAGAAGTACTTCACAGCCTAAAAAGAACCAATTCTGGCTGCACAGACAATGCGTAGAAGTTCTATACCCCATTTGTTGCAAGGAGGTATCTTCTGTGAAGCCACGTATCTCAGAAGTATCATCTGAACTGTTCTTAAACACCAGGCACTGTCACAGCTCAAAGAAAAGGTTGGAAAAACAAAAACAAAAACAAACAAACAAACAAAAAAAAAACTCTAGAGTAAACTTGGAGAATTAATAAGGCAGTGCTTCATTTGTTGCCCATTACAGGGAGAAGGTTCATGCACACACTGATACTTGGCAGGGATGGAACTGGAAAACCCTTATGGAAGCTGAACTAATAATGAGAATCTAAAATGATGCTACTAAGCAGCCACTAGTTACCTGGAGACCCATACACTCCTAGCTGGGTGCTTTAAATATTACCTAATGTGAGGAACTAAAAATTCTGAGGACAACTCCAAACAAACCAGTCAGGCCATCACAAGGTCACAAGATCATCACAGCCACCAATTACCATATGCCAAGCACTCTAGTAAGCACTTGACACTCACTCGCTCACTACATTCTCATAACCCAATAATGGTAGAAACTACTGTTATCACTATCGTAAGGTCCAGACACTGAGAATCCAAGAAGCTGGATGACTTATCTGTATTCTCTTAACTAATAATTGGTGGAGCCAAAATAATAACCCAAGCCTCCCTGGTTTCAAAGCTTGATTGATTTTTTAACCACTATGCTATAGGTTCCTCCCCACCTTAATGTTGAAGAGAGAATTATTCCTAAAAGTCATCTCACCTATTTTTTAATACTTTATAAAATGGAGATTTTTAAGACCAAAAGAAAAAAAAAACTGAAAATAAAAGGATTGCTTCATAATAAAATGTTTGATTCATCAGAAATTTATTAAAAATCACATTTGTATTCCCACATAACAGTCTAAAAATGTACAATGCTAAATAATTCAAAACCACAAGTTCAAATCTACAATCATGTTGGAAGATTGAAACATACCTCTCTCCTAGTCATCAGGCAGAACCAAATATAAATCCCCCTGGAGGACATAATATATACCAGAGCATCACATTATCTCTTCAGTTTTAAATACTCCATGGAACATTCAATCAAAATTAGCCATTCATATGGGTATGCAAGATAACAATATGACCGAAAGTCAAAAGAAACAACAAACAATACAAATAAACCTAAATGAATTCCAGAGAATGGAATTATCAAATACAGACATTAACGATAATTAGTTTGAGGAGTGAACAGTCAATATTGAAAATTAAGGGAAATCTTCAAATTATAAAAGGACTGAACGGAAAAATTCTGTAGCCAAAGTTTTATAACTGAACTTAAACACTCAAACAATGCATTTAACAGAAAATTAGATTATTTGAGGAGAATTCCTATTAGTAAACAGGTAGACAATATCCACAGTAAACCGCCAAGAGATGGAAGTCTAGAAAAACACAGGAAAGAGCATAAAGGTTATATGGGACAGGATGAAAGGGCCTAGCCTACATGTCATTGTCCGAGCAGAAACAAAAAAGAATGAATCAGAAGAAAAACATGAGGCGATAATGACTAAGAATTTTCCAAAACTGTTTAAAGGCTTCGAAGTTGCAGATTCAAACCCAAGTACAATGAACTAAAATACATACATGCACATAACATAGGTATTTGTAGTAAAACTGCCAAAAACCAAAGACAAAGAGAAAACCATGTGAGCAAACAGAGGGGAAATAGACTTATTTCTTTCAAAAGAAAAAACAGTAATAAGACCAAAAGCTAACTTACCAACAGAAACCAGAAAAACCAGAAAAGAATAGTATCTCTTCAAAGTATGAAAAAATAAGTCTACAAATCTAGAATTCTATATCCAGTAAAAACGGAAGTAAAATACAGATATTTTCAGATGCAAAACAAAATTTATCACCAGAAAACTGTACTAAAGAAACACTGAAACATTCTTCAAAAAGACAAATGACCCCAGATGGAAACTAAGAACTACAGTATGTAATTAAAAACAAAGCAAAGAGCAAATATGTTAATAAATTTAAATAAATCTTGATTCCATGAAGCAGTAATAATAATATCTTGTGGGGCTAAGAATAGACAGAAAACTAAAGCACACCATATACCATATATAAAGTACAGCATATACCACAAGTTAGGACGAGGATAAATGGAGTTAAGGTGGTCCAAGTTTCTAGCACTGGCAGGAAAATGAAATGTCAGTAAGAATCCATAGAGTATGCCTCACTTCATGGAACAATTCTATTGCTTGGAAAAGGTGCCAATATAGCAAATTTGTTTTTGTTATTAAATGCTATTATAATATCATAGCTATGAGCTCTTACGAAGTCTTAACCACAAATCTCAAAAAAAAAAAAAAAATCACATCTAGTGATACAAAGAACATATTTCGATTACATGTAGGAAAAAAAAAGCTTTTTAAAGAATATCCCAAATGAATCCTCACAAAAGAATACTACATATTAGACTGTGAGTCAAGAAAGAGAGACAATAATAACAGCTCTCTAACTTTGTGACCTGTCTTTTGTCCCTTATCCTCTCTGAGGTCCACCTGACTTAACTGCAGAGTGAGGTAAGTTTGCAGATGACCTCCAAAAGGAGAGGTTCTCCTATCTGACCTCAACCTAGCAGCCAGCTAGAGTCACCGATATGCCCCATTCTTCATGACTGGCCCATAGAGCATGCCATATTCTTGCCACTACTGGGTCACTCTGTGACTGTGAATGACAGAGCCTCCTGCTCACCAAAAGCCTGTAGTGTGTATACAAATCTGTTGTGCTTGTTATTGTAACAATGTATTTTATTTAATATTACATAAATACCCAACTATGAGAGCGAAAGAAGACTGTTGTTTCTTTGAGAACAAGGGTAAGTGTTTTGTAAAGATGATTACACAGAGAAGACTTGCTTTAAAAATTTGATGTTGATGACTACAAAACATTGAAGGGAAAATATCTCACAGATTATGTCAGAGATCTTTAGATTTGTACTTCTCTTTAAATAAACTAAAGTTTGGACAATGAAGACAATATATGAGGGCGTCATTTATGCAAGAAAGATGACGCAGGACTATAATTAGTAGACTTGCACTTTAAGAAGCCTAGAATCTATATCAAGTCTATGTAAATGAGTACATTTAGGTGTCTTAATTTAATACAAAATGTTCTAGGTACATATGCATTGGGTTTTTACAGCTAGTTTTTAAACACATTCTATGCTTTATCCAACTTTTTAATTAAACTGTCTTGATCTTGTTAGATAACAAAGTTTCTTCTGTAATTTCATAATTAGGATTCCATTTATAAGAATTGAACACAGTGGTTTCAAGCCAGGTACAGTGGCTCATGCCTGTAATCCCAGCATTTTGGGAGGCTGAGGCAGGTGGATTGCCTGAGGTCAGGAGTTTGAGACCAGCCTGGCCAACATGGTGAAACCCTGTCTCTACTAAAAATACAAAAATTAGCCAGGCATGGTGGCGCACACTTCCTACCTACTTGGGAGGCTGAGGAAGGAGGATCGCATGAACCCAGGAAGAGGAGGTTGTAGTGAACCGAGATTGTGCCACTGCACTCCAGCCTGAGCGACAGAGCAAGACTCTGTCTCAAAAAAAAAAAAAAAAAAAAAAAAAGGAATTTAACACAGTGGTCTTAATAAGCACCCAGCTTCTATAAAATCTCTTTGGCATTCTGAAATGGTTCAAATGTTGATTCTTCCCTCTGCTTCTGTGCTTTTTAATCACGTTATCAGGCTTTTCAAAAGAACAGGTCGATCTGAGACAAGTAAGACCACAACAAGGACAAGCATCTGAAATGACTGGGCTAATGAATAGGAAAGCACTTTGGCCTTTGGGTCCTCTCCAAGAATTCCAGGTCCCATGCTTGTCCCATTATTTCACAGTCACCTTTCGCTCCTACTAATGGCCTCAGTACCTTTAGATTGGATAGGAAACAGTAGAAACAGCATTACCTGTCAAATGACGAGACATAGATCCTCAAAATTAAAAGTGATCTTTGAGGCCATTGCAAGAAACTGCCTCAGTTTCCCCATGCTACTCTTCCTGTCCCAAAACACTGAAGTAGAGACAAATGAGATCCACAAAAAGTTTTTCATAAATTTTCTTGAGGTATTTTAAATGTTATCTGGTACCAACACATTTTAGCACAGATGAATTAACCAAATACATAGCTGTGTTTGATGTAGAAATAAATTAGGGATGCAAGACGTAAATAGAATCAGAGTTTTCTAGCAGAAGGTGGGCTCACTCTTGTCAATGTCTTGGGGCAATCAGACACAAATACTGACTCACACTAACTAAAATGTACAGAAGGCCTGAGGAAGGCATCAGGGTGGCAATCTATTCATTTAAAGTGAGAAATAGAATTGTCACACAGACTGGAATTATTCAGGTTGGCATCATAATCTCTGTTTCTCCCCGTAGTCAGGGAAAACCAAATTGTAATCAGAAGCCACTCATTACCATGAGAAATCACTGTGAAAGACTCAGAAATATTTAAAATCTGTGTATTTTCTGCATTCTTTCTTTCCATGAGCAGAACTTCACTGGAACCAGAAAACTGCTGTGAGGACATGGAATCAGGAAAGGAGGAGTCAGATGAAGCTCCTGTTTTCACATCAGGTGCACGATAAGAACACTCTTGCCTTTGGTACTGGAATTTCTGGAAATGTGATGGTGAATTCTCCCACTCCAAGGGACAGAGCTGGTATGGGATTTTTCAAAACAGGAATCTCTGGTGATTCTCCTTTTTTCTATGCTTCCCACAGCTCACTAAGCCCTCTGCTTTGGATATATCATTTATTTAAATATGTTAATACAATTATACGTGCATTGAAAATTACAGTCTCACAAGGCTGGACACCAATCTGTCTCTTCTAGGGAACTCTACACATCCCTGTTCCAGCTGCACTGCTTTACAGTTTAACTCTACTTTCCTCACTTCTCAGTTCTTGGAGAGGTACTAGAACGCCCAAGAACCAACCATACTTGACACTGACTTGTGGAAGAGACAAGCCTGTTTGAAATACAGGTTCAAAAATGATTCCCAGCTAGATTTTGATGAACTTAAATCTGTACTAATTGTGTCAGTTTATTCTCAAAAAGCAAATCTGTATGTTTAAAAAAAAAAACCTAAAGTTTATCAAACTAAACATGGTTTTCCCATTTGTCAGAATTTGCTCTTTTGCCAAACCATTTTATTTCCAAACATTTTAAGTATGCACTGTAGAATACATTTTTTAATAACTTACACTTTAGGTCTACAGATTCATGTACAACCTCATTGTACCCTAACTGTCTTATTATCCTCTCCTCATTTTCAAGCTTCTTAAAATAAAATTCAAACCAAAGTAATAGTGAACCACATAGAATTCTGAAAAATTACCTGAAGTCATGTTAGAATGGCATATTGAAGATCCTGATGGCATCCTTCCCCCTGATACCTAACAGAATGAGAAAAAAAATAAAAGAGTAGGCCAAAAACTTTTCACGACAGCAACCAAACCCAGAAAGGGTCATAATGTAACTTAATAAGCTTCAGAAACAGGACATTTTGAATCAAAGAAAAGAGGCTCTGCACAAATTGATTTCTGAATAATCCCTTATTCTTTCCCCTCCAATATTTCAAGCCATTGATTTTAATAAAACATTGGAAATCCTCACTGATACCCCTAGATCTGAAGAGAAGAAAACCGAATGGTTAACATTAACTCTCTCCTCAGAGGAAAGAGGGTTAATGTAAACCAGAAACTCATTGCTGGGAGAAATGTACGAAACAGAATAAATGAATGACAGAGCAGACTTGAGCCAAAGAGGGTGCTCCAGGGCAGCATACTGGAAAGATGGTGTGGTGGTTAATGTTTGGTGTCAACTTGATTGAAGGGTGACTAGATCGCTGGGAAAGTATTGTTTCTGGGTGTGTCTGTGAGGGTGTTGTCAGAGGAGACTGACATTTGAGTCAACGGACTGGGAGAGGAAGACCTGCCCTTAATGTGGGTGCACACCATCCAGTTGGCTGCTGGCATGACTAAAACAAAGCAGGCAGAAAAGGTGAGATAAGTCAGCTTGCTGAGTCTTCTGGCTTTCATCTTCCTCCTGTGCTGGATGTGTCTGTCTGTTCTTCCTGTCCTTGGACATCAGACTTCAGGTTCTTCGGATTTGGACTCCTGGACTTACAAGTCTGAGATCAAACTGCAAGGTGGCAGTGAGGCTAGGGGAGGGGCATCCACCATTGCTGAGGCTTGAGTAGGTAAACAAAGCAACTGGGAAGCTCTAACTGGGTGAAGCCCACTGCAGCTCAAGGAGGCCTGCCTGCCTCTGTAGACTCCACCTCTGGGGGCAGGGCATAGCTGAACAAAAGGCAGCAGCAACTTCTGCAGACTTAAACATCCCTGTCTGACAGCTTTGAAGAGAGTAGTGGTTCTTCCAGCACAGAGTTTGAGATCTGAGAACAGACAAGCTGCTTCCTCAAGTGGGTCCCTGACCCCTGAGTAGCCTAACTGGGAGACACCTCCCAGTAGGGGCCAACTGACACCTCATACAGCCGGGTGCCCCTCTGAGATGAAGCTTCCAGAGGAACGATCAGGCAGCAACATATGCTGTTCTGCAGCCTCTGCTGGTGATACCCAGGCAAACAGGGTCTGGAGTGGACCTCCAGCAAACTCCAACAGACCTGCAGCTGAGAGAGTCCTGACTGTTAAGAGGAAAACTAACAAACAGAAAGAACATCCACACCAAAACCCCATCTGTACATCACCAACATCAAAGACCAAAGGTAGATAAAACCAAAAAGATGTGGAGAAACCAGAGCAGAAAAGCTGAAAATTCTAAAAATCGGAGCGCCTCTTCTCCTCCAAAGGAACACAACTCCTCACCAGCAACGGAACAAAGCTGGACAGAGAATGACTTTGACAAGTTGACAGAAGTAGGTTTCAGACAATCGGTAATAACAAACTTCTCCAAGCTAAAGGAGGATGTTCGAACCCATTGCAAAGAAGCTAAAAACCTTGAAAAAAGATTAGATGAATGGCTAACTAGAATAAACAGCGTAAAGAAGACCTTAGATGACCTGATGGAGCTGAACACCATGGCACAAGAACTACGTGACAAATACACAAGCGTCAGTAGTGGATTCAATCAAATGGAAGAAAGGGTATCAAAGACTGAAGATCAAATGAATGAAATGAAGTGAGAAGAGAAGTTTAGAGAAAAACGAGTAAAAATAAATGAACAAAGCCTCTAAGAAATATGAGACTATGTGAAAAGACCAAATCTATGTCTGATTGGTGTACCTGAAAGTGACGGGGAGAATGGAACCAAGTCAGAAAACACTCTTCAGGATATTATCCAGGAGAACTTCCCCAACCTAGCAAGACAGGCCAACATTCAAAATCAGGAAATACAGAGAACACACAAAGATACTCCTCGAGAAGAGCAACCCCCAAGACACATAATTGACAGATTCACCAAGGTTGAAATGAAGGGAAAAATGTTAAGGGCAGCCAGAGTGAAAGGTTGGGTTACCCACAAAGGGAAGCCCATCAGACTAACAGCAGATCTCTCAGCAGAAAGTCTACATGCCAGAAGAGAGTGGGAGCCAATATTCAACTTTCTTAAAGAAAAGAATTTTCAACCCAGAATTTCATATCCTGATAAACTAAGCTTCATAAGTGAAGGAGAGATAAAATCCTTTACAGACAAGCAAATGCTGAGAGATTTCGTCACCACCAGGCCTGCCTTGCAAGAGACCCTGAAGGAAGCACTAAACATGGAAAGGAACAATCGGTACTAGCCACTGCAAAAACATGCCAGATTGTAAAGACCATCAACGCTGGAAAGAAACTGCATCAACTAACAAGCAAAATAACCAGCTAACATCATAATGACAGGATCGAATTCACACATAACAATACTAACCTTAAATGTAAATGGGCTAAATGCTCCAATTAAAAGACACAGACTGGCAAATTGGATAAAAAGTCAAGACCCATCTGTGTGCTATATTCAGGAGACCCATCTCACATGCAGAGACACACATAGGCTCAAAATAAAGGGATGAAGGAAGATCTACCAAGCAAATGGAAAGCAAAAAAAAAAAAAAAAAAAAAAAAAAAAAAAAAAAAAAAAAGCAGGGGTTACAATCCTAGTCTCTGATAAAACAGACTTTAAACCAACAAAGATCAAAAGAGACAAAGAAGGCCATTATATAATGGTAAAGGGATCAGTTCAACAAGAAGAGCTAACTATCCTAAATATTTATGCACCCAATACAGGAGCACTCAGATTCATAAAGCAAGTCCTTAGAGACCTACAAAGAGACTTAGGCTCCCACATAATAATAATGGGAGACTTTAACACCCCACTGTCAACACTAGACAGATCAATGAGACAGAAAGTTAACAAGGATATCCAGAACTCGAACTCAGCTCTGCATCAAGCAGACCTAATAGACATCCACAGAACTCTCCACCCCAAGTCAACAGAATATACACTTTTCTCAGCACCATATCACACTTATTCCAAAACTGACCACATAGTTGCAAGTAAAGCACTCCTCAGCAAATGTAAAAGAAAAGAAATTATAACAAACTGTCTCTCAGACCACAGTGCAATCAAATTAGAACTCAAGATTAAGAAACTCACTCAAAACTGCTCAACTACATGGAAACTGAACAACCTGTTCCTCAATGACTACTGGACATAACAAAATGAAGGAAGAAATAAAGATGTTCTTTCAAACCAATGAGAACAAAGACACAACATACCAGAATCTCTGGGACACACTTAAAGCAGTGTGTAGAGGAAAATTTATAGCACTAAATGCCCACAAGAGAAAGCAGGAAAGATCTAAAATTGACACCCTAACATCACAATTAAAAGAACTAGAGAGCCCGGGCACAGTGGCTCACGCCTGTAGTTCTTTGGGATTACACTTTGGGAGCACTTTGGGAGGCCAAGGTGGGCGGATCACAAGCTCAGGAGATTGAGACCATCCTGGCTAATACAGTGAAACCCCATCTCTACTAAAAATACAAAAAATTAGCCAGGCGTGGTGGTGGGCACCTGTAGTCCCAGCTACTCGGGAGGCTGAGGCAGGAGAATGGGGTGAACCTGGGAGGCGGAGCTTGCAGTAAGCTGAGATCGCGCCACTGCACTTCAGCCTGGGCCACAGAGTGAGACTCCATCTCAAAAAAAAAAAAAAAAAAAAAAAAAAAAAAAAAAAGAACTAGAGAAGCAAGAGCAAACACATTCAAAAGCTAGCAGAAGGCAAGAAATAACTAAGATCAGAGCAGAACTGAAGGAGATAGAGACACAAAAAAACCCTTTAAAAAAAAAATCAATGAATACAGCAGCTGGTTTTTTTAAAAAGATCAACAAAATTGATAGACCACTAGCAAGACTAATAAAGAAGAAAAGAGAGAAGATAGATGCAATAAAAAATGATAAAGGGGCTATCACCACCCATCCCACAGAAATACAAACTAGCATCAGAGAATACTACAAATACTACAAACACCTCTACGCAAATAAACTAGAAAATATAGAAGAAATTGATAAATTCCTGGACATATACACTCTCCCAAGACTAAACCAGGAAGAAGTTAAATCTCTGAATAGACCAATAACAGGTTCTGAAATTGAGGCAATAACTAATAGCCTACCAACTAAAAAAAGTCCAGGACCAGACGGATTCACAGCCGAATTCTACCAGAGGTACAAAGAGGAGCTGGTACCATTCCTTCTGAAGCTATTCCAATCAATAGAAAAAGAGGGAATCTTCCCTAACTCATTTTATAAGGCCAGCATCATCCTGATACCAAAACCTGGCAGAGACACAACAAAAACAGAGAATTTTAGACCAGTATCCCTGACAAACATCGATGCAGAAATCCTCAATAAAATACTGGCAAACTGAATCCAGCAGCACATCAAAAAGCTTATCTACCAAGATCAAGTTGGTTTCATTGCTGGGATGCAAGGCTGGTTCAACATATGCAAATCAATAAATGTAATCCAGCATATAAACAGAACCAAAGACAAAAACCACAGGATTATCTCAATAGATGCAGAAAAGGCCTTTGACAAAATTCAACAGCCCTTCATGCAAAAAACTCTCAATAAACTAAGTATTGATGGGGTGTATCTCAAAATAATAAGAGCTATTTATGACAAACCCACAGCCAATATCATACTGAATGGGCAAAACCTGGAAGGATTCCCTTTGAAAACTGGCACAAGAGAGGGATGCCTTCTCTCACCACTCCTATTCAACATAGTCTTGGAAGTTCTGGCCAGGGCAATCAGGCAGGAGAAAGAAATAAAGGATATTCAATTAGGAAAAGAGGAAGTCAAATTGTCCCTGTTTGCAGAGGACATGATTGTATATTTAGAAAACCCTATCATTTCAGCCCAAAATCTCCTTAAGCTGATAAGCAACTTTAGCAAAGTCTCAGGATACAAAATCAGTGTGCAGAAATCACAGGCATTCCTATACACCAATAACAGACAAACAGAGAGCCAAATTGTAAGTGACTCCCATTCACAATTGCTTCAAAGAGAATAAAATATCTAGGAACCCAACTCACAAGGGATGTGAAGGACCTCTTCAAGGAGAACTACAAACCACTGCTCAACAAAATAAAAGAGGACACAAACAAATGGAAGAACATTCCATGCTCATGGATAGGAAGACTCAATATCGTAAAAATGGCCAAAGGTAATTTATAGATTCAATGCCATCCCCATCAAGCTACCAATGACTTTCTTCACAGAATTGGAAAAAACTACTTTCAAGTTCATATGGAACCAAAAAAGAACCCACATTGCCAAGACAATCCTAAGTAAAAAGAATAAAGCTGGAGGCATCACACTACCTGACTTCAAACTATACTATAAGGCTACAGTAACCAAAACAGCATGGAACTGGTACCAAAACAGAGATATAGACCAATGGAACAGAACAGAGCCCTCAGAAATAATACCACACATCTACAACCACCTGATCTTTGACAAACCTGACAAAAACAAGAAATGGGGAAAGGATTCCCTATTTAATAAATACTGCTGGGAAAACTGGCTAGTCATACGTAGAAAGCTCAAACTGGATCCCTTCCTTACACCTTATACAAAAATTAATTCAAGACAGATTAAAGTCTTAAATATTAGACCTAAAACCATAAAACCCTAGAATAAAATCTAGGTAATACCATTCAGGACATGGGCATCGGCAAGGACTTCATGACTAAAACACCAAAAGCAATGGCAACAAAAGCCAAAATTGACAAATGGGATCTAATTAAACTGAAGAGCTTCTGCACAGCAAAAGAAACTACCATCAGAGTGAACAGGCAACCTACAGAATGGGAGAAAATTTTTGCAATCTACCCATCTGACAAAGGGCTAATATCTAGAATCTACAAAGAACTTAAACAAATTTACAATTAAAAAAATCAAACAACCCCATCAAAAATTGGGCAAAGGATATGAACATACACTTCTCAAAAGAAGACATTTATGCGCCAACAGACAAATGAAAAAATGCTCATCATCACTGGCCATCAGAGAAATACAAATCAAAACCACAGTGAGATACCATCTCACACCAGTTAGAATGGTGATCATTAAAAAGTCAGGAAACAACAGATGCTGGAGAGGATGTGGAGAAATAGGAACACTTTTACACTGTTGGTGGGACTGTAAACTAGTTCAACCATTGTGGAAGACAGTGTAGCGATTTCTCAAGGATCTAGAACCAGAAATACCATTTGACCCAGCCATCCCATCACTCGGTATACACCCAAAGGATTACAAATCATGCTGCTATAAAGACACATGCACATGTATGTTTATTGCAGCACCATTCACAATAGCAAAGACTTGCAACCAACCCAAATGGCCATCAATTATAGACTAGATTAAGAAAATCTGGCACATACATACCATGGAATACTATGCAGTCATAAAAAAGGAAGAGTTCATGTCCTTTGTAGGGACATGGATGCAGCTGGAAACCATCATTCTGAGTAAACTATCCCAAGGACAGAAAACAAAACACTGCATGTTCTCAGTCATAGGTGGGAATTGAGCAATGAGAACACTTGGACACAGGAAGGGGAACATCACACACCAGAGCCTGGCAGGTGGGGGGTGGGGGGAGGGATAGTTTTAGGAGATATACCTAATGTAAATGATGAGTTAATGAGTGCAGCACACTAACATGGCACATGTATACATAAGTAACAAACCTACACGTTGTGCACAGGTACACTAGAACCTGAAGTAGAATAAAAAATATATAAAGAAAGAAAAGAAAAGAAAAAAGAAAAGAAAGGAAAGGAAAAGAAAAGAAAAGAAGAAAAGGGCAAACTGAATAAAATCAGGAAAGACAAAGAAGATATCATAATCAAGACTATAGAAGTTCAAAGGCTCATTAGAGGCTACTATGAGCAACCCTATGCCAATATATTGGAAAACCTAGAAAAAGTGGATAAATTTCTAGAAGCACACAAACTACCAAAATTGAACCACAAGAAACTCGAAACCTGAACAGACCAATAATAAGTAATGAGATAAAAGCCACAACAAAAAGTCTCCCAGCAATGGGAAGCCCAGGACCTGAAGGCTTCACTGCTGAATTCTACTGAACATTTAAAGAAGAACTAATACCAATCCTACTCAAACTATTCTGAAAAATAGAAGAGGAGGGGATACTTCCAAATCATTCTACAAGGCCAGTATTACCCTGATACCAAAACTAGACAAAGACATATCCAAGAAGGGAAACTATAGGCCAATATATATACTACGTCAATATATATACTACCTAGCCACAAAAATAAATATATATACTACATACCCATAAAAATAAAAAAATAGTGGGGCATGGTGGCTCACACCTGTAACCCCAGCACTTTGGGAGGCCGAGGTGGGTGGATCACTTGAGCCCAGGAGTTCGAGACCAGCCTGAGCAACATAGCAAAACCCCATATCTACAAACAAAACCAACCATCTCAGTCAAGCGTGGTGACAAACAACTACAGTTCCAGCTACTAGGGAGGCTGTGATGGGAGGATCACTTGAGCCTGGGAAGTTGAAGCTGCAGTGAGCTGTGATCACACCACTGCACTCCAGCCTGGGTGACTAAGTAAGACCCTATCTCAAACATAAATAAATAAACAAAATAAAATGCACAGCAACTTTTAAAAAATGAACACCAAATTACAAATATAAAATTTTAAAAAAAGACTGTGGTGGAAACCAGGAAACGTGACTCCCCATTAGACCACACCATTATTAGCTTCTCCTCCCAAAGTCTATTTTGACAGACAACTGTGACCTCCAACTTATTTGCCAACCCAAAGCTACACTCAAATCAGATGCCCCCCATAAAACTGCTAGAGATGGCCAGAAGCATTTTGAAAACACACCTTAATGAAAAACTGCTTTTCCGTCAGATCTGTCACATTTGAATGGAAAAACAAAATACTTTGTCACTTCTAATAAGTACAGAGAGCCTGACAAGGTAATGACTTTTTTCTCCCCCGGCACTAATCTCAAATGTAATAATAATATCTAAATAAGATTTTTATCTTTAGACATTATGTTATTGAGTAAAAACTGAATTCTTGGCCTTGCACTTTTAGTTTGTATCTCTCAGCCACTGACTTAGAAATAAAGATGAGTGGGATATGCTGAATGAACTGGACTCCTGCATGCAATGGTTTATGACAGATGACGATATATGATGAGAATACAAAACCCTGATGATAATAGGTTTATTTATCGATTGCAAATAAAATTCATGAAGTGTGAAGCGGAAAACGGCACTGAGGGGAATTGGGCAGGGAGGCCATCAGCAAGAGCGTGTACAACACAGAAACGGAGCTAAGGGCTGCTTGATGGAGACCGGGTAGACGTGGAGACAGGGCCTCGACTGGAATTAGGATGCTGCTTCTCACCTAGTGATGTCCTTGGACAAAAGGCACAGTCCACTTTCTGCCTCCACCTCTTCAGGGGCACACCAGGCCTGTGCCATGACTGGGAGGTGGAAGTGGAAAGACACCGCAATTCAGAAAGCTGGTGCTGCAGAACCAGCTCTGCCACTAACAAGTTATGTGGCCTTGGGCAGGAGTTTGAATCTCTACTGCCCTTCATTTGTTCCATAAAATAAAAGGTTTTATTCATTCAGCAAACACCGCAATAGGCAGTACTGTGCTGATCGTGCCAAGGTGAGTAAAGTGAGAGTGCCCCATTTCCTGGCAAGAGCTGGACTGTAAGCGACTACAGTACAGCCCTGGGCTGCAATGACACAAGCAGCCAGCTCGCCGCCAGGACTCGGCACTCCCAATGTCCTTTATGAGTCTCACTCCTACAGTTTTAACTACAAAACCACGTTTTCCAGGCACGTGAAGATGCTCACAACAAAAAGGAGCTAAAACACAGCCAAATGTGAGAGGCTTTTCAACTCCCAGGCAGAGCCTAGGAAGACCACAGGGGAAAGGACTGTAGGCCTGAGAAGTCATTTGCATATTGCTGGATGATTTACATGCTGGAGTGAGCCAGACTTCCCAGGAATGCCTTCCTGTGGGTTCTCCCTCACCAACACCACTGCAGGGACACCTCCTAAGCCTAAAAGAGGGTTTTTGCCCAATGTACAAAGGAATTTGCATAACATAATTCCACAAAACAAGACCAGAAGCATCTATTTTATGTATCTTCCAACAGGCCCCCAGAAGTAAGCTTACAGGAAGCCCTTAACACAGCTTCCAAAAATGTGGTTTCCGAAGAGTCATGGCAGGTAGTGATTGAAGAAGGGAATAATTGTGGCTCCGATTTAGCTTAGTAACAATGAAGTCTTAAAGTAGATGTCATCTTGAAAATCATTGAGTTTTTATTTGAAAAACATAGAATCTGTATTCGTTTTGACTGCTGCCTAACAAATTACCACAAACAGCAGCTTAAAATGATACAGATCTCACAGCTTCCATGTGTCAGGAGACCAAGTGCAGGTTAGCTGGGTCCTCTGTCCAGGGTCTTACCAGGTTGAAATCGCTGTGTCAGCCAGGGCTGTGATTTTTTTTTTTTTTTCAGATGGAGTCTCACTCTGTTACCCAGGCTGGAGTGCAGTGGCATAATCTTGGCTCACTGCAACCTCTGCCTCCCGAGTTCAATCAATTCTCCTCCTCAGCCTCCCAAGTAGCTGTGATTACAGGCACATGCCACCATGCCCGGCTAATTTTTATAACTTTAGTAGAGACAGGGTTGGGCCATGTTGACCAGGGTGGTCTCAAACTCCTGACCCCACAGGTGATCTGCCTGCCTCAGCTTCCCAAAGTGCTAGGATTATAGGTGTGAGCCACCATGCCCGGCCCAGGGCTGCAATCTCGTTTGAGGTGTGGGGTCTTCTGCCAAGCTCACTGGTTATCAGCAGAATTGAGTTCCATGTGGTTACAGGACGGAGGACCTCAACTCCTAGAGGCCACAATTTTTTGCCATGTGGTGCTGTTCATAATATGGAAGTTTGTTTTTTCAAAGCCAGCAGAAGAATCTGACTTCTTTTGTCTTTGACTGCTAGACTCTCTTTTTAAAAATTCACCTGATTAGGTCAGGCTCATCTGGGATAACTCCTTTTGATCAATGCCAACCAATTAATAAGCTAAATTGTGCAAAATTACAGACCTTTGCCATACAACAGTCATGAGAGTAATAGCCCATCACCTTTGCCATATTCCATTGGTTAGAAGCAAATTACAGGTGTGGCCACACTTAAGGGCAAAGGCTAACACATGGATACGGTTATTGGGATTGGAATTCTGCCTATCACAGGATCTCTCTCCATATTCTTTTGTATGATTTGTTTTACTTATGTTGGTTTCATTGTACAGAATTCTCTGCTCTCGTGGAGGAAAGTCTTCCAGAAACAAGTCCCCTTCCCCGATTGGTATTGTATCCAGATTTGGTCATTATTGCTCTGAAGCTTAGAAACAGGGTTCATGGGAAGGTTTTTACCTCCCTACCCTGGCAGCTTCTTATGCCTTCTACTGTTTTATCTCAGGGAAAAGAGTAAGCAGGTATAATATAGAGATCTCACAAACAACTCAAAATCGCCACGGATTCTGTGAAATTATCCCCAGAGAAGGTGAGTCATACAAGAAGGTGTTTTATTGAAAGCATTCCAAGCAGGAGTCGCTTTTGCCCTAAGGGAGCTCACAGAGGAGGTTCCGGCCCCAAGGCGCTGTAAGCACTTGTGGTGCTGACTGTCCAATTGATACCTCCTCTTGTTTCAGAGAAAAACCAGCTGCTTATCTCCTCCCCTCTGTGGTTTTACCAAGTGCCTGCAGACCAAATCAGCAAGCTTCTTGACCTTACCCCACACTCCAGCAAGGAAGGGCTTAACTTCTCAACACCACCTTTTCAATAAGAAAAAGCTTTGAGGTTAAGGTGAGCAGCAGGGTTCTTGTAAAAGATGATTTTGTCTCCACACTCACTCCTGGCCCTTTTCCACACACCTGCCCCTTCCCCGCCCCTTGTTCTGGTACTTCCGGCTCTTTTGCTGCCTGCCTCCTGCTTTGCTGGATGGTGTTCATTTTCACCCATTCCCTGGGCCGTCTGCCATCCCTCCCTGGGCCTGCCTCCAACACTCTCCTTAGTCCATGATATAGAGGTTTTCTGAAAGGAGAAGCCCTTTGCACTAAGACATAAACGGTGCCAAATTACCCCCACAAGATTGAAAGAGAACACTTTCAAAGAGAAGGAAAAAGAAGGGGAAAGGAACACAGCAGGGCCACCAAAAGATACAAACCAGTTGAATGTCTATAAGAGAAAACCAAATCTCCAAACCAGCTGAATTTCTATAATAGAAAACCAAATCTCCACACCAAGATTGAATCTGACTTTGGGTGGGGAGGAATCTAGACCTAACACAGGCAACTAAGAGTAGGTACTGATTGTGATATAAAGACCACATTGCTGAAGTAGCAACTCCAGGGACACCCGAGCTATAGAGCTGGTATACCAGCAACGTCTTTCCAGACTATCACTGAAAAAAGCAGTTGTCTGTGAGGATAGCGCAGTTTTTATGAATGTGGATCAGATGGGCCCGGGTTTGAATTCCAGTGCTGTTACTTACTGACCACATAATCTCTGTCAAGTCGCTTATGTGCTATATGCCTCAGCTTCTCTGTTGTAAGATGGGGGTAAGAAGCGTTGCACTGTGTCACAGTTACTATTGTGAGGTTCATATTGGATATATGGCCTGTGATGTAATCAGCACAACACATGGCATGTAATAAATGCTCAGTAAGTATTGTTGTTGCTGTTCAACTGTTGGTCTGGGAGCAAGTAGCCCCAGGCATAATATTCCCCAACTTTGCCCTCCTGCCTCACTTACATGTAACCAGACTGGGTTCTTTGATTTTAATTTGTGAGAGAGAAGAGAATTTTTTTTCCCAAAGTTTCTTAAACATTAAAATACTCACTTGAGGAGGAATGGGCTGATTTGCTCAAAAAGTACAAAGTTTCAGGTACACAGGATGAATTACTATTGTACAGTCACCATGCTGTACAATAATCTTCAGATTATTTATTCAGATTATTTATATATTAAGTATATTATACACTTGAAAATTGCTAACAGTAGATCTTAAATGTTCTCACCCCAAAAAATACTACATGAGATGGATATGTTAATTAGCTTGATTGTGGTAATATTTCACAATGTATACATACATTAAAACATTAAGTTGTATACTACAAATATATACAATTGGTCAATTATACCTCGATAAAACTGAAAAAATAGTCCCTTGAGGCAAGAGCTAGGGAAATGTATCTGCCCCCAGATTCGGGTCTCATAAGTAGTTTTTTGGGGATCAAAGTCCATAGAAGCATGCTGGCAACTCGAGCTAGAGTAAAGCCTGGACCTTCTTCTGCATTTGTGTAACTGATGCCTGAAGAAGGTCAGAACAAACAATCAGAAACGTTATAGGAACCACCTTCCTGAAACTGCAGCGAGCCAGATCAAGTAATGAGTTCATTTGGAAACCCTGGAGACCAGGCTCAAGAAGAAGGGCATACAGAGATTAAAGGGGCCATTTTTAAGTAAAAGATAAATAACATTTTTAAGAAAATTGTTTATTTGGAAAGGCTTCAGGCCTACAGTCAGTAAGATGCTAATTGTTTCTTCTGTAATAATTCCCTTAACCCTTAACTATGGTCAAGACCTTTAAAGAAAGCTTCTGCATTAAGTCAGACACCATTTCATAAACACATGTACTAGCTCTTTTCACAAAGAATCTGGCAGGAAGTCATGAGCTCTGTTTCCCAGCTATGGTCAAAAGTCACCAGATATGAAGCAGATTATAGAGAACAAAGGTAAGTCCCAAATTAAATTCTATCCATAGCTTGACTCCTATAGGTGAAAATTCTAGAGCAGGTCTTAAAATTTACTGTGCCTAGGAAATGACTTGAGATGCTTGAATTTGGGAGCCATATGTTCAGGGGTTTCTTTCTTTTATTTGCTTTTCTCTTTTTTTTTTTTTTGAGTTGGGGTCTCACTTTATCACTTTGTCACTCAGGCTGAAGTGAAGTGGTACAGTCATGGCTCACTGCAGCCTCAATCTTCCAGGCTAAGGTGAACCTCCCACCCTCAGTCACACAAGTAGCTGGAACCACAAACATGCACCACCATGGCTGGCTACTTTTTGTATTTTTGGTAGAGATAAAAGAGTTTTGCCATGTTGCCTAGGCTAGTTTCAAACTCCTGAGCTCAAGCAAACCACCCGCCTCGGCCTCCCAAAGTGCTGGGGGTTAAAGGCATGAGCCACTGTGCCGACCTAGTTGTTTTCTATTGATTTATAATAATTGTACATATTTACGGGGTACATAGTGGTGTTTCGATACAATGTACAGTGATCAGATCAGGGCAATGAGCATATCCATCATCTCAAACATTTTTCATTTCTTTGTGTTAGGACACATTTCATTTTTAGTCATTCAACAAAGATTTATTGAATGGCTTATGTGTTGGGTGGTGGGGATACCAACAAGACCCCTATCTTCACCAAAGCTTATGGTCCAATGGGGCACATGAACAAGAATCAGACCATTACAAGGCAACACCAGCTAAATGCAACACTGTCGTCAGAGACAGTTCTCACTTATTCCTCAAAGATCTTCCCAGAAATCAGGGAGTTAAGCTGAAGAAACATGAGAACTGACATTTATTGGACAATCGTGAGGTGCCAGGTCATTTGTACACACTTGCCCATTTAATCCTCAGGCAGGTAATGTTATCCCCATTTCCCAGGGGAAGAAACTGTACGTGTACAAAGGTGGGCTACTCTGGGCCTGGAGTCCAGGTCTTTCTGCCTCCAAAGCCCATGTTCAGACCCACGGGCTCCAGCTCCAACCCTCAGTAATAACGACTGCATTCAAGGCTGTATGGCTATGAAATGGCACTGGAGTTTGGGTCAGCTGGGTTTTCCAATTAATCAGCACATTACTGTAGAAGATGGAGAGAGAAACTAATGAATAAAAATACAGAAATGCACATAAGAAAATCCTTTTTGGACAGAGCGCTTGTGAAGTGCAAGGCAAATCCCCTTCCACGACTCTGCACGTGGTTTCCGTGGATACCCCTCGGGTCCAGGGAGATCTTGGCCACTAGAGGGCAGAGTGTACATTGAACAATCACAACAAAAATCCCAAAGCCCGTTGTGAGAAAGAGACCTGATGCTGCATGCTTCATTAACTATTCCAGTGCTGATAAATATCTGCTGCCCTCCTGTGCAGACAAGGAGCAGATAAAAAATTTTAAGATAGAATATGACATCTAATCACTGCATTTCAGAACACAATGTGGAGGAGGACACTTGTGATTGTCTCCGTTCATTTCCAGTATTCTTAGAATTATAAGCTGTACACAGTTCAATTAACCTTAAGTTTGAAGAGGAAAACCTTCTCTAGTATACTACAAACTTTCCCAGTAGCATGAAGTACACAGTGAGTTTAACAAGTGAAGAGTTGGCCCTTATTGCCAATGTAACAGCAATCGCCATACGATAGCCACAGTAACAGCAATAACAGGGAGTTTGGAATGGACATAGAGTTCAATTCCTGGATCTATTTCTTATCAACTGTCACTTTTTGGGCTAAATTATTTAACCTCTATGAACCCCAGTTTCCTCGTCTATAAATAAAACCTACCCAATAGGTTTGTTGTGAGGCTTAAATTATTAAATACAAATACTTAGCATAGTCAACAGTCACTACTGGTAGCTGCTTCATTATGATAATTCATTATTAATAGTAATAGAGTTTTAGCTGCACATTCATATCACAGACGTTAAAGCCTCTCCAAAGGCTATCTTGCCTTCCTGTTGTCACAAAGCCCCTGCACTGTACTCATCATCTCCTCTTTCTTGTTGTAAATGAAGACATTTCCCTTCTCATCAGACAAAGCCCAGCTCTTCCATCTGCAGCCTGGAGGCTCCATCTTCCCACCTTCTTGGGAACTTGATGCTTTTAGTCATCATTTGTCATGTCTGGCACTGATTCTTCACCTTCTCCCTCTTCCTTGCCTCCTTCCATTCTCACATTTCAACATGCTCTAGTCTCTTCTATCTTAAAAGCAAAAACAAGTAAACAAAACCTAACCTCTCCCACTCCCCATAGATGCCTTGAGCCACAGCCTCCACCTCTCACTTTGCAATGAAACTTCTCAGCAGAGCTCCCTGCGAGCCAGTCCCGTTGCCTCCTGTCTACTTACTTCTCAGCTCATTCCCATGTCATTCCCTCCACCTGCCCTTACAGTGCCTCACATGGCCGCACTACCTCCAGTCTAAGCTCTTCGGTTTTTTTAATTGACCTCTTGGCAGCTTTGCCACAGGTGACCTTCTGAGAACACTGCTGTCCCTCAGGCCCAGGAACACCAAACTATTCCTCAGTGTCTGGGGCTGACTCGGCCATCTCGCCCCAGCCTATTGATGCTGGAATCTTCCAGGCTGTGTTTCAGGCCCTCTTCTTTTCTTATTCTGCCTCCTTCTTAGATGCTTTTGTCTATTCCTACAGATTCAGCTCCATCTCCATACCCATGTTCCTAGATATCACCCCGTGAATGTCTCGTAGCACCTCATGCTCAACATGAACCAAACTAAATTACCTCCTCACTTCCTACACCTCCTCCTTCTGTGCACACAGTGAACCCAGCTCTTCAACAGTCTCTCATTGTGAAATCTGCATCCCCATGCAGCCAGGTATTTAAGTCAAATTTGGCAAACACTCTTAATATTTTCCTTTCTTTCATTCCTCACATCTCACATCAAAAAATCAATTATGATTCCTGTCCACTCTATCTACTAGATTTTTTTTTCAGATCTCTTTTCCTTTTTTCTTCCCACTGCCCCCGACCATCAATCTAAGCTACCACCATCTTTTGCCCACCCCTCTCCATTCCAGCAGAGAAATATTTTTAAATGTTGATTTTACCCATGTCATATCCCACATTTAAAATCCCATGCTAATACAGTTCTTTGGGTAAAATCCAGAATCCTCAAAGAGTCCTAAACTTGTCATCTTCATCTGGCCCTGTGCTACCTCTCCAACCTTGTCTCACACCACTGTTACCTTTCCTTCTCAAAAACCCATGTTTGAAAGTGGGTAAACTAATTGAGCTTCTGTGGTGTGCCAGGCGGCATGTGGATTTCAAAGCTGTATCAGTCACCATATCTGCCTGTATCAAGGAATTTATAGTCATGGGGAAGGAGGACCCAGCTATGACAATTAGTGTAAAGTAAAATGTGATAAACAGCATTAAAAAATGTACATACGGGGGAGTTCAGAGGAGGAGGTGAGTGGAAATACAATGCACAGGGAAGGCTGCAGAGATTTGATCTGTGCAGGCACCATGTAAGATGAGGAGGCCTGGGCTGTAACCCAGATGGCATGGGAAGACCAAGAGTTTAGAGAAGAACCAATGAAAGCAGGAGGCATATCAGCTATGTCAGGCTGATCAGGAGAGAAATGGTATCGAGAAAGAAGTGTGTATTCAGTGTCAACCACTGCAGACGCCCAGGAAACATAGGCACTTAAATTTGACAACCAGAGGTCATTGTAGATCTTTGAGAAAGTCGTTTGTATAAGTGGCTAATGGTTGAAACCAAAAGACAATGGAAAAAGCAGCTCATGAGAACATGAAGACTCACTGTAATATTCCATTACTTCAAGAAGGTCGGTAACAAGGGAAAAAACCATGGCAAGAAGCAGCTTGAAAATGTAGTATTAATCATCACAGCTAGGACCAGGCAGGCAAATTGCCAACTGGAGTTAGGTTAGGTCAAAATAGAATCTCACACCATAGACACTTGGCAGGAAGCCAGGGAGAGGAGGGCATTTCAAAAGGAGTTGGGGCAGGGGGTAGGTGCTGTTTACATCCTAGGCTCACCTGGTGAGCCTGTCCCCAGTCCGTGGGAGCAGCCTCAGGGACCAACAGGAGGCAGGGGCACCCAGCCCTGCTCTCAGCACTAGCTGTAAAAAGTGCAGAACAATGGAAGCTGGTTGTAAAACTTAAGCAGATCAGACACTATAAAATACTTTGTAATGCGCCATTGAGGCGACCAAATAAGAGGCTTGAATAAATTTATATTCCAATTGCTAAACATTACAGTCAATTTAAAAACCCACAAAAGTTTTGCTGAACAACTGTATAAATTAGAATAGATCTGTCGCATTGTACAGTACCTAATAGACTGAGACATAAAACAATCGCAGCTAACTCCCTCTCACCTGTTAAATCATCTTGAAATAGATCTGCTGGCTCAACTCTCGATTTTTTTTCCTTTCAAAAAACACTGTAAGGTAATTCTCCAGTTAATGTGAATTTTATTTATTATTTATTTGCATTTTTTCCCACTCAAAACAGAAAGTACTAAAAGCTGACAGGGCCACAAATGTATTGTATCTGAGCCTGCCTTCCTCCCTGGAAGCTCTCCATCCATCTTCTGGGATGTTTCTCTTCCACTGATCTATAGTAGAATTATCAGCTGGTGGCTATTTTGTAGAAGTTGAAATCAACGCACACACACATACAGTCACACAATACATATGCATGCACACATACCTGTATGGGTGTGTGTGCACACACATATGCGCACAGAGAAGCAATGCAACTTAAAGAAAAATAAACTAGGCCCAGAGCCAAAGAAAGCAAATTCTGTGTTTCTCTCATAAACATGCTGTGAGAGTGTGGGCAGACTCCCTTTCCCACTGTTCCTGGGTTCCCATCCCACACCATTTGATTAGCTACCAATTGCAGAACACACATTGAACAATACAGACATAAGGAAGAATACTCTTTCCCTCAGTTATGCATCGACATTTAAAACTCAGGTGTTGAACAGCAGAGCAAAAACAAAACCCAAAAAACAACCAAACAAAAAACAATGCTTTTGCAATTCTCACGACCAACCTGTAAGACAGAAACAAGAATTATCTCCACTTTTCAGACATGGTAACTGGGATATAAAAAGGTTAAGGAATTTGCTCAATATCATCTAGCTAATAAGTGGCAGCCCTGGGATTTGAACTCAGATTTCCATGAGCATGCCATAGAGAAGACAGCTGTAGTGCAGACAACTCAGGAACAGACAGGAAACTAACTCTCTTTTCCCATAATCTATTTGAGGAAGATGGTTCCGAGCTGGGAAGAGGTTGCAAGTGGGTTACTTGGGTGTTTCTCCTACTCAGTATTAGAAACTTGGGTAGGGGTGCTTCATCTTTCCATTCCCGTAGCCTAGTCAAAATTCTGTGTTCAAGTAAAGCCAGATTATTCTACAGATAGACCATTAAATCTTGAAGAACGTGCAAGAAGAGAAAAGAAGTTCGTCTGAGCCTTATGTGATATTGAATCTCTTCTATCCTTACTGTTAAGTGAAAAATTCCTTTGGAGTTCCTTATTTCAAATCCCTGCCTTCCTCCATCCCCCATCAAAAGGGATGCATCGAGTTTATCTTTAAGCTTTAAGCTTGTAGTCTTTTATCTTTGTAGTCTTTAAGCTTGACTACAGAACCAACTTATGAAATGACTGCTCTTGAATCACAAACCCATCCCTGGGCCAGTACGGTGAAGGGAGGAGGAGAGGAAGAGAAGGTCTTCTCACACCTCGGCAGACACAGCCACCCGGGCGGCAGGAGCTGCAGTCAAGCGGTGGGTTCCCCTCAGAAGTGGAGAGGGGGTGTGGGAGGATGCTGAAGCGGACAGGGTGACTTATCTAATTGAGAGGTGAAATAAGTTGCCTGGGTGTTTCAATTTACTTTCCTTACTGTGTGGATAAGGAAATCTGGGCCCAGGAAGTAAAAAGACTTGCCCAAGGTGACCCAACTTCACTGTGGCTGAACTAGGACTAAAATGCAACTCTTGTCTCCTGGTTCAGTGTTCTAGCTTCCAAAAATGAGTTAACTGCCCGAGAAGGCAAGGAAGAAAACGCCTAAGGACAATGCTCAGCAGCACGTAATCATGTGAGGAGGAAAGGTAAAGGTGGCCCAAGTGTGTCCATGATGGATAAAGATAAAAGCTGGGCCAACCCCCTTCAGATTCAGCCCTATGCTTAAAAGAAAAAAAAAAAAAAAAAAACTGAGTGGTGGGGGTGAGGGGTTGGGTTGTAGGACAGGACATAAGTATATATGCTGGGGGCAGAGGTGGGGGTAATAAATAGTGTGGATGGGAATAACTGCCAAATGCAAAGTAATTGAAGTAATTGTAAGGTATGTGTCCCCCAATTTACAAATCAAATACTTTCATTGATGTCATTACTAAAAAATGCTCACTTCCACCTGTTTTCCCAGCACTTTGGGAGGCCAAGGTGGGTGGATCACCTGAAGTCAGGAGTTCGAGACTAGCCTGACCAACATGGTGAAACCTCGTCTCTACTAAAAATACAAAAAATTAGCCAGGCGTGGTGGCATGCGCCTGTAATCCCAGCTACTTGGGAGGCTGAAGCAGGGGAATTGCTTGAACCTGGGAGGCGGAGGTTGTGGTGAGCCGGCATCGCACCGCTGCACTCCAGCCTGGGCGCCTGAGCAAGACTCCATCTCAAAAACAAAAAAAAAGCAAAAAAAAACAAAAAACAAAAAACAAAACTCCTTAAAAGCTAACTCCATAAAGGCTTCAAAGGCCCATTAATAGAAAATGAGAGTTGGAATCTCATCTCCTCTGTGCCACTTAGGGACAACACATTCATGTTTGATTTATTGCAACTTCCCACCTGTGCTTGCCTCTGGAAGCTGGGAGAAGTTGCTAATCTGAAGGCCATTTTCTCTCCTTTAAATGGCTGCAGCACATTCCCAACCTGCCCAACTGCTGGGAGCTCTGGACATTTTCATGGATTTATTTATTTGAAGTTAACAGAACTTTCCAGTTACCTCAGGACAGGACAAGATGAACGTCAGCTACAAAGACTGGCTTGTAGGTTCTGGGTGAGATCTCCCACAGGAGATGAGAGGGAGTTCTCAGCACAGGCGGATCGAAGCTTCCACAAGTGTCTCCACAGACAGAGGGCAATCCAGGCCAGGATGACCTTCAGCAACCGGAAGGCCCAACATTTGGTGCCTGGCTTTTTTGCAGGTGGATGGAGCTCATGCCGTGGCACAACATTCAGAAAGCCAAGGGAGCAGCAGGCAGCCATCACTGAGGACAGGACTAGGCCAGCGAGGAGGCAGCCGCCATGGGGAAGCTCAGGGAAGAACTCCAGGCCCTGGATGGGTATCCAGCCACAAGCCAGGGCCCCAGGCAGAAAAACTCAGGGGCTCAGGTCCAAGAGTCAGGTCCTCTTTGTACCCACAGGCTAGTTCTAGGTGTGAGCCCTTCCCGAGCAGCCTCAAACTTCTTTCCTCTATCTGCCCACAGACTTCTCACCTAAGATGTTCCACCAGTACAATGCAACATGTCAAAATGGAACTCAGCCTCCTCCCTTCAAAACAAGCTCTGTCTTCTTCAAAACGAGCTCTGTTTTCTTTGAGTCCTTCATCAGACAATGGCACCTCCATCCACACAAGCAGGCAAATAAGAATTCTCAAAATAACCCCAACTCCCCTCCATTCCTCACTCTTTGGGCTTAATTGGTCCCAGCCCTACAACTTCAGATCCATCCCATCCTCCACTGTCTCCGGTCGAGTCCTCGCCATCTCTTAAACTCCTGTAACAGTTTCCTAATTGGTCTCCCTGGCTCTGGCAGTCCCCTTCCAAAGCATCCTCCAGACTGCCTCCAGAAACCCAATCTGATCACGTTCATTCTCCTACTTTGTAAACTTCAAGACGTTAAAATATAAACCACATAGCATGGATTTGAAGGTCCTTATACTCTTGTTCATACCATTTTCCATTTGCCAGCCTAGCAAACTCCTACTCATCTCAAACACCCAAATCAAATGTCAACTTTTCCATGAGACTGTCCCCGGTTATCTCTCCCTCCACTGCTCTTCTTGGCGTAATTAATTCCATTCTCTTCTATAGGCCCTTTGTGCTTCTACTGCGACATTCAAAACACGGGGTTATTATTATTCATCTATCCCTTGCTTCCTCCGTGAAACAGTAAGTGCATTGAACACAGGCATTGTTTTTTGTATACCCAGTTTTTGATGGGGTATCAATGTAGGGACTCGATCGTCCCACAGGGAACAGCAGGCAACTAGGATGCTGTTCTGCTCCTCAGATGAAAGGTGAATACTCCCTAGGAAACTGACACTCTGGTAATTGCTCCTTTTGGATAAATTTTCCAAATTTAGTATAAATTGGAAACTCAGAACCCTAAGTCAATCACTAAGAAGAATTTTTGTTTTTTACCTGAAACCCTGCTTCACAGCTGACCTGGGTTTCCTAAAAGTCCCTTTTGTACTGGGTATACAAAACAATGCCTGTCTCCAACATAGTAGGTGTTCAGTAAACATTCAATTGATTCAGGCAAGTGCCTAGTTATTAAAGGCAATAGACATGAGTTGATGTTGACTACTGATCTAGAACCTTTACATGCCTCTTACATGATATTGGAAATGGTCCTACAAAGCAAGCAAGTATTTAGGTAAATTAGACTTAGTTTTGCTTGCCTTTCTCAGAGAATTGTACTCTGTCTACAGTCCCAGCTGACTTAAGAGGCTAGAAACCTAACATGCACATGAAAAAATGCTGAATATCACTAATCAGAGAAATGTAAACTAAAACCACAGTAAGATACTATCTCATACCAGTCAGAATAACTAGTATTAAAAAGTCTGAAAACAACAGATGTTGGCAACAAGGCGAAGAAAAGGGAACAGTTATACACTGCTGGTGAGAATACAAATTAGTGCCACTTTTATTGGAAAACAGTACGGTGATTTCCCAAAGAACTAAAAATGGAACTAGAATCCAGCAATCCTACTGCTGGGTATCTACCCCAAGGGAAAGAAATCATATCAAAAAGATACCTGTGCTCATATGTTTATCATATTCGCAATACTGTGAGCACTATTCACAATAGCAAAGACATGGAATCAACCTGAGTGTTCATCCATCACACACATGCCGTGGAATACTTCTCAGCCATAAAAAATAAATCAATAAATAAAATGCCTTTTGCAGCAACATGGGTGGAGCTGGAGGCCGTTATCCTCGATGAAATAACTCAGGAGCGAAAAGTCAAATACTACATGTCCTCACATATAAGTGAGAGCTAAATAGTGAGTATACATGGATGTACAGAATGGAATCATTGACATTGGAGACTCCAAAAGGTGGGAGGGTAGGAGGGGGATGAAGGTTGAAAAATTACCTATTGGGTACAACTTTCACCATTCAGATGATGGGTTCACTAAGAGCCCCAACCTCACTGCTCCACAATACAAGCATGTTAAGAAATCTGCACTTGTACCCCCTAAATATATGTATTTTAAATTTTTGTTTAAAAAAAACCTATAGTCCAGGTTTATGCCATGTGACCCTATGCCTTTTGACAATAGCTGGTTGGACCAGAAACTGATCACCAACCATATATTCTGGAAACGAATTCTCAAAATTCAAAAGACTATATAGCACCAATGCCAGCATTGACTTTCTATCAAGCCAAAGCTACAGATAAGAAAGTTAGGACAGAGCTCATGATAATAATAAATGATGATGATACAATAATAGCTAACATATCTAACACTTTCTGCATGCCATATTGTGCTAAATGATTTTTATCTAATTTCATCCTTACAACAAATCTGTGAAATAGCTATCTCAACGTCCTTTTTGTTAGTTCTCCTCCTGCTCCTTATTTTTAACTTAAATCAGAGTTGGTTTCTATTGCTTACAATAAAGAACTCTAACTAGTACAATTACACTCTCCATTTCACAGATGGGACATCAAACTTAAGACAGTAGAACTTTCCCAATTCATACAGGTAGAAACAGAGAGGTCTAGAAGTGAAATCTAGTCCCCCCACCTCCAGAACCTGTGCACTTAATGATTTATTATCATTGGTAGCTCCAGTTTCCATTAGGCCTTTCTGTATGCTATTTTTGCAATATCTGTATCCTTTACTGAAGGTAGCCTATAAGCTCTCTTTACATTGCTCTATTCAAAATGAAATAAAGAAGGAAGAACCAGACAGGAGGTCATGAAAGCAGGTAGTCAAGTGACTGCAGCTGTGGGGAGAAGAATGCTGCCAAACCTGGGAACCAAGCAGAAAGGGACTCTCTACACCCTCACGGTTAGGGGTCAAGTCTGTCCAGCTACTGTGGTTCTGACAGGCCTACATAATTACGGAAAAGCAATCAGAATCTCTCCATGTCCTCATTAGGTTGAGATGGGCAAGGAACAAATGCTCTGCTTCTTGTCTCTCTCTGCTCATGGAGCAGAGCATTGGTTCCTTTTTACATCCAAAGCCTCCTGGACAGCATCAGGACACTGAATCCTGGGACTCCATTATGCTACAGGAAAACAGGAAGAAAGGCTGCTGTTCTACCCCTTGGATGAAAAGTGAATGTTCCCTAGGAAACGGACACTCTGGTAATTGCTCCATTTGGATACAGTTTCCAAATCTAGTATCTATAGATTCAGAACTCTAAGTCAATCACTAAGAAGCATTTTTGGTTTTTCACCTGAAACGCTCCTTCGCAGCTGATCTGGGTTTCCTAACAGTGCCTTTTGCATGAATGACCTCAAAGCTGCCACAGAGGGAGCCACGGTACCAGCAGGGCTGCTCTCCCCTTTGCTAGCTGTGCTCTGCTCCTGGCTCATAGAAAATCCCCAAGGATGTGGGAACACTTGGGAGGCCTCTGAGCAAGGCTGTGATTCAGGGCATAGGAGGAAGTCATCACTAGAGGGCCCCCACTGAGCTCCCTTGCCTGCCCAGCAGGGACACCCTTAGACAGGGGCTTCAGGAATTCAGCCACACAGGAAAACTAGAATGAGACCAGAGCTTGGATTGGAGTTGTTGCTCTTGAGTTTTTCTATTACACAAACAAACCTTAGAGGCTGAAACAAACCTTGCGAATCTTCCTCTATCCCAGGTTGAGTCCTATACCCTTCTTCTATGAGTCCACACCTGGTGCTGACAATCACAATACTTACCACTCCATTTATGGCAAAGAAATGGAAAATAAGCTTGCTGCATTTTCAGGACTCTGCTACGTGATTTCTATGTATTATTATTTTAATTTTTACTTTTTTAGAGATAGGCTGTCACCCAGGCTGGAGTGCAGTGGTGCAATCAGAGCTTACTGCAGCCTCCAACTCCTGGGCTCAAGCGATGCTCCCACCTCAGCCTCCGAAGTAGCTAGGAATACAGGTGCACAGCACCATGCCTGGCCTATTAATTCATTCAATGCTTACAACCATCCTAAGAGGTAACTATTATTATCCCCATTCTACATATGAAGAATCTAAGATTAAGGAAAATTAAGTAACGTGTCCATGGTTATAGCCAATAAGGAATGAGATTGGAAAACGAATTCAGGCTGTCTGATTCAGGAGCCTAACTTTTTTTTTTTTTTTTTGAGACGGAGCTTTGCTCTTGTTGCCCAGGCTGGAGTGCAATGGCAGGATCTCGGCTCACCACAACCTCCACCTCCTGGGTTCAAGCAATTCTCCTGCCTCAGCCTCCAGAGTAGCTGGGATTACAGGCATGCGCCACCACGTCCAGCTAATTTTGTATTTTTTGTAGAGACGGAGTTTCTACAAAAATGTTGGTCAGGCTGGTCTTCATGTTGGTCAGGCTGGTCTTGAACTCCCAACCTCAGGTGAACCACCCACCTCGGCCTCCCAAAGTGCTGGATTACAGGTGTGAGACACCGTGCCTGGCCAGGAGCCTAACTTCTAACCATTAAACCATACAGGCTGCATTTGTTAGCCCATATAGTTCTATTATGTTATTACATTGCCCAAGAGCTATCCCAGACATTAAGAAATTGCCCGGCCGGGCACAGTGGCTCACGCCTGTAATCCCAGCATTTTGGGAGGCCGAGGTAGGCGGATCACGAGGTCAGGAGATCGAGACCATCCTGGCTAACATGGTGAACCCCGTCTCTACTAAAATTACAAAGAAAAATTAGCCAGGCGTGGTGGCGGGCTCCTGTAGTCCCTGCTACTGGGGAGGCTGAGGCAGGAGAATGTCGTAAACCCGGGAGGCGGAGCTTGCAGTGAGCCGGGATCACGCCACTGCACTCCAGCCTGGGCGACAGAGCGAGACTCCGTCTCAAAAAAAAAAAAAAGAAAAGAAAAGAAAAGAAATTGCCCTTAGGCTGGAGGTGGAGAGTAAAGAAACAAGATAGACAATTATTATGTAAGAAATAATATACAAAAGTATAGAAAAGTTGAGGTACATAATCCTGTCTTGTGGTCAAGGTAAACTCCCCGTGAGGAGGTCGTAGTCCGACGAGAACAGGGTCAGCAGTATTTATGAGGAAGAGCAAACAGCATTCCCCAAGTCCCAGGGAGGAGAGGCTCACGCAGTCTGCTCAAGGATCCATGTGCACACGCTCGCCGGGGCTGGAATGGAGAAGGAAGCAAGGCTGGGGAGCCAGGAGACCAGGCAGGGACCCAGAAGCCGGAGCAGGAAGAGCTGGGCCTCCACAATGGGGCAGTGAGGACCTAAGTAGGAGTGCCCTGACCAGGTTTGTACTTTAAAACCATGCCTGTGGCTTCTGTGAAAAGAATGGATTGGAGGGAGAGGAAAGAAGGATGCCTAAAACCCAGTGAGGAGTCTACTGGGGTAATCTAGTGCAAAACAGTAGGAGGCACAGCACAGAAGTGGATGGGACGCAGACAGAGTAACGTGATAGAGACACAGAATAAACAAAATGCCTGGACTAACTGGGTAAGAGAGTAACTGAGGAATCAAGGATAGCTCCTGGTTTCAGCCTCAGATGACTGAGTGGATGGTGGTGCTGCTTTTGCTGGAATAGAGTCAGAGAGGATGAACAGAGGTAGTAGTAGAGTCAGAGCAGATGAACAGGGGTGAATGTAGTAAGAGTCCAGGGTGGAGTCCCGAGGCTGAAGTGGCTGTCAGCGACTCAGTGGACACAGTCAGAGGGCAACTGGGTACACACGGGACTTTAACCGCACAGGTGTTGGTTTTGTCTGTCCCCACTTTGATTGCTAATCATCGAGGGGCAGGGACAATCTGTTTTTTATTCTCACTGACTAGATCACGGAGCCACTTATCAAATGCTGGATGAGTGAATACATGATACATGCATCTGATACATGAACAGATGGGAGGAGGAGTCCCTGGGGAGTGGAGGGGAGGGTATGGAGAGAGAGAAGGACAGGAGGAACAAACACCAGAACAGCAGCAAGAGGGCATGGAAAAAAGGTAGATGGTGTTGAGTCTGAAACAACCCTGATTAGTAAAAGGAATAAATTTGGTAAGAGTTAGAAAGTAAGTTTTTTTTTCCCCCAAAGTTTAAAAGCTAGAAAAAAATGAAATCAAAAGACCTGATATTGGTAGAGTGTTAAAGTGACACAGTTGTGTGACAAGAATATATTTCTCTCCCACATTTAGTGAAAATGTGTCAGAAAGAACAAAGCAATATCACTGGCAATAATAGAAACAGAGCATTTAAATAAAGTCGCTATCAGAGCTGAGACCAGCTGCCTGTGAGCCTATGAAATGATCCCCTCCCTCCACGCTCAGGCTGCATTTGCCTATCAAATACTGAGTCCCTTAAGGACCCATCTAGAATGTCTCAACTCTGCAGGTTTTTGTTTGGATTGTCTCTGAAGCTATTAATACTTTCTAACAGCCAATAGTATAGTCACTCCACTCATCTTTAGAAACTTTGGAAGAAGTAAGGTTTAGAAATATTAGATTAGTGCAAAAGCAATTGCAGTTTCACTATTAATAACAGTTCAGCGTTTGGGAAGAGATGGGAGAATGGGGATGCAAAACACGACGACCCCAGCGATACAGGGCAAGAAAGGAAGCCCACGAAGGTATGGAGTCCACGAAGGCATGGAGTCCACGAAGGGAGAAGAGCACAAGAGCAGGTGATGGGTTTCAGGTACAAATAATTTAAGGCCGTCTTTTGCCCTCATTTTTATTGGGAGGAAAATTAGAGCCCAGAGATCTAGATTTGTTATTTCTGTATTTGAAACTCTCCAAAGTGTCCCCAGTGCCCTTGATATGAACGCTAGCCTTTGAGCCCTTCCCCCACAGCTCCCCATGATCTGCTTCTTGCCTCTGCTTATCCAGGGCTGAAACTAAGACCAAGCCATACTTTTGGGGCTTAGGGGAGGAGAGAGAGGTGGGTTTGAAGGCTATTCCAGTTTTCTATTGCTATGTAATGAATTACCACAAATTTAGCAGCTTAAAACAACACACATTTATTATCTCACAATTTCTGTGGATCAGGAATACCTTAGGATCTCACAAGCCTGCAACCAAGGTGCCGGCCCGCATCGGGATCTCATCTGCAGGTTCGAATGGGGAAGCATCTACTTTCCCATACTCATGGTTATTGGAAGCATTCAGTTCCTGGAGGCCACAGGATTCCTGGCAGCTTGCTTATTCAAAGCCAGGAATAGAGCCTCCAGCAAGAGGGATGCTACATTCTTATGTGATCACATGTATCCCATTGCCTTTGCCATAGTCCATTGGTTACAATCAAGACACAGGTGCTGCCTACACTCAAGAGGAGGGCGTTATACAGGAGGTGTGAACACCAGGAGATGGAGATCACAGGGGCTTGTTTAAAGTCATAGTAATAAACTTCCTAAGGGTTAGAATATAAGTCCTTTTCCCCAAACAGTTTAAAAATTTGAAAAAAAAAGAATAAAGATTGATAAAGTGAAGTGGTACAATTGTGTAACAATATATTGCTCTCACATATTTAGTGAAAATATATCAGTAAGAACAATGCATATCAATGGCAATAAACAAAAGATAATTTAAATCAAGTAGCTATCAGAGCTGAGATCAGCTGCCTGTGTGCCCACAGGGGCTATGGCCTGCAGCCTACCTGGGGCACTGAAGCTCTAGAGAGTTCTTCCCACCAGTGAGGGGTGGGGTGGAAAGAGAAGATGGACAGTATCAATTTCCAACACCAACATTAATCACAATGTTTTAAAGATTATTTTCTCTCTTTCTAGAAAGTCTTTGGAAGGAAATTTTATATATATATACACACATATACACACACACATATACACACACATATATTCACACACACACACACACATATATATATATATATATATATTTTTTTTTGAGACAGAATCTTGCTCTGTCGCCCAAGCTGGAGTACAGTGGCATGATCTTGGCTCACTGCAACCTCCGCCTCCCAGGTTCAAGCAATTCTCCTGTCTCAGCCTCCCGAGCAGCTGGGATTACAGGCGCCCAGCACCACACCCAGCAAATTTTTTATTTTTAGTAGAGACAGGGTTTCACCATGTTTGCCAGGCTGGTCTTGAACTCCTGACCTCAGGTGATCCACCCGCCTCAGCCTCTCAAAGTGCTGGGATTACAGGCGTTAGCCACCGCGCCCAGCCTGGGAAATTCTATATTTTTATACAAAATCTAGTATGCCTAGCTCACAGCATTCCCACAATATGAATTTGTGACTAAATAAACAGACTGGATTCTGGAAGTACAGTTGTCATTAACAAAACCTATGTAGGTTCCCTGAATCCCAATATAGTTTTTCTATGCACTTGTTCTTAACATGGAGTTTCTCTTTTACAAGTTCTGTCGAAACTCTTGTAATTGTTTTGCGCATCTCAATCCTTGGATATAAGCATAGCTTTTCAACATAAGCTCAGAAGCCATATCTTTTGTATGTTAAACACTCCTACCTATAAAGTGATATTACAGTTAATGTTTATTTTTTATAAACGAACATGTCAGGGGCCAAGTTTTGCAAATATTATCTAGAAGCCTCTATGCCACAGGGAAGTGAGAAGGCTCGTGGAGACACTATTTCACAGATTTGGTCAAAGTGTAAATCAAGTGGAGAGGGGAGGAGGAAAGGTGGGACTTTTACTCCAGCTTGCTAGCTCATTCACACTTTCCTTGGTGATTTATGTGGTTTTAGACCACCACCTAACTTCCCAATGAGGAGACATATGTGAAAGCGTTTGCAATGCGCAATGAAAAGCTATGCTATACAGATAGCCTCCTGAGCTACCATTCTCAGATGCAAAATAAGTGGAGAGAAAATCCAGACTTGACCTTCCACACTGGATGTTTAATACATTAAATCTTCCGCCCAAACGTTTAATGTGTTGTTTCCTTCTGGGCATGTGCCAATTAAACATCTATTACATAGAACCCATGTAATGCCAATTGGTTCAGTCCCATTGCTACCTTAGAAATCAATAGATTAATATAGTTTGCTAGAGTGTCAGGTAGTGAGCAGCAGCATATGCAGTTGCATGACACGTCTTACAAATTTAAAAAGGCTTATAAACCATTATGCTTCTGTGGCTCCTGGGAAATCAAGCAAATTGAAAACTTGCATTCACGTGTGGCAGAAATAGTCTCTGTGTGTACCAAATTCCATCTAAAACTAAAAAGACTCTCAATGCTCTTCCCCATTCCAGAGTTCTAGCAAAATAAGGTATTTCTTCACATTTTGTTAAGGTACACAAAGCAAAAAACTTTGCCCACATAAAGTTTACAGTCTAGAAGGAGAGACGTAAGATACTCTGCTAACTAGATTTTGAGCAATGTGGAATGTTAAATGTGATGGTAGGCTGGAAAATGTCCCCCCAATCTATCCACTTCCTAATCTCTGCAACCTGTGAATATTTCGTTATATGGCAAAAAGAGACTGCAGATGGGATTAACTAAAGGATCTTGAATAGGAGTTCATCCTGGTGGACGTTGAAGACAATGGCACGTATAAGGATACACGTTATCCTTATCGGGGGAGGTCACGGGATATTTGGCACACACGGAAGAGATGGCAGTATGACCACAGAGACAGAGTAACACAGCCACAAGTCATGGATTGCTGGCAGCCACCAAAAACTGGAAGACACAAGGAAGGAAATCTTCCGTAGAGCCTCGAGTGGGAGCGTGGTCCTGCCCATACTTAGAGAAACTGATTTTGAACTTCTGGCATCCATAACTGTGAGAGCATAAATTCATGTTGTCTTAAGCCACCAAGTTCATGGTGATTTGTTACAGCAGCCATGGGAAACTAATGCAAGTACTGTTAAGAAAATAATGGAGGGAGAGAGAGGGGCAGCTGTGCTGCATGGGAATAGCCAGGGAGAGTGTCTGAGGAGATGGCATGAGTGCTCACAGCTAACAGCAGGGAAATGGCCAAGTAAGAAGACTGAGAATTGACTACTGGTTTTGGTAAAAGGAAGCTGTGACTCTCCTTGATAGAGACGATTTCAGTGGAAAGGTAAGACCTATTTGGAATAGGTTCAATAGAGAATAAAAGATGAACCAGAAACAGAATTGAAAACACTTTTGTGTAGTTTTACTCAGAGAGGAGGGCCGAGAAAAGGGACAGTAACTGGAGATAAACACTGGGTCAAAAGCCTATTTACATCCTGTGTTTAATTTAATTCTCACAATGATCCTGAAAGATCCTGCTCCATCTAGACTAAGGCTTACAGGGGTTCTGTGACCTGCCTAGAAGTCATATAGAAGGAAAGAAACCAAGCAAAACGTCCAACTAGTTTTCTTTTAAACTGTTAGTACAAAATTCTTTCTGCTATAATAGTGAAAAAGCTAAAGTGGTTTATACCTGGATGAAGGTAATCTGTGCGTGGGTAGATCACTGTGACCCCTGAGCCACTGTAAACCACAGAGACTCAGGCTCGCAGCACCAGCTCCACCTCTGGAAGTCCCAGTGGGGACACATGAGAAACATTCTCAACCAGTAACTTGGTCAGTAAATAGAGGCTCAAAGAATGAATGAAAAAAGATTCTATCTTCATAGACTGCATGAGAACTGCAAGAATTCTTAGTGAAGACAATGTTGCTGGTTCATGATGAAAAAAGAAAATGTTTTGATTATAAATGTTAACTGACTAGACAGAATAGACAAGTGAAAGATGTGTAGCATGTTTCAATGTTAAACAACAGTGACTGTTTTCAGAGGACCTCCCATACAGCTAGACTGAAGAGAAATGAGAGTATTAATTTAACAGTGAAATCAATCACAAACATCAACATCCAGTGGGTGTTTTCATCACTTTGCCTTTGAATTCAGCTGGATTGGCAGGATTCTGAAGTCATCCTTGAAACCCTGAAGGCTCATAGTAAGCACTTAGGGCTCATATTTCACAGTTGATCTTTATGAAGTGTGGATGACAGTTCCTTCTTCCCAGGGTTGTTGGATTAAATAAGATAAATATGTACAGACAGTCCCCTACTTACAGTGGTTCAATTTAGGATTTTTCAACTTTACAATGACAAAAAAGTGATACACATTTAGGGGAAAGGGGTACGATATTCTGGTGATACTGGGCAGCCAAGCCACAGCTCCCCATCCATTCCACAATCACCAGGGCAAACAACCGACACTCTGCAGTGTCCTGTGTTACCAGATTATGTTGCCCAACGGTAAGACAATTTAAATGTTCTGAGCATGCTTAAGGCAGACTAGATTAAGCAATAATGTTCAGTAGGTACATTAAATGCATTTTCCGCTTACAATATTTTCAGCTCACGATGGGTTTATTGGGATGAAACCCCCACTTTAAGGCACATTTTTATAGACCTTAGGCCATCACCTGTCCAAGGGAGGCCAACACTTACATAACATCCTCATCTTCCTCCTTCTCATCAGCCACAAGCCACAGGCCCTCTGAGATCTGGCTCTGCCCATTCCTGCAACCTCATTTCCACCCACTCTTCCTCCTGCCCATTATGCTCCAGCTTCACTTACCTTCTCTTCTGTGCCTTGAACACACCCTGCTTGCTGTCACCCAGGGACTTCTGTTCAAGCTAGAAAGCTCTCCCTCCAGATCTTGGCAGGAAGGATTCTCTCTCCATTCAGGTCTGAAGTCAAATACTACCCTCCCAAAGATACATTTTACAACTACCATATTTAACTGCCTCCTATTGGTCCATCTTACATCACAGCACCCTATTTCATTTTCTTCATAGCACTCGTTTTCTAGAATGATCTTATTAATCTGTGTCCTGTCTCTCCCCGTGGATGGTAAAGACCTGGTCTGTCATATTTCTTCCTTCTCTTCTGGCACCTGGAACAGTACCTGGCACAGAGTAGTAGTAAGTAGTCAATATTTGATGGAGTGGATCATGACACATGAAGCATGCACACACAACTACTCCATGCATAGGGATTCTAGGTATAAGTATTACATATATATGAATGTAAATCAGTTGGGAAGACGACAGTAAGCCCCAAGTCAGATGGCTTTGGTTTAACCGCAGCTCTGCCCGCCCCCTGGGCTGCGTGATTATAGGTAAGATATCTAGGTTCTCCATCCCGTTTCCCTCTCTGTGAATGGAATGTGATCAAGAACTCCCTGGTATCATGAGCAGTGAATGAAGTGCTCCAAGTCAAGCCCTCAAGATAATGCTAGATATAACATAGGAAGCTCTTAATAACTGTAAACGTATATGTCTTTTTGAACAAAATCATTATGATATAATACACACTGTAAAAAACCCCACCCCTTCTTAGCAAGCTGCCATGATTGTTAGTAACACCTTTTAAAATATTTTACCCTGTTTAAATACATACCCTAGGATACCCAGTTTCAAAGAAAAACAGTCATTAGGGCCCTGAGGTTTACCAAAGTTGAAGGTTATATCTAGTCTTACACAAATAATTCTTTAGATAACGTTTCAAATTTGGGTTATGAAAATTAGGAGTAATAAAGATACATCCAAAATATTGTGAAAACCCACCCATTGAGAACTACTTAGCAGAAAAGATCAATGAGCCCCAAGCCCCAGTGGTCTGACTGCCCACCCAACTCTTCTGTCTAGCAAGTTGCACAAAGTCAAGATCTTTTATGAATGTCTCTCCTCCTGAGTTTTTTTCAAACTCAAACTGTGAGCTACAGGCCAGGTCCTGGCCACCACTTCTCCAAGTCAGAGAAAATGCTCTAAAAGTTTAAAAGGAGATCAAACAGCTGTTTTCAAGAGAATTGAAACTGTTCCCAACCCTCAGGACCTGGGCATTCAGTTGCAGTCCTGGCATGCAGAGGAAAATGCCCCGATGGAAACTATCAGAGAATCATCCTATGTGGAGCTCCTCATGGATACGAAAGCCAGAACCTTGCAACAGAAATACTTGCACAGAGCCTCAGACAAACCTGTAATGACAGATGAATTTGTCTGTTAAGTGTTTTTCTTTACCTATTAAGTAACTTCAAGTCTTGCTTCTGAAATCATTAGGAAAATCTGCGGGAGACTGGAAAATTCCACCAGCTCATATCTGTCTAGACATACTGTTTTCCCTAGAGTTGTGGTTTCTGCCCAGTGCTCATCATATAGAAGGTGAAGCATAAACATCTCACAGAATCCCTGGGCCTCAGATGAACCAAGGCCCAGAAAAGTGGTACAACTTACCCAAGACAGAACCATGGCTACAAATCAGGCTTCCTGCTTCTGATTCAGTGTTAAGTTCCTTTCAGTAATTAGCAACTGGGGTTTCGTTTTTGGGGGGTTTTTTTTGTTTTGTTTTGTTTTTTTGAGATGGAGTCTTGCTCTGTCGCCCAGGCTGGAGTGTAGTGGTGAGATCTCAGCTCACTGAAACTTCCACTTGCCACGTTCAAGCGATTCTCCTGCCTCAGCCTCCCAAGTAGCTGGGATTATAGGCATGTGCCACCACGCCCGGCTAATTTTTGTATTTTTAGTAGAGGCGGGGTTTCACCATGTTGGCCAGGCTGATCTTGAACTCCTGATCTCAGGTGATCTGTCCACCTCAGCCTCCCAAAGTGCTAGGATTACAGGCATGAGCCACTGTACCTGGCCAGCACTGGGTCTTGGTCCATTTATGATCCACCGGACTAGAGGATGACAGCACAGGAAACCCTCCAGTTCTCAGTCCTGAATCTGCATGTGTCTGTTAAGCCATTGTATCAGGATGACTCAGTCCCAACTCAGGTGAGAAAGAGCAGCACAATGCTAATTTTCTTTAAATCCTTCTGAATGCTCTACTACTGAGCAGTTAGCCTCATAGTTACTGGGGCCTCCTTCCCCTGACCCCCACCCATGATTAGGCTATGTTCTTGGGAGATTCATGCACCACCCAAGCTTTCCAAATGCCCCTCTCAGTATCAATCCACACTGGTTTTCATCAAGATATGACTATCTTTGACAAGGCTGGAAATCCTGACGCCTGGTCTCCAATCTCCCCAAGCTGTCTGTGTCGATCCTTCAGGATCTCTGGAGCAATGAATGCCACAACGCATTGCTCCTGTTCATCATTCATCAACCTGTCAACTGTCCACTGCCTCCCAGGCTGAGGCACCCCACCTCTCCAGCACTCTCTTCTCTCCTCTCACCTCTGGGATTCCCAGCATCTTTTTTTTTTTCAATTATACTTTAAGTTCTGGGATACTTGTACAGAGCATGCATATTTGTTACATGGGTATACATGTGCCATGGCGGTTTGCTGCACCCATCAACCCATCATCTACATTAGGTATTTCTCCTAATGCTATCCCTCCCCCAGCCCCCCACCCCTAGACAGGCTCTGGTATATGATGTTCCCCTCCCTGTGTCCAGGTGTTCTCATTGTTCAACTCCCACTTATGAGTGAGAACATGTGGTGTTTGGTTTTCTGTTAGTGTTAGTTTGCTGAGAATGATGGTTTCCAGCTTCATCCATGTCCCTGCAAAGGACATAAACTCATCCTTTTTATGGCGGCATAGTATTCCATGGTGTACGTGTGCCACATTTTCTTTATCCAGTCTATCATTGATGGGCATTTGGGTTGGTTCCAAGTCTTTGCTATTGTGAATTGTGCCACAATAAACATATGTGTGCATGTGTCTTTATAGAATGATTTATAATCCTTTGGGTATATACGCAAAGGCTTATATACCCAAAGGATTGTCCCAGCATCCTCTTTTCAAGAAGCTTGGCAAATCAAGAAAAGAAAGAAGAGGCACTGACCAAGCAGCTTCTGCTTTGTGGTCCTGTAAAAATACCTCAGGCAGGAAATACTAGGGGTCCAGTTGCCTAGTTAGAATTCAAGAGAAAAATAAAATATTCAGCAAACAAAATTCAAGTGAGTATCTCAAAATATTTCTCTGCTGCACCAGTATAGGTCCTGCTGCCTTTGGCTCCCTGGTGCTATTATATTAAAATGTTTTAAAGAATAATGGGACAGAGCTTTAGCAAGAAACCCAAGACAGCTTGACTTATAGTATTCATCCTTTGTGTATGGGTATGAACACACATACATAACTTTGAAACAATATTTGTGTTTATGCATAAGGAAGATTTTTGAAAAATCTGTTCTCAGAGCTCTTTAGGACTATTTCCCCAAGTAAGGGTAATATTGATTTACTTATAAAATACTGTAAAAATACCAGCATAAACTCCATGCTGTTAGTTTAAGTCTCACTCTGCATGAGTCACTTTAGGTCTCACCATAGAAGCAGTCAGTTGTGCTGGTCAGGAATATACACCCCAGTTTCAGTCAGCTGCACGTTCCATCAAAAAACTGTCTATTCTGGCCGGGCGCAGTGGCTCACACCTGTAATCCCAGCACTTTGGGAGGCCGAGGCGGGTGGATCACGAGGTCAGGAGATGGAGATCATCCTGGCTACCATGGTGAAACCTCGTCTCTACTAAAAATACAGAAAATTAGCCGGGCGCAGTGGCGGGCGCCTGTAGTCCCCGCTACTTGGGAGGCGGAGGCAGGAGAATGGCATGAACCCGGGAGTCGGAGCTTGCAGTGAGCCGAGATCGCACCACCGCACTCCAGCCTGGGTGACAGAGCGAGACTCCATCTCAAAAACAAAACAAAACAAAACCGAAAAAACCTCTCTGCTCCAGAAGTACCTACAAACCCTTTAGTAATCCTTTTCTCATCAACATTAGACACTTTGTCAACAAGGAGTGTTCAAATTGGATTCTCTTTGGGGAAGTATATGGTATTAAATACATGTGCAGTGGCTAAAATATTTACACACATTACCAACCCTTAGATAAATAGGGCTTAAGAATCTAGAACTGTGTTGTCCAAAGTAGTAGCCACTAGCCATATGTGGCTGTTGAGCAGTTGAAATGTAACCTTTGCACATGTTAAAATAATATGTTGTATATACTAGTTTATATAAAATACATATTATTCAAATTATATGTTTGTTATTTTTCAAATATGGCTCATAATTTACAGTTATTGGACAGCACTTATCTTATTACTCATGGAGATGGTGCCCTGGGTTTAAACCCTAAAAGGTCTTGGATTCCACCACCAGTTCAGTGGGTTCTAGGTCCCCAAATAGTTATCTGCCATAGAGTTAAGTAAATCTGGCACCGGAATAGTGTCTTCTTGTTTACCTCAGGCATTATTCAATGTTGTAGGCACTGAGGCAAACACAAGAGTGGTCAAAATAAAATATCGGCCTTTGCAGAGCTTTCAGAAGAGGTGCTTTTGTGACAATTTACTAAAAAGTGGCCATATGACAAAATGTGATCAGAAAACTTGCTTTGGTTATAGCCTGGTAGTGAAGTTGCAAAGGAGGAGCTACACCTCACCTACTTTTGTGGTTTTAGACCAGGGGCTCTGGCCCTGGAGCCAGTGCCTTAAAAGGCCCTTGTTTGGACTCTTCCAGCCATACATGCTCCTTCCCCAAGACAATTCTATGTGCCAGAGCCTCTGTGGGTTTCCATGCAATGCTGCTGCAAGATGCTCAGAGAGATAGTAGAGTCTAGGGAACCAGAAGACATATCAGTGCCCAAAGCATCAGACACCCCAAAGCTGGTTTATAGCCAGGTGCAGACTATTGCCCTGTTGACTAATAGGCATGGCTGCAGAATCTGTCTGCACTAAGCCTGGCTCTTCTCAGTGGGTTGGGGCATGAAGGCCATACTTCAGTCTTTTCCATCATAGTAAAATAAAGGTACAGCCAATTCCAAAGAATTGTTTTAATATTACATATATAAGCTAGGAGATTTACAGTGATCTATAGTAATATGTAAATTATATTTATAATACATACACATATTCCGTACCCTTTGGGAGATTCTTACAGTAATGACCTCCAAGGAATTATGCCTCCTAGTACCCATGTCCTGAGTGGCCCCTTCCCACCTTAACTCTGGCTTTGGCCACATGACTTCCTGTGGCCAATGGAGCATAGCAAATGTGACACAAGCAGAGGCTAGATTAAATGCTTGGGTGCTGCAGCTTGCCCTCTTGCAACCCTGAGACCGCCATGCAGTGAAGAAGTCAGGATTTTAGAGAAGAAAGGCCTAAATGCCTTAGCTGTCCCCAGAGCCCAGCCCCCAGTTGACCCACCAGTTGAATGCAACTACATAAGGAAACTCAGGTAAGAGCAGCAGCAGAACTTCCAGGAATGGTGAGAAATAATACATGTTAGTGTTTAAAGCCACTGGATTTGGGAGTGGTTCATTTTGCAGCAATAGAAATCTAATACCATCACTGAATTAAATAGAGATATGCACTCTGCCCTCAAAGGCCTATATTTTTCCCTGTATCCCATAAGTACTGGCATAGCAAGCAATGAGGTGAGCATTAAGCATTTGTTAACAAAAATGTTGCATCTGAAAATCTAGATTTTAATATAAATCAAAGTTGATTATCTGCCTTATGTAAAGATAGTTCTCTTTTAATACTGAAAATGTAATTCTAAATGTTTGTAGACTAGTTTTCATGAGAACACATTTATTGAGTGAATTAGCCATGAGCAAAGTCTGCAGCCTATATGAACTGCTAACCAATGTATGAAGATTGTCAAATTCTAGGGTTATTTTAAATTTGGCTAGCTATGAGAAATGAAAAGTCTTATTTCCTGAAAATCTTATAAAAACCTTTCAAATCAATTTAATGTTTAGTCGTAAAAGAGGCGATCTACACCTTACTTAGGAAAGCAAGACTTCGATGTACAAACCTGTTAGAAAACTTTAAGGATATATACATAAATGAGCTTGGGTCACGATACTGAAACATACAGTCCCACATGCCATAATATGAATGTCAAAATCCTGAAAGATAAAAATCCCTAAGGTCTAAAATTCCAAAATCACAATCCTGAAAGATCAAAATCTCAAAAAGATAATTCTAAAATAACAATTTTTAGAAATATAAAGACATTTATTTATATTTTTACAATAGGATTTAGGCCAGGTATAGTGGCTTACATCTGTAATATCAGCACCACAAGAGGCCAAGGTGGGAGGATAACTAAAAGGTCAAGAGTTCAAGGCCAGCCTGAGAACACAGCAAGACCCCACCTCTACAAAAAATGTTTGAAAAAAATATGCAGGCATGGTGGCAAGTACACCTGTAATCCAAGTTACTCAGGAGCCTGAGGCAGGAGGATTGCTTGAGCCCAGAAGTTTGAGATTACACTGAGCTATATAATTATGCCACTGCACTCCAACCTGGGCAACAAAGTAAGATTCTATCTATTGAGAAGAAGAAAAAAAAAAAAAAATGCTAGGTGTGGTGGCTCGCACCTGTAATCCCAGCACTTTGGGAGGCTGACGAGAGCGGATCACGAGGTCAGAAGATCGAGACCATCCTGGTGAACACGGTGAAACCCCGTCTCTACTAAAAATACAAAAAAATTAGCTGGATGTGGTGGCAGGTACCTGTAGTCCAGCTACTGGGGAGGCTGAGGCAGGAGAATGTCATGAACCTGGGGGGCAGAGATTGCAATGTGTGGAGATCACATCACTGCATTCCAGCCTGGGTGACAGAGCGAGACTCCGTCTCAAAAAAAAAAAAAAAAAAAAATGATTGAAGAAACATATAAAGCACAACAGAACACTTCATAGACTACTTTACACAATAGTCCAGGCAATAGGCAATAATAATACATATTGTTGAAAGCATAAGCACTCAGGTACACTAACAACAGTCCCACTGGTATAATAGTTATGAGCAGATGAACCATATCATAAAGAAACAGGTCAAAAAAGAAAAATGGGTAAATTGCCAACTATGGTTGGTAATTGTGCGCACCTATCTTTATAACCACAGTTATCTGAAATATTGTGACAGACATCCTATTTCTTTTGACGAGGTCAATCAATAATCACAATGGGTCACCACTGCATTTGTAGAATCCTAAAGAGCTGAGGTAAAGAAATTTTATCTTTGTACAAATGTAGATGTACAAAAAGGACATGTGTTTACTGAAGAAGTTTCAATGTTTGTATGCACATGTAGAAAGCTTACATACAAAGTCAATGTTATGATAATGCACTTTCACGGAATCAAATTTGCAAAGAAAAAAAAGTATAAAACAAAATAGGACTCTCTAAAAGTCTTTACATAATTTATATCTCCAGCACTGGAAATGATGCAAAGATGAAATACATGGCATAGCAAATTGGCACTATGTGTGAAGGGGCAGAAGTCATACATGATTAATCTGGCAGGGGAGGTTTCTTGTATCTTTTGCCTGCATTTTCACTCCCGTGATCTTCAAAACACTTATTACACTTGTATTTAGAGACTGGTTGTGGCCGGGCGCGGTAGCTCACGCCTGTAAACCCAGCACTTTGGGAGGCCGAGGCAGGCAGATAATGAGGTCAGGAGTTCAAGACCAGCCTGGCCAATATGGTGAAACTCTGTCTCTGCTAAAAATACAAAAATTAGCCAGGCATGGTGGTGCATGCCTATAGTCCCAGCTACTCGGGAGGCTGAGGCAGAAGAATTGCTTGTACCTGGGAGGTGGAGGTTGTAGTGAGCTGATATCACGCCACTGCACTCCAGCCTGGGCGACAGAGCGAGACTCTGTGTCAAAAAAAAAAAAAAAAAAAAAAGAGAGAGAGAGAGTGGTTGTGATTGGCAAATTTTGTAAGTATATGCTGTCCATTTGAAAGTCTGGTTTTTGGCCAGGTTCGGTGGCTCGTGTCTGTAATTCCAGCACTTTGGGAGGCCAAGGTGGGTGGATTACCTGAGGTCAGGAGTTCGAGACCAGCCTGGCTAACCTGGTGAAACCCCATCTCTACAAAAAATACAAAAATTAGCCAGGTGTGGTGGTGGGTGCCTGTAGTCCCAGTTACTCAGGAGGCTGAGGCAGGAGAATCACTTGAATCTGGAAGGCAGAAGTTGCAGTGAGCCAAGATTGCGCCACTGCACTCCAGCCTGGGTGACAGAGCAAGACTCAGTCTCAAAAAAAAAAAAAAAAAAAAAAAAAGACAGAAAGTCTGGTTTTTGCTTGCCCATTGCAATTAAGTGATTTTCTGCTTTTGCAGTGTCAATAATAATTAGCTTTTAAACTTTTGTCTTTTACCATTAAATAGCCTTGCACACTTATCACAGTCTTTTTGTGAGGGAAAAATTTCACAGATCTTTTCTACTGTGTTGTAAGGAATGCACTAAGAAGAAATTATATTTAGCTTCCCCAATACCAACTCTGTGTTAATCAGGGTTCTCCAGAGAGATAGAACCAATAAGTTATGTATATAGATATATGAGATGAAATTTGTTAGGGAACTTAACTCACATTATTTTGGTGGCTGACGTCCCAAGACAGGACATCTGGAGACCCTGGGATGCTAATAGTGTGGCTCACTCCAAGTCCAAAGGCCTCAGAGCCAGTGACGCTGATGGTACAACTCTCAGTACAAAACAAATTCTCAAAATCCAGGAGGCCACTAGTGTTAAGTCCTGTAGTACTGATGACCAAAGGGAGCAGAAGAAAAGTCTGTCCCAGCTATCAGAGAAAGGCCAATTTGCCTCCTGTATTTGTTATCTTTAGGCCCCTGGCTGATTGGGTGGTACTGACCAACATTGAGGGCTGATATTCCGTATATTGTCCACCTAGACTAACACACTCATCTCCTCCTGGAAACATTCTCACAGATACACTCAAAATAATGCTTTACCAGGTTTCTAGGTATTCCTTAATCCAGTCAAGTTAACACCTAAAATTAAGTTCATAATTCTACTCTTTGTCAGCTTGGCATTCATATGCACCTCCTTAAAACATGTTTACTTTCCAAATAAAGACAATAGCAAGGTAATAGTTTCATCTAACATGATGCAACTAACATTTACCTCCCACTAGGTCCCTCCCACAACATGTGGGAATTCAAGATGAGATTTGGGTGGGGACACAGCCAAATCATATCATTCTACCCCTGGCCCCTCCCAGATCTCATGTCTTCACATTTCAAAACCAATCATGCCTTCCCAACAGTCCCCCAAAGTCTTAATTCATTTCAGCATTAACTCAAAAGTCCATAGTCCAAAATGTCATTCAAAAGAAGGCAAGTCCCTTCTGCCTATGAGCCCATAAAATCAAAAACAAGTTAGTTACTTTTTAGATTCAATGGGGGTACAGGCATTGGGTAAATACAGTCATGGGAGAAATTGTCCAAAACAAAGGGGCTACAGGCCCCATGCAAGTCCAGAATCCAGCAGGGTAGTCAAATCTTAAAGCTCCAAAATGATGTCCTTTGATTCCATGTTCACACCCAGGTCATGCTGATGCAAGAAGTGGGTTCCCATGATCTTGGGCAGCTCTACCCCTGTGACTTTGCAGGGTACAGGCTCCCTCCCAGCTGCTTTCATGGGCTTGCATTGAATGTCTGTAACTTTTCCAGGCACACAGTACAAGCTATCGATAGATCTACCATTCTGGGTTCTGGAGAATGGTGGCCTTCTCACCGCTCCACTAGGTTGTGCCCCAGTAGAGACTCTGTGTGGAGGCTCTGACCCCAAATTTCCCTTCTGGACTGTCCCAGCAGAGGTTCTCCATGAGAACCCATCCCTGCAGCAAACTTCTGCCTGGACATCCAAGCATTTCTATACATCCTCTGAAATCTCGGTGGACATTCCTAAACTTCAATTATTGACTTCTGTGCATCCACAGGCTCAACACCATGTGGAAGCTGCCAAGGCTTGGGGATTGTATCCTCTGAAGCCATGGCCCTAGCTGTACCTTGTACCCTTTTAGTCACAGCTGAAGTGGCTGAAATGCAGGGCACCAAGTCCCTAGACTGCACACAGCACAGGGACCCTGGGCCCAGCCCACAAAACCAATTTTTTCCTCCTAGGCCTCCAGGCCTGTGTTAGGAGGGTCTGCCATGAAGACCTCTAACAGGTCCTGGAGACATGTTCCCAATTGTCTTGGGGATTAACATTCAGTTCCTCATTACTTATGCAAATTTCTGCAGCTGGCTTGAATTTCTCCTCAGAAAATGGGATTCTCTTATCTCATTATCAGGCTGCAAATTTTCTGAACTTTTATGTTCTGCTTCCCTTATAAAACTGAATGCCTGGCTGCTCTATGGAGTAGCCTTTTTTTTATTCCTTTACATTCTTAATAAACTTGCTTTCACTTTGCACTGCATAGTTGCCTTGAATTCTTTCTTGCTTGAGATCCAAGAACCCTCTCTTGGGGTCTGGATTGGGACCCCCGTCCTGTAACATATGTCTGGTGACCACAGAAGGGACTGCAGTGCAGAAACCCTGACCCAGCAGCTACCTTTGGGTAATTATTGGGGTTCTGTAACATATTTCTGTCAGACTATAGAAGGGACAATACTGAAGAGACCCCCGACCCAGAGGAAAATCATCTACACACCCCAGTTGGCTGACTTTGGGTAAGTGGGGTACATATACCTGGGAAAAGAATGAGATCGGGTTAGAGGCCAAACTTAGGAGAGTTAGAGTCTTTCCTAAGACAGAGTGGGTTAGACGCACCTCTTAATAAAAGGCAAGGATGCTTGACCAACCTCGGATTTGTTAGGTTTTTAGGTTTTCCCTAAAAAGGAAAACTTGAGAGCTGACGGGACTGCTGGAAAAAATCCCTTCACAACAGCAGCCGCAGCTGCCTAAACTTTTCAGTGTTGCTGCAATGGGTGAGTCTTTCTCTGGCCTCCCTGATCATGTCGCCTTCCCTACCCTGCCACAAGCAATGCTTTCCTTCTCTACTTTTCCTTTACCCTTCTTATCTTTTCTATTACTCAGGGTGATCATCTTGCCCAGAGACCACGTGTTGAAACTCCAAGTTGGAGGATGAATTAAAGATGACAGGGCCCATCTGGGGGCAAATTTAAGCCTTGCCAGTTTGATATTGGGTGCTAGGCAGAGTAGCTAATGGCTATGTTTTATCACATGTATTTCGCTCTAGCCAGACGAAAAAAAAAATTTTTCCTTTATGATGTGGCTTGGCCCCAAGGGTGATGATGCCACAAGCCAGATCACTAGGGCCACTCACTGAAAGGGAATCCAGAAGCCTGGTATGCCAGCACAAGGATAATAATTTCTTACAGTCAGATTTCTGGCTTCTGTCTCTCTGTGCAAAACGTTGAATGAATGGTAAATAAATAAATAAATAAATAAATAAATCAGTGTTTATCTCCTCTGTAAAGTTTTAATGTGAGAAAGAATTCTAAGGCTAGTCTTAAGCTGGTTTATTTTGTGCTATCAATTCGTTTTTCTGTGTTGAGGGGTACTTCAGGATAAAACATGGCTTAGAACACCTGTAAGCCTGCTTTTCAAGATGATCCAGGAAGCTGGTCAGTAACAAACTTGGCTGCAGGTCCCTGAAACAAACAAAAAATGGGATGAAGTCTCCATCTTGCTTTATGTCCTTGAGAATTTGACCTTTTAACTATGTGATGGTACTTTTTGGTCTCTGCCTTCAGAGAACAGGAATGTTGGGGTTCATGTCATGGTTAGCTCTAAAAAATCATATTAAGTAGTTAAAAGCCTTTGCAAGCTCAAAATTAACTACTCTAGACTTCTTCTGGGAAAGGAAATGGAGATGGCCCTGTCCTGTAGCTCAGTAGTCAGGGTTTTTCTACTTCTACAATGACAGTCCAGGTTCAATTCCCCACCTAGGAAGTAAGTCATTTCTGGTTTGGTATCTGTGTGACACTGTCTATTCTATTCTCCACAGCCTGTCGTAAATTTTTCTTTCTCTAAGCACCTAGGAGGTTACCTTTGGTAAAGTTCAGAAGCTAGAAATATTGGCTGCTTGGCATGGCTAAAGTCAGGTAATAAGAGATCTGAGGCTGGGCACGGTGGCTGACGCCTGTAATCCCAGCACTTTGGGAGGCCAAGGCAGGTGGATCACCTGAGGTCAGGAGTTCAAGACCAGCCTGGCCAACATGGCAAAACCCCATCTCTACTAAAAATACAAAAATTAACTGGGCATGGTACGTGCCTGTAGGCCCAGCTACTCAGCAGGCTGAGACAGGAGAATCGCTTGAACCTGAGAGATAGAGGTTGTAGTGAGTCAAGATCGTGCCACTGCACTCCAGCCTGGGCAACAGAGCAAGACTTCGTTTTAGAAAAAAAAAAAAAAGAGAAAAAGAAAACAAGATCTGAAAGTATTTCTTTTTAAAAGAGCACTATGGTTAAAAGTCAGCTTAATTAAAAGTAGATAAACAAGCTATATATTTAAAAGGCCTGTATGTTTTTCTCTTCTTAGAACTTGTTTTCCTGGAAAAAGACTTTTTCTTCTCAGTCGATTGTATTATTTTTCTCTCTCTCTTTTTTTTTTTTTTTTGTCTTGCCACTCTTAGTGCACACACGAGAGGCCCTAAGATAATGTCTGGTAGTCTAGGACTCCTTGGGAAAAACAGAGGAGGTGCCACAGACCCCATTTTGGGGGAAAAAAGTCTGTTTTCCTCATGAAACCTCAGGAATTAAAAGCAAAGAGATTCCTCTCAAAGTCTCTGTTCTGTTTTGCATTGTGTTATCTAACAGTTTTAAGGGTATCAGAAATCACTTCGCATAGAGAGTTTTGGTGTGTAATAACTAGGTAGGAAATATACTTTAACGGATGGCTAATAGTAGTTATGGAGGGCTACTTGGCTGTTTGCACACTTGCATCAGAGAAGCATGCTTTTGGCCACCTGGAAGATTAGGAAACATCCCCACCCCCATCTGGGAGATGAGACTCCCATGAGGGATGGGCTGATTACAAAATGGACTGACTGGTCGAGTTCCCTTATAATGAAATGCAGAATAGAAGCACTGTACTGTCTTCTCCCATAGTATCTCCCTCCTTTTGGAAATCCAGGAACCAGTATAAAATGGCACCCTTAATTTTGGGTATCTGTTTTTGCCTTCAGCTGCTTATTTGCTGTTTGTTGTGCCCTAAAAATGCATGCTTTCCTGGCCCTGTTTCTCCAACAGCTCCACCCTGAAGCCAGTAAATCCAAGAAACTGGCAAATGAAAAATCCTACAAGTGCTGAATCTTCTGTCTGTGTTTTTATATGTGTTTTATGTTTATATATAAAAGAGCTCTAATTGGCTTAGAAAAATAAGCACTTAAATCAAACATTTTGTCAGAAAAATAGAAACTTTAATGCCTTTTTGTTCACGTAACTTTAGTAATCCTTTGGAAATAAAAACAGTTTTAAAGATTATTGGTAAAATAAAATGTCTTGAAAATGTAGACATTTGGTTTAAATTAAGGTCAGATACCAGATTTGCTAAATGCTTTAAGGTCAAACTGTTTCTTTGACTTTTAAAAACTGTTCAATTTACCTACCTTAAAGCCATTAGATTCTTGATAAGGCGTGGGGTCATGTAGAGCTAGCCATGCCCCTTAGCTATGCTGAAGAGTCCCCCCTTATCTGCATTTCTGCCTGGTGTGTCCTAGACTAGACTCCACACCTAGTGCATAATTAAAATCCCTTACTTACCAAGGTTTTCACCAAAAATAAAAGTTGCTAAGAGTTAACATTATAACATATAATTGAAACTACTATTCATGCAGAAACAATTTTACATGCAAGGTGTGTAAAAAAGTAAAATGTGTTTTTGGTGAAAGATTATAAGAAATCATGGGAATGTGGATTTTTTTCTGCCTAAAGTGTTAAAGGACTGTTTTAAGTAAGAAAAAAATTCTAGAAGTTTAAACAAGTTGTGGAAGGTTTATAAAAATTAATTGTAAGAGATTCTGTGTGTGAACACATTGGCTAAAGTTAAGGGGTATTATTCAGTTTTTCCGTAAATTAAACATTGGAATAGAAGCGCAACAGGTTTTTCTTAGAGCACTAATCTGCTCTTTCACACAAAGAAAAAATGTAAAGGGTTATAAAAGGCTTATAAAAATCTTACCTTATGGTTAAACATTAAAATTGGGTAAATGTGTCTATAATATTTTATTAGAAATTGGGTTTAACATTGATAGTACATTAACATAAATGTGAAATTTGGCTTATTTGGTATAAAAATTATATAGAGAACATTATCAAATGTGAAATAGTGCTTTGCTTTCTTTGGACTATATTTGCATAAATGTGTTATATGATCCAAAGTTATGGGAAACTCCTATAATTCTAATATAACTTAGTGTATGTTATTAATAATTATAATTGTTATGTAAAATTTTGTGTGCCACAGAAGTAACCAAACTTCCTTATCAATTGTAGTTTTAATAGTGGCTGTCCTAAAACTTTTTATTATCTACACACAATTGTTGTCCTGTTTTAATCGTCTTTAGAAGGTGGTTTATAATCAACTATAGAATTCCAGCAGGTGTTCTTAAATACAGGTTTCTGATAACTTTGGAAATTACAACATTAGAACAGAGGAAACAACTTTCAGAACTCTCATAAGAACTGGGATGTTCATGAATATTAAATAGAACAGGAGTCAACTGAATTAACTGAACCAATAGAATACTGAAGTAATCTTTTTAACTTTGCTTAAAACATTGCTGATCCTTTGTTTTGTTTTTCAGAGTCAAGGAAACTTTTGAGTGATTCACAACTTATAGCAATTGAGTAAAGTACACTGCTGTGAACAAAATTTGGAACATGTTTGTTTCTCTCTACCTGATTTCTCCAGAATTTGGAAACTACTTGTGAGTATTCTTAATTTTTGGCAATATAGTTATTTGCATAGGGACAATAAGAATCTGTTTTCTTTTGTAACAGGACACCATTGGAGAAACTGGTTGTTTTACCAAGGCTTTGACTGGAATGGTATGCTTTCCTTTAAGGAATCAAACTTGACTTATAGAGCCAGTAAAAGCCCTTTGGGGAACTGGCCTCATATCTTGCCTACACAGTCCCTGTATAGGATTTCTGACCTATGGTAAGTAAAGAATGTCACTTTCTCACAGGTCCAGGAGCCCCAGGTTATCTTGGGACCTCAGAAGGAGAGGAATTTACCCAACTCATAGGTATTTGAGGGTACAAACCCATGGCAGGGATCGGTTTTAAAAAAAATCTTATCTAAGATTCCTTCTGTGGAACAGAGCTCCATCAAAGCCAATTTTGAAAGAGTCTATGTGAAAAATGGTTATTCTTGCTGCACTTTATACAAATAATCAGACCAAGCATAATAAGGCAAATCAGTCTTACCATGATTTGTCTTTAGTAAAAATGGGAAACTGGAGAGAGAAATATTACATTTCAGAAACTATGGTATACTTGTTATTAAATTCTAGTCTCAATACTTGTTTTTGTTTCTGCAATTTAGGCTAACCCTGCTTATTCCTGTGAACCAACCAGTAATTTCTGACTGCTGCTCATAAGAAACAAGAGGGATGGGTAATGTAAAAATCTGAATCTGTATTCTAATTCTGGGCACATTACAATCAGCTAACAACCACATATCAGCTTAGTTCCAACAGTTGCCCAGTTCCTGGAAAGCCTTCTAATTTAGTTTACTTGAAATAGCTTTATTTTGCTTTACTCTTGTGGAATATAATGCTGTTATATTCTTGTGTAGTAATACAGGACAAGCTTACTGAATGTTTTCTTAAATGGTACACTTAATAGTCTTCCAGATATCATCTTCTTTCAAAACTCAAGAGGTATAAATAGACCTTACCATACTGATGCTTTCTGACTGAGCTCCTTTCTACCCTAAATACAAGAGACCCTCATAGTTAGGCAGAAATATCATCACCCCTATTCAGCCTGAAGAAGTTACAGAAGATAGATCTTCGACCCTCTGCAACCCTTAGGGTTAAGAGTTCTCTTATAAAAGGGAGAGGGGAAATGTCAGAGGCCTGTGAAACAGAGCAACTCCATCTTAAACAGGAGCTGGGTAAAATGGGGCTGAAACCTACTGGGCTGCATTTCCAGATGTTTAAGGCATTTTAAGTCACAGGATGAGATAGGAGGTCAGCACAAAATACAGGTCATAAAGACCTTGCTGATAAAACAGTTTTCAGTAAAGGAACTGGCCAAAACCAAAATGGCCACAAGAGTTACCTCTGGTCATTCTCACTGCTACACTCCCACCAGCACCATGACAGTTTACAAATGCCATAGCAACATCAGAAAGTTACCCTATATGGCCTAAAAAGGGGAGGTATGAATAACCCTTGAGAGGTATGAATCATCTCTCTCAAGTTCAAAGTTCTGCAAATCTCCTGGGCAGGGGCAAAATGCTGCCCATCTCTTTGCTAAAACATAACAAGAGTCACCTTTGCTCCAGTTCCCAACAAGTTCTTCATCTCCATCCGAGACCACCTCAGCCTGGACCTTATTGTTCATATCACTATCACGATTTTTGTCAAAGCCATTCAACAAGTCTCTAGGAAGCTGCAAACTTTCCCACATTTTCCTGTCTTCTTCTGAACCCTCCAAACTGTTCCAACCTCTGCCTGTTACCTATTTCCAAAGTTGCTTCCACATTTTTGGATATCTTTCCATCAATACCTGACTCTCAGTACCAATTTACTGTATTAGTCCATTTTCACGCTGCTGATAAAGACATACCCGAGACTGGGCAATTTACTAAAAAACAGAGGTTTAATGGAGAACTCATAGTTCCATGTGGCTGGCAAAGCCTCACAATCATGGTGGATGGCAAGGAGGAGCAAGTCACATCTTCTATGAATGGCAGCAGGAAAAAGAGAGTGTATTTAGGGAAACTCCCCCTTATAAAACTGTCAGATCTGAGACTTATTTGCTATCCTGAGAACAGCATGGGGAAGACCTGCCCCCATGATTCAATTACCTCCTACCAGGTCCCTCCTACAATACGTGGGAATTCAAGATGAGATTTGGGTGGGGACACAGCCAAACCATATGACCCCTTATCTCAATGAGGACAATTTATGATGAGATTTATGATTTCAGGCTTCCCCCTCCCCCTAAATTAAATTAAAAATAAACTTGATCTGAAAACACATCTTTGATTATCTCCTACTTCCCTTCCTCTCCTATACATTTTTTTTTAATAAAACACACCAACAGAATCTGTTTCTCAAATTCAGTTTCCAAGGAATCTGACCTGAGAGAGCTGGTATCAGCAGTGGCCCCAAGAAGCATACCTAGGGGTAGAATGCTGAAGTTGGATCACCCGTCATTTGGCTGGACCCCATCACAGGTGGTAGAGTATTGATAGTCCCTGTCATTATATTATAGTTATGTTATTAAAACTTTTGGGCTGGGCGTGGTGGCTCATGCCTATAATCCCAGCACTTTGGGAGGCCAACGGGGGGCAGATCATGAGGTCAGGAGATCGAGACCATCCTGGTTAACACGGTGAAATCCCATCTCTACTAAAAATATAAAAAATTAGCCTGGCTTGGTGGCCAGCGCCTGTACTCCCAGCTACTTGGGGGGCTGAGGCAGGAGAAAGGCGTGAACCCAGGAGGTGGAGCTTGCAGTGAGCCAAGATGGCACCACTGCACTCCAGCCTCAGTGACAGAGCAAGACTCCATCTCAAAAAAAAGAAAAAAAAAAACTTTTACAAAGGGAATGATGTCAGCAAGATGGTAGACTAGAAAGCTACAGGCTCTCCTTCCCCTACAAATATATAAGTTAACAACAATTTATGAACCAGAATACTCCTCTGAGAACTCTAGAGACCAGTTGAGAAGCTACAGTACCCAGGCCAATAAAGAATTTAAAACCAAAAACAGTTTCCAGCAATAGTGGTAAGCAAATTCACAGCATTCTGAACACCCATCCATGCCCCTCTTCTTATGCAATATAGTGTGTGCTACTGGGAAGAAACTTTCCGTACCAGGGCTCTTACCTTGGGACAGAAAACAATGGACTGTATATCTAACATTCTGGCTTGTCTGGAGGCTGCTGGATAAACTGATTTGTGCCTGGCCTAACTCAGGCCACTTAGGAACAGCAGAGTTTGGATATCACTGAAATTAGGTGAGTAGCACTACACAGTAGAGCTGAAGCTCTATAGGCATACACCAGGGTGAATAAGATTTCAGAAAAGCTTTGAGAGTTACTCTGGAAACATCAGTAGGGTTGATCAGTAAAGGTCGTTCCCTGCATGAAATTAGCACACAAAGACATGAATAGGAGGTTGTTTTTTCAGTGCCCATACCCCAGCAAAAGATTACAAGGTATACAAAGAAACAGGGAAACATGGCCCAAAGGATCAAAACAAAACTCCAGAAAACAACTCCAAAGAAATGAAGATCTATGAGTTTTCTGACAGGGAATTTAAAATAACTGTCATAAAGATCCTCAATGAGCTAAAAGTGAATACAGACAACTAAACAAAAATAAGAAAAATTATGGATGTGGAGAAATAGGAACACTTTTACACTGTTGGTGGGTATGTAAACTAGTTCAACCATTGTGGAAGACAGTGTGACAATTCCTCAAGGATCTAGAACTAGAAATACCATTTGACCCAGCCATCCCATTAATATTATGGCACATGTATACATATGTAACAAACCTGCATGTTGTGCACATGTACCCTGGAACTTAAAGTATAATAAAGTAAAAATAAAAATAAAGAATGAAAAGAGAAATCATAAAAAAATTATGCAAAATAAAATAAACAGAAAGATAGAAACTCAAAAATACAACATATTCTGGAGCTGAAAAATAGAATAACAATTTAAAAATTCACTAGAAGGATTTAACAGCAGACTTGATCAGGTTGAATAAAGAATCAGTGAACTTGAAGTCAGGCAATTTGAAATAAAAATACAGGAGCAAAACGAAAAAACAATGAAGCAAAGTAAAGAGACCCTAAAGGACTGTCAAGTAGACCAATATATGCATTATAGAAATACCAGAAAGAGAAGTGGGAAACAGAGAGCTTATTGAAGGATTAATGGCCTAAAACATCCAAATCTAATGAAAGAAATGGAAATAAAAATTTAAAAAGCTCAGTGAACTCCAACTAGGATAAATTCAAAGAAAACACCAAGACATATTATGATTAAACTATCTAAAGTGAAAGACAGAATCTTGAAAGCATCAAGAGAAAAGTAACTCATATTTCCACAAGATATCAGTGGATTTCTCACAAGAAATTTTCAGGCCAGAAGGAGTGGAATAGTATAATTAAAGTGCTGAAAGAAAAAAAAAATGCTGTCAATGAAGAATACTGTAGTCAGCAAAATTCTCCTTCAAAAATAAAGGAGAAATTAAGACCTCAGATAAACAAAAGCTGAGGGAGTGCATTATCACTAGACCTGTTCTACCAAAAATGTTAAAGGAAGTCTTTCTAGTTGAAATGAAACACATTAGATAGAAACATGAAGCCAAATGAAAACGTAAGGTTTGCTGATAAAGGTAAATACATGGAAAAATACAGTAACCTCAGAAATACTAGAAATGAAATTCAATTGCATATTAAAAGGATTACACATCATTACCATGTGCAATTTATGAAATTCAGGAGTGTTTCAAAATATGAAAATTAATGGGGCCAAGTGTGGTGGCTCACACTTGTAATCCTAGCACTTTGGGAGGCCAAGATGGGAGGATTGCTTGATCCCAGGAGGTTGAGGCTGCAATGAGCCATGATTGCACCATTGCACTCCCACCTGGGTGACAGAGCCAGACCCTGCTGGAAAAAAAAATTAAAAAAAAAAAAAAAGAAAATCAATGTAACATTAACAGAATGAAGGAAAAAAAATATGATCACGTCGATTGATGCAGAAAAAATAATTTGACAAGATTCAATACCCTTTCAAGATATAAAAGCCAGTAATGAAAACACTCACCAAACTAAGACTAGAAGGAAACTACTTCAACATTTCAAGGGCCACTTATGAAAAGACCACAGTTAACATCATACTCAGTAGTAAAAGATCAGAAGTAAGAAAAGGATGTCCATTCTTAATTAGAAAATTAAGAAAAGTTTTATTTATAATAGCATCTGATATGCTTTGGCTCTGTGTCCCCACCCAAATCTCATCTTGAATTGTAATCAGCCTCAAGAGTCGTGGGAGGACCCGGTGGGAGGTAAGAGAATCATGGGGGCAGGTTTTCCCGTGCTGTTCTCCTGATAGTAAGTCTCACAAGATCTGATGGTTTTATAAAAAGGAGTTCCCCTGCACATGCTTTCTTGCCAGCTGTCATGTAAGATGTGACTTTGCTCCTCATTAGCCTTCTGCCATGACTGTGAGACCTCCCCAGCCATGTGGAACTGTGAGTCCATTAAACCTGTTTTTCTTTATCAATTACCTAGTCTCAGGTATGTCTTTATTAGCAGTGTGAGAACAGATTAATGCAGCATCAAAGATAATAAAATACTTGGAAATAAACATAACCAAAGAGAGAAAAGACTTGTATAGTGAAAGCTACAAAACATTGCTGACAGAAATTAAAGACACAGAAAGAGACATCTGTGCTCATGGGTTGGAAGACTTAATATTGTCAAAGTGTCCATATTACCCAAAGAGATCTAAAGATTCAGCACAATCCTTATCGAAATCCCAATAGCACTTTTTTTCCAGAAATAGAAAAATTCAGCCTAAAAGCCATAGGAAATCTCAAGGGATCCCAAATAGCCAAACACTTTTGGAAACACACACACACACACACACACACACACACACACAGTTGGAGGATTTAAACTTCCAGGTTTCAAAACATATTACAAAAGCCACAGTAATCAAAGCAGTGTAGTACTAACATAAAAACAGACAAATATCAATGGATTAGAATGGAGAGTCCAGAAATAAGCCCTCATGTATATGGGCAAATGATCTTCAACAAGGGTGACAACATCACTCAATGAGGAAAGGCCAGCCTCTTCAACAAATGGTGCTGGGAAAATTGGATATCTGCATGCAAAAGAATGAAGCTGGACCCTTATCTTACACCAAAACCAAAAATTAACACAAAATGGATTAAAGACTTAAATATTAAGACTCAAAACTAAAAGACTTCCTGAAGAAAACATAGGGGAAAACTTCATGACATTGAACTTGACAATAATCTCTTGGGTATAACATAATAAAACACAAGTAAAAAAAAGACAAAAACAAAACAAAACAAAACAATAAAACTACATCCAATCTTTGAAAGTTTTGTACAAAGGACACAAAAGAATGAAAGAGCAACCTACAGATGGAGGAAAATATTGGCAAAACATATATATTATAAGGGATTAATATCTAGGATATATAAAGAAATCCTACAACTTAACAACAACAAATCAGAAAATCTAATTTTAAAATTCTTAGGCCCAGTTCAGTGGCTCATTCCTGCAATCCAGCATTTTGGGAGGCCAAGGCAGGAGGATCACTTGAGCTCCGGACTTTAAGACCAGGCTGAGCAACATGGCAAAACCCTATCTCTACAAAAACAATCCAAAAATTAGCCAGACATAGTGGCACACACCTGTAATTCCAGCTACTTAGAAGGCTGAAGTGGGAGGATCACTTGAGCCTGGGAGGCTGAAGCTGCAGTGAGCCATGATTGTGCCACTGCACTCCATCCTGGGCAATAGAGTGAGACCCTGACTTTAAAAGAAAAATTAAATGGACAGAGCATGTGAATAGACAAAGATATAAAATTGCCAACAAGCATATGAAAAGATGTCCAACAGCACTATTCAGAGAAATGCAAATCAAAACCACAATGAGGTATTACCTCATACCATTAGGATGGCTACTATCAAAACAAAACAAAAAAATTCAGCAACAAGTGTTGATAAAGATGTAGAGAATTTGGGACCCTTTTGGATGGTTAGTGGGATTGTAAAATGGTGCAATTGCCATGGGAAGCAATATGGAGGTTCCTTGAAAAATTAAAAATAGAACTTCCATATAATCCAGCAATCTCATTTATGGGTATATATCCAAAAGAATTGAAAGCAGAGTCTCAGAGATATTTGCACATCCATGTTCATAGTACAACATTCACAATAGCTAAGAGGTGGAAGCAACTCAAATATCCATCAACATATAAAGGGAAACAAGACATGGAACACACATGCAATACTATTCAACCTTAAAAAGGAAGAAACTCCTTTAATATGCTTTATAGATGAACCTTGAGGATATTATCTTAAATAAGCCAGCCACAATAAGACAAAAGCTCCATGAAACTACTTATATGAGTAATTTAAAGTAGTCAAAATCTTAGAAAGTGAAATGGCGGTTACCAGGGGCTGGGGGGAAAGGGAAATTGTTTAATGGATATAGAGTTTTAGATTTGCAAGATAAAAAATGTTTTGGAGATCCGTTTTACAACAATGTGAATATAGTTAACACTACTAAACTGTACACCTAAAAATGCTTACAATGGTAATTTGTAAAAATAGGCCCCGAAGTGTTTGTCAAAACCCATAGAATGGTATAACATGAGTAAACCTTAATGTAAATTATGGACTATAGTCAACAACAATATTTCAATATTAGTTCAATAACTGCAACAAAATGTACCATACTAATGTAAAATGTTAATGATAGAAGAAACTGTCTGGGGGGCAGGGGTGGAATGAGTATATAGAACTCAATGTACTATTTGCTCAATTATGCTTTAACTCTAAAATTGTACAAAAAATAAAATATATTAATAACAAAACAAAAAAGTCACCTGTGGCTAATTGGCATGGGGTGAAATATAGGTTTAGAAGATGCACTGGCTTACAGAATAATTCAAGCGTGAGATAAACATCGGAGGGAATACAGTTATAAGCATGTGTGGAATTGGTAGCTGTTGCAGATGCTTTAAAGAGAAAATGATAGGCTCTCAGTAATTAGTCACCAAAGTGTAAACATCAGAGAGCCTCCTTACATCCCTGCTGTGTTTAAAGAAACTCATCTCTTACAGCCAGAGGGCTGATCAAACTAAAACCAAGGTCAGGAATTAATGTTATGACTATCAAAATTTTAGCAGGATGAATTATCAGCCTTAGCAGGTCTTCTACACTAAATTCAGGTCCCTGATAGAGAGGGAATGGAATTCTGATAGTTGGGTGGGGATATCTAAGTAGACACACTTGACAACACTGAATACCCAAATTTCACTGAACCTTTTGAGTCTGTAAAAGTTTCCCCTTATTAGAGGAGAACAGCTAACCCTCACTCAAAGACAATGCAGAAGCTTCAATGGAAGCAGGTACCTTATAGGACAATGCTTGTCCAGGGTCAAAACTCAGCATGGCCCCAACTACAGAAGTTTAGATCTACTAAGGGATGAGAGGGTTGTACATTGAAGAAGCTACAGGAGCTGGCAAAGGTGTACAGACAGAAAAGGGGAGAATTTGCCTAGACATGGATCTTCAGGGTACTAATTCAAAGGGAGTAGAATATAAAGCTGGATAAAGGAGAGTTATCTATATGGGCCATTCTTCCATGACACAAGATTTACTACCCTGATAAGCCTCCAGAGACTTTTCCTAATCCACTGTTGGAATGGCTCTTGGAAGCCTAGAAAATTTGATGGCCCATAGTAAATTAAGAGATACCAGAACAACTGTGGCAGACTGTAGAGGAAGGATTAAAAGGCTCAGAGAAGTGGCCATTTTATAATAGATTTTTTATAATCCATCATACCAGAAAACCCACTAGCTGACTCTATTCCTTGGAAGAGCCCAGAGATCATTCTGGTTATCAAGACAATATAATATGAAGTGAACTGGTGAGTGGGTATTGCTGGTATCATTGAAAAGCTTAGTAGTTGCTCTCTTCTAAGGTAGATGATGCAGTTTCAGAATTGGGTTTATTACTAGATATGGGGATCATAAACCCCCAAAATAGCAGAGGCCTGGTGTCAGCACTGAATGATGGGCAGCAAAGTCGGAATGGTAGCCAAGGTTGGCTGACCTACAGTAATCTAGAAAACATATTACAAGAGGCAAAATATATAGACAGCAAAGGGAATATTGCTTAATAGAATTAAGAGACCAAGAATGTGTAAGCAGAAAGTTGAGATCGCTGCCCCAACAGAAAACCATGATTCTCTGCCCAATCCCCAGATCTGAGTAATCTCTCAGATCCAGAATTCACTGATTGAGAAGACAGACAAATCTAGGACAACCTGAGCATCAAGAAAATGATAGTAGAGGACTATAACATTAAGTAAAAATCCATGGGGCCTCCACTGATATAAATAAAGAAGGAAAATCTCTTACTTGCAGGAGAAAGCCAACAAATAAATGTAGAAGGAATAATGAAATTAACATTAACCATTTAATAATTATCTTGATTCAGCCAAGAATCATTAATGACTGCTAAAATAGTGAAAGTTTGATGAGAAATAGAATAACATTCACATAATCCGAAGTGTCACCTCCACAAGATACCCATTAATTACAGAGCATAAAATAGGAACTTTACAGGGCAGAAACCTGACAGGAACCACCTTAGCCAAATTATGAAGTTTAACATTGCCAGTAATGGAACTAATCTATAGCAGCTGCCTCTTGTTATGATGCACTGAGAAGGACACAACATCACTTCAGTGGTCATTCTGCCAAAAATGCACTACCTGAATCTGATTATGAGACAAACCCAAAATGAAGGACACTGTACAAAATAACTAGTCTGTACTCTTCAAAAATGTCTGTTTCATGAAATACAAAGACTCAGGAACTGCTGTCTGTTAAAGGAACTCAAAGAGATGACAACTAACTGCAATGCGTGATCTTGAATATTCTTTTGGTATAGAGAATGTTACTAGAAACATTGGCAAAATCTAAATAAGGTCTGTAGTTCAGATAATGGTAGTGTATCAATGATACTTCCCCGATGTGATCATCACAATCTCCCCTAATTCTTTCTGCAGTTTCAGTTACCCAAGGTCAATTGCAGTCCAAAATAGGTGAGCAAAGTACGATCGGTTATTTTGGAGGAGAAAGAGACCACATTCACATAACTTTTATTTCAATATATTGTTTTTTTTTGTTTTGTTTTGTTTTTTGTTTGTTTGTTTGTTTTGAGACGGAGTCTCGCTCTGTCACCCAGGCTGGAGTGCGGTGGCGCAATCTCGGCTCACTGCAAGTTCCGCCTCCCGGGTTCATGCCATTCTCCTGCCTCAGCCTCCCAAGTAGCTGGGACTACAGGCGCCCGCCGCCACACCTGGCTAAATTTTTGCATTTTTAACAGAGACGGGGTTTCACCGTGTTGGCCAGGATGGTCTCGATCTCCTGACCTCGTGATCCACCCGCCTCGGCCTCCCAAAGTGCTGGGATTACAGGTGTGAGCCACCGCGCCCAGCTCAATATATTGTTATAATTGTTCTCTATTATTAGCTATTCTTCATCTTTTTCTGTGCCCATTTCATAAATTAAACTTTACCTTGAGTATTTTTATATTAGAAAAAGCATAGTATGTACAGAGCTTGGCACTATCTAGTTTCAGGCATCCATGGTGGGGACCTCTTAAAACGTATCCTCCTGCATAGTGTACTGTGAATTCTTTTTTGTTGTTGTTGTTGTTGTTGTTGTTGTTGTTGAGACAAGGGCTCACTCTGTCACCCAGGTGGAGGTACAGTGGCATGATCTTGCCTCACTGCAGCCTCAACATCCTGGGCTCAAGTGATCCTCCCACCCACCTCAGCCTTTCGAGTAGCTGGAATTACAGGTACACACCATCACAGCTGGCTAAATTTTTGTATTTTTTTGTAAAGATGGGATTTTACCACGTTGCCCAGTCTGGTCTCAAACGCCTGGGTTCAAGCAATCCACCTGCCTAAGACTCGCAAGGTACTGGGACTACAGGTGTGAGCCACTGCACCTGGCCAGAGAATTGTTTTTTCAGAAAATACACACTGAAGTGTTTTAAAATAAAGGGGAATCATATCTGCAACTTAAACAGTTCAGAAAAAGAAAAAAAGGTGTGTGTGATACATATACATTTATCTATCAAGAAAAGGTTATAGTAAGTGTAGTAAAAAGTTAACATTTGGGGTATCTGGGTAGAGGTTATCTAGGAATTTTTTGAACTATTCTTGCAACTTTTCTGTAAATGTGAAAGGATGTAAAAATTTAAAATATATATATATATATATATATATATATCAAAATAAAAATAAAGAAGCTTCAATACCAAAATAATTTTATATTGTAGTGATTACCCTGGTCCTTCCTGAAAGGGGCCCATGGTCATTTACTCAGATAACCATGTACTGGGGGAAGTAAGGCTACACACTTTTTTTTTCCTAAGACATGGAGTCTTGCTCTGTCACCCAGGCTGGAGTGCAGAGAAGCGATCTTGGCTCACTGCAACCTCCACCTCCCGGGTTCAAGCATCCTGCTTCAAACTCCTGAGTAGCTGGAATTACAGGCACATGCCACCATGCCCAGCTAATTTTTGTATTTTTGGTAGAGATGGGGTTTCACCATGTTGGTCAAGCTGGTCTTGTACTCCTGACCTCGTGATCCTCCTGCCTCGGCCTCCCAAAGTACTGGGATTACAGGTGTGAGCCACTGCACCCGGCCGATTGTACATGTTTTAAAAAGGATGTTGGACACAAGCTCCCAACTGACATTGATACTCAGAAAACCAAAGTACCATTCTGACCTTCTATTAAAGACGACATTTGGGGTCAGGTTATAAATGAATTCCTGACCCAATCCTACAGACCCCATAGTGAGTCCATTGGGTTTATGGATCTACCTTAGTGGTCATATCTCCAGTTCATCAATGTATAACTGGAATAGACATGCTAATTTCTAAAACTCTTACATTGGACACTGGTTTAACAATAAAGTAAAAGAATTATAGTAGGAAAGGTCAAGTGGAAGCCCCTGAAACTGCTGGTAGCTTTAGCCAAAATAATAAATTAAAATTTAATATTGCTTCCTGGGAAGCAACGAAAGAGATTAGGACTACTATTGAAATGATGCCTCAAACAGTTAAAGAAATCAATGGCTAAATTCTTAGACTTACAGGACAGCAGGTAAGGAAAAAAAAATTGAAACTAAAAAAGCTGAAACTATGCTCTCCCCACCTCAAGAGTAAGAAACCAGTAACTAACAAATTCTCAAGTTTGCAGGACAGAAGATAACATGCTGAAATGTCCTCTACTTAAGAGATTAAAAAGTAGAAACAAAACCTGGCTGAAATCACTTGGAACCAAGATGGCTGACTGGAGTTTGTGCTGAATGAGCTTGCTGACATCATAGCCTGAATTTCCACCACATTTCATACTAACTCCCCCAAAATTTGCACATGTGACCCATGAGTTAACATAAAGAGATGCCTGCACATGTCCAAGGACTTTCCGGACTTCCCCTTTCCTTTTACCAAGCACCTACTAATCTCAGAATCTACCCGTAGAACCTTTGCTAATAAAAATATTGCCTTGAAACCATCATCGGGAGACAACTTGAGATTGATTTCTGTTTCCTTAGGAGTTGACTTTCAATATAACGCTTTTCTTTTCTCAAAAACCCAGTGTCGTAGTATTGGTTTTTACCACATCAGGCAGTGACCCCTTTTGCTCAATAACACTATCAGATTTAAATAATGCAGTGGTGATGATCCATGACTATAAATCATGATCCATGTCATGATTTACAATCTTATGTAATTCACCTGTGTGGCCTCCACAAATACCTGACGAATTATTGTGATGGCAGTGGACTAGCACAAACTTAAGCAGAAGCCTTGCAGTTATTGTGCCAGATGTGGTATCTTTACTAGAAGCGCTTAACACATGGTCTAGAATATGATATACAGGTAGTGATCTGGCTAATGTATTATTTTCCATATCTTTGAGAAAGAAAGATCAGAAGCAGATCTCATTCACGTCTAAGGAACAACGTACATTCATCATCTTGCCCCAGATTCCTAATTCTCCTCTATTATATCATAGTCCCAAAGCAACCTAGATCATCTGAACATTTTGCAGAACATCACACTATATCTACTGTATTGATGAGATCATGTTAATTAGACATGGTAAGCTGGAAGTGGTAAGTATTCTCAATGTCTTTGTAAGATATATGGACTCCAGAGAGTGGGAAATAAACTACCAAGATTCAGAGTCCTTCTAGCTCCAAAATTCTGGGGTATAATGCTCTCGGGTATTCTAAGACATCACCTCCAAAGTAAAGACAGTTTATTATACCTTGTACCTACCACCACTAAGAGAAAAAAAAAATCACAGTGGTTAGTAGGTATTAAGTATAGTTCATACCTGGGAATAACATTCTGATTCATTTATCAAATGATTTTGAAGGTGTCCAATTATGAATGGAGCTCAGAGGAAGGAAGAAATCAGTATCAAGCTCAGACTGTAGTACAAGCCATCCTGCCACTTGGGTCATACCATTTGGCAGACTCAACAATATTAGAGTGAGAAAAAGGTGTCTTGTGAAGTCTCAGGCAAGCCCCAAGTGGAGAGTCACAGCATATTCTTAGGATTCTGGATGTAGAAGGTATACAGAGAATTATATACCACCTGAAACATAAATCCTGGCATGACAGAGATGGAATACCTTATCATGAGATACCAAGTGACCTGCAGCTGTAAATACCCATCATGACCCACCAAGTCATGAGGTTACATGGGCTCAGAAGAAATACACCTTAAGATTAAAGTGGTACATCTAGAATCAGGTGTGAGCAGGTTCAGAGGTCACAGGTAAGCTATGGGAACAAGTGGTCCAGATTTCCACAACACCTACCATTCCTGAGCCAATGCCTTCTTCTTAGCTCACACCTATGACCTTATGAGAGAGTTACCTATAACTAGCTGACAAAAAAGAAGAAATACATGAGCTTGGTTCTTGATCTCATATCCCTCAGGGATCAACGTGTGGGTTTTTCCAAGTGCTACCACCTCCCAATAAAGGAATAGGGACCCAGGGGCTGGGTCCCTGGCTGCCTTGGTATGGGTTTTTTGTTTTATTTGTTGTTGTTTTTTCATTTTTTTTTCTTTTTTCTTCTCTGATAAGATTGCTCTGGAAAGAGCTTCTTTTAGGGATTATTTTTGAATACCCTGAGTGTGGAACAGGGTTCTTTTCAATGCCTCACAACCAAGATCATAGGAAAGGGGCCCTACTTTCCTGCTCAGAACGTATACTGAATGGAATGTATTTTTTAGAGAATAAACTCTATTTTTTTGTATTTTAAAGATTGGGAAGGCTAAGAAGGTAGCCCTCAAATAAACTGGCTATTGCATTATAGACCCCTTTGTTGGGGGCAGTCTGTTGGTCCACACCTACTTGCTCAGGCAGGTGCTCTGGTCTCACCCCTGCCCCTTGGAGTTTAGGTGCAACAGCTTCTACATTCCTGCTCCAAGCATGGAACCAAGGAGGCTGGAACCTGTCACTGGAAGCCAGGGCAAAGCCATGAGCAGTGGCCCAGGGCTTGTCGGGTACATGTGTATCACTGAAGCTGCCTGTCTGCATGTATCCTCTGGCTCAAATGCTCTCTGTTGACTCTGCAGTACAATATGTAACCAATAAAGCTCCCTTGTTTCCATATGAAAGAAAACAAAACAAAGTGTGAGTTATCCCACCAGATAGGCCATCTAGACCAGCAGAACTGATGGCTGAGACTGAGAAGAATCTAGAATGACTAGTAAAGGGTGGAGATTTTGAGTATTAGTTGTGACTTTAGGGCGACTGCGCCAGTCAGGCTATACTGTTCCTGCTAACCTTCATCTTGTATGTTTTGCCAGAACTGTGACCAAACAGAATCCACTAGAATCTATAACTTAATGAAATGACCTTAATGTGTGAGAAACAATGGATCTCAATAGGGTAAACTGTAATAGATGCTGTTTTTATCTCACTTGAATCTTTTTTAGTGGGTTGTGTACCCATTCTCTCAGCTCCTGTGAGTATTGGCTGATAACAGCTCACAAGTGCCTTCCTCTATAGAAGCTTGCCCTCAGCCAATGGGAACCATCTTGCTCAGAAGACTATAATCCCCACCTCCTCATCTCTGTCAACATTGCCAAAGACTTACAGGGAAGGGTACAAAAGACAGTGTGATGTATGCTCCGGATCCCCCAACTCCTAGCCCATGGATGAGCTCTACTTTATTTGAAATTTTATTCCCTGCTTTGCCTCTTTCCCTTCCTTATTCTACTCCCTTGCTTTTCCACAGATTTTCTTCCTAAACACCTTTAATAAAACATGTGCACCTGAATCCCTGTCTCAGAATGTGCTTCTAGAGAAACCAGCCAAAGCATCAGGTGATATAGATATGACTCCAAATTTCTGAATCTATGAATAGAGGAAAATTTTGCTCAGGTTTTGCCTATTGTTAAGTTAGACGTTTAGCAGCATTGCTCATTATTTCTTCTAGTGCTATTTGCTTATTTTAATCAACTTAACAAAAATGCTAAGGATGAACAGTTCTGACATGCTAGAATTGTCATGAGAATCACATATCCCTTTGTGTGTCTGTGAGAATTAGAGAATAAGATAGGCGAGATCTCATGCTACTTTGATCCCCATCCTCTCTATCACTCTACCACCTCTATCCTGAAGCTCCAATGACTGTGTATATTTCCTTATTTTCAAGAGTTTCTAATAATATGACAAAAGCAACTGTTTTTGTCATATTATTAGAAAAAATCAGTTTCGTAACTGATCAAGATGGACTGAAGCTGAATGAGACAAGGGAAAGAAAACCAATGGAAAGCATGTTACAGAGTTAAGAGCCTAGATGTGAAATAGCGAAGGCCTATTTATAGTAGCAAAGAGAATGAAAGGGAAGGAATGAAAATGAAGATGTATTTTAAGTTAACTTAACCCAAACGTCCTCAGGCCTCACCATTCTGTGGCTCAACATTCAGGCAACATTAATACCTCAGTTTCCCTAGATCATCACTTCCACCTGCTGATGTCAATGTCTGCACTGATCTCATGTTTCTCATTTATTCTTAGATTACCCAAAGGAAGCCTCTTTTCTGCTGAAGGACAAGCGTGCTCATATCCTTCTGTCTTAGCCTCTTTTTTGATGTCTGCTTTTTACACACCAGAGGAGGATGGTGTTTCAATGCTGTTGATCTAACTGCCCCCAGAGTTCTTTCTACTGTTCCAAAGTCTTCAAAACTTTTGAGGTGACAAAGAGTACTCCTTGATTTCAGCCAAAAATCACGCCACAGTTACACTGTGTTTGAGCAGCACTAGGAGACTAATACTCTCCCAACCCCAATTCATTCTTCATGAAGACTTGTGACATAAAGAGTAATAATGCCAGGCAACCCCCATGGCTTAGGTCCCAGTGGATCCCAACATAAGGCCAGCCTGCCTGAGGATTACAGCAGCAAGTCTGCCCATTGACCCCACCAGACAGCCTGCCCAGAATCTCTGAATGGGCTAACTGGTAAAGGGCTTTTGCTGCCAAAGCCAGCCTGAGGACTATAGCAGCAAGTCTGCCTATTGACTCCACCAGAGAGCCTGCCCAGAATCTCTGGATGGGCTAACTGGTAAAGAGCTTTCACTGCCAAAGCCAGCCTGAGGACTACAGCAGCAAGTCTGCCCATTGAACCCACCAGAGAGCCTGCCCAGAATCTCTGGATGAGCTAACTAGTAAAGGGCTTTCGCTGCCAAAGCCAATCTGTAAATATTGGAATAAGGGTCTACTTCAAATGCACAGACAACAACACAAAGCCACAAGGATCATGAATAATCAAGAAAACATGACACCAAAGGAGGAAAACAGAGCACCAATGACTGAGTCTAAAGAAATGGAGATCACTGAACTGTTCAAAGAATTCAAAATAATCCTTTTAAAGCAGCTAAGTGAGAAAAAAAAAAAAAACCACATGTAGAAAACTACATGAAATCAACAAAGCAGTGCATAAACAAAATCAGAAATTTAACAAAGTCATAGAAACAAAAAAAAATCTGAAGCTAAAAACCACAATTACTTATCTGAAAAAAAAAATCATTGAAAACTTCAACAACAGACTCAATCGAGCAGAAGAAAGAATCAGTGAGCTCAAAGGTCATTTGCAATAACCCAATGGAACAAATTTTTTTTAATGAGAAGACTGAAGAAAGCCTAAGGAAATTATGAGACATCATCAAGTAAAAACATATTATAGAAGTTCTAGAAGGAGTAGAGAAAAGGACAGAGAGCTTACTTGAAGAAACAATGACAGAAAACTTCCCAAATTTAGAGAAGGAAATGAACACTCACATTCATGAAACCCAAATAGCCACAAATAGATTAAATATAGAGATCGATATATGTTATAATCAAATCCCCAAAAGTCAAAGTCAAAAAGAAATTTGAAAGCAAGGGAAGAGCAATTCATCACATACAAGGGTGCATTCATAAAACTAAAACAGATTTCTCAGCAGAAACTGCAGGTCAGGAGAATGTAGGAGGATATCAATGTGCCAAAACAAAACAAACTGCCAATCAACAATATGATATTCAGCAAGGATGTTCTTCAGAAATGAAAGGGAGATACATTTCCCAAAGAAACAAAAGCTGTGAGAGTTCATCACCTAGACCTGCCTTATAGAAAATACTAAGAGGAGTTTTTCAAGTTGAAATGAAAGCACACTAACAACATAAAAACACATGAGATTACAAAAACTTACTCTAAAAGAATAGTCAAATTCAAGATATCCTAATACTGTAATGATGGTGCATAAATCAATTCTAACTCCAGTATAAAGTTAGTAGACAAAAGTATTAAAAATAACTCATACTACAATAGTTTGGAAATTGATACATAATATGTAAATATGTAAATTTTGACATCAAAAACATATTTGGGGAGGAGAAGTTAAAATGTAGTTTTTATATGTGATTGAAGTTGTTAGTATCATCTTAAAACAGATTATTTTAACTACGTTTTATATAAGCCTCATGGTAACCACAAAGCAAAAAAAAAAAAAAAAAAAACTTATAGCACATAATGGAAAAGATAGAAAGAAATGAATCAAAGCATACCAGTAAGAAAATATTAAATCACAAAGGCAGCAGCAAGAAAATAATGATTGAAACAAACGAACTAAAAAACAGAAAGCAATTAGCTAAGTGGCAGAAGGAATTACAATAATTATTTTAAATATAAATTGATTAAATTATCCAATCAAAAGATGTGGAGTGGTTGAATAGATTTAAAAAAGAAAAGATTCAACTATATATTGCCTACAGGAGACCACTTTAGCTTAAGGCACATATAGGCTGAGAGTGAAAGGAGAGAAAAAGATCTTCCATCGAAATGGTAAACAAAAGAGAGCAGAGGTAGCTACACTTACATCAGACAAAATAGACTTTAAGTCAAAAGTTGTGAAAAGAGACTGATATGTTTAAGTTTTGTGTCCCTACCCAAATTAGGTTTTGTGTCCCTACCCAAATCTCATCTTGAATTGTAATCCCTACAATCCCCAGGTGTCAAGGGAGAGACCAGGCAGAGGTAATTGAATTATGGAGATGGTTTCCTTCATGCTGTTCTCGTGATAGTGAGTTCTCACAAGATCTGATCGTTTTATAAGAGGCTCTTCCTCGCTTTGCTCAGCACTTCTCCTTCCTTCCACCATGTGAAGAAGGTACCTTACTTCTCCTTCACCTCCCACCATGATTCTAAGTTTCCTAAGTTCTCCCCAGCCGTGTTGAACTGTGAGTCAATTAAACCTCTTTCCAGCATGGCACGGTGGCTCATGCCTATAATCCCAGCACTTTGGGAGACCGAGGCAGGCGAATCACAAGGCCAGGAGTTGAGACCAGTCTGGCCAACATAGTGAAACCCCATCTCTACTAAAAATACAAAAAAAAATTAGCCGAGTCTGGTGGTATGAGCCTGAAATAATTACCCAGCTACTTGGGAGGCTGAGGCAGGAGAATTGCGTGAACCTGGAAGGAGGAGGTTGCAGTGAGCTGAGATGGCACCACCACACTCCAGCCTGAGTGACAGAATGAGACTCCATCTCAAAAAAAAAAAAATTTTTTTTTAAATCTTTCCTTTAAAAATTACCCAGTCTCGGGTATGTCTTTCTAGCAGTATGAAAATGGGCTAATGGAGAGACAAAGAAGATCATTAAATGATAGAGATCGATTCAAGATGATAAAACAATTGTAAACATATATCCACTATCAAAGCACCTAAATATATAAAGCAAATATTAACAGAAATGAAGGGAGAAAGAGAGCAATACAATAATAGTATGGGACTTCAACAACCTACTTTCAACAATGAATAGATAATTAAGATAGCAAATCAACTTTAAAAATGGACATTAACAACACTATAGACCAAACAGATCTAACAGACTTATATAGAACATTCTATCCAACAACAGCAGAATACACATTCTTTTCAAGGGTACACAGAACATTCTTCAGGGTAGATCATGTGTTAGGCCACAATGCAAGTCTTAACAAATTCAAGAAGGTTGAAATTACATCAAGTATCTTTTCCAATCACAATTAAAGTAGAAATCAGTAACAGGAGAAAACATGGAAAATTCACAAATATGTGAAAATTAAACAATATACTCCTGAACAACCAATGTATCAAAAAAGAAAACAAAAGTGAAATCAGAAAGTATCTTCAGATAAATTAAAATGGAAACACAATATACAACTTACAGGATGCAGAAAAAGCTGTTCTAAGAAGGAAGTTTAGAGTAATAAATACCTACATTAAAAAAAGAAAGACCTAAAATAAACAACTTAACTTTACACTTCAACAAAAAGAAAAAACTAAGGTCCAAGTCAGCAAAAGGAAGGAAATAGTAAGATCAGAGCAGAAATAAAGAAAACAGAGACTAGAGAAACAACAGAAGAGATAAATGAAACTAAGTTGGCTTTTTAAAAAAATAAACAAAATTGATACACCTTTAGCTAGATTAAGCAACAAAAGAGACACTTCAAATACGATTATAAATTTAAAAGGAGGCATTACAACTGATGCCACAGAAATACAAAGAATCTTAAGAGACTTCTATGAACTATACACTAACAAATTGGACAACCTAGAAAAATAATGGATAAATTCCTAGAAAAATATAACCTGCCAAGATTGAATCATAAAGAAATAGAAAATGTGAACAGACCAATAACAAGGAAATTGAATCAGTAATTTAAAAACAAACAAACAACAACAACAACAAAATACTCCCAGGAAAGAAAAATCCAAGATCTGATGGCTTCACTGTTAAATTCTATCAAACATTCAAAGAAGGATTAACACCTATTCTTCTCAAACTCTTCCAAAGAGTTGAAGAGGAGGGAACCCTTCCAAATACATTTTTTGGGCCAACATTACCTTGTTATTAAAGTGAGAAAATTTTCGCATGAAAATTTCTTTTCATACGAAAAGAAAATTATAGGCTACTAGCAAACCAAATTCAACAGCACATTAAAAGATCATAGGCGAGGCACAGTGGCTCATGCCAACACTTTGGGAGGCCAAGGTGGGAGGATTGCTTTAGCTCAAGAGTTCAAGGACAGCATGGGCAACAGAGTGAGACCTTGTCTCTACTGGAAAAAACAAAATAGCCTGGCATGGTGGCTCATACCTGTAGTCCCAGCTACTTGGGAGGATGAGGCAGGAGAATCACTTGAGCCTAGGAGATTGAGGCTGTAGTAAGTGATGATCATGCCACTGCACTCCAGCTTGGGTAACAGAGCAAGATCCTGTCTCAAAGAAGAAAAACCATTTTTAAAAAAGATTAAAAAGCGTGATTAAATAGGGTTTATCCCTGGGATGCAAGGATGCATCCATGCAAGGTATGCAAATTAATAAGTATGTTACATCACATTAACAGAATGAAGGATAAAAATATGATTATCTCAATAGATGCAGAAAAAGCACTTGACAAAATTCAACATCCTTTTATGATTTAAAAAAAAAAAAACCAAAAAACAAAAAAACTCTCAACAAGTTAGGAATACAAGGAATGCACCTCAAACAATAAAGGCTAGATATGACAAGTCCATAGCAAACATCGTACTGGATGGTGGAAAGCTGAAAGCTTTTCCTCTAAGATCAAAAACAAGATAAAGATGACTATTCTCACCACTTTTATTCAATATAAGACTGGAATTCCTAGCCAGAGTAAAATTAGGAAGAAAGAAAGAAAGAAGAGGCATCCAAATTGGAAAGGAGGGTAACATCTGTTAGAAGATGCCATGATCTTACACATTAAAAAAAAAAAACTCACAATGGCTGTTGTGGTGGCTCACACCTGTAATCCCAGTACTTTGGGAGGCTGAGGTTGGCGGATCATGAGGTCAGGAGATCAAGACCATCCTGGCTAACACGGTAAAACCCTGTCTCTACTAAAAATACAAAAAATCAGCCTGGTGTGGTGACACACGCCTATAGTCCCAGATACTTGGGAGGCTAAGGCAGGAGAATTGTTTGAACCCAGGAGGTGGAGGTTGCAGTAAGCCAAGATCGCACCACTGCACTCCAGCCCATGCAACAGAGCAAGACTCCGTGTAAGGAGAAAAAAAAAAAAAAAACCTAACAACTTCATCAAAAAACTATTAGAACTAATAAACAAATTCAGTAAAGCTGCAGGACACAAAATCAAAACATGAAAATTAGTAGTGTTTCCATACATTAACAATAAAGTATCTGAAAAATAAAATTCCATTTACAATAGCTACCAAAAAAGATTAAATACTGACATGGTTTGGCTCTGTGTCCCCACCCATATCTCATCTTGAATTGTACTCCCATAATTCCCACTTGTTGTGGGAGGGACCCGGTGGGAGATAATTTAAATCATGGGGGCGATTTTCCTCATACTGTTCTCCTGGTAGTGAATTAGTCTTATGAGATCTGATGGTTTTATCAGGGGCTTCCACTTTTGCATCTTCCTCATTTTCTCTTGCTGCCACCATGTAAAAAGTACCTTTTGCCCCCCACCATGATTCTGAGGCCTCCCCAGCCATGTGGAACTGTAAGTCCAATTAAACCTTTTTTTCTTCCCAGTCTCAGGTATGTCTTTACTAGCAGCATGAAAATGGACTAATACAAATACTTAGGAATAAATTTAATAGAGGAAGTAAGAGATCTGTATAATGACCATAACACTGATGAAAGAAATTGAAGATGCAAGTAAATGGAAAGACATCCCATGTTCATGTATTGGAAGAGTTAATATTGTTAAAAGGTACACAACACCCCAAGTGAGCTACAGATTCCATGCAATCCCTTTCAAAATTCCGACGACATTTTTCAGAAATGTAAGAAAATCATCCTAGTGTTCACAGGAACCACTAAGAGTCTAAGGAGCCAAAGTAATCCTGAGCAAAACAAGCCTGGAGGTATCACACTACCTGACTTCGAAATATACCACAAACCTATAGTAATCAAAACAGCATGATAGTGGCATAAAAACAGATGTATAGACTATTGGAGCAGAATAAACAACCTGGAAATAAATCCATACACTTACAGTCAACTGATCTTTGACAGAAGTGCCAAGAACATACAATGGGGAAATGACAGTCTCTTCAATAAATAGTCCTGGGAAAACTGGATATCCACATGAAAGAGAGTAAAATTAGAACTTCATCTCACACAATATACAAAAATCAACTCAAAATAGATTAAAAACTTAAATGTAAGATCTGAAACTATAAAACTACTAGAGGAAATAGGGAAAAACTTCTTGACATTGATCTAAACAATGATTTTTTTGGATAGGACCCCAAAAACACAAGCAACAAAAGCAAAAATAAATAAATGGACTGCATCACATTAAAATGCTTCTGCACACACACACACACACACACACAAAAGCTTCTGCACAGCAAAGGAAACCATCCATGGAATGAAGAGACAACCTACAGAATGGTAGAAAATATTTGTAAACCATATATCAGATAAGGCGTTAATATTCAAAATAGACAAGGAACCCAATAGCAGGGAAACAACCCAATTAAAAATTGAGCAAGGGACCCAAATAGACATTTCTCAAAAGACATACAAATGACCAACAGGTATATGAAAAAATGCTCAATATTGCTAGGCAGCAGGGACATGCAAACTAAAGCTACAATGAGGTATCACCTCACACCTATTAGAATGGTTATTATCAAAAAGATAAGTGGAGGAAATGGAATCCTCATACACTGTTGTCAAAATGTAAATTAGTATAGCCATTAAGGAAAACAGTATGGAGGTGCCCCCCAAAAAATCTAAAAATGTAACTATTATCCAGCATTCCCATTTCTGGGTATATACCCAAAGAAAATGAAATCAATACATTGAAGAGGTATCTGTACTCCCATGTTCATTGCAGCCGTATTCACAATAGTGAAATATAGAGGCAACCTAGGTATACATCATCAGATGTATAGAAGATGAATAAAGAAAATGTGGTATCTATACATAGTGGAATACTATTCAGCCTCAAATAAGGAAATCCTGTCATTTTGACAACATGGATGACCCTGAAGGACATTATGCGAAGTGAAATAAGTCACGCATAGGAAAACATACCACATGATCTCACATATGTGTGAAATCTAAAAAGTTGAATTATTAGAACCAGAGTGGAATGGTGGGTTGTCAGGGGGAGGGGGAAGACGACGACACTGGTTAAATGATAATACAAAATTTCAGTTAGACAGGATGAGTGACTTCTAAAAATCTATTGTACAACATGATTACTAGAATTAATGATAATCTACTACATACTTTAAATTGCTAAGAAAGTAGATCTTAAGTATTCTCACTACAAAAAAGTATACGAGGTGATGGATATGTTAATTGGCTTGATTTAATCATTTCACAAACATCAAAATATCACATTGTATGCTGTAAATATATACAATTTGTATTTGTCAATTTTATCTTAATAAAGCTAGAGGAATTTTAAAAAACATTGACGAGTAGTTTCTTTATAGTAGTTGATAATGTTGTTTCATATACCATAATCTCATTCACCGAGTTATGTGGGTGTATGTTGCCTAATCAACTAGATTGACATTCCTTCAAGGGAACCTACTTCTGTATATTCATTCCATAGTGCATATAATGGTTTGAGGCATATAGATCTTGCTCAAAAATTCTGGTTGAGTGACTGGCCAATAGAGAGACCTGGACAAGATTCCCAGGTAGTTGTCTAAAGAAAGGAAACCCTTTCATTCTACATTGAGTAGTAGAAGTAGTGATTGCAAGTGAAAGTAAAGTCTGTTCATTAATTTGATCATATGATCATGTGTTATTATTTGGGGGCTACTATGTGCTGACATCTAAGACCTTTGACAAAGTTAAACTAGAGATATACAATGGCTGAGACAGATGATCGAAGCAATAGAATGACTCTTGGGCCTGTATATGATTATGTACTGTCAGTAGGTATTTACAACCTAACAGAAAAATAGTCCATCAAGAGGTTAAGCCATGAGAAACAAGAAAGGGAGGGTTGCAGAGGCAAATGTGGCCAGTACCTACTCTTAGCACCCAGACTGGGAAAGATACTCTGTTATCATGTTTTAAAACAAAATAAAGTTTTCTGCATGCACAAATAATCTCTAAGGAAAAAAAAAAAAAACACTAATGGAAATACACTACTTTGTCCATTGGCTGATTAGTTTAGATGGTAACAGAAATTGCTAAACACCACCACTTCAGATTTGATCATCCACTTATGCAGCTGCTATTAAATGACTACTTCATAAAAGGTTATTTAGTTTTCTTCCCCAAACATACATACAAAACCAAGTAAAATAAAACATTCTCACTGACAACTACAGGGGCAGTATATGTTGAGTCCCTTGAACTTTATAGCATCGTGTAGTGGGAAATTAAGATAAAGGATAAAAACAGAAGTAGTGTTTAAACTTTTCTTGCAAAGATAAGATTTCGGTAGGTAAAAGAACAAGAGAATCAAACCCTGCTAAAGTTTTTTCTCTTATGCCAGATAGTTGCTCTTCTGATACACTGTAGTGATTGCTAGATAAAGAGTAGTGAGTAACAGCAAGCCCATCACCACTGCTGGATGAAGAGTTCCAAAGACCAGTCCAGCTGATGGCAGGCAAGAGTGTCATTATACAAAGAACAGCGCCCATGTGGGAATGAAGGGACACGGCTGCACAAGAGAATGTCTGGCAGCAAATCAACTCCCTCCACTAGTGAAATACCAACCCCTGCACTAAGCAACCTTCAAAGTCTTTCCATGGCAGGGGAAGGCATTCAAGGCAGGAAGTACAGCACAGGCAGTTAAATGCGTAAGTTGTGCTCCCTTGATTTTGTAGTGTTAGAAAACTGGGCCATTCCATTACTACTAATAATGTAGGCAGAGAAGCAAAGACAAGAATGCTTTGCTTTTGAAGATAAATCCCTACAGAAAAGCTTCTTTGCTCTGTGTAGGTAGAAACAGACAAAAACTTGCAAGAAAATGGTCACATCCTCTAACACTTTTATCTCCTTGCTGCCTAGCAACTTTCATAGATAGAGTGTGGAGAGGAAAAATTCTCATGGAAGCCTGAGAATAAGCAGGCACCATGTCTGCAATGTCATGAAACACAGCCTCTGAAGAGCTGCCCTATGAGACAGCAGGCTGCTCCCAGTTAATAAGGCTTGGGAGAGTGTTCTTACCTCTTCATGTAGAATCTGATTTCCCCTTGGCTCTTTTGGCTTCCTCCTAGGGATGCCAGAAGGAGGAGGAGGAAAGTTGTTGTGTTATTTGAAGCCAAAGAAATATTATGGTTTAAAAATGAGCAAGAACAAGCTTAACTGTATGTTTCCACCACCTTCTTATACCAGTATCTCAATGTCTCAGTCCCTGTTTCATTTGGTGCTAATCCAGTGACAGGGAGAATAGCTTGCTCTTCTAGCTCCTATAAAGCGCTCTCATCTTAAACCAAAATTTGACTCTCAGAGATTCTGAGAAAACAGTAATAAAAGACAGGAAAAAGAATAATTCAATAAAAAAAAATTTCCTTCAGCAAGGATCAGAAGAATCCACTAACTACAAAGCAAAGATTAAAAAAAAAAAACACCTAAATCAGTCGGGCGCAGTGGCTCACGACTGTAATCCCAACACTTTGGGAGGCCGAGGCGGGCAGATCAGCTAAGGTCGGGAGTTCGAGACCAGCCTAACATGGAGAAACCCTGTCTCTACTAAAAATACAAAATTAGTCGGGCGTGGTGGTGCATGTCTGTAATTCCAGCTACTCGGGAGGCTGAGGCAGTAGATGTGCTTGAACCTGGGGGGAAGATGTTGTGGTGACCTGAGACTGCTCCATTGCACCCCAGCCTGGGCAACAAGAGCGAAACTCCATCTCCAAAAAAAAAAAACACCTAAATCCAAAATACATGTATCTAGAGACTGTAGAGAGTTTCTGATTTTCAGATCGAGTAGGCTAAAAAGTATAGAGTATTAGAAAATTAACATTAACGAGAATGATCTATATGTACACAAATAACTTTCTATTCTGTAGAAAATAAACACTCTCAAATGTTTCTGTAACAAAACTTCTTCAGGTATTAGATTACTGAAATCCTTATAAGACTTGTGGTTTTGAAATTTTTGTTATGTTCTGTTTAAAATATGTAATAAACCTGGAAAAAGTGAAAATAAACACAAATATACTAATCACTTGGAAATTTTTCCAATAAAATTCTTGATTCAGAAAAACCCTGCAGTTAGAGACTATTCAGAAATAAACAATGAAAATATTAGTAAGAATAAGCATTCAATTGTTATCAATACTGTTTCAACTACTATACATTTAATCCTCATAATAACACTATGATAATAACACTGTGTCAAACACTGTTTCAACTACTTTACATTTAATCCTCCTCCTGACACTATGAGGTAATTCCTGTTTCTCCATTTTTCAGCTGAGGAAACCAAGGCACATAAAGGTCAAATAATTTGCCCAAAGTCATATAACTAGTAAGTAGCAGGGTCAGAATTGAGCCCAGGCAGCCTGGTTCTAAAGCCCACATTCTTAACCACTACGATGTATGGCTTCATATAAAAACCCACAGGAATTACAGAAGCCAAAAGGAATAAAATTCATACTCTTAACAGCTTTTCATATTTAAAAAAATTGATTAGTGAACCCAATTTGCAACATGATGGCAGACAGTAAATAACCTATTGCCTCCTTCTGCACTAAATGTCTAGAGAGAAGGAAAAAAACAAAAAACCGGAAAATAAATTACGGAAGTGGTGTTGCCCTGGCCAAGGATTAGCCGATGTCTCTGCTGATGGTGCAAAGGTGAGAAGTGCAGCCCTGTGTATGTACACGGATACAAGGTAAATACAGTTGGAATCATGGCTTTGACTAGCAATGCCTTGAGTATTATAGCATCAGTACATACTGAGTCTATGATTTCGTGCATATTGAGTCAAAATTGAGTTCAAAGTCACTAGATCTCTAATGATTTTAATTACAGTAACTGGCTACATCTCTGTAAATGGAAACTGCTGGGATGCAGTGGTTAAGGGCCAGGCTATGAGTGTCAGACCTTGGCTTGACTCTATGGCTTGGCCACCTGCTAGTTTTATGACCTTAGTGGAGTTACTTAACCTCATTTCCCTCTTACATAAAATGGGAATAACAATAGCCACCTCCAATTCTATCATCTCCCAGGGTTGTAGTAAAGACTAATTAATTATAAAAACACTTATGGTGCCTGGCACAGAAAAGCTTCCTTCTCTCATTTTATATGCATTCTATATACATACAGCACTGGAAAGTAACAACATTTGGCCTGCTTTATAACCAAAAATGGAAGCATACTAACCCTTCAAAATCAGAAAACAGGCAGAAAAAATTGTTAGAGGAAACTGGAATACTTCAGATCATCTGTAATAATGGTCTAGGCCCTCTTGAAAACAGCAAAAATGAACCTCAAATCTCTGATTAAAACATTAAAAAAAGAAAGAAGAAATGCACACCTTTCTTAAAGGTAAGAGCAGCTAACAACACAGCTAGAAGTTATTAGAACAAAAGTAACTCTGGAGGTAAATAAGTATAGAAGCCAGTTTGTCTGGAAGGGATTTATTGCTCCCACTAGATTTGAATTTGCATGTTAATGCCTTTTGGCTCTAAAAGGGACATATGTTAAAACCCAGACCCACATAAGGTGGCAATGATCGCAGCAGTGGACTGTCTAGAGCAGCCACTGCCCCATGATGCCAGCTGCAGTGGAGGAGATGCGGCTGGGGCTGTGCACTCCATGGCCCTGGCCAGAGCTGGGAACAGGCCCTGCTCCTTTCTGAGTTGACAGGGCTGGAGCTTTGCACTCCTTAGGCACAGCAACGACTGTCCAGCCACAGCTGCAGACCCAGGCATCCCTATGCTCTCGGGGGCTGGGAGCAAGCAGGAGTCCCACCCTCCCAGGCACAACTGCAGCTGCCCAGCCACTGCTGCAGATCCAGGCATCTCTGCATTCTCAACGAAGTGCAGAGAAGGCTTAGAAGTGCCTGCTCCCAGGTCGGGTGTGGTGGCTCACGCCCGTAATCCCAGCATTTTGGGAGGCTGAGGCAGGCAGATCATGAGGTCAAGAGATCAAGACCAGCCTGGCCAACATGGTGAAACACCATCTCTACTAAAAATACAAAAAATTAGCCAGGCGTTGTGGCGAGTGCCTGTAATCCCAGCTACTTGGGAGGCCAAGGCAGGAGAATTGCTTGAACCCGGGAGGCGGAGGTTGCAGTGAGCTAAGATCATGCCACTGCACTCTAGCCTGGGCAACAAGAATGAAACTCTATCTCCAAAAAAAAAAAAAAAGAAGTGCCTGCTCCCACTGTCTGGCCTCTCCCCACTCCCAGTACTCACTTCAGTCTAGGGGAGCAAAGTTGAGGCTAAACCAAGGTGCTGTCGCAACCCAGCCAGGTGTGAGCAAGCTCAGGGAAGCACTGACATGACAGCCCCCTGCTGCCTTGGCCTCCTCTGGACTTTGAGCACCAATGAGCATGTGAGGGAAGCTAAGGGGGTTGCTGAGAGGAGCTTGGTGCTGCCCTGCAGGCACCCATCAGCATGAACAGCTTGGGCACCATAAGCAGTAGTAGGGGGCAAACAGGCTTCTGGGTAGAAATGGGCAGGTCCCCAGTGAAGCCTCACCTTCAAGCCAGGGAAGGCCTAAAGCCTAGGGACCAGGCTGCCGTTCCTGCAGACAGGAGTGGGAACTTATGGTACTCTTTCCGGGTCCACCCATGGAGACCCATGAACCAATCAGCATGCACATCCTCCCCTCTGAAGCCTATAAAAACCCTGGGCTCAGCCAGACTCAAAGACATCAGGACAACCAGCTGAAGAGAGGTGCTACCCACTCCAGGGTCTCCTCCCTACTGAGAGCTGAACAGACATTGGGACAGCCAGCTGTGGAGAGGAGCTACCCACTCCACAGTCTCCTCTCTGCTGAGAGCTGAACACTCATCAGGACACCTGGGCTGCAGAGAGGAGCTACCCACTGTGAGTCTCCTCTGAGCTGTTTTATCACTCAGTAAAGTTCCTCTTCTTGCTCACCCTCCACTTGTCCAGGTACCTCATTCTTCCTTAGTGTGGGACAAGAACTTGGGACCTGCTGAATGGTGGGGCTGAAAGCTGTAACGCAAATGGGGCTGAAACACACCCCTTGCTCACCACATTGCATGCTACAAGAAGGAGAGACGAGTTGTGGCCCTTCAGGGAGACCAGACCTAGGAGCTCCCCAAGCCAGGGCTGTGACACCCTCTTTGGGGCTCTGCAGTTTCTGGCATCTCCAAGCTTCCAGGTACCATGGCAGCTGTGAAAGTTGCTTGCAGGTCACCTGGTTAAGCTGCAGCCTCGTAGGGAGTTGGCACCCATGCTGACACCTGGAGCTGCCCGCCCCACAGTATGCCTGGCTGTGCGCAGTGGCTTGGACCCCACGCTGGCTCACTCACCTCACCACTCTGCTCACACTTGACAGGCACGGGATCCAGGCCAGGAATGCGAGCTGAGCACAGCCTGCCAGGCCAAGTGGGCCCAGTGGGCCCAAGCAAAACTTGGGCAAAGGTGCCACTGGTCACAGAGGTTTCTGGCTGGTGAAGGGATACCCCAATGATTCCATAACAGCAAGTCTAATGGAAGCCTCTCCCCTCAATAACCTGAGGGCCCAAAGCTGAGAATGAACCAGAGGAATCCAGGCCTCCTGTGAGATCTTACATCCTGTGTAATACCAGAACCGAAACCTCTGGCTAAGGTGGTCCAGGACCAGATTTTCCCTCTGGTGCCTAGAAGAAGAAAACTCAAATGCTCTCCAGAAGACTGTAATTTTTTCTGGTTATCCACTTGTTTCAAGAGATATTTCCAAGACAATAGTCAGTAACCAGTGATGAGGATACATATTAAACACAAGTCACCATGAGGGGAAAAATCATTATCAGGTGTGCACATGCACACATAGATACACACACCACCCCCCAGATTTTGACTGTCTATGAGAGAACTCTGATTATTAGGTTTAAAGAAATATGGAAGATATGCTTGAAAACATCTGCAGGGAGCAGGAAACTATTACAAACCAATTTAGCAAATAAGGAAAAGAACCAAACAGGATTTCTAGAATTAAGAAATGTGATGACCAAAGTTTATAACTCAGTAAATAGCACACACATACACACAATCAAAAGAAGCTATCAGAATGTATTCCAAAGACATAAACAGATAGAAAATGCAAAAGATTAAGTAAGAAGGCAGAGGTAAGATCGAAGGCACTCAACTGGGATTCCTAAAGAAGAGAGTGGAACAGAGACCACATTTGAAAAGACAATGGCTGAGAATTGTTCATAACCAATCCAGATTCAAGGAGTTCAGTGAATTTCAGATGGAATAAGTGAAAATATGTCCATGCCTAGACACAGCATAGTGACACTGCTGGAAACCAAAGATAAGGTGAGCATTCCTAGATGAAGTCAAAGAAAAAAACAACCAATTTTCTTCAAAAGAGTGTCAGATCAACAGCAATAAGACAGAAAATGGTGGAATGATCTTTTCTTTTAGTAGGTTGAAGATAACTGTCAACCTAGAATTCTATTCCCAGCAAAAATATTTTTAGAACCAAAGTGAAATGAAGATATTTTCAGACAAACATAAACAGAGTTTGTCAACTAAATAAAGGAAAACTTAACCTCTATCTCTCAGGTAGAATTAACAATGATGCAACATGAAAATTAAGAGACGTGAGAAAGATCTGCAAGTTCATCTAAATAAAGACTGAATGAATAAAATATGTCTTCAGGGTTTGAAATACAGAAATAAAATACATAACAATAGTATATAAATTGGGAGAGGGATATTTAGAGTTAAAATGTTCCAAGATCATTGCATTTTCCAGAAGGATGGTAAAGTTATCAAAGAACTTTAAACTTTGATGCATGCTGTAATTTCTAGGATAACATCTAAAAGGAGAAGAAAAAGAATGTAGAAAGTCTAAACTAGTTGGGGAAAATATTGAATGATAAAATACTGAAAAATGCAAGAAGGCAGAAAATTTAACAAACAGGGTAAGTACAAAGCGCAAAATAAAATGTTAGATCCAAAAATCAACCAATGATCCCACTTAATCTACTGAAACATACAAAAAAATGAGGAGGATTTCTACAAGCTGTTACAGGTAGTTTTCAGGATATATTTTGAAGTGAAAAAACAAGGTGTAAAAAAATTTCTGTCATCTTTTGTGCAAGAAAGAAGAAATGGGAATATATATAAGTTTATTCTTGCAAAGTAAAACAGAAAGGATGAAATAAAATTTGCTACCTAAGTGGGTAGAATGGAGAGAAAATGGAATCAGTTCTTGAGTATACTTTTTTATATAGTTTTGACTTTTGAACCATGTTAATGTTTTATGTATTTAAAAAATACATTGAAAACAAGAATGAGGAAACCCTAAAATCAAATGCAAACAGAAACTAAAGAACATAGCTATATGTCATATTGATACATAATTATACAGAAGGAAAAAAATAATCTAAATAACTTCTGAACATAGTACTCTGACAATACACCCTCAGTGAAATACAGTTTAATCTAAGGGCAAAAAGAAAACTGCAAAGAAATCTTAAATTTGACTTAGTGAGTTCGTTATTGATGAAGCAATGATGAAATATTTTGAATTTCTTGCAGGACTGAGCAAATGTATTCTTGAGAACCCAGGTTTTCATTGTGGGAGAAGAGAGGTACAAATGTCAAATATGGGGAGGAAAGAAAAGAAATGCTATGATTTTAGAATGGAATCGAAGCATCATTAGTTAGTTCTTGCCACAGAACGGACCTAGAAGCAATTAAATCTCTACAAGGAACACACCTAGTATTCAGATTTCAGTTTCTGGATCCATTCTCCACTACACAAAAGAAATGAACTGATAACAGGGCAGAGACAGGCTAGGTAAAAAGGAAGATCTTATACCAGAGAGTAAAGAAGTGTTCAAAAACTGGTGGGTACTATCAAAAGGACACAAGATCCCTTGACATAGGAGCTTCAAAGAGCTTTCACGGCCAAATATAGTATCATTTAAATCTTAAAATGAATCATGATAGGAATAGATTATAACACTGGGTAAACAAAATCATTCATGAACCCATGCTGATACTAGAAATTTATTTTTTAAAAGATGAGGCAAAGGAGAAAGAAGGGGAAGTTCTTTCTTAGAGTAGGCTGCCAACTAACAAGTGTAGAAGCAACAATAGCAACAGATTCCTTTACAGCCAGAAAAGAAAAGAAATCACCAGTGGATGATAAACTATTGGGTAAGCAACTGTTGGGAAGCAAAATGTGGAGAAATCTGACAGACACCCACCGTAACCAATTGACCAAACTTAATATTACTAAGAGTAAGGTCAGCTGTGTCACACACATTCCTATTATACCACACTGATAAGGACAGAACATTACCTATCGGTGTAGTACTCCTGCCAAAAATATATACCTAGAGCTAATCATGAAAGGGAAAAGTATCAGACAAATCCAAATAGAAGGATATCTATAAAACAACTGAGATGGATTTTAAAACACACACACACACACACACACACACACACACACACACACACAGAAACAGAAAGAGAATGCCATGAAAAACTTTAAAAAAAAGAATAACAAATGAAAAGGGGCTAGGGACCTGTCCCACATTACAGTTGACTAAAAGTAAATGAAATGTAGTTCATGACCTTTGGTTGGATCCTGGGTAGCAGGGATATTGATAAAAATCCTTAATGGGACAATTAGGGAAATCTCAATATGGACTACATATTAGATGATAATATTATGTCAATATTAAAATGTTAGAGTGGATAGTTCTATCATTGTAAGAAAAATGTTCCTGATAGTCAACTCTCATATAGTTCAGAAAACTACATATATGTATATATATTTATGAATTTTATGTATATCTAAATATGCATTTGTGTACAGACATTTAGAGAGAATGGCGTAAAATGTTAATAACTGGCAAAACTAATTGGTGGTTACTATACTTGCAAATTTTCAGTAGATTTAAATTTTTCAAAATATAACTTCTATTAAAAAACAAAATTTAACTGAAAAGTAATTAAACTGAAACATTTATCCATTTAAAAAACAAAGTTTATTATTTGAAGAAATCCAACTATGTGCAGTTAAGAGCCACTTTTAAGCCTAAGGATGCTCAAAGATTGACACTAAATGTGATTTTTTAAAAAGAATGCTGAAGTGGCTCTATCAATGTCAAATGTGAGATTTTTAAACAAAAAGCATCACCAGAGAAAGAAGATCATCTCAATGATTTTTCAAAAAGTTCAAATCACCAAGAAGATATAAAAAGCTCTATAATTATATATGTTTAATAAAATGTTTGCTTTTCAATAAAGCAAAATGAACACAACTACATGAACAAATAGAAAAACCTACATTCATAATGAGATATTTCAGCCTAAATCTCAGTTAATGATAGACCAAGCAGCCAAAGTAGCATTCAGAGGAGAGGAGGAAAATCCAGACATGCAAAGACCTTAAGTTTAACATCCATGGATATTTTCTGAAATACTGTTATAGGGTGTTTTCTTGCTAAAGAAAAAATAATGAATACAAAAGGAATACATGGAATATAAAAACAATGGCAATCTAGAAGGCAGTAAAATTCTCTAAAAATTCTTTATTACAGAAAAAAACCCAGAACTAATATCTGAGATTATCTTAATTTGAGAGGTGGATGAAACACTGGAAGAAAACATGCAAACATTTTATGCAAGAGGAAGCTATACATTCTGATTAGAAGATAGAAAAATATTAAATAGATGTCAAAAATTTAAGGTTAACTACTAGAAAAAAAGTCATATATTGTTTCTGAACCCCTAGAGTAAAAAACAGGAACAAGAATAAAAGCAAACAAAAAACTGATCAAAGACAAAAAGAAACAAAACAAACAAGAAAACAAACAGGGTAAAATATGGCGTGTCAATCTAACACACAGTGCTTGTAACAGATGGTTTATGTAAGGGGAAGTAAAGCTATGGACTATTTATAAGAGATACCCCTAAAATGAAATACTACCTAAAAGTTGAAAATAGATTGATGAAAAAAAACAAAAAAATTCTGCCTAGAAGATGAGCATAATAATATTAATAGTTGCTTGAACTCTATGTTGTCTGTTATCACCAAAGGAAAAAAGAGGGGATTTTTAAAACTTATAATCCACAAAAATCATAACAGTCACAAAGAATTGTGCTTTTTCTCCAGGACTTCAAAGAATATAAAGCAAAAAGCCTTGTAAAAATACAAGGTGGAGAAAATCCATAACCACAGTAGGTAACACCCTTAGAATCCACTCCCATACTTACTCTCCAGGTTTCTCCTGATAGGTATATTAGCAAAGTCCTGCAATTTGCTTAGTGTCTGAGTTATCTCCCTGTCCAATCCTAGTATATACCTGTCCTTGGAGCATGCTGAGAATTGACCTTAGTTATAGGGCTAATGAACAAGGGATGGTCATGGTGGGTCTTGAGAAGAACAAACATCCCCTTTCAAGGCATCTGCCCCAAATGAGGTTATAAAGGTTTTCAAGCTAAAGAAGTCTAGTCTATTCAGACAATGAAGGGCAAGGACTTCCACTGGCCAAGGAAGCTCAGCATGACTTGGGGTTTCAGGATTGTCAGTTTTATCTGAATCCAATCAGATATTCCAAGTTTCAGAATCCCATTCTTTCCCAGTCAATGCCATAAATTTTAACACAAGAAATTTTGCAACACTGTGAATTTAACTATCCACAATCCATGCAATTAAATTTTATGTCTTATTTTCAGAAGTAGCAGCTCTGTGGTAATAAGAAACAGCAATTCTTTTAGGGCTAAGATAGAAGCTCTCTGGTTCTCAGACTGTCACTTGAACTGAAAGATTTAGAGGACCTGATTCCATCACTTTCTCTGTGTAAATACTCTAGTAAAGTCAAGAAAATCCACTCCACATCACAGTCCATGTAGTCATCACTACTGCTGGAACAGTCAGGTCAAGCAATTGCTTGGGATTCCAAGGAATCTGCTTCCTTTGACATTTTCATCGCAATTAAACACAAGGACACAAGGGCTTAATTGTGATGCCATGGCATGCAATAGATTATTCACATCTCATTTCCAATTGGCAAGTAGCTGAGCATTGCACTTAGGCCCAAACAAAGCCCTCAAAAACCACGTATGTACATGCGCGCATGCGCTCGCTTTCAGGAGGAGCAGGAGGGATCTCCAGATACCAATTCTGTATCAGTCAGGGTCTAGGCAGGAGACAGAAACTAAGTAATTTGAACGGAGGCACTGTAACATGAAGATATATATATAGGGAGTATATGTTAATACATAAAAGATGTCCCAGGGCTGAAGAGGAGCAGCTGAGGGAAGAAGGAACTTGGAAGGGCAGACCCTTCGCAAGGCTGGGCTGCAGCCCACTGGATGGTGGGATGGAGCTGATCCAAACTCTGGGAGCTGAGACTGGTTGGTGATCAGGAAACCTTGCACTAGGTGCCACGGGCCGAGCACACGGGCTGAGGACTAGCGCTAAAACTTGCTAAAGGGTAAGTGCCACCTGGTGTCCTGCAATGTATGCTACTGCAAAGCAAGGAGCAAGCCGAAATAGGTGCACACTGAAAACAGGAAGAGAGGTCCCTTCCTCCTGGGACATCCCTCCAGCACCCTCTACTGACAAAGTTTAACACTGTGCGAGATGGCAAGGGAGAAATTTTTCCAGGGCCTAGCTCCATCATGGAGGTAATGAAGGGTGGATATGGAGTCAACTGGTAACTGTTTAACTGTTGCACTTTTCAGTGGTTAAACAATTGTTTAACCATTACACTTTTCCTTCAACCAGCTCCACAGCTGTTCAGGGCTCTATGCCTGGAAGAGTAACCCAACCCTCGTTCTCAGTGGGGCTGAACTCCATGAAGTGCTGCCTGAGGAGTGTTGCTAGAGCTGGCTCTTAACTTTTATTGTGGGGCACATTAGTCCAGGGATGGAACCCCGGGTAAGCCTTGATATCTTCCATCCCGTTTCTCTGAATCTTCTTTGGGCAACAGTGACTTTTACTTGCCCTTGGTAGTTTCATCAAATACTACAGCCAACACTGGTTTTTGTTGTTCATGTTTGCCTACTTACCTAGTAGTAATTCCTGAAGCCATAAACGGCCAGGTGGTGCTTTTAATATCCAAATTCAACAAAAGTATCACTGTACCTCCTGGTGGAAGTGTATGTCCTTTGGGCACTAATGTCCTTTGGGCACTAAAGCCTCTAAGCCAGCAGAGCCCAGATTCGTGGGGACAAGAAACATTTTTTAAGTTATTATGTAACCATTAAGAGTGGAGGCAAGGTGACAGAGGAGGAAGCTGAGGGATCTAGAGGTTAAATAATATACACAGCTTGCACAATTATAAACAGCTGAACTGGAGTTTAAAACTAGGTTTGACTCCAAAGTCCATGTTATTTCCAATACATGTTGTTTCTGACTCTCTGCCAAGCTACTATGAAGTAATGGTAATTAATTAACACAATTTCATACCCCAAACATCCGGTACTGTCTCTCAGCGTCTAAGAGGCCCACCTACATGTCACACACACAACACTGATGGTTGTGCTTAGCTTCCTGCAGCATTCCCTGCCCATTTGTGTGTTTATCATCCAAAAAGCAGCACCATATACCCAAGGATGTCGAAATCCAGTGTACTTACCTTATCCCAGAGCTGAGACTTTTCCAAGCTTGAAAATACTGTAGCAAGGACTAGTTCACAGGTCCAGAACGTTGGCAGTTGTCTGACCACACACTTCCAACCATGGGGGCAGTGGACCCTGCGCTAGTCTGGCTTAAGTGTGGTTTTGCAGAAGGAAAGCACAGCTGGTAATGAGAAGGGGCAATCAGGCATCTGATGGAGGAACGAGCTGACCTCTAAAGACCCCTCCAGTCTCAGGCATAGCAGTTTGTTCAGTAAAGCAGCAGCAGCTGTGGAGGAGCTCCGACCTTACAGAGCGTTAAAGGTCATCAATGCCCTTTCTTCACAATCTTGGGATATCTCTCTTTTACAGTGATCTCTACCCCCATGGAAACACATGGCTGGGGTTTGGGGAAAACATTAACTGTGCACCTGATAGCAATAATTTAAGCATAGCCTTAGAATGACCCTGTATGGCAGATGCACCTGAATGTGTGTTTCGAGCTAGGGAATCCAGGCATCCAACCCAGAGATTTGTTCCTTGCCTATGGTAAGACCATTAACGTTTAACTATGGTAAATACAGAGTCCTTCTTTTTATTTTTTATTAAGAGGCAGCTGGCCATAATTTAATAGGGAAAGAAATGGCCATGATGTAATTATTCTCCTTGAAGACGAAACTTCATAATAACATTACTTTCATTTGTACAGGTCATCGCCAAGACCAGGCTTCTACGTGGGTTTCAGAGACATGATTGAATTTGTGTAGCTATAAGTGCTCGCAAAGGGTCAAGTATTACTCATATACTCATTCCATTTTCCCAATGAGTCAAGTGCAGTATAGAGGCAGAACGCACCTTGGGAAATGCGAAATGAGAAGAAGTGCCTTCAGCTGCTGCCCCATGACAAGGTGCCTCCCATTCCTCCACCCCTCCATCCAAGCTCCCTAAGCCAAGGTCTTATTTGGCTCTGCTTGGGACTGTCTGAAACCCCTATTTCTGCTCCTCATGCTCTCGGAGTCCAGGTGTCAAATGGCGAATCTGTTTCACAATTAGTGCACATACAAGGAGGCAAATAGGTAGCTTCCCATTATTTAAATCTTTGGAGATAAGACACTAACTTCTTCTACCAGAGCAGTAGTGTCACAGTGTTTGTATTTATTAAACAAATATGAATATGCTGGTCATCATGTGGCAGGCACTGTTGTAACCACTCCACAAATATTCACTCATTAAGCCTCATAAAAGTCAACAGGAAATATGTTCTATTATCAGCCCCATTTTATAGACAAGGAAGCTGAGGCACAGAGTGGGTAAGGAATTCACCTAAGGTCACACAGCTAGTAAGCTTAAGGCCAGTTTCAAAGGTTCAATACTTTCACCTATATGCTGTAGGGTTAACGCACCTGATAGTAATAATTTAAGCATACCCTTAGAATGACCCTGTATGGCAGATGCCACCTGAATGCGTATTTTGAGCTAGGGAATCCAGGCATGCCCAACGCAGAGATTTGTTATTTGCCTATGGTAAATATCTGAGCTGGTAAATATGGTAAATATCCCATGGAACATGGGCTGTAGGGGGCATTGAGGCCCTTAGTTTTGGGTTAAAAGAAGGTGGCTAGGTAGAGGTTGTTGAGGAGAGGGTGTTCAGTGAAAATGCTACATAAACAGCAGGTTTGCAGGTGGTAGCAGTTCTCCTGGCCAGCCCACTGCCACTGGAATCTCTCCCCCGTACATAAGCACCTAATAAAACCCCATGTCTCATTTGTTGGCGCTGGGGCTCTTCTTTCGCCTCTTAAACCTGGTGCCTTCTCTTATTAAGGTTAGTGGGGTTTCGACACAACATACCCACAAATACAAGTTTGGCTTTAACCATCTAAATCCTCGGAACAGCAAGCCTACTCTCCACTTAAAATTAGAGGAGAGGTCCCTATTGCAGTCTCAACAGATATGAAAGAGATGTTTGGGCAGAACCCAAATAGGGATGTATCATTTCCTTAGAAGCTAAGCCTGTCTTAGGCCTTTCTGTTCTTTTTGTTCCAAACAAGCAGTGACAGCAATCTCAAACTTCCCCTGTCATCTGAAGTCAGCCAGTATGCCATGTCACCATCTCTCCTTGCTTGCCAGTAATAACCAACGTGGAACTGACAATACCTAAGACTGTTACCTTTCCAATTTAACACAAACGAGAAACCTGTCCCTGCTGGGGACTGGCAAATACAGTCCATGGGATGAGACTGGTAAGATCTGTAGGGTCAGGGAGGATGCATCTGCCCTGGTCCCTCCGTCAGAGCCCCAGTCCCGGCTCCTTTCCTCTGTGTGTTCTGCAGCCACAGTCCAGGCAGCTGTGGAGGCAGCAGAGCCCAGTGATAAGAACGGAGGGAAATTCAGGGACACTGACCCTCAGCTGAGACCTCCACAAGCTGATGTAACAGACCTGTCTTCACCAAAATGTTTAACACTCCTGGAAGGATGAAAAAGTGTACTTTTAGCAAATCATAACTGTTCACCTCTTTTTTTTTTTTTTTTTTGAGGCGGAGTGTAGCTCTGTCGCCCAGGCTGGAGTGCAGTGGCCGGATCTCTGCTCACCGCAAGCTCCGCCTCCCGGGTTCACGCCATTCTCCGGCCTCAGCCTCCTGAGTAGCTGGGACTACAGGCGCCCGCCACCTCGCCCGGCTAGTTTTTTGTATTTTCTTAAGTGACAAGTAATTTGAATTGCTTCACTTCTGGTTTTTTTAATATAGTCAAATTTATTAATTATGTCTCTGAATTTTCAGTTATATTTAGAAAGGCTTTATGTACATCAAAGTTAGTGAGGAAATCACCCATTGCTTACATGCTATCACTGTTTACATTTAAATTCGAACTCATTTGGAGATTTTTCTTGCATGTGGTGTGAAATATGGATCTGATTTTATTTTATTTTCCTTTTATTTTTAGTCGGCATGTAATAATTGTGCCTATTTATGGGATACAGAGTGATTTTCCATACATGTATACAATGTGTAATAATGAAATCAGGGTAGTTAGTATATTCATCACCTGGAACATTTATCATTTTTTTGTGTGCTATGAACATTCAAAATCCTGTCTTCTAGCTTTCTGAAAATATACACTAAATTGTTGCTAGCTATATTCACCCACAGTGCTACAAAATGCTGGAACTTGTTCTCCCATCAGCTGTCACTTTGTATCTGTCAACCAGTCTCTCTTCCCCTCCCCTCCCTACCAGCCTTCCTAGTCTCTAATAACCACAGTTCTACGCTTTACCTCTATGAGCTCAATGGTTTTCTTAGCGCTACATATAAATGGGAACATTTGGTATTTTTCTGTGCCTGACTAATTTCACTTAAAATAAGGTCCTCCAGGCTCATTCATGTTGCCACGAATGACAGGATTTCATTCTTTTTTGAGACTGAGTAGTATTCCATTTTTTCTGTATATACCACATTTTCTTTATCAATTCTTCCACTGATGGACATAGGTTGCCTCCATATTTCTGCTATTGTGAATAGAGCTGCAATGAACATGGGGGTGCAGGTATCTCTTTCATACACTGATTTACTTTCCTTTGGATAAACACCCAGTATTCATTTCTGTTGTTTTGTTTTGTTTTGTTTTGAGATGGAGTCTCGCTCTGTCACCCAGGCTGGAGTGCAGTGGCATGATCTCGGCTCACTGCAACCTCCGCCTCCTGGGTTCGAGCGATTCTCCTGCCTCAGCCTCCCAACTGCGTGGAATTACAGGCACCCGCCACCATGCATGGCTAATTTTTGTATTTTTAGTAGAAACGGGGTTTCGCCATTTTAGCCAGGCTGGTCTCAAACTCCTGACCTCGTGATCCACCTGCCTCGGCCTCCCACAGTGCTGGGATTACAGGCATGAGCCACCATACCCAGCCTCATTTCTGTTTTTGACAGACCAAAAGAGGTAAAGTGCTCCTTTGTGATCTGGAGGGGATGGAATAGGTTCTTATACCTGAACCTAACCCTGGGGCTAAATGACTCTAGAGTCGGTGAATAAATATACTAGCCCTTCAGTAAATAATAACAGAAACTGAAGTCAGGTACTTCCTTCAGGGCCTGCAGGATATTTTAGGGGCAGACAGGATTCTTGAAACTTCTTATACTATGCCAGGCAAAGCACATCGGCTCTACTGCTTATATTCCTAGAAAAGGAATACCTGCCATCGCCTACTCTGCCCACATCCCCTTCTGAGAGAAACAGCTCTAAACAGCCCTATAGGATAGGATACCATATGATTGTATCCCATCCCCTCCATCTACAGCACTTGTGAACATGTGGCCAGAGGGCAGGCAGTCCATCCAGACTTCTGGTCTGGCTCAAAAAGATGAACTTTGTATGGCCAGACGTGGTGGCTCACACCTGTAATCCCAGCACTTTGGGAAGCCGAGGCAGGTGGATCATGAGGTCACGAGTTCAAGACCAGCCTGGCCAACATGGTGAAACGCCGTCTCTACTAAAATTAAAAAAAAAAAAAAAAAAAATTAGCTGGGCATGGTGGTGCATGCCTGTAATTCCAGCTACTCAGGAGGCTGAGGCAGGAGAATTGCTTGAACTGGGACCCGGGAGGCAGAGGTAGCAGTGAGCCAAGATCACACCACTGCACTCCAGCCTGGGCTACAGAGCAAGACACTGTCTCAAAAAAACAAAAAAATGAACTTTGTAAATCATATTTTTTTTCTTGAGAATTGGAAAACTGAAAGCAGCTGGAATAGCTAGAAAGTCACGTGGGGCCCCAGGGTCCAAAAGAAACTGAGCAGCTGAGAAGAGTGGGGCAGCAGAGAGAGGCAGATGGCTGCCCTGAGAGGTTCCTCAGTCCTGACTGTTCTCTTAGCTTCCAGTTCTAGTCCAGTGTGGCTTTGGTCCCTGTTCTTAGATGTCCATGACATTTCCTCTTGAATCCAGACACTAGGAGAGCACCACCGGAGGACAGGCATGGTGGCCCACCAAGTAACAGCAGAATGTGGAATAAAACTTTGGCCTCCAAACCAAAACAGATGTGTCTGTCCTCAAAAGCAGGTGTGATCATGAAGACACTTACAACTAGGTGGCACAGGCCCCACTGGTCAGAATGGAGGTCTGCCCTGCCACAGGCCGCTAGTGAAAGTGCAGGTGCATCCTGGCTGCCTGCTCAAGTCAGGAACATCATGGCACTTGGAGGAAGGCCATTGAGAAGAGCTTCATGTCCATCTCTGAATGAGACAATGCTGCAAAAGTTCACCATAAATTATCAAGTGCGATACAATCTTCAAATTGCTCCCACCCAGGCTTGGCTCCTCAAACCTCACTCCTGGTGGATGATGCCTGAAAGGAATGGGACAGCGCCTTCTGAAAGACAAGGAAATGGCCCTGGTCTGCCACACAAACCAAATCCTTAGGTGGAACCAAAGTAGTCACTTCAAATTGTAGTTCTTTATATCCACCTGAGTTAGAATGGGCCAGGGTGTGGCCATCAGAGGGAGGTGGGAGCTCTCTGAAGCCTTGGAGGAGACTTTACAGGTCTTTGTAGATAAGGAAATGCAGTGCAGTGCAGATCACCATGGTGAAAAGCACAGACATTCCCTTTTATGCCTCACTCCTTCCAGCAGGCCCTGTTGAGTGATTATGCCCTGCCAGTGATGTCCACACGTCTTAGTTTGCACATTCCCAGTGGGGTTCATACAAACAGGTACCCACTGCATAATGTTAAGGTTGACATGTAGATTTTTCACCTTAAGCTTGAATAGCTACAAAGAATACGACTTCCAGCATATAGTAAACATCAACATTTTAAAATGAAACTGTTTCATTACTCTCTTAAATGTAAAACCTGGATAGTGAGACAGACCATGGGCGGGTGAAACAGAAGGAACATTAGGATGGAAATCCTTTTTAAGGAGCTGAGATCTAAATGGCCCATCATCATCCATGCAAAGTAGAAAAGGGAGGAACACTAGGCAGAGGGAAGAAGTGCAAAGGCCCTGAGGCAGAAACAACCTTGACTTGTTTGAAGAAGAGGAAAATGGCAGTGTGTCAGAAACATAGCAAATAGGGGATAGCCTAGTAGGAGAAAGGCTGTGAGGAGCAGGCAGGGCTGGATCATGTGAAATCTGGAGGCCATCTGTGTCGACTGTTTTTCCTTTGCCTCTCCACATTCTGTATCCTTATGCCCACTCTGAACCACAGGAGCTCAACCTGTCTGGGCTATGTCAACAGACTCCATTGACTGCTGACTTCTAGATGTGTTTAGCCCAGAGTGTGCTCCTGCAGGTCTGAAGAGGGAAGAGGGAAAGGCCAGGGTGTTTGTTCCCTTCCTTCTCTTCTTGTGGGCCTCTCTCTTTTCTGGTTACTGATTTCTTCCCATACCCCACACCCTTTCCTGCAGTCTAGTACTAGGGTTTTCCTAGACCCTCCCCACCTTGTGATTTTCCTGTACCCTCCCTACTGTGGTAAAATGTGCCTTTATTTAACTGTCTTCCAATTAGCCTAATGTGTATGTGTCTCCTAGGATCTGTTGGTACACCATGATGAGGTGTGTAATTTTGTTAGTAGTATTCTTAAGTCATTTGGTAATAATCTTTCATCCTGTGAAGCGACAACATGGATTTTTTTAAACTCTGGTTTCCAAGTGCCTAATGCAGTGTTATAGGAAATGCTTAGCGACTGCATACACCATGCACAACAGAGCTAAGTGTACTTGAGAGACAACTGGTCCATTGAGAACAAAATGTATTTGGAGGCCATGAAGTTCAAGTTGAGAGCAGCATTCCCATGCACGCCCCTCTCTGGGGAATGCAGCCAGTCCCTGCAAACCCCATTCCCCTCTCCAGGTTAAAAAGTTCCTCTTCACCCTGATGTTAGTTTGAAAAGTTTCAGCCATAACCATATTTAGTTATATTTGGGGAGAGGGGAGTGGTGGGTCAAAGGCTAAAAAAAACCAAGAATGTATATATACTTAAGTAGCTAACAGTTTACCCCTAACATACTTGTCTGGGAAAGCCGCCATTGGAGATCACGTGACAACAAAACAAAACACCCTTTCTCTTCATTTGGGTGGAAAACTTGTTAGTATGATTAAATCTCAAACCAAGAATCATCATGTAAACTCATGGCTTAGTTGTCACACCGTGGAAGCCTTAAGTAGCTACAAAACTGCTGCTGATGGGAGACTAGTCCACACTCATCACTGCAAGTCACAATGTCTTGTTGTTTTTTAAGTGGGTTTCCTTCATCAAGATAATATGAATTTATGATAAAATGAAATTTACAGACAGCCCAGAGGGGAAGCAGGAGGTAGGAGTGAATTGCCTGGTTAAAAACAGGAACATGTGCAGAGGAGAAAGTTTCCCTGCCCTTGGAAGCTGAGCCAGGTTCCCAGTACCCTGACCAGCTGCTCCCATTTGGAAAACCCCTGGCACAAGATACCATACCAGACGTTTTGCACACGCCTCCTGAGAAAGCCAGAGAAGGCTGAGAAGTATATGTGCCCATGAAAATAAGAAGCAAAAAGGAAAGGGTGTAGAAGTTGGTTAAAAATAAAACTTATCAGATGAGAATTAGGTCCTGAGAATGTTATCTCTCCCCACAGGAGGGTGGAAAAAAAAATAGGCATGTCAAGGAGAACACAGGCCACAGGATGAATAAGCATAAAAATAGGAGGAAATGATCGAGCAAACGTGCCAAACAGCCAGAGGACGCCTCTCATCCTAGAAATGCTGACTTTCCAGGATTGCTCTCCTTCCCTCACCTACTCCCCCAAGAGAGTGAGTCAAGGCCAAAAATCCTGGCCAAGGAACTGTTTCCCGGGAAGACAGACTTTTTTTCCTCTATACCTTTTTGAACTATTTCCATTTTTCCCCCATGTGCATATATTACCTTTAAAAAAACAAAGTGAATGTTTATGGAAACCGTTCTTGGAATATTCCTACTCCCAGCATTTTATGGTAGAGAATAGAGAATCTGGAAACTCCAGATTGTTGGTGAACACTTAAATCCTGCCCCAGCTGCTCCCTACTGCTCCCCTTGTCCACACCCAGTCCTGGCTGCAGCCCTGAAGAGGCTTGCTGGGACCCCCCATGCTCCATCCCTGTAGCTTTTCAGAGATCTGTGAACTTGATCTCCTCCCTAAGCTCACTTCAAAACATGCACCCAGTCGTAAGGGATATGCGGTTTCCCTCAAAAGGCACAAAACGAAGACTACAAGCATACCTCATTTCACTGCGCTCCACTTTCTTCTGCTTCGTAGTTATTTTTTACAAATTGAGGTTTCTAGCAACCCTGCATTAAGAAGACTATTGGAACCATTTTTCCACAGCACATGCTCACTTCATGTCTCTCTGTCACATTTTTGGTAATTCTTGCAGTATTTCAAACTTTTTCATGACTATATTATCTGTTATGGTGATCTGTGACCGCTGACCTTTGATGTAACTATTGTAATTATCTCGGGGTCCCAAAAACTATACCCATATAAGATGATGAACTTCATTTGATAAATGTTGCATTCGTGTTCCAACTGCTCCACCAACTGGCTGTTGCCCTCTCTTGGCCTCCCTATTCACTGAGACACAATAATCTTGCAATTAGGCCAATTAATTACCCTACAAGGACCTCTAAGAGTTCAAGTGAAAGGAAGAGTCACACATCTCCAACTTTAAGTCACAAGTTAGTTGGTGAGGAAGGTGTGTCGAAAGCCAAGATAGGCCAAAAGTTAGGCCTCTTGCACCAGTTAACCAACTCGTGAGTGCAAAGGAAAAAGTCCTGGAAGAAAACTAAAAGCGCTACTCCTGTGAACAAATAAGCAAGTGAAACAGCCTATGGCTGATATGGAGAAAGTTTGAGTGGGCTGGATAGAAGATCAAGCCAGCTACAACATTCCCTTTAGCCAAAGCCTAATCCAGAGCAATGCTCTTTTCAATTCTATAAAGGCAGAGAGAGGAGAGGAAGCTACAGAAGAAAAGTTGGAAGCTAACAGAGGTTGGCTCATGATGTTTAAGGTTAAGAAGCCATCTCTGTAACATAAAAGTGCAAAATGGAGCAGCAAGTGCTGATGTTGAAGCTGCAGCAAGTTCTCCAGAAGATCTATCTAAGATCATTGATAAAGGTGACTACACTAAACAACAGTGTAGATCAAACAGCCTTCTATTGGAAGAAGATGCCACGTAGGACTTTCACAGCTAGAGAAAAGTAGTCCATGCCTAATTTCAAAGCTTCAAAGGACAGGCTCTCTTGTTAGGAGCTAATGCAGCTGCTAACTTTAAGTTGAAGCCAATGCTTATTTGCCATTCTGAAAATCCTAATGCCTTTAAGAATGATGCTAAATCTACTCTGCCTGTGTTATATAAATGGAACAAAGCCTGGATGACAGCACATCTGTTTACACCATGGTTTACTAAATATGTTAAGCCTACAGTTGAAACCTATTTCTCCGAAAAAAAAGATTTCTTTCAAAATATTACTCCTCACTGACAATGCACCTGGTCACCTAAGAGCTCTGATGGAGGTGCACACAGATTAATGTTGTCTTCATGCCTGCTAACACAACTTCCATTCTACAGTCCATGGACCAAGGAATAATTTTGACTTTCAAGTCATATTTAAGAAATACATCTAATAAGGCCATAGCTGCCATAGTGATTCTTCTGATGAATGCGAGCCAAGTAAATTGAAAACCTTCTGGAAAGAATTCACCATTCAAGATGCCATTAAAAACACTGATTTGTGGAAGGAGGTCAAAATATCAACATTAACAGGAGTTTGGAAGAAGTTGATTGCAACACTCATGGACGACTTTGAGAGGTTCAAGACTCCAGTGGAGGAAGGAAGAGCAGATGTAGTGGAAACAGCAAGAGAACTCGAATCAGAAGAGGAGACTGAAGTTGGGACTGAATTGCGCAATCTCATGATAAAACTTGAACAGATAAGTTGCTTTTCATGGATGAGTGAAGAATGTGGTTTCTTGAGATAGAATCTGCTTCTGGAAAAGACTCTTTATTGAAATGACAAATAAAAACTCAGAATATTATGTAATTTTATTTTATTTCTTATAGAGACGAGGCCGCATCATCTTGCCTAGGCTAATCTTGAACACCTGGGCTCGAGTGATCCCTCTACTTCGGCTTCCCAAAGTGCTGGGATTACAGGTGTGAACCACTGCACCCAGTCTATTATGTAATTTAGTTGATAAAGCAGCAGCAGATTTGAGAGGACTGACTCCTTCTACCATAAGTAAAAGGTTATCAAGGCCAGGCACGATGGCCCACGCCTGTAATCCCAGCACTTTGGGAGGCCAAGGCGGACAGATTACCTGAGGTCAGGAGTTCGCGACCAGTTTGGCCAACATGGTGAAACACCATCTCTACTAAAACTACAAAAATTAGCTGGGCATAATGGCACACGCCTGTAATCCCAGCTACTCAGGAGGCTGAGGCAGGAGAATTGCTTCTCCTGGAGATGCAATTCTCCGGGAGATGGAGGCTGCAATGAGCCGAGATTGTGCCACTGCACTCCAGCCTGGCCAATAGAGCAAGACTCTGTCTCAAAAAAAAAAAAAAAAAAAAAAGCTATCAAATAGCATTGCATGCTGCAGAGAAATCTTTCAAGAAAGGACGAGTTAATTAATATGGCAAATTTCACTGTTGTCTTCTTTTTTAAATTGCCACAGCCACCACCATCTTCAGCAACCACCACCCTGATCAGTCAGCAGCTATCCACATGGAGGAAAGACCCTCTACCAGCAAAAAGATTATGACTTGCTGAAGGTTCAGATGATCATTAGCATTTTTTAGCAATAAGGTGTTTTTTATTAAGGTATGTACGTTGTTTTTTTAGGCATAATGCTATTGCATATAGATCCCATTGCACGCTGAATAGACACAGTATAGTATAAACATAACTTTTACATGTACTGGGAAACCAAACAATTGTGTGACTCACTTTAGTAATTTTCACTTTACTGTGGTTGTCTGGAACCAAACCTGCAATACCTCTGAGGTATGTACCTGTTAAATTAATTTGTAACGACCCAGTGTTTAGCCACTCCTAAAATAATGAATTTCACTCAACTGCTCTTAAATCTTCTTGCAAAATTGTGACAATAAAATATAACAGCCATTGTCTGTTTCTCTGACTTTTAAAAAAGAATCACAGAATGACCTTTATTTTCTGAAAAATTTCAGCCCTCAGGAGCATAAGCAGCAAGTTCTTCCAGAAAAGTTGACTTTTCTATGTGCTGTTTCTAAAAGATCAAACAAGCAAGATCCAAGGAAAAAATGTGATTTTTCAATATTCATAGTTTTTCATGGTGTCTAAGTAAGGCAAAGAGCTGTGTTTTAAAGAAATTAAAATAGCATCTTTCTACAGGCTACTATAAAAAAATAGGTAGACATGGCTCAAATGGTTTTAAGAATTAGAAATATTTGTCCATCTCTACTTAATGTCCCTCAGAGGTGACAAAAGTAGGTCATTTAACTTATTTGATGGAGAATTGTAACAGAACTCCACTGACATCTCAGCTCTACCTTAAGTCCAAGCTGGAAAGTTATGTGTATCAAAAAGAAAGGAAATCTGTTTCCTTTCCTCCCCCTAAGTGCATCTGACACAAGGACACGAGGGCAGCAGCTTGCACATTGTCTTAACTGTCCCAGTGTGCTGTGGCCTGATGGAAGGCCTCCAAATTGCACCCAGGAAATCTCAGCTTGCTTTCTCTTCCAGATGGCCTACACTGCTTAACTCTGATACGTGAGTGAGGGCACGCTTCATACAACTCATGCTCAGCATTCGCCCAAGAGGCCAATGCTAGATGTAAACCCAAAGTTCCTCCACAATCTGTGAGGCATATGGGAAAGATCCCATTGCAAAGTCAGGAGAGAATCCAGCTGATGTTTTCTGCTTGTGTGGTTTTTATTGAATAACTGACACTCTTTTAGGATGGCATGACACCCTTGCTCATAACCATAACATTATATAAAAATATCAAGCAGCAAGCATTTAAAACTCCCCCTCTCCCAACTCCACTCATTCCTGCTCTTTTGGCAGGAAGGAGATTCCAAAGACAACAAATACTGAGGAGCTGGAAGTCTTCTGTCAAATTCTGGTGTGCTACTCCATCACTGCATAACCTTGGACAAGCCACCTAACCGTTCTGAGTACGTTTCCTCAGCTGTGAAAGAGGAAGAGCTGACTCACAGTGGTTGCAAAGAATAAATATGTGGGAGCACGTAGCACAGGGCCTGGCATATAGGTATTCCCTGAGTATTGCGAGTCATCTTACCCATTGTTCTCAGCTTCTTTACATCACAACTCTTTAACCTCTCTAGCCGTGGCCTTGCAGATGTAAAGGTGGTGAACCATGGTAAATCCTGACCTAGCAACACAACAAGAAAACAGCGTACTAAAACCCATACTGGGATGAGAGTAGATTGGGTCTGAAAGTAGACTGGGTCTTTAATATAAACCAGCATATATTATCCAACAGAGTTCAACTATAGACAGCTTCATTTGAAAAGTTTATTTCCTCTGGGCACGGTGGCTCATGCCTGTAATCCCAACACTTTGGGAGGCCGAAGCGGGTGGATCACGAGGTCAGGAGTTTGAGACCAGCCTGGCCAAGATGATGAAACCCCGTCTCTACTAAAAATACAAGAATTAGCCAGGCATGGTGGCGGGCGTCTGTAATCTCAGCTACTCAGTAGGCTGAGGCAGATAACTGCTTGAACTCGGGAATCAGAGGTTGCAGTGAGCCGAGATCACGCCACTGCACTCCAGCCTGGGTGACAGAGCAAGACTCTGTCTCAAAAAAAAAAAGAAAAGAGTTTATTTCTATTCTGTTCTAACAATAGCCTCTAACCACCTTACTATCCAACTCTTCATGCCATTCAAAAGATTCAAGACTGAAGCTAAGTCAATGTTGTATCATTTTTAAAATAACTTTACTAAGAATATCCCTTCTGCTTGTCCTCGTAGTCAATCAAATATATAAGTACCTGACATGTCCAAACTCCTATCTTATACAAACTGCTGACCCAGCGTGATGTTTCCCATCATTGCTTTTTAAAACACAGGAAATTTCAATACTGAATAGGCAAAAGAAATTAGGACAAGCCAGCCTCTAAAAAACCTGAGTTAAAGAAAAACAAAATCATGTCTGAATGGATAATTCATGATTCTGACAGTCCAGCATTTAATGGTATTAAGCACTCTACTAAGGATCTATCTAATGCACTTAGGTAAGACTTTTTATTTCCATGAAATTGGATCTTTGGTTCAAAATTTAATCTCCTACCAAGAACTCTGGACTCTATAAGTGACATAATGGTGAGGTAGGCTCTTAATATTTCATTGCCGGGAATATAAATAAAATTGATCAGATTATTTGCCAAATAATGTTTCTTTAGCAGGGCTAACTCCTCCCCTAAGTAGGCTGTCAAAGAGAGGAGCAAAAAACAGACTCTGAGCATTAAAGTTGTATTTTCCAGCTTAATTTTCCAGGATTCAAATCGAGCCATTTAAAAAAAAAAAAATCAGTGCACATAAAAAAATTGGTTTGTTAGCTTGTAGGACCTTCATCTGCAAGGAACAAGCAAAGCCTTGGAGGTCAGCTCTTTTGGCATATTGACTAAAGTGAAAGATACAAGACATGCTTTTGGAACTATATGATCCTCCTTCAGAATACTGTCACTATCATTCTTATGATATTAGGAATCATGAAAAATATATAGTTACAATTTTACAGAATAAAAAATTCTTAATAAACTTCCTCCTTTCTTTCCTATTGAAATTTTTCAAAATTGTTTGAAAAGGGGAATTTACTCTGTCCTATCTGAAACTAATGTTATTTTACTAATGTTGTTTCCAGGATATGGAAGGGCAAAACATAATTTGTTCAATTTTCAGATTCATAGTGGTCAGCGAATAACCTATTCATGGGTAAACAAATATGAAGTGACACTATGACCAAAGCTTTCTAAAACTCTTAGTGTAAATGTATAAGTCAACAAGGTTACAAAGATGTGTATAAAAATTCTAACAAGCCCTTCCTGCCAAAGATGGAATATATTAATCAAACCATAGAATGCTAATGTAGGAGATTGAGTTTATTCAACAAGTATTTACTGAGCCCTCACTATGTTCCAGGCACTATTTTAGGTGCTGAGAGTATATTGCATTGGTTAAAAATATACAAAATTCCTGTCTTCATTGTGCTTACACTCTAGAGAAAGGATACAAGACAATAAACATAATAAATAAGTAAATTACGTAGTGATTTAGAAGGTGGTAACTATTACCATACAACAAAATACAGCAGTCATGAGAATGAATGGTGACATGTCTTATCTGGAAATTTTCCAAAACCAGAAGAGGAAAAAGTAAACTTCTATCTTGGAAGACTATATATATATATCCGTACATAACAAAGGAAAATATTTCTGGCTCTTTAATGTTCATGGGATTTTCAAGCAAGAAATTAAAGGAATTTTTAAAACATGAAAGTAGTACTGAAAACTAAGAAAAGTAGCTTTTGTAAAATACGTGCTCAATACCGAGTTATTGAGGCAATGCGATCTGTGCTTACTGCAGGAGTAGAAGCTTCCACAGTTCTAGCAAATTCCATGATTCTGGCCATACTGCCAACCACAGCAGATCTGGGAGAGCCAAGTGGGCGAAGAAAGGCTGCTAGGGACAGACAAGAACTCAAATAGCTTTGAGATTTTTTTATTTCCATTTCCTTTTTTAAAATACAGCACCCTGTTTTTTATTGTGTTAAAGGGTGAGCTCATTAAAAAGGAAAACTGAAAAACAAAACAAAACAGGAACACCCACATTTCCAACTCCACCTCCCCTCTCAAATTGTTCAAGATGCACACATGTTTATTGTATGTCAGTAGACCTAGCTCTTTCCACAGTTATCAGAGGTTAACACAAAACTACCAGGGAGATATTTTTCCTGATTTAAATTCAAATTCCATTCTAACAAAGCAACCAAAACAACTAATATCTAGTTTTTTAGTTTTTCTAAGAACTGAAAATGGAGAAAAAATTGTGTTGCCATCTTTATTCAGAAAGTCATTATTTTCAGCAAAATGGGGCTGAGGCAGAAAATCCAGGTTGCACAACTGGGAAAAAAGGAGTGTCTGCCCCATGGGACACTTATAAATTGTTCACTCTGACAGCAGCCCTTTCTAGAGGTATTAATGTCATTAGGTTGTGATAATTCTCCAGAAAGCCCAACAGCCCTGGATTAAGAACATCTGGAAATTGTTCAGATGACACAGATTTCTCTGTTTCCTGCTGTTAAGACTTCCATGATGCCTCTCTGTGGCATCTACCCCCTCCATTTTTTTCTTTACAAACCTCCTCTTTTCAAATCAGGAAGTATACATAAAGTGCAAGTAAGGTTCATTCCCTCGCTATGCTCCTAGGCTCTTCTCTTGACAGTCAGTATTACCGAATCTATCAGTTCAACCGCTGGCCGAGTAGGAAGTCTGCAGGAATTTCTGGAGTTAGCAAATGAGTTCATCTGGCAAAGAATATCTGAAGATCAACAGTCTTGGCAAGAAAACATGAAGTACCACACACAAGACAGGGATGTGAAGGATGCAAGAAGTAGCAGGGAGATTGTTGTCACTGAAGAGGCCATCTTTGGATCTCAAAGAATTTAAGAGAATTCAGGAACCATTACTAAAATGAACAAGGCCAGCGGATTTCAGAGCACGGTCAGTCTTCAGTGAGGGCAGATTCAGTTTTCCCTGGGTTGGGGACAGAAAGGAGAATAAAGAGGGTATGGAGTCAGCTCTGATGAGTTTTATGTCACAGATGTCACCAAAAAGCCTCCAGTAAACACTTCCCATCTTATATAAGCCTCCTAATAGAGCTCTGCAAAAGGATCTTCTCTTGACTTTGCAATGGGATCTTTCCCATATGCCTCACAGATTGTGAAGGAACTTTGGGTTTACATCTAGCATTGGCCTCTTGGGCTAATGTGTTAAGCATAAGTTGTATGAAATGTGGCCTCACTCACATATCAGAGTTAAGCAGTGGAGGCCATCTGGAAGAGAAAACAAACAGATATCCTGGGTGCAATTTGGAGACCACTTTGGTATTTGAGAGGTATACAGTCCAAATGAGCTATGGGCTAGGCAATATTATATATGTGTCCTTACTGCAGGATCTCTTAGAGCCTTAATTTAATATGCTAGTGAGCACTGTGACTCTTTAAGACAGGCATACAGTATGCAACATTTCCCACATTTCTGGGACCAGGAATTTACCAACTTGGCAGGATTTGTGTTTTAATGCAACATATTTTGGGAAATACTGCCTTCTAATACTGGTTGGATGGGATAGGAATAGTTAGTTATATGAGTTATATGGGATAGGAATATGTTATATTAGGAATAGTTATATGAGTTATATGGGATAGGAATATGTCATATTCAGTTTATATTACATGAGCCCTGCTGTTATACTGAGAGTCACAGTCTCACCCAATATAATAAATTTTGCCATCATAACTGGGTTCCATTACATTTCCTTTGCAATATGCCAAAAATCATGGGCAAAATTTAATGTTATATTTGGCTGGTTAACACTAATAAGAAAAAGTTAACTATTTCCCATCTATCATAAACCATCATACATTCAGTGGGCATTCTCAGGGGAAGCCCCTTGCATTGTTTCTGATTTTTCTAAGAGCCCTGAGGCCAAGGTTTCAGGATAAAACCCATCAAGATGTCATTATATATAAAGTTAAGCTGTAACAGATTGAACAGAGCATGTTTAAAATTATATAAAATTGAATAAAAGTCAAGGATTAACTTGATCAAAAGTCACAGAAAATTATCAAATACATACTAGTTAAATTTCTGAATTTCTTTTTGGCTTCTGCCCTTTCTTCAGCATCAAAGTACCAGACAGTCATAGCATATCTGTGAAAGATAAGCAGATATAAGGAAAGAGGTTTAATGCTACTACTAAAAACACAAATGTCCTATAAATCTCACATTAAAACTTTTAAAGTTTTCCATATTATTGTAAGTCTACTCTAATTTTTAAAATTATTTTATTTTATTTATTTTATTTTATTTATTTATTTTTTTTGAGATGGAGCCTCACTCTGTCGCCCATACTGGAGTGCAGTGGTGCAATCTTGGCTCACTCCAAGCTCCGCCTCCCAGGTTCTCCTGCCTCAGCCTCCCGAGTAGCTGGGACTACAGGCGGCCACCACCACGCCCGGCTAATTTTTTATATTTTTAGTAGAGACGGGGTTTCACCATGTTAGCCAGGATGGTCTCGATCTCCTGACCTTGTGATCCGCCTGCCTCGGCCTCCCAAAGTGCTGGGATTACGGGTGTGAGCCGCTGCGTCCAGCCAATTTTTTTTATTTTTTTATTTTTTTTGAGATGGAGTCTTACTCTGTTGCCAGGCAGAGGCACGATCTCGGCTCACTGCAAACTCCGCTTCCCAGGTTCAAGCGATTCTCCTGCCTCAGCCTCCCAAGTAGCTAGGACTACAGGTGCACACTACCACATCCAGCTAATTTTTGTATTTTTAGTAGAGATGGGGTTTCACCATGTTAGCCAGGATGGTCTCGATCTCTTGACCTGCCCACCTCGGCCTGCCAAAGTGCTGGGATTACATGTGTGATCTACTGTGCCTGGCCTGTCTACCCTGATTTTAATTTAAAATTAACTTCTCTGGTTTTAATTCTATTTCAATGTAATAAAATGCATAAGGAATTCCAGGTATGTGCCAGAAATTTTCTTAGGCATTAGGAATTCAAATGACCCTGTGATCAGATCTTCCTCTGTGATCTCAGGCTCAAAGTAGGGGAGACAGGTGATTTTGCAATAATGTAACAGGTAAACATGGTCTCTACAGAAAGGACTAGAAGGGAGTCATTCTGCTAAAGACTGGGAGACCCAAGTTGCTGGCGAGAACATAGAGAAGAGATGACATTTGAGTGAAGCTTTGAAAAACGACTTATGTAAATCACAGTATGTTAAAAACTCTTGGCTTGCTTTCTTTAGTTTTGGATATTGAGGCAAAATTACAATTGAATAATAATAATGCCCCAGAGCTTTCTACTGCATCCCCACTAATTTGCTTTATCCCATTCATTGGATAGACTGTAATGGGAGCCATCTCATCCGTCGTTTTTTTTTTAAGTTTCATTTTGTAATGATTGTTAGCTACTGAAATTTCTACAGCACTTGAGTTTTTTTCAAGGGCTTCTCATCAACATTTGCTAATGTTTTCCCTGTAAGGCCAGTCATCATGATACTGGGGAATAACCAAAGGCTTCTGCCACAAACAACAGGGTTTAGTTACATACCCCATAAAACACAAAAGCTGACTTCAGTGGTAGAATTCGTTCCCTGCTCATCTAGAAGACATTCCAATGTGGCAGTTAATATGTAACTGGGTTTAGGGCTAAGCTGTGTGATTTCGGGAGGAGGACACATGTGATCTTAATTTAATTAGGCTTGTCAGGGTTTAATCATCATCCTATCAAAACTCTCCCCTCCTGCCCCTGAATGCTAGTCTCAGTATAAGCTGCAAATCCGTAGCCCTCCAATGCTGCCTAGTTTATTGCTTTAGACACAGACAAAAGTAAATAAGAAGCACAATTGGGAATGAAGATTTTTATCAAGATTGTCTAGATTGGTCCTAAACAATACTAAGGTGCTCAGTTACTCTGAGAATCTTCATGTGTACATAAAGAAAAGATTAATAAAACATTCAACTGTTGGACCATGGATACAGCAAGCTCAAGCCAATTTCAAACCAAGGAATAGACAAAAAGAGAAAGTCAAAACAAATTACTCTTTCTTTTCTCAAGGTTCTTTCTCTGCTTGCAACTAGTGGCTTGTAAACTCATCCAAAGTAACCAGACAGAATTCCTGATATGTGACAGCCAACATTCTCTAGGCATAGTTCAACATTAGGTTTTTTTAAAAACGGGAAAGAGAGGTAAGAGAAAGGAGGAACGGAGAGAAGAGAAAAATACTCTTGAGAAATTGGAATCCAATATGCTCACCTAATAGAAAACAACTTGTTAATAGTACTTTCAAACTGAGGTTAGCTTTGGTATGCTAAAGAATGCAAAGCTTCCCCTTTAATTTTTGTAGACTCCAAACAAGTTCGCTCTCAGCTATGGGGTGTGATCAATCCCCCATAAACATGTGCACAGGACACATGTTTAGAGAGTTCTCTGGAACTAGGGTTTATACAACGAACTCCGAAAGAGGAATCATGGCTCCGGCTATTACCTGGTTGCGTAAGAAGGCTGCACTTCGTGTGGGTTCCTGCGATCTGACCAGAAGAACAGGAGTCTATCAAAAATGGGCTCCACATCTGCTATGAATGATTTCCCCTCTGGAAATATCCGCAGGATCCCGCCATGTAGCTTAAAGACACAAAGAAGGGGGATTACTTCTTACCTCTCGTGTAGTTTATCGACAACCATATTTCAGCCCCATTTAGAAACATGTCATCTGCTAACCACCACTCCAAATGCATGGTACCCCAGATTTTTACTTCAACCTCATACTTTGTACAATTTTTTTTTTTTTTTTTTTTTTTTTTTTTGAGATGGAGTTTCACTCTTGTTGCCCAGGCTGGAGTGCAATGGCATGATCTCGTTTCACTGCAACCTCCACCTCCCTGGTTCAAGCAATTCTCTTGCCTTAGCCTCCTGAGTAGCTGGGATTACAGGCATGTGCCACTATGCCCAGCTAATTTTGTATTTTTAGTAGAGATGGGGTTTCCCCCATGTTGGTCAGGCTGGTCTCGAACCCCCGACCTCAGGTCATCCACCCACCTGGGCCTCCTAAAGTGCTGGGATTATGGGCATGAGCCACCACACCTGGCCACTTTGTACCAAATTTTATACCAAACTTGGCTAGAGATATCTCCTTATTCACCTTAAACCAAAAAAAGCATTCCCACCGCCCCCCACAGTCATAAAGCCCATGGACGTAAAATAGAGTACTATTAGATTGAATCATACAGATTTGCTAAAATTTGAGTGTTTTTGACTTTAAAAAAATACCCAGCAATTTCACATGGTTCTATCTATCCATTAACAACTTTCTAAGAAAATCATCACATGTAACTTCCCCTTCAATTAGAATTTACAGCTCTTCTGAACTCCCTTAACTCCTATCTGACCTCGTTAGTTGGAAGTTACATGCTCTTTATTCTGAACTCTCAGACCACCTAATCTGCACCTTTTATGACATATATCACTCTTTTCCTTGAATTACTTTTTCTTTTACATGTCAACCTATTTCATCCTACTAGAATAACATTATTCAGTGTAGAGTTCAGGCCTCACACATCAATGTTTCTTCATAATACAATGACTGACACTAGCAGGAACTCAAATATTTGTTGAATGATTGCAGACCTTCCAATTTGTCATTACCAATCTGATAACTTTATTCTCTTGTCTCTATTAGCACCTCTCAAGATTTTAAAGAAGACCTAATGGATGTATTCCAGTCATGTTACCAATGTATTCCAGAGATGTTACCAAACAGGGAGAAGAGATAGGCCTTTTCACTGATTCAATGGTTTCCCAAGTTTCGTTTTTCTGACTCTGGGTAAAATATTATTGCTTTATGACAGCCAGTATTTGCCTAATGAACAGGAAATGGAGATGCAGAAGGTTCAAAAGCCAAATAAGCTTGAAAAGTTATCTGACTTCCCAGACTCCTAAATCATTCTTAACTTTCGGAAAGCATACAGAGTCCACACAAATGTCTGTAAGCATGGAACCAGGCTTCATAGCTCCATCTATCTATAAGTTCTATAATACAAAAATAAGCCACAAAGCCTTTGGCATTCACAAACCATAGTAAGCCATGGCAAGCAGCCATCAATGAGACATATCACCCTGAGGGAGAGGACTGTGTGGGAAATCTCTCTTGGGGATGGTTTTATATCCTACAGTTCTATTTTTGTGGAACTTTCCCAATGCTGCTTCTGGGAGGGAAAAGTGTACATCTTATTCTGCATTGAGAGTCAGAGCAACTCTGATTTAAACTGAAAAAAATTAATCATTAATCCTAATATCAAATTACCTTCCCTTCATCAACCACCCTTCTCAGAGGTAGGGTTAATAATCACCCTACCTATCCCCCTCCAAATTAACTTCATTATTTTCTTCTTAACAACTTTAGTACTAATTCCATTGTTGCAGGAGGTTATGAAGTGGAAATAGAAATGTTTCATCAGTGGGAGATAGGGCAACTATGAACCTAATATAAACTCTCCTCTAAGTTATCTGAATCATTTTCCTATAGTTTTTAACCCCACACTCTACTCCCATTATTCAAGAGTACCTTGGCATCCCAATTCTTGTTCAGATAGTAGATGCAGGTGATGCAGCGACCATCACCGTTGGGGTTGTCCACATGGCGAACATAACCTGTTCCATTTCCCGGATAGCAAGCCACCATTGCCTATGGAGAAATCCCAAGAAAGCTGGTTAACAAAGCTGAGACAGACAATCTTCTCCTCCCACTGGTGAGCAGATAAGTAACAGTCTCCTTGGGTGCTATGTGACATTTACAGGTAGTTGCTGGCTTCTTAATTTCATGTATGGCACATAAATTTGGACCCTTCTGTGCATAAGAGTAATGGCCAGGTCACACTACGGCTCTGTCCAGTGGAAAGTGGTTCAACAATATTCCCAAAGTTCTAGAACATTTTATACAGTCTTTCTTAAAGTAACCTATCTACATGCCCTATTTGCATAACCTATTTGGATGCCCTGCCTTTCTTCAATACCCCTTTTTGGAAAAGCAATTTCTAGTTTCCCATGCTAGACCTACAAAATCAGAGTCACTAGGTGTGGAGCTTAAGGATTATGACTGTTTAGCAAGTGCCCCTGAATCACTCACACTGTTTCAGAACAATGGCTAAAGGTACTTGCATATACAAAGTGACAGAACCAATCACCAAAGGAGGAAAAGGTCAGGCTTACTCAATAAAATGCTTAGGACAGAAGGAATAGAGGAAGATCAATAGGAAGCCACGCCCTAACTTGTTAACAAAGACAACACAGGGAGATTCCTTTCAGGAAAAAAGCCATGCATGTATCTTAATATGTGTTTCTTAATGCATGTCTTCTTCCTAATAATTATCAAATCAGGTGATAATCTGAAGTTCTCTTTGTCTAACTGCTACCTGTATCAATCAGGTGGAAGAATAAAGTAGAAAGTCATACCAAAAATCCTACTGAAAATTACTAGTAGAGAAAACAAACCTCTAATTCTTCCGCAGGAAAAACTGCAACAGAGAGTGGGGAGAGGGAAGAAGGCAAAGTATAGAAAGCCAGTTCTTTTCTTCACAGGATACTGCCATGTTTTAACAATATTTTTATAGGGGTGCAGTAGGTGCAAGGAAAATATTGGAACCAACAACATAAGATGAGAACAGGGAATTTTTTTCCTGTTCTACTCACTGATGTATTCTTAGCACCTAGGACAGGGCCTGACATATAGAAGGTATCCATCTAAAATGTGATAAATAAATCAATGAACTAGTGAATGGCTCTTTCTCTAAAGAGTAAATTCACGTTTTACCAAGATCAATAGCTATTTCTGTCATTTTAAAAGACCTATTTTCAAACATACATGTAAGGATCCAGGCCATAGATTTCCTGATAAATGGCAGCATTGCTTCATCGGTAAAATGACCATTTCAGTACAGCCCCAAGCGAATGGGCTAGTGGTTCAATGAATCAACTTGAACGTGGCTGCCAAGTCACTCTCAATGGTAGCATGAAACTACTGCTCCTATGACATGGAACTAGGCATCACACACCTTGCGTACTAGATCGTGCATACCAGATTGATAATAAGGCTGAATAGTAACTTGACTTTACAACAATTTTAAAGCTTAAATCACCCTCTCTCTCAAACTTCATATCCTCATGCAGCAAACAATCCCCATATCCTGCCTTTGAACATGAAAATGTCAAGGCAATGTCATCCTTAGAGCTCAAGTTAGGCTGTTAGCTTGAGCATCTTTCAGAAGGTGAAACTGTGAGGCAACATCAGCAATAAAGATTTAACACATGATGGTACCACTAAGCAAAGCATGGCCTGAGGAAGGGTGATTGGTAGCAAACAGAATTGAAGGGCCTAGCAAGAGAAGAAGAGATAAATAAAGTCACCTATAATGAGTAAAGAATTACCCACCCCTGGAAGCAGCTATTAGGATTATAAGAGCCACCACAGAGCCAATAATGAAAGTCGCTTAAGCCACAAACAATTACAGGCTGGATTCCCTATTATCTCAGGCTCCCCTCACTGAGTGTGTCTGAAAAGAAAAAGTACGACATCAATGCTATAATCTTATATGCTTAAACAGTTCTTCTCTAAGGAAAAGGTCAGTGGTCTGGATGCCTACCATAGTTCACTCTGCAACTAACTGTGATCCCAGGCTGTCTCTTTCCTACAAAGAGGGGATTGGGTTACACATCTGTCAAAGGCCCAAGAAGATCTAAGACTTGATCTAAGCATCAACCCTTGAAAAAGCAACATCGTTCTTCAGGTCATTAAGGAGTGTTTCTCTGCCTCAGAACTCAGCTCAGATTAAAATATTGGAAAAAAAAAAAAAAAGATGGATACAAACTCACAAAAGTACACCCTCTACTAAATGTTGTATCTATAAAACACACAGAGACAAAAAGAGCCAATTCCAGAGGACTTACTATTAGGACAAAACCCCTACATGTCAGCAAAGTATCTGTCTGCTTAAGGGGGAGGAACAGAGAGAATTTTTCTGGCCAGAGTGAATATTCACCCTCTCTCCTGGTTCCAGAAACCACATGCATCAAGTTGGAAACAATGGAAGGAAATCATTTCAAGCATCAGTGGGCCAGTTGAGGCTACATTCGGCCAATTTTATCAGTGTGTTTTCTGGATGAGTGCCATAGGAGATGGGTCTTTGCTTGGGCACATTCCCAACTATTTGCTCGTCTTTGACAGGGTCTAAAACCATGAGGCTAAGGATGCACCAAGAAGCAAGCCTGACTTCAATAACTAGCCATTCACTTCTGTGCCAATTTGTGCACGGGGCAGTAACAAACTCCGGAAGCAGATCCGTCCAACTGAGTTGCTATCTAAACCTCATCAAGCCGGGGAAGGGATTTAGTGTTTAACAGAAGAGAAGCCTTCAATGCTGTATTGTTAAAAGAACGGGCCAGAGCAATTTAATGATCATATAACAAACATGCCAAGCAATAAACTGACACATGTCAAGAGGATGCCTACTTTAGTACAAGCTTTTTTATTTTCTAAAACTTCCTGACTAGATTAATATTTGAAATTTACAGAAGTTTAACACTTTAGTGTCATCTCCAGCAGCCAATACAGTATAGTCCTATAGTTCTATTCTTGGATATGCTGCTGAATCCACGTGTCCCCCTACACATTTACCGTTCCGTCCACTGACATTATACAGTGTACCCACCCCACCTCCCACCATCCCCATTCCCAGAGGCCTCTCCTTAGCTCTGTAGCAATAAGAAATGAGTGGAGAGGTGAATCAGGCAGGCCCAGGCTGGCTCTAGACCAGAATATGTGCTCTAGACACGTATGCAGCCATGTCCAGACAAGAAATGTATATGTATTCTTTGAATATATACACAGATATATAGAACCATAACAGTCAAAACCCAGTATAAAAATGTGGTCCCCAAATGCCACAGATGGAAAAGAAAACAGTGGTTCTGGTAAGAGTTACCAGTAAGCTGACTTCATTAAAAACAACACGAAACAAACAAACAAACAAAAAACACCTAGCTCATCAAGTCCAAAGGTAAAGTTGAAAAGTAAAAGTCCAGGATTTCCATTCCAATGCCTAAACAGAATGCTCCTGAATGCCATCAACCACAGCTTGACCGCATATAAAAGCCACTTCAAAAACTCAGCATCAATGACCTCCACCATCCACTCAGCAATGCTGATCATTTTTTCAGATCCACAGGTGAGAAAGGGGTACACCCACCCTGCGGTTAGACTTACCACTTCTCTACTAACAGTTACAACATGTATTTTCATAGAAATGTATTTTAAATTGCTCATGATGTGAGACAGATTCGCTAGTATGACTCAATCTTGAACAAGTTATAATAAAGTGGCATTTTATACAAAATTTAACTCACCAAATTAAAGTATTAATTACATCTCATTTTATTTGCAAAATTTGCAATAAATGAAAATCCATTGTTTAAGTTTGTTGAGAATAGCATGATTTCACAACTATGTGGTAAAAAAAAAAAAAAAAAAACGTGGTTGAAGGAGCTTTAAACTAGTATTCTGATCTGCCGACAAATGCTAGATCCCCTCTAGCTATTAAGCAGAAATACCAGCCAACCTCTGTAAGGATTCCTTTTGAATTAAGCGGGGTCTCGAGCAAAGTGTACTTTAAATAAAATACAACCTAAGTGTGGGAAAATCTGCATTTAACTTATTTACACCTTGGTTTGTTCATCTGTGAAATGGGTTTATGAAGACTCAAGGAGATAATCCACGCAAAATGCTTAGTGCATGGCCTGGCACACACTAAGTGCTTAATAAATGTTAGCTATTTTTAAGGATGATGTGTTATGTTTGTCTTCCCCTCAACTGAAGCTGTAGAATGTCTCTTCTTCAGAGATCCAATTCTACTTAAGTGTTTTGTAGTTTTGAATCCAGGACTGGCAAACTAAAATAGCTTTCGATGTTTGCCAGTAACAAATGATTGAAGACATGAGTCAGAACTCTGGAGTGTGTGTTATGCCACCTACACTGAGGGGACTTGCTGTTATTTTCAAAGAGAGCAAATCTTCCGATTTCATGAGAGTAGCAGGCGATCAGATTTTTATGTAAACTCTCCTGAATATTGTTGATCCCAACTTTTTAATCAGGGCTATAAATACATATATATATAATATATACACATATATAAATATATATACATATACATATCTATATATCTATATATCTATATATATATAGGTAGATAGATATCAGGCTATATTTTGAGATCACTGTGTGAGGCCTTCCAAGAAGTGAAGCTACTTTGAGACAGCTGCTGAGTGGGCACCTTCCCCATCTGTCTCCACCAGACTCAAACATATCCTGTCCAAAGACAATGCCTCATCCTTAATGCCATCCACATTCCAATTGCATCCTCATACCCCGCTCCATCAAGTCCTTCCCCCATGTCCACCCAGTACAGAGCAACAGAGACCCAGGATCCTTCCCTTCTTCACCATAAGGTACGACGACACAGACAACTAGATGTGTAAAGAGTTGGGGGCTGGGCGCAGTAATCCCTGCACTTTAGGAGGCCAAGGTGTGTGGATCACAATGTCAGGAGTTCAAGACCAGCCTGACCAACATGGTGAAACCCTGTCTCTACTAAAAATACAAAAATTAGCCGGGCATGGTGGCACGCACCTGTAATCGCAGCTACTCAGGAGGCTGAGGCAGGAGAATCACTTGAACCTGGGAGGCGGAGGTTGCAGTGAGCTGAGATTGCACCACTGCACTCCTGCCTGGGTGACAGAGCGAGACTCTGTCTCAAAAAATATAAATAAGTAAATAAATAAATAAGAGCTGGGAAGACATACATGAAACCATGCACCTTCTTTTGCTTGGTAAAACAGCCAAGCAACTCATCACAATGTAGAATGCGATAGCTGAGGTTTCTGGCCAGAAATCGGTCTCATTTATATTCGGGTGACAACAGCCTAGGTGACAAACTTGCCAATGTTTTTAGTCAGCTGTGGGTAGAGGAGCTGAAGGCTGCACTTCCAGGGCTATTTTTCTGGGTGGTTTATGTTCAGCACATATTTTAACACACACCTTGACTGCAGCCAGTGAGCAGGGCATCCCCATGATCGCATACTTTAGGTCCTGCCTTCATCAAGGCACCCTGCTGCAGTAGGGGCCCCATTTGGTAATTCATCTGAGGGAGAAGAAAGGGGATTAGTAACTGGAACAAAGGCACTATATGTGCTAGTGGCAGCTCTAAAACTGAAATTCTCCTATTTAAAAAGAAAGAAAAACCGAAAAACCCTTTAGGTATTCAAACTGCTGTATGCAGGCATACTGGAGGAAAGGCTGGAGTGAGAAAAAAAAACCTGAAACAGACATGCTCTTTACAAGTTTTATTAAAAAAATAAATAAATAAAGACAAATTAAGCCAAAATGTCCAATTCCATTATTTTCCACTTGGCTCTGACAAGCAGTAAGAGAAAAGAACTCAAAAAATCATTTGCCACTTAAATCTGGAGGACATGAAGAGCAAACTGGAATTACTACTTTAGCCTTCTATCAACTCCCTTGTCCAGGGATATGTGATCTTCAAGGACATTTTGTGGGATCTACTCTTGTCAAATAAATTAAATTCCTACAGAACAATGTTCGCAGGGCCTCTTTACAAGACGATGGCAACTATGCAAAGTTTTCTCCAAGTTTTAAGAAAATGTCACTGACACAAAGTTCACATTTGCTGCCAGCTGGATTTATCCTTTATACAGAATTGGACAAAAAAGGTCTCAATGTGATGATGAAGCAGTGCTAACTAGTAAGTATTAAAAGTGCTTTAGAATTTTTATGCATTCAAACTTCACCGAGACAGGCATGAAGAAAATAGTTGTAGCTAACGTGAGCTCTTAGAAAGGTAGGAAATTTTGTGTAAACCGTCATCAGTTATCTTGGCATCTTGCTGGTTATCTTTGTTGTTGGTTAAGAGCAAGCCTAGCTATTCTATTTCCTGACTTCCAGTGCCTCTAGTTACAGACTGATTTAACGAAATGAGGGGGAAAGAGAAAATACACTTTTGGTGGGCCATAACACAAGCCATGTCCAGCTACCATGTTCACCTTCCCAAAGCTTCACCATCTCACCAGACCATTTGGAAGATTCAGAATACCAGACAAATCCCTGTCAGGTAGGTAATCCTTTCAATACACCCCAAATTATTCATGAAAATATTTTTTACTACTCTATTTCCACAATGCAGACTACTTCTGCCTTCCTCATTTGTCCTAAATCCACACTAAAAATAATTCCTCTCGCAGAACCTACTTACCCAGAACACTACACATGACCTCCCTCCCAAGGTAGAACAGTCATCATACACCTACACCTGAATTTTCTAATACTGTAGAAACTTCGGAACTTCTGAAAATAAAAAATAAGAAGTAATAACCGACTTTTGGTTGCTTTAGTGAAGTGGGTCTGCCCACACCCTCCTGGTCAGGCGAGAGCACCGTGCCTGAATAGCAGACAATTTACCATCTTCACTTTAAAACCTGTCCTCAGATGAACTTGGTCCTAGCTTCAGGATCATTAACTACCCAGAGACTGGAAGCATCCATCTAGTTCTCCTGGGTCAGTGATGATCGTTCTACCAGGCACAATAGCCCTTTGAGATTCTTACACTAAAAGGATGTAAGAAATATGCATGCACACATAGAAGTCTGCACAAAAGTCCAGGGGGTTCAAAGGCCTCTAAAGTTGAACTGTCCTGGATCAAGATTCTATTCCAGGAGATCCCGCACTTCTTGCACGACCTTCTGAGTGAATCACCCTCCCCCAAGAAGCCACTGAAAGGCTCAGAGGCCAGGAATTTAAGAGACTATTGTCATTCCTTTCTGCACTGTGGTTAATTCTTCTCCTTGGAGGGGATTCAGCCAGAGCCCATGCAATTAGGCACAGTAAACAGGCCCGGCGACATCGCCATATTAATACAGGGTGTTTGGGTTTGGGCAGGCCGCCCTTCCCGTGGAGGACTGGCTCTAAGCCAGCAGGGTGATGGCTGAGTGACAGGGCTACGTGCGCTGCGTGAGGGTGGCAGCCAGCCCACACCCGAGCACACCGCCAGGCAGCCTAAGCTGGGAACGGACATTGGGAACCATCCCCCTCCCCCATCGCTACCCCAGTCACCAGAGAAATGTTTTCAACCAGGCTTCCTCACAATTATAAAATCAGCAAAGGTCAGTCCAGCCCAGGGATAACGACATCGAGACGCATTTAACCATTTCCTTTCTGATGCCTTTCCCCAAATATTAACAGCTGCTGTTTCCTGAGAATTCATGTAGCCGGGTGGCATTTTGCACATACCTTGTTTAATTTCCTGGTTACTGGGAAGGTGAGCAGCAGTGTGTGCCCTGAGTCACACCGCTCACAAGTCCTTGGTAGAAGTCATTAACCCTAGAAGTTACCCTATGGACCTAAAGTTATCACAGGTATTTCTTTAGAGAAACATAATATTCAACTTCCTTTGATATGAGAAAACAGCCTTATCAGAACAATAAAACATCACCTATGGCTCTCTAAAGGCTTTCAGCATAACAGAGACAAGGAATACTTGTGACTGCAGGCCCATCAGAGAATGGAGTATTTGAAATTTTCATCTGAACTTAATCCTAAAATACTTAAAGAATCCATAACTCAAAATAATTGATAAGACAAGACTTTATTAATGGATAATGTACCAAAAAATGAAGTTACCAATCAAAACATCATGAAAAATGCCTTGAAACAATCATCTTAAAACAGGGGAAACCTACATATGCATTTCGGCACTTGGAAAAACAGATCTGCTGAATGAAAGAAATGACACACAGCAAGTCAGCGTAGATTAGAACTCATGAAATTCAGTGGCTATATTTATTTACTAAACAAACATTTGTATAGAGTTTACTATGTGCCCGACACTGTTCTGTGTGCTTCACAAATCGGACCCTCCTTCACACTTCCTAACAACCGCAGGAGGTAGGAACATTATCTCCATTTTACAGATGAGGAAATGGGGGCACAGAGAGCTTGGGTAAGTTGCCTTTTTGAACCCAGTCGGTCTGGCTGAAGAGTGCGAGGTCTTAAGTCATGCTCTACCAACTCAGTTTATCTAATGTCTAACCTTAGCAAATTCACCCCCACCTCATTTTTGAGGGAACTAAGATCTTTGGTTCTACCTGAAATATTTGACTCCATCTACCTCATCCTTGCCTATCACCCTTCCAGAGTGATAGAAAAATCACAAAATACAAAAAATTGCAAGAATATTTTTTAAAAGAGTATGCTTGGTATTCAGTCTGTAAACTCAAAGGTCCTAAGGGGGAATTTTAACAAAGTCAAGAGGCCAAGAAAATTGACAATTGTACAAGTTGTCTTGTCTTTGCTTTGGTTATTCCCAGTGCAGGTCAACCTCAAGCCCACCAAAAACTCTCTGTAGCCCCTGCAGGGCCCACATGGGTCTCAAATGCAGTTGTCTTGCCAAAGGCCAGACATTCACCTCTATTCACCATAGCAGGAGGGAACTGGTTCCAAAATTTGCTTCAATTCTAGTTCTGGAAAATTAAATATATTGGTACAAATAATAGGCTATAAATGTGTGTGTTTCAACATGTAGATTTTTCTCAAAGATTTCCCAAGTGAACTAAAAATCTGTTTTTTGTTTTTTTAGTTTTAGCAGTAAATAATCTAAAGTCTGATCAACTGACATCTGACTTTCTTGTTAACAAGGAAACTGTAGGAAGATACGCCACCATCCCTATCTAATCTCTTCTTAATGCATTAACTTTACTCAATGGTTCTCAAACTTTAGCACGTATGAGATCAGCTGGAGAACGTGTGAATTTCCAACTCAGGAGGTTTGGGGAGAAGCTGAAGCATTTTACTTTGCTGCATGTTTCCAGATAATGGTGATGCTTCTTATCCAGGGACCACAGAGAACAACGGCCGTGTATGGCAAAGTCAAGAGTTTTTGTGCAGTGCCTCACCCTAAATGATAAAGGTAAAGAGGAATTAGTCAACTGCACTAATTAATTTGGGGAGCTGAAAGTGGGTGGGTAGAGCAGTAATGAGGAGAATTACTCTGGCAGTTTCTGGCACCAGCTTTGCAGTGTCATTCCTGAAGCTGGCAGGAAACTTTCCAATTGTAACTTTCTAGCATTGCTGTTTTGTGTGGGCCTCTGCCTCTGGGGATTACTGTCATATCAGCGCTGGGGTTGAATGTTGGTGCGAGTCTACTCTCTCCAGGAATCAAATAAGAGGCACTGAAAGCAACTATTTTCCTTCTCAAATGGAAATGTCATCTCAATTTTAATGCCTTACAATCCTAGAGGTAGACATACAGTATTATTGTGCCTATGTCATAGATGATGAAAGTGAGCTCAGAGAACTGACTTGCCCAAGACCATAGGAAGACGAAATAAAATCTGAAGTGTCCATCCTAGTGTCAAGTGGTAGGTGCTGACCAAATTTAAGTTCAAAAATGAAAACAAATATCTAACTCATCCATAAAGAAGTAGAAATGGAAGACCATGAAACTTGCCAGGGGCTGAGCTAGGACCAGAACCTGGGGCCCTAAGCCTCATGGCCCTGGCATCTCTGAGCCAGACCTGTAGGTATGAGCTGCCAGGATCCAGGTGTGACTCAGGTATTTCTAAGGTGAAGCCTAGGATTTCGAAACTGAGGAAAAAAAAACTTAACAAAGCTAAGGTCCTCCTATGAGATGGTCTCACATAACATGTCACTCTAATAAAATATTTAAATACTTAGGCATCAAATTAGAGACCGAGCTGCAGCCACCCATCTTCCCCCATCATTCCCCCCCACCTCCCCAAAAAAATTCTAGCTTTTTTTTTAACACTCAAATATCCATCAAAATCAAAGTTCCTTTTGAAGATGAAATTAAGCCAACAAGCACCTATGAAGTATAAGGGACTGTTCTAGGCACTAAAAGTAGATACAAAGCGTAACAGTCTCTGCATTCAAGGAATTTCTGAGCACACGGTGGGCAGCATCAACAGCCCAACAAACCCAGGAACTGGGCAGCCTGGATTGAGCCACCAGAGTTCTGGGGAGCAGAAGGGAAGACTTCAGGGAACAGGTACTAGAAGGCGGTAGAGATGGATTTTTGATGAGTGGGAGACAATGGGGAAGCTCATTATGCCTGGCAAGTTAGTTTCTGGCATTTCAGGGACTGGGAGGAAAGGAAGGCAGTGGTAGGAAAGTAAGTGTAGAAAGGTCAGATGTGGTCAGATATAGAGGGCTGTCAACGCTGGCCAAATTTACAGTCTTTACAGTGTTGTACAGTAGATAATGAAGAAAGAACATGATTGGATTTTTGGATTATTTTGTTTTAAGCATGGAGACTACATGATTAGAATTGGGTTTGGGACTACTACACTCTAGCTAAAGTACATAAAATGGATTACAGGGAGAACAAGAACCAATGGCAAGTGATTTATGGTTACAGCAAGTTACTTTAAAAAAAAATCCCCCCTCAAGGATTTTTCTACTAAGAAAGGGATGAAAATTTAGTTTAAAAAAAAAAGACAACTTGAGGTTCTGTAGTGAATCTAAAAAGCAAAACTAAACAAAAAAAGCACAATAGGCCCTTCACTAGCAATACTGCATGTTCTTGCCTGAGTCTTCAATATTTTGTGTTTAAAAGGGGTTTTGTTGGCCTGGCCTGGTGGCTCACACCTGTAGTTTCAGCACTTTGGGAGGCCTGGGCAACATGGCAAAACCCCATCTCTATAAAAATAAGTAAAAGGGGTTTTATTTATTCCACTCCAGTCATTCAATTTAACCTGCAAAACAATATGAACATTAAAGAAGTCATTTCCCTTCCCAAAAAAGGACTCATCAGTCATGTGGGTGGCATTGAGATTTCTGAATGATGGTCCCTCAGGTATGACCAGATAGATGAGTAGAAATGAGAGGGAAGCTAGAGGGAGGGCATGGGCCGAATCTTTGTTCTCAGTGTCCGGAGAACACACAGCAAGCTCCTTAAGATGTACAAACTGTCCCAAACAGTATATCCTTACAGCGTCCAAGCAATGCTCAAATGCAATTATCCTGACAACTTCAAAACAACTTCAGGTTCTCATATTAGAATAAAAGAGATGTTACTGACACCTGGAATTGAGTTTTTCGTTTTGTCTTCTTCCCACTGACAAAGAATTGAGGTTACTATCATATTATTTGATTCTTTGTATTCTGGAATTATTTTTGTATAGCAACAATAAGTATTTTGGCCTCATTTTGGAAAGAAAAAATAATGTTTAATATGAGATAGGCACATGTACTCCAGAACTTGAGAATCATTGTACCTTCTAAAGAATCAAAAATTAGCTTGATCTAATAAGGCGGTATTGACACTGTACTGAACACGGAGAACACTAAGTAACAAGGTACCAAATGAATCCAATACAAGATCTGAAAGCCTGCATTATACACCAGCAAACCCAGGGTCTGTAAGGCCGGGATTGTGTTGGGACTGGGGCAGGAAAACATGTAGTCACTACAGACTCACCAAAAACAGGGACAGAAACTCACTCACAAATCAATATCAAAACAAGATGCAAAATTAAAGCAAGTGTCATACTGGTTTAAGATGGAAATAATCGAGAGAAAGGGGGTACAAATTCTATGAATAATTAACCAAGACAACTAATCTTGCTTGGCAAACAGACACATAGCACTGAATCTGAGCCAAATCAACGGCTCCTGGCAATCTGCCAAAGCTGAACTCCTTAGTCTGGCATCATAAAATGATTTGTCTGTTGTATCTACAATTCCAATGCCTCTGGATTCAGCTACCCGCTGGGCACCCCTGGCAGATGCCCAGCAAAATACATCTGAACTATCATTACTGTCAGAACATGTGCATTTGACAAACCCTAGAGAAAAGCGACACCCGTTTCTTAGAGCAATATTAGTTAACAGCTACAAAGTGCTGCTACCAAGGAATTGTCGAGTCTGTTGCCGTAATAATTAACAAAAAATTAATAACCTTCTCCATAATGTTAACCTGCAAGCTACTCCTTGGTCTTCAGTGGGCACAGATCAAAATGTAATTTAATTTACCTACGGCTGCAAAGTTGGGTCAAAAGCAGAGGCCTTGCCAAACCAAACATGGCCCACAGGTGAGGAACCTTCCCAGCTTTATCCTGAAATACACAAGATGCTGGGGGTGCTTAAACTCTGCTCATTAGAGGTTGGGTAGAACTGCACGCTGACCTTTAAGCTTCCTCAGAGAAGTCTTTCACACGTGGTGTGTTCTTGGGACAGGGTCATAAAATGGAGGGCTGTTTGTTACTTACGAAGTTACAAGTTTTTCCAGCCAGATTCAGGAATCTGGAAAAATTTTACCAATTTTGCTTGAGCTGAAGCAGAAAGGTTAGAAAGGGAAATAATTCATGATACTCCAAAGCCTAATGCAGAGACAGGCTTGCATAAACTCCACCTAAGGGTGTTTATCGATTTGCAGTCAGAATTATATTTAAAATTCCCAAATAAAATGGTGATGCCACTGAATTAACCTACTGACCCTGGGCCCAGTCTATCTGACTCATGGACCAACCCCAGCCAGTGTAGCCCCTTCTCTATTTTTTTTTAAATTATTATTATTACTATTTTTTTTTTTTTTTTTTTTTTTTTTTTTGAGACAGAGTCTCGCTCTGTCACAGAGGCTGGAGTGCAATGGTGCAATCTCAGCTCACTGCAAGCTCCACCTCCCGGGTTCAAGCACTTCTCCTGCCTCAGTCTCCTGAGTAGCTGAGCTTACAGGCACAAACCACCATGCCTGGCTAGTTTTTGTACTTTTAGTAGAAATGGGGTTTCACCACGTTGGTCAGGCTGGTCTAGAACTCCTGACCTTGTGATCTGCCCGCCTTGACCTCCCAAAGTGCTGGGATTACAGGCATGAGCCACCACACCGGGCCACCCCTTCTCTATTAAAGTACCTTTTACCCATCCCTTCCCAAGGACCTGCTCAAGATATCATCTCTCCAAACATGAAAACAACTGCTGAATGACTGAGACATTGGATAGATGTGATTTCTAATATCTCTCTAGCCCTAAAAACCCATATTATTAACGTCCTGTATAGTTTTGATCACTTGTTCTGGTTGCTTTATTTTAAGTTAACAGAGAAATTGGAGAAAACCTAAAGAAAAACAATGACTAATGAGTGTAAACGTGCACTTTCTAACCAGAAAAAGAGAAAGAGTTGGTGACAACCACTGCACCCTACACTCAACTCTCAGCTTAGTTCTTCAGGTGGTTTTATAATCACTCGGCACCTCCCTTCCCCCATCCACGGACAGGTCTCCCGCAGTGCACAGCACTGAGTCATCTGGGAATGAATTAAATCGATATCCCTGATTATCCACTTCACTGAAGCAGATAAGGTTATAGTGAAGTGGCCAGTGGCCCAAAATTGAGCAAAAGAAATTACAAATTAAACACACACACCCTCCTGCCTTCTTTGTTTCCAATTGTCATTCACAAAGTAGACAAAAAACCCCATGAAAACTTGCCCATTGGAGAGACTTGTTTCACTGTCACTGGGGCTGTATTCTGTAAATTACTGTGGAGTAATTTCCTTCCTCCAGGAGCTAAGTTATTTTTAATACAAAAGCTTTTATAGGAATCCCTTACATCCTTACAGAAAGATGATCCAGAGCTTCAAACTCAGCACTCCTTCTCCCCAAAATACCTTATTCACAGATAGATTTTTAAGATTCTAATTGCAGAGATACCATTTATGGTATCCAGCTCTCCAACTCTGTGCTCTAAAAACTCTAACTCTCATGGGCCCTGGCAACCATCTTTGTGACGCATGGTTTCCACATGCCTCCCACCGTGCCTGACTACGGCTGATAGGTCCCTTGAGCCAAGGTGAGACAATCAGACTTGCTCCCAGGCAATGAAAATAGGGATTCGGGAATGTTACTCAAGTCTCTGCTCATCTGGAACTAAAGGCTGAGGTGGCCATTGTGGGGCAGCCATCTTGAGCCCATGTGCATGGGAGGGCAGCAAAAGCTGGATTGAAAAGAGGGGAAGAAATGAAGAGCAAAAGCAGGGAAGCAAAGATGGAGGTCACGAGGCTCCTGAGAAAAGAACACACCAGCTGTCCTGGATGTTAAGGACTTTCTGGTTCCTAGTTCACACCTCTAAGCTTGTGAGAACCCTGGCTGCATTTCTTGCACTTGGGTCCTGAGAGATCACTTCATAGTACAGTATCTCATTTTTCCCTTAAAGTAGCTTGCAACCATGATAAGCTCCATTAAATAATGTATATTCCTGACCTCACATGAGAAGGGTGGGCCAAAACTGTTATTGCTCAACAGCAAGGAATAAACACACCACCTTGCAACACATCTTCTTTTATTCATAAATGTTTTGCTGTTTCATCATTCCTCTTTATTGTTTCCAGGGGAGGACCAATCTGTCTGTTCACAATGCAGTCCTTACAATGTCATCTTCCAGAGCTAGTCTGGTCAGGAATCCTACAAACAAACCCTATCAATAAATGTTTTCCTAAAAATAACAGTAGGGGCAGGGCGCAGTGGCTCACACCTGTAATCCCAGCATGCTGGGAGGCACCAAGGCGGGCAGATCACCTGAGGTCGGGAGTTAGAGAACAGCCTGACCAACATGGTGAAACCCCATCTCTACTAAAAATACAAAATTAGCCGGGCGTAGTGGTACATGCCTGTAATCCCAGCTACTCAGGAGGGTGAGGCAGGAAAATCGCTTGAACCTGGGAGGCGGAGGTTACGGTGGGCCAAGATTGCACCATTGGACTCCAACATGTGCAACAGGAGCAAAACTCTGTCTCAAAAAATAAATAAAAATAACAGTAGGAAAACATCAGCACAGTACTCCATTTTCTCTTCAGATGTACTCAACTGACCCACTTCAATGTTTGAGGGTTTTCTTAAGCCTGAGAATTAGTCAAGTGTGAATGAGATGATCCTACAATTCGAAGTATACGAAAGTATAAATTCGTTCATCATTGCACCATCACCCTGCACAGTACCCCACACAGGGTGAACACTCCATAAACATTTGCTGAATAAATGAAAAGTCAGAAGTAGGAGAGAATAAAAGGAAAGAACACAGCCTCTGGATTTAGACAAATCTAGGTTAGGATCCCAAATTTCCCCTCTGGAGACTTAAAACACTGATGAAGGCTCAGAATGCTGCTAAAAATTTCATATACATCATCTTATTGAATGCTTCTTCCCCCAGCAGCTTTAAGGCATTATTTCCCCTCATTTTACACCTGGTGTAAACCAAGCAACTTGCCTAAAGCCACAAGGTTAGTAACACTGAGCCTAAGCTGGTAGCCCCCACTTAAACTGTTTCTTACCACTGACTTTGAAACTTTGGGCAAAGTATTTAATCATTCAATGTGTTTAAGACTGTGTTTCTGAAGATTAAGCAAGATAGCATCTGTAAAGTGCTTAGCACAGTGCCAGACAATACAAACTGCTCAATAAAAGGTAGTTCTTATTATTAGCGTCACTAACTAGTGAGTCTACAGTGAACTGTTTGAAGCAGAAGGACTTTTGGTTCTAAAAATTATACATTCTCTGGAAAACAGCCATTTTTCAAGATCTAGGCAGCCAAAGAAAAAGGAGCAAAACATGACCAATATTTATCTTGGATATGGTCTAAAATCTCCAAAAGGGAGTAGCAGATAAATCCATTGCTAGCCTGAAAGCAATGATCATGCGTGAAGTTAGGGGGCGCCATACTGCTGTACATTACAGCAACCACTTCCCAAGGGGTCTTCAACACCCTTGGAATTTTCTCCAGCAAAGACGAGGTACATAAATTCTGACCATTAACCACTTTCTTGGCAGGAAGCGGAACCATCTAATATTTCTTTCTATATTCTTCTACAATTTCAATTTTAGGTCCAGTGTGCCTTTCTGTTTTACTCCCAATGCCTTTGCTATTGCTTCATTGAGATAAAGGGCAATATTATATTATCCAATGACCTTTCGAAGTCCAGCAAAGAACCAAAAAAAAAAAAAAAAAAAAAAACCAAATTTAGGTAAGTGCATGAATAAGCAAAACCTCAAGAAATTTAAAGTAGCTAAAAAACAATTGGTCTAAAATAAATGTACATATTGGCAATTGTTGAAATTGGGTGATGGGGGCTTATTAGCCTCTTATATTTATGTGTGTTTGAAAATAACCTTAATTAAAACTTAAAAATAAAGTTAAGGACCAAGCACAGTGGCTCACACCTGTAATCCCAGAACTTTGGGAGGCTGAGGCGGGCAGATCATGAGGTCAAGAGATCGAGACGAGCCTGGCCAACATGGTGAAACCCCATCTCTACTAAAAATACAAAAACTAGCTGGGTGTGGTGGCATTCCTGTAGTCGCAGCTATGCAGGAGGCTGAGGCAGGAGAATCGCTTGAACCCAGGAGGCGGAGGTTGTGGTGAGCCGAGATCACGCCACTGCACAACATCCTTGGGACAGAGCAAGACTCTGTCTCAAAAAATATTAATAATAAATAAATTTAAAACTTTAGTTTTTCTTGAAAACGTGTGAAGGATGCACCAGTAAACTGGGTCTCTGTCACTGCTCTGGAAAGCAGCACAAAATAAGGAGCTCAGTTGAGGGATAAAAAGTGAGTGAAGAAAAAGAAGGAATAAATTAAGGTGAAACCAATATAAATCATGTAGAAACGGAAAGTGTTTCTGTGATGACTTTAATAATGAACTTCTAACAAGAAACCCAAGACCACAAGACATCACGAAGGAGACTTCTGTATACAAGCAAAGCACACTTAAAAAACATTTAGCTACACTAATTGTTTGCTCAAGCCTGGTTTGCATTTGGTTCTAATTGACCAGGGAATATTCCAATCGAAAGGTGATTTATCTAAAGGGCAGGGAGCTTTGTGACAAACCAGCCAAAGTAAACCTGGAAATCTGGGGGTGGGACAGGATAAATTTTCTTTTCAACTCATGATCACCTTCTGACAGGGTCACCTGAAAAGTTTTTCATTCCACCCAAAAGATAACCTAAAATTGATGAATCATATCTACAAGATCTTTCCCTTACCCTTACACAGTGTTTTTCATTCCACCTGAGTTAAATTCTAGTGTGAAATCCTATCCCTATCCATTAAGTCAAAGCTAAATAAAAATATTTAACTTTCAATGTCAGTGGCCTCTTTCTATACCAATTAATTCTGACGTCCCTCAGAGCAAATTCAGCTCCTAGAATGGTGAAGAAAAATTCCTAATACGTGAGTTTACAAGAGACATTCAAAAACCCGATAAGAAGCCGTCTGCTCTTCAGGTAAAACTACCAGCACCTCAGCAACACTGAGGCTGACCCTTCCCCTCCCCCACCCACCCCCACCACAGAAGACAGCAAGGTCATTTAATGCAAAAACCAAACTAGTCAAAGACAAATGAACTACTCCAACACCAACACAATGGAAGAAGAGTGAAGAAACACTTTAACATCAATCTTCTACAGAGTTCCGCTAACATAATTTTTTTCCCCAAAGTAAAATTTAGAAAGCAGGATCTTCTAAGATTTACTTTACTTGGGTGCACTAATAACGATGCTTTCAGATATTCTATTCATGGCCTCTTGGCTTGGAAGTTGTACAACAAACTATGACTCCCCACTGCACTCATCCATCTCCACCCCTTCACTCCCACACATTTCCAATTCTCACCACTTAGCCTTTTTTCAGAGTGTTCCTCTCCGTGTACTAGAGAAAGGAGAGAACAATGGTCTGTTTTGAGACAGGATCAGTCTTGAGACTGATTTGAGAAATACTATATTTATTGTCAAAGAGTGGTACATAGGTGTCAGAGAGTGACACCTCTCATGCCATGGTATACTCTGCTTCGCTGTTTCAGTAAAAGTTTTCCATAGTTCTGAATGTCCCTTGACCACACCATAAGACAAGCGCAAGTCACTCAGAATTGCCACTGGAAAACTGACTCAACTATCATTTGAGGAAAGACTGAGAAAGCCTATCCCAAAGTAATGTACATGCACCAACATCGCGGTACCTACATGTTCCCGTTTTCCTGCCAATCTACCTGTGTTTCCAAGATAAATTACCACCCAGGGAGTCACTTCCTGCTATGTGAACAAAAACACTGTTTCTTTCCGGAGGTGCTTGACTACTCTCTCGTGAGCACTTAACTGGTTGTTTTGAGTGGACTTTGTTGTCAATTGATAGTTAGGAAAAGGAAGGTGGTGGTGTAGGGCTCAGCACCAGGAGAGAATTTTCGGTCAAGAAGATGGTCTAACAATGTGCTGGGTCCCAGAGGGCAGAAGCAGCATTCAGAAGTAGAGTTTTACCCTTTCACACCCGCCCAACTCCACAAACCAACTGCCACATGGCAAAATCACAACTGCCTCCAGAATTCTGAGTGCTTTTGTAGAAATCTCTTCTGACCACAATGAAGGGCAGTATTAGGTGGCCTTAAAGTAGGTATTTAAGATCATAAGGACACGTGTGTCTCAGATGATACAGTGTTTCTAATACCCTTTCCCTCCTTTGGATCTTTGAGAACCTCTTGTCTTAAAAGCGGACCAAAGCCACAGCTTGTCTGGCTTTTGTCACCCACAAGAGCCAATATTTCAAAGTCAACAGAAGGTCATCATCATGATTCACCTGAGCCCCTTAACGTGGACTTTCGCTCAGAGGAGCTGGGGCGAGGGGTGGGGTGAAGCAGCAAGTAGAGACAAACCAGGCTGACTTCTTGGTTAAAAAAGAAAGTTCGCTTGCAGCCCTGGGAAGGCGACAGACAACGGACTCCGAGTGCCTCCCGTCCCCGCGGGGGCAGCTGCGGCAGGGCGCCGAGCGCGTCCTACCTTAGACCTCTCCTTGACGTAGTAGTTGCCCAGCCGGCTCCCGCAGTAAAGGACCAGCCTGTCGATGAGGGACAAGAGGAAGCTGATGGCCTCGCAGCCCTCCTCGTTGCCCCCGATCCACGTGATCTGGTCTCCCCGCAGGTGTCGCTTGGAGACGCCGGCGCGCGGCCCCGCCAGCTGGCCGTCCCGCAGGGCCCCGGTGCAGTGCAGCTGCTTGACGCGCTCCAGGACGCAGTCGCCCACCACCTCGCCCAGGAAGTTGTCCAGGTAGCAGAAGCCCACCTCGTGCAGACAGGGCACGATGTACTCCAGGGCAATTTTCTCCAGGTCCAGCCTCATGATGTGTCCCAGGGGCATCTCGCCCGCAGAATCGAGGTCCGGGATCCCCAGCGTGTAACCAGACAGGGAACGATCTACACGAGCGCGAAGCCGAGGCACGGGGAGAGTGGCCCAGGGTTCAGAAACCTGCGGCTGCCACGGTCCCCGAGCCGCTGCAGCGCCAGGGACAAGGGAAAGTTGCTCGCAACTCTCAGAAGAAGGGATCCGCGTTCGGGAACCAGCGGGAGTGGTGCGGGGCTCCACGACCTGTTTCCGGACTGGCCCGGCGAGCAGCGCGGCGCCAGGAGTCGGAGGGCGCCTTTTGGAGATGGGAAGCCACCACTGCCGCGACTGCAGCCAGACTCCGGGAGACGCTGAGGTCCGGCCCTTAAGCCGGCCGAGTCCGCGCGTCACGGGCCCCGCCCCGGGACCGCCTCCCAGACCGCCCCTTCCCCCGCCCCCCGGCCCGTCGCCCCGCCTGCTCTGCCCCTCCGCGAAGGATCCCAGAGAGACCGGCGCCAACCTTAGTTGTTTGTGACCAGGGGAGCGGCTGGAGAACAGACTGAATTTTTAGAATGCGCTGGATTTGCATATTGTTTTGCATAAAATCACATAACAAACTTGAAAACCTGGATCCCACACTGAAAATGTAAATGGAATTAACTGCCACATTCTGGGCTGGTCATCTCATAGACTTTTGAGCGAAATAATAACCCCCAAAACAAATATATTTATTAAGCAGTGGTCTTGTTCTACCTTTACCTGGTGTCTTTCCTTATTTACCCCACTCCTCTGCTGTTTGACCCAGTTCAAGCCACTGAGAGATTAGGAGGTATCTAGTTTTAACTACAATTAATGCACTAACAAATATGTCCCTCAGCCCCTACTGTGTGCAAGGCACTATGTGCTTGAGGAGCTGGGGATGAGCACAATGAAGAAATGCTGAGTCATATCTGACTGAACTCTGCAAATGGTGTATTTTGCTTTGCTTGCTGTTTTCCTCTACTTATCTTTCAAACTTCCTATTAAAATATGATGTTCCGAAATTCTACCTTCAAAATTAATCACATGCTTCTGTAACAGAAGTATGTCCCCCAAAAGGTACACTGTATTCTAGGTCTCTTACTTTTCCCACAAGCAGCTGTACTTTCACGAGAGGGACAGACACCACTGAAAAGACTTTGGTTATCTACAGATAAGTCAATTTGCTTTATGGAGTTTTGATTCCCTTTCCTATTGAACACCAGCGATCAGAATCAGGAAAAAAAAGAAAAGAAAAATTCATAAATTGCATGCAAAGCTATTTGCACCTTTTAAAAAAAAAAAAGAAAAAAGAAAAAAAAAAGGACCTTTAATTAATTAATTTATTTATTCTGAGACAGAGTTTTGCTCTTGTTGCCCAGGCTGGAGTGCAGTGGTGTGATCTCTGCTCACCACAACCTCCACCTCCCAGGTTCAAGCGATTCTCCTGCCCCAGCCTCCCAAGTAGCTGGGATTACTGGCATGCGCCACCATGCCCGGCTAATTTTGTATTTTTAGTAGAGATGAGGTTTCTCCATATTGGTCAGGCTGGTCTTGAACTCCTGACTTCAGGTGATCCGCCCACTCGGCCTCCCAAAGTGCTGGGATTACAGGCGTGAGCCACCGTGCCCGGCCTATTTGCACCTTTATTACTTCATATTAGTGTACACTCGGGTTCTTTATTTAAGTTGAAGAAAAGAATGTACAGGTTTTTCAGATATTGTTTATTGTGGACACAAATTTCTACAGCTTTTTCACTTTTCTTCTTCCTCCAGCAGCCCTCTCCTCTCTGCCTCTGAGGGGAGAAAGGGAATGACATCCAGGACAAGAACAAAGAGTAGAAGAGGAAAGGTACTGCTACAAGTTGGAAAGAAGGAGACAGAGGCACGTGGTTGAGTAATAACCTGGGGGATGTTGAGGGGGAGCAGTCAATGGTGGAGTGCTTGAGAAACTTTGATGAAACATCTAGTTATATTGAGAGAGGTTCTCTGCCAAGTCAGTGATTAGCTGGCACCTTTGGTATTACCTTTCAGCAGGAGGTACCCCTCCTTGGGGTAAAGGCTTGAATAGGCCATCACTGCTCAAAGAGCTCTTGTCTAAATTCCCAAGGCAGCTCCATGATGAGAGGAGACCATCATCCTTGGAACCCCAGTGTTTAGCACATAGTGGATGGCTAATAAATAGTTACTGGGAACTCAATGTCTAACCCTGAGCCATAGCAGCCTCCACTTGGGATTCAGTATGTCTGGGCTTATCTGGAAGGATCTATTTGCAAAAGGGGCTGGGAGCCTCCCCAAAGAGAAGTCACTGGAAAAGAGTCAGGCAAATTAGCCTGACCCAGCACAAAACAGAGGCCAGTGGAGGGAGCAGTTAGGAGTTCTACAGGGCATTTGTCTCTTGGCTTTGTCTGTCTGAGCGGTGGACATTTGAGTGGTGGGAGCCAGAGACTGTTAAATTGCAGCAAAAGGCCAGGCGCAGTGGCTCACGCCTGTAATCCCAGCACTTTGGGAGGCCGAGGCGGGCAGATCGCCTGAGGTCAGGAGTCTGAGACAAGCCTAGCCAACGTGGTGAAACCCCGCCTCTACTAAAAATACAAAAATTAGCCACGCGTGGTGGCAGGCATCTGTACTCCCAGCTACTCAGGAGGCTGAGGCAGGAGAATCACTTGAATGCGGGAGGTGGAGCTTGCAGTGAGCTATTATGGCACTGCACTCCAGCCTGGGCAACAAAAGTGAAATTGGCCTCAAAAAAAAAAAAAAAAAAAAATTGCAGCAAGGAGTGAAATGGAGTGCAGTACCAAAAAGGAGGCAAGCCTTCCTCTCCACTTCTGCTTGAACCCTGCACAGAAGGAACAGATTTGCCTCCTGCAGTGATCTCCTCCAGGGGCACTCTGGATAGCAGCCTGAATATAGACCCTGGTTGGCATTGGGTTGTGTGTTTTGCAGCTTTGGGGACTGTGTAAATCTCAGAAGTAGATATCCCTGAAGAGGGACAGAATCAAAAAGGGGGAAGGTGACAGATAATCCTTAGTAACTGGCTGAAATGTTTCTAGCTGAAGGTTTTTTGTAGATACACCTTATATTCCTAGGAATGAGAAGGAGGGAATTTACAAAGGAATGGAAGCCTACAATCACTGGTAGAGGGGTGGTGGTCAATAAAATACAGAAAATTATACACCCACCTTCCAGAATGAACATGTTGACCCAAGACTTCAAAGTAAAATTGTAACTAGTTATAACTAGAGCAATAGTCTAAGCGAGTTCTAGTGACAACCGTTCTAGATTACATTGGTTGTAAAGCATGGGCAGTTTAGAGAGGAATTCAGTCCCTTGGCACCATCCCTGCTTGGCAAGGGCACTCATTAATCAATCAAGGACCTCCCGATCAGCTCAGGGCTGCCAGCACTGCATTTGGCAGAGGAATCAGAGATACTGTGACTGGCAAAAATCATAGTGTGTGATTGCACGGAGGAACACAGACAGGCTGGAGCCAGGCACAGGCTCTGGATCTGAGCATCAGAGAGGGAAAACCCAAGCTAATTGTTAATTGTTAAAGTGCATTTGCTTTAGTTATTTGTCCACTAATTTGTGTCATAATAATGAATATTAAAATACCTTTCCATAATAACTAAAACAAATTAATTTCCCTGTAATTTAATTATAGCAACATTGTCTTCCAGTGTGCATCTGCAGTACAGATGCAGTCATTTTCAAGCATGTGGAGGAGTAGAGGAGAAAGAAAAATGTTGAGTTTCCTTACCTTTGAATTTGAACTGGAAGGGATATTAGTGGTCACCTAATTCAACTTCATTTTCCTACAGATGAGGAAACCGAAGAGTCTCAGTTGAGTGGAAGAGGAAGCATGGGACGCTTCTGCCTTCTCAACTATAACACTGTCCTATGTATGTATGTATGTATTCTTACTTTAATGAGGTAAAATTCACAAGGCATAAAATTTATAATGTTTTAATGAACAATTTATTAGCATTTAGTACATTCACAATGTTATGCAACCACCACCTCTCTCTAGTTCCAAAACATTTTCACCACCCCAAAAGAAAACTGCACCTATTAAGCAGTTATTCCCCATTGCCTCCTCTCCCAAGCCCCTAGCAACCACCAATCTGCTTTCTCTATGGATTTGCCCATTCTAGATATTTCTTAATTATGGAATCATATAATCTGCAACCTTTTGTGACTGGCTTCTTTCACTTAGCATGATGTTTTGTACCATTTACCAGGACTTTCTTTCTTTTTATGGCTGAGTGATAATTCCGTTGTGTACATAGAACACAATTTGTTTATCCACTCATCCACTGATGAGTATTTGGGTTGTTGCCACTTTTTGGCTATTATAATAGTGCTGTTATTAACAGGCATGCATAAGTATTTTGAGTACCTGTTTTCAATTCTTTGGGGAATATAGGAGTACAGTTTTGGGGGCATACGGTAATTTTATAACTTTTTTTTTTTTTTTTTTTTTGAAATGGAGGTTTGCTCTTGTCACCCAGGCTACAGTGCAATGGCGCAATCTCGGCTCACTGCAACCTCCACCTCCCGGATTCAAGCGATTCTCCTGCCTCAGCCTCCCAAGTAGCTGGGATTACAGGCATCTACCACCACACCCAGCCAATTGTTTGTTTGTTTGTTTGTTTGTTGGTTGGTTGGTTTTGAGACAGAGTTTCACTCCTGTTGCCCAGGCTGGAGTGCAATGGTGCCATCTCAGCTTACTGCAACCTCCACCTCCTGAGTTCAAGCAATTCTCCTGCCTCAGCCTCCCAAGTAGCTGGGTGGTAGGTGCCTGCCACCATGCCCACCTAATTTTTGTATTTTTAGTAGAGACGAACTTTCACCTTGTTGGCTAGGCTGATCTCAAACTCCTGACCTCAAGTGATCCACCCACCTTGGACTCTCAAAGTGCTGGGATTACAGGCATGAGCTACTGCGCCCGGCCAATGTTTAACTTTTTAGGAACCACCAAACTGTTTTTCACAATAGGTGTACCATTTTACATTTCCAACAGAAATATGGGAAGATTCCATCATGTCGTTTTTTATTTCTAATGAAAACTGTCTACATATCTTCTTTTCCATCAAAGTACTGCCATACCTGAGGTTCTCTTCCTCCTAGCTGGTACCTGAATATTTTTTGTGTGTGTTTTTGCCATCCTATATCATCAGAAGGTTTATCATTATTTTGCATGACTTCATTGTGAGCAAAGGCAATCTTATTTATTGATCCATTAAACATTTTTGCAACACTTGGTACTGTGCTAAAAGTTTACAAACATTACTTCAATTAATTCTTATAGCACCACCAAGAAATCGGTACTATTATTCTTCCCCATTGTGAAGATGACAAAAATGGGAAATAAAGAGGCTAAGGAACTTGCCCAAGGTCACACTGCAAGAGTATAACAATGTAGGACAAAATTTGAGAGATTCCAAGGTAGTAACATGGGGGTGCGGAGGGACAATCATTTTGAGCCACCTGTCTGGCATAAAAATGTTTCTGCCCTTAAGTACTCTCTTTCTTGTTGTAACTCCAGTTAGAACACTTTCACCTGTATGACTAGTTTAATTATTGGTTTCTTTACTGATATTTGGTGCAGAAGGGAGATAAGCAAAACTTCCCATAAATTATATAGTACACTACGTTAAGAGTCATTTTCCAAACTACAAATTAGGTTTTGCTCCTTGCTCCATTCCAATTATGGCCCAGGATTTCCAGGAATCAACATAGATTTAGTGATGCGCAGGTCTGTGGAGAACAGTTGGTAATGAGCTGTCCCTCAGTGTGGTGGAGTGTGTGGTCCACCCCTCAGGACGCAGGAGTGAATTTATTTTAGTGGAGCTGATGAAATAAGAAGAAAGTGCCTGTAGTAAATTTATGGTCTGGAGCTCACTGGTATAAAGTGGGTTTAGAGAAGGAAGGATCTGATTATGTCCCTCTCTGAGGAGTTGAGCTATCCTACCCTTTCCCAGGTCTAAGAGGATGGCAAAGAAAGTTACTTTCTCTATCAGTTCTTGTTTCTCAGCACATAGACAAGTTTCAGCCTCTCTCATCTGCTCTTTGATCATTCTGGCCGTGTGCAGATTCTGGGAAGTGTGACAGTATCAGGAATGTTCATTAATGTTTTCCAACTCAGCTCTCATTTAAGCTGAAAGTGTCTAAAAAGCCTTTGCATAGACCATTAAAATACTGTCAAATTGTGTCTTTGTACAGTGTTCATTGTATCTTTTTTGGAGTAAACTTTTTATTTTAGAACACTTTTAGACTTACAGTCAAGTCGGGAAGGTTGATACACAGAGTGCCTGTCTACCCCACTTCCCCTGTTGTTACCATCTGACATTAGTATAGTACATGTATCATAGTTTATGAACCCATACTGATACATTGTTAACCAAAGTCCTGATTTTGTTCAGATTTCTTTGTTTTTTACCTAGTGGCCTTTTTCTTTTCCCAGATCCTGTTGAAGTTTGCAGAGGTAGAAATAAGTTTGTAGGGTTTTTAGGGAAGTGATACCAAATTCTTCTTAGCCCTTTAGCCCTACAGAAACGGTTCCCAAAATCCCCAGGGTCAAAATGAATGGTTACCTACAGAATGTGCCTTCTTCCTTTCCTAACAGTTCATATCAGTGGCTGAAGGTCAGTAGCACCATTGCTGTGGGGCCTTCTTTCTACAGCCAGCGGTCTCTGGGATTCAGGTAGCTGATCCCACCCTTTCCTGCTCCTGGCCTGGAAGTGGGAGTAGGCAGTGCTAAGCTCCACTGGTCCTGGACTTCCCAGTTCCGACAGACCTCTCTGCTTTTGGCCATATATTTACCTTCTCCCTCCCTCCAGAGAAAGAGCCTGATTGCTCTAAGGCAGTGGGTCTCAAACTCTAGTGGCCATTAGAATCACCTGGCCAGCTTGTTAAACCACAAAGCGCTATGCCTTACCCCTAGTTTCTGATTCAGTAGATCTGGGATGGGGCCTGATAATTTGCATTTCTGACAAGTTTCCAGGAGCTACTTCCGCTGGCCTGAGACCATATTTTGAGACCCATCATTCCAAGCCAATCAGTTTATGTCATTACCCTGGTAACTGTTAGTGGTCTAGAGGTGGGCAGGTGACCTGCACCAGCCAAATCCAGTGATTGAAAACCCTGGTTGTACCCTAGAATCACTTGGGAGCTTCTGAAAAATGACTCTCAGCTGGACCCCACCCCAGATTAAGTAATTAATGTTTTTGAAGATAAAGCTTTAGGTATCTGCAGTTTGAAAAGAAAAAATAAATAAATAATGCTACATACTACGTTATTAAGTAAACAAAATAAAAATAAAATAATAGCAATAAACAAGTGCAGCCATGCATTACTTAACAAAGGAGATACGTTTGGAGAAATGCATCACTAAGCAATTTCGTTGTTGAGAACATCATAGAGTGCACTTACACAAACCTAGATGGCATAGCGCACTATATCCCAGGCTCTGTGGTATGGCCTAATGCTCCTAGGCTACCAACCTGTACAGCGTGTTACTGTACTGAATACTGTAGGCAACTGTAACACAATAGTACTTGTGTATCTAAACATATCTAAACAGAGAAAAGGTACAGTAACAATACAGTACTATATTATAATCTTATGGGACCACCATCCTACATGTGGTTTGTCGTTGACCAAAATGTCATTTTGCAGAGCGTGACTGTAATGAATACAGCTTTAGCACTTTGGTGACTTCAATGTGCAACAGTGCTGAGAACTACTGGCCTGCTTGAACTGAAGAGAATTGATACAAAGGGAGAGGTCTCTCCCTTTCTTTCTCTTTCTTGCTGCACATGAAGAAGGGAAACAGACAGCCCAGTGGCCTCTGGCAGCCATCACATCCCCGTGAAGGGAGCCAGTCTCAGGATGCAGCCAACATGGAGGAAGGCAGAGCAGAGTACTGAAAGAAATTGGGACCTTGGTGCCATCACTGAGCTGCCTATCTTACTGTCCCTGGAGCCTCTCCTACCTCTGGACTTCCAGTTATGTGAGATAATACATTTCCTTATTTGTAAAGCCAAATTAAGTTGTGGCTTTCAGCTACTAGCACTCAAAAGCATTCTAACAGATAACACGAAAGAAATCTGTGGTCACCCCATAGCCATAATAAACAGTCCCTGCCCTTAAAGACACTTTGCCCAGGTGTCTTGCATTCTGCACATTCCAGGGGACCAACTTCCCCATCAGAAGTCTGACTCCATGGAAACCAGATGGGGCAACGGGGTGGTTCTAGGGCAGACTGTAGCTGCAGCTCCTCTCCACCTCTAGCCTGCTCATTTCCGGCTTAGAAATTCTACTAATGGCGTTTTTTCTTCCTCAAAAAGGAAATGAACAGGATAAGACCTGACGTTTTACCTTATAGTTAAAATAAATAGTTTTTTGTCTTTTACCTAAGCAAACAATCACATAATAATCAAATTGGAGGTTACAATTGTATCATTCACAAATGGCTTCCTTAAATAGCAAATTTGTTTCCAGACAATTCCTTTCTTAATATTTATATTTAGATAGGAAATTTTTATATTTATAAAATATATTTTAATAGGAAAATATTTATAATTTATAATAGGAAAATGTTGGTAGAACATAAATAACACTGGAAGCTAGATGAAACTAAGCCAATGTTTTATTGAATGTATCTAGTATAATGGGTTGTAAGATGGAATATAAGGTAAGAGTCCGTGTGTGAGAGACAGAGAGAGGTGCCAAGATGTTATTAATGATTGTTTCTGAGTAAGTGGGAATATGGACCTTCTTATGTTCTGTTGTTTATGTTTTCTAATATTTTTCTAATGGGCACATATTGCTTTTGTAGAAAGAAAGAAAAAGAACTTTTTTAAGGATATGGGATTGTTTTGCTACTTAAAAACAAATCTTTCATTCCTCCATGGATCATTGTCTTATTTGAGCTAAGTACCATTCCCAACATCCTGTGCACTGCTTTGCTGGAGGTGGCTGAAATCCTGTGAACTACATTTCCCAGATTCCCTTGCCAGCCGGCCCAGTTAGATGCTCCAATGGGAAGCACTGGTGAGAAGATGAATGAAATGAGAGACCCATTTTTCTTGTTGTTGTTGTTGTTTTGTTTTTAGGCTCTTCTGGAAAGGGGTGCCGCAGTGACTGGCAGCTGCAGGGGCTCCAGTAGCCTTTGGCAGTTCCAGCAGCCGCATAGGTGTCAGGCAGTGGCCAGCTCCAGCAGCATGAGTAGCTTCCTGCACTGTCAGATGCCAGCCACTCCTGGGCTCTGATAACATCACCCCCTCCCTGGTATTCCTCCTGCCTTTCAAATGGCAGTGATTTTCTGCAGATACTTATCTCTAGGTTAATACATCTTCCCCTTTTGGTTCCTCCAAACTTCCCAACACTTCTAAGACTGATTTCTTATGTTAAATTCCTTCTATTTAAAAATACTAGAATGAGGCCGGGCGTGGTGGCTCATGCCTGTAATCCCAGCACTTTGGGAGGCCCAGGCAGGCGGATCATGAGGTTAGGAGATCGAGACCATCCTGGCTAACACGGTGAAACCCTGTCTCTACTAAAAATACAAAAAAATTAGCCAGGCTTGATGGCAGGCGCCCGTAGTCCCAGGTACTTGGGAGGCTGAGACAGGAGAATGGCGTGCACCCGGGAGGCAGAGGTTGCAGTGAGCCAAGCACTCCAGCCTGGGTGACAGAGCAAGACTCCGTCTCAAAAAAAAAAAAAAAAAAGAAAAGAATAAAGAAAGTAATGGCTAAAACAGCAACTACTTTTGCACCAACCTAATAGGATGTCAGCATTGTCCATCTCAGCTCCTTGTTTATTTCCTATGTAGTCCCTACTAAAACATGACATTTTTGTTTGTCTGTTTGGTTAAATGGATCTTTTTATGTTTCTCTCCCACAGGAGTATGAGGGCAGGGACCTGTTCGCCACAGCATTTCCAGTGCCCAACACAGTGCCTGACACAAATCAGCTGTTCACTATATGCTGAATGAATGCTCTGCATATTTCTTTACATATTCATGCCTAGAAATGAAGAAAATGTGATTTAATTTCAGTACATTCTGTATTTGTTAGATGCTTCAATTGCTGTGTTTCTCTAGAGAATAAGCCACAAGTTAATTAAAATCTTAAAAAGCAGGAATTTAAAAAATAAACATTTTTGGAAAATAGACCAAGTGGATAAAAGATAAATAAAGAGCTGAAAACATTTTCTGAAGATGTCATAGCAAAATTTTCTACCGAGTGTAATTTGGCCTAAATCCAAATTCTTCGGTTGACAAATTTGCTTTGACCTAAATTGATTTAACTCTATTAGGTAAAGTTGATGCAGTTCTCTAAACTGGTTTCTAAGTCACTTTTAAGGCTCTGTGAAGGACAACCAGAGATTTTCACTTATAATCAGATCAAGTTCTAGAAGCAGTTTTAGCTGTTGCGTTCTTCAGTTAGGCATCTGTCCCATTCATTCAGTCAACAAATGTTTTCTTTCATTCTTTCCATGTGCCAGGCACCGTACTCAGTGCCAGATGCACACACAAAGAAGACAGACAAGATCCCTGTGCTTCTGAGAACCACATGCAAAAGAAAGACAATAAACAAGGAAGGGGCTGGGCACGGTGGCTCACGCCTATAATCCCAGCGCTTCGGGAGGCCAAGGCTGGCAGATTATCTGAGGTCAGGAGTTTGAGACCAGAATGACCAACATGGAGAAACCCCGTCTCTACTAAAAATACAAAATTAGCCGGGCGTGGTAGCACATGCCTGTCATCCCAGCTACTCGGGAGACTGAGGCAGGAGAATCACTTGAACCTGGGAGGCGAAGGTTGCAGTAAGCCAAGATTGTGACATTGCACTCCAGCCTGGGCAACAAGACCAAAACTCCGTCTCAAATAAATAAATAAATAAATAAACAAACAAGGAAGTACATGAATGAACACAACAATTTCAAGTTTGATTGAATGCTGTGAGAAAGTGAAACAGCTAAATGCAATAGGTGTGGAGGGATACCACCAAGTCTGTAGTGGGAAAAACTTTGCCTGAGAAGGCAACACTTGCTGTGAGGCCAGAGTTACCAGAATGAGCCAGCAGGGCCATATTGAGACTTTAGAGGTCTTACATTCACACAAATGTTCATTGCAACACTATTCACAATGGCAAGGACATGGAATCAACCTAATTGCCCGTCAATGACAGATTGGATAAAGAAAGTGTGGTACATATATACCATGGAATACATATATACCATGATAATGTCTTTTGTGGGAACATGGTTGGAGCTGTTGGCTATTATCCTTAGCAAACTAATGCAGCAACAGCAAACCAAATACCACATGTTCTCACTTATATGTGAGAGCTAAATGATAAGAACTTATGAACACAAGAAGGAAACAACAGACACTGGGGTCTACTTGATGGGGGAGTGTGGGAAAAGGGAGAGGAGGAGAAAAGACAACTACTGGGTACTGGGCTTAATACCTGGGTGAGGACATAATACGTATGACAAATTCCTGTGACATGTGTTTACCTATGTAAAAAAACTTTCACATGTACCTCTAAACCTAAAATAAAAGTTTAAAACAATTATTTTTAAAGAGAGACTTTCGATGTCTTAAACATGATGATATTATAGGGTCTTCTCTCTCTTCTACCCCAAGTAATTCAAAATAAAAATAATCAACCAAGCCTTAAAATAAATGCAAACAGCCGTGTGTGGTGGCTCACACCTGTAATCCCAGAACTTCGGGAGGCCAAGGCTGGTGGATCATTTGAGTTCAGGAGTTTAAGACCAGCCTGGCCAACATGGTAGAGAAACCCCATCTCTACCAAAAATACAAAAATGAGCCAGGCATAGCGGCGTGCCCCTGTAATCCCAATTACTCAGGAGGCTGAGGCAGGAGAATCGCTTGAGTCTGGGAAGCAGAGGTTGTGGTGAGCCAAAATCGCGCCACTGCACTCTAGTCTGGGTGACAGAGTGAGACCCTATTTGAAAAAAAAAAAAAAGTTGCAAACAAGGTCAACACAGTTCTGCTTTCTTCCCAATGGCAGCTACTTGAATACTTCTATGGTAATATCTAAAAACTCTTTTAAAATTATTTTCTTGTTTTAGGACCCTGCTGATTCTCCAAATATATGTCTAATCTGTTTACTGAGTTACCTAGCACTTGGAGTCATCCATGCAAAAATTTGTAGAAGAGCACCAGGAAGAGGGAAGAGCAAATGCAAAGATGGACGTGAGAGCTTGGTGCATACAGCCATGGGCCAAATAAAGTTTCCTTGAAATAGCCTTGCCTGTTCTTTTACATGTTGTCTGTGGCTACTTTCTCACTTGCACGACCCTGAGAGTGATTGCCTCAAACTTTGTTTCTTTTATGGCCTCACTCTCGTGTAGTCAATTGCTGCAGCACAACAGTACAGTAGACACGGTATCGGGCTAAACCTAAAATATGTGGTCCATTACAGAAAATATTTGCTGAGCCCTGGGCTTGCTTATTTATTTATTTATGAAGTGAGATTAGGAGCTGTTGGAGACTTTTCAGTTGTGGAGGATGCAGGACTTCATTTTTATTGTTTAAAAAGTGGCATTGGTCGCGGTGTAGAGAATGGATTTGGGGGTAGGCACCACAGAGGCAAAGAGAACAGGATGAAGGTTTGGTGCTAGCTGCTGGGGCTTGGAGTTGGGTGACAGCTATAAGCATCAAATCTCCTGAAGGGATCAACCCTCATGTAGCTACAACATGGGCTCATTTTTCTCTTGAAAGAGCTCTCAGAGTCCTTCACACAGTGTCCAGCTCTTCTCAGTATAGGGCTCAGTCCCACAGGACTGCTCCCACTTTGCAAGCAATTGGTTGTCACCTATACTTCTGATCAACTGGCTATAAATCGGGGTTCCCACCAGCCACTCCTCCGGTTTGACTGATTTGCTAGGATGGCTCACAGAACTCAATGAAGCACACTTTGTGAATAACCAGAGGAAGAGGTGGAGGGGGCAGGGTATGGGGGAGGTGCTACGGAGCTCCCAAGTGCTCTCCAGGAACACCACCCTCCCAGCACCTATGCATGTTCAGTGACCCGGAAGCTCATTGAGGATTGTTCAAGTGTTTCTACAGAGCTTAATCTCCATCGCCCCTCTCCCCTTCCAGGAAGCTGGAGGCTGGGTCTGAAATATCCTACTCTCTAATCCTCTCCACACTTGGTCTTTCTGGTGACTGGCCCCACCCTGACTTATCTCATCTCAGGTATGATCAAAAGGGGCTCCTTATGAATAACAAAAGATGCTCTTATCACTCAGGAAATTCCAAGGGTTTTAGGAGCCTATGATAGGTACTGGGGACAAGGATCAAATATACATATTTTTTCTCTTTACTTGGTATAACTAAGCAACTTTTATTTGGTGTTCTGTAAGAATTTATTTCTTATTATGCCACAAATACCTTTTGAGTCTTCCCATTGATTAGCCCTCTTATTTCAGAGGCCTTTGACAGTGTTTCTGCCGACTTTAGGCCTTAGGAAAAGCCTCTGAAACTTTGGTATCCCATTCAGGTACCAGATGTCTTGAAAAGTCCCCTAGAGCCTCCGTAAGCCCTCAGAGCCACAAGGAACACACCGTGGCTGCTGGTACTCGTTCTTCAGCTCCTCATGGTGACAAGCTCGTGAAAACCCTGGGGGCTGGTGCTGAGACTACTCCTTGCCACCCCAACCCCACCCCAACCCACACTATGCCCCTGTGCCAAGGTCATCATGGCAGAGCGCACAGCCTTCTGGGCTTGGCGGATGCACCTACCTGTGTGGGCTTCCCTGCTCGAGCACTGAGTCCTGATGTGAGGCAGGCCTGTGCCCCTTTAGTGTGATCCCCAGCAACGCAGCCTCTTTTCTCTAACTTGAGTCGACCGCCTTTCCGGTAGCTGCCACCTCATTCTGCCTCTACTTTTTTCTGCCAGTACAGTTGGCCCTCCATACCTGTGGGTTCCACATCCTCAGATTTGACTGATCACAGGTCAAAAATGTAGTTACACCTGCAATGGTTGCTACTGTCCTGAACATATGCAGGCTTTTTTCTTGTCATCATTCCCAAAACAATACAACAGCTATATACATAGCATTCACTTTATATTAGGTGTTATAAGTAATCTAGAGGTGACTTAAAGTGTACAGCAGGATGTGCGTAGGTTATGTGAGTATCTGAGACAGGTCGCAATCAATTTAGAAAATTTACTCTGCCAAGGTTAAAGACACACCCGTGACAGCCTCAGGAGGTCCTGAGGACATGTGCCCAAGGTGGTGGGGACACAGCTTGGTTGTATACATTTTAGGAAGACATGAGCCATCAATCAGTATGTGTGAGATGTATATTGGTCCAGCCTAAAAAGATGGGACATCTCAAAGTGAGGGCTTCTAGGTCATAGGTAGATAAGGGACAAAAGGTTGCAATCTTTTGAGTCTTTGGTCAGCCTTGCACTAAATACGCAATTTATATTTGAGAGGGGAGTGGCGGAATAGTCACTTATGCCTTAGTCTGGCTCAGTGAATCTGCATTTTTACATAAACAATAGGAGGAGGAATCAATCAGATATGCAGATATCAGGTGAGCAGAGAAATGACTTTTTAGTTCTATCCTTTGTCTGTGCCTGTTAAGATAAATTATCAATTTACATTGCCAGGGTAAAATTCAACAGAACCATTTTAGGGAAAAGAACTTGATGCCCACAAGGAATTTCGTTGTGAAGAAATTGTGAGGGAGGTGTGTAGCTTTTTTATCTTTGTAGCTATCTTATTTAGGAATAAGATGAGAGGCAGGTTTGCCTGACTTCATTTGGCTTAGTGATTTTAGAGTCCTGAGATATATTTTCCTTTCACAATTATATGCAAATCCTACATGATTTTATAACAGGGTGTGTTAGTCTATTCTCATGCTGCTATGAATAAATACCCGAGTCTGCATAATTTGTAAAGAAAAGAAGTTTAGCCAGGCGTGATGGCTCACACCTATAATCCCAGAACTTTGGGAGGCCGAGGACGGCATTTCACCTGAGGTCAGGAGTTCAAGAGCCCGGCCAACATAGTGAAACCTCGTCTCTACTAAAAATACAAAAATTAGCCAGGTATGGTGCCATGTCCCTGTAGTCCCAGCTACTAGGGAGGCTGAGGCACGAGAATTACTTGAACAGGGCAGGCGGAGGTTGCAGTGAGTTGAAATCGTGTCCCTGCACTCTGGCCTGGGCAATAGACTGAGACTCCATCTCAAAAAAAAAAAAAAGAAAGAAAGAAAAAGAAAAGAGGTTTAATTGACTCACAGTTCCACATGCCTGGGGAGGGATCAAGACATTTAAAATCATGGCAGAAGACACCCCTTCACAGGGCAGCAGGAGACAAAATGAGTGCCAGCAGGGGAAATGCCAGACCTTTCTAAAACCATCGGATCTCATGAGAAATCACTCACTATCACAAGACCAGCATGGGGAAAACTGCCCCCATGAATCACTTGCCTTCCACTGTGTCCCTCCCACATTATGTGAAGATAATGGGGATTACAATTCAAGATGAAATTTGGGTGGGGACACAGCCAAACCATATCACAGGGACCTGAACATCCTCAGAGTTTGGTATCTGCAGGGGTCCTGGAACCAACACCCCACAGATGAAGAGGGAAGACGATTGGGAAAAAAAGTGGAGGGGGCTGCAGAGGGTGATGGAGGTTGAAGGGTCTGACAAAATTCTTTGACTGATCAGGAGTGGCTGGTTTCTGCCATATTTCTTTTGTTCACGCTCAATATAACTATTTTCAAGGTGGAATTCAATTTTAAAGGAATAAACCACTTTCTCCCAAATCATTGTGGATTTGATTTGGAATCTTTAGTGTGGGCACCCCCTGAAGGTGCCTTCATTTTATAAGTCTGAAGGCAAATCAGATGAAGGCAGAGCCTCAGAAACACCACAAAATCATATTAATAACAAAAGAAACTTATATAAAATATTTTTAGGTATTTTTATTCATTAAAGGTAAGTCAGGAAGGGGAAGGAAGGAAGGAAAGCAGGCAGGAAGGAAGGAAAGAAGGAAGGGAGCCGGGGAGGAAGGAAGGAAGGACTAAAACAAATTTAGCCTATAGCTGTCTCCTTACATATTTAAGTTCGGCCTAAAGGTTTTTCTGTAGATCATAAACTAACAAGAAGAGGTGTAAACAGACTGTAGCCTACACTTGTGCCAATCACCGAGTTTTGGCCAATCAAATGTAGCCAACTGCTCTGACTGTGTTCAAAGAAGGCAAACACTGAGTTGTAACCAATTCAGCTGTTTCTGTACCTCACTTCCATTTTCTGTATGTCACTTTCCTTTTTTTGTCCACAAATCTTCTTCCACCACGTGGCTGTACTGGAGTCTCTGAGTCTATTCTGGCTTGGAAGGCTTCCCAATTTGCAAATCGTTCATTGCTCAATTAAACGTCTTTAAATTGCATTTGGCTGAAGTTTGTTTTGTCTTGTTTTGTTTTGAGATAGAGTCTTGCTCTGTTGCCCAGGCCGGAGTGCAGTGGCGTGATCTTGGCTCACCACAACCTCCGCCTCCCGGGTTCAAGCAATTCTCTTGCCTCAGCCTCCCAAGTAGCTGGAGTTACAGGCACGTGCCACCACAACCAGCTAATTTTTGTATTTTTAGTAGAGATGGGGTTTCACCATGTTGGCCAGGCTGGTCTGGAACCCCTGGCTTCAGGTGATCCACCCGCCTTGGCCCCCCAAAGTGCTGGGATTACAGGAGTGAGCCACCGCGCCTGGGCAAGCTGAGTTGAAGTTTTTGTTTCATCAGAAGGAAGGAAAGAAGGAAAATTAGAAAAGTAAATGGAATCATGTCTTACTAAACACAGTGGCACTACTCTTAAGCCTGCCTCTCCATTTTTCAAATGTTCCATGCCTCACCTCCCTTGCTTTTTAAAAAAATTGTGGTTGAAAAAACCCCGCATAACTTCACTTCTTAATTTACGTGACTGTGACACTTACTGCTAGCCTGCTTACTACTCATTTGGCCTCCTCAAAATTTCTCCAAACCTTCCCAGCAGCAGCATCAGTTTTGTCAGACAACTGGCAAAAAGGAAACACATAAAAAGTGAATACTCACACCATTTTTAAAAGATAAGAACTGTTTACAGGCTGCTTGCCTCCAAGAAGACTGAGGAGCTTAGAGAATGATCTGGGAATGTCTTCAGCGTATTGCTATCTTCTTGATAAACATGAGATGAAGAAGAGTAGCTGCATTTCAAATTAGAGATCAGAAAACCCAGGGAGAGGAAACGACTCTGGAATTACGATCCACTAGTCTGAGCTCCTTAGGGGCACTTCAAGGGCTGGAAGAACTAGGCTGATAAAGGCAGGGAGTTGTGATTAAATGGATGAAGGACACCTGAACTTTACCTGCAGCGTTTAGTCTTCATGTGAAAGTGAGAGTGGTTTTGAAGCCTTATGGAGAATGGGGTGGAGGGCTATGCAGGATTGGGGACTCATGCATTGAACAGAGTAGTAGTGGATTTCAAAGTGGTGGAGCATATCATAATCACCTGTGGTACGTTTTTCAAACTCTCAGTTTTGTTCCATCCCTGTTCTCTATTGCACCCCACTGCCCATGTTCTCTTTTTTAGTTAAACAGATCAATTTTCCTTAGAAAACTAAAAATAGTACTACCATATCCCCCTCCTATCACTGTGCAATGGAGCCTCTGTTACTCATAGGAGATTATCTATCTCCCAGTTGTGTTAAGGTTAGGAGTGTATCCAAGCTTTGTGGGTCCTGAAACTGATACAATTTTAGGGAGCCACTTTAAGAAAATAAATACAATTTCTATAACAATTATAAAACATTGATGTGAGAAATTAAAGAGGACACACAGAAATGAAGAAATTTCATGTTCATGGATTGGAAGAATCAATATTATTAAAATGTTCATACTACCAAAGCAATCTAGACATTACAATCCCTATCTAAATGCAAATGACATTCTTCACAGAAATAGAAAAAAAAAAAATCCTGAACTTGATATGGAACCACAAAAGATCCAAAATAGCCAAAACTATCCTAAGCAAAAAGAACAAAACTGGAGGAATCACGTTATCTGATTTCAAATTATAGTACAGAACTATAGTAACCAAAACAGCATGGTACTGGCATAAAAACAGACACTGACCAATGGAACACAATATAGAACACAGAAACGAATTCACACATCTACCGTGAACTCATTTTCAACAAAGGTGCCAAGAACATACATCAGGGAAAAGACAGTCTCTCAATCAGCAGTGCTGAAAAACTGGATATCCATATGCTGAAGAATGAAGCTAGCCCCCATCTCTTGCCATATGCAAAATCAAATCAAAATGGATTAAATAATTAAATCTAAGACTTTAAACTATGAAACTATTCAAAACAATATTGGGGAAACTCTCCAAGACATTGGACTGAGTGAAGATTTCTTAAGTAATACCCCACAAGCACAGGCAAACAAAGCAAAACTGGACAAATGGGATTATACCAAGTTAAAAAACTTCTGCACAGCAAAGGAAACAATCAACAAAGCAAAGAGACAACCCACAGAATGGGAGAAAACATTTGCAAACTATCCATTTGACAAGGGATTAATAACCAGAATATATAAGGCACTCAAATAACTCTATAGGGAAAAACCAAAAATCAGATTTAAAAATGGGAAAAAGATCTGAATAGACATTTGTCAAAAGAAGATTTACAAATGCCAAACAGGTATATGAAAAGGTGCTCAACATCACTGACCATCAGAGAAATGCAAATCCAAACTACAATGAGATATCATCTCACCCCAGTTAGAATGGCTTTCATGCAAAAGGTAGACAATGATGAATGCTGGTGAAGATGTGGAGTAAAAGGAAACCTTGTACACTGTTGGTGGGAATGTAAATTAGAATAACCACTATGGAGAACAGTTTGGAACAGTTCAGTTTTCTTTTTAGTTTTAGTTAAACAGTTTAGTTTTCCTCAGAAAACTAAAAATAGAACTACTATGGGATCCAGCAATCTCACTGTTAGGTATATACCCAAAAGAAAGGAAATCAGTATATTAAGGGATATCTACACCCCCAAATTTATTGAAGCACTATTCACAATAGCCAGGTTTGGAAGCAACCTAAGTGTTGCCTACGGTTGAATGGATAAAGTAAATGTGGTACATAATGGAGTACTATTCAGTCATAAAGAATGAGAGCCCATCATTTGCAACAACATGTATGGAACTGGAACTCCTTATGTTAAGTGAAATAAGCCAGGCACAGAATAACAAACTTTTTATGTTCTCACTTATTCGTGGGAACTAAACAAAAAAAATTAAAAAACAATTGAACTCATGGAGATAGAGAGTAGAGTGGGGTAGGGAGAGTCAGAATGGTTAGTGAGTACAAAAATATAGTCAGAAGAACGAACAAGAGCTAGTAATTTCATAGCACAACAGGGTGACTGCAGTCAACAATAGCTTATTGTAGATTTTAAAATAGCTAAAAGACTATATTTGTTTGTAACACAAAGAAAGTATAAATACCTGGGGTGATGGATACCCCATTTACCCTTATGTTATGTTTATTATTATACATTGTGTGACTATATCAAAATATCTTATGTACCCTGTAAATATATACACCTATATACTTAATGACGTCCAGTTCCATCCATGGTGTTGCAAATGACAGGATCTCATTCTTGTTTATGGCTGAAGAGTACTCCACTGTGTACTATTTACCCACAAAAGTTAAAAATAAAAAAAACTTAATTAAAAATTAAAAAGAAGATAAATACAATAAATGCCAATAGTCGACATAAAACTCATTCAGAGCACTTCAGGGCCACATACAGATCTGCATCATTCGTTTTAGTAATGGCATGATGTTTCATCGTGTAAATACACTATAATTTACTTGCCCACCCCCACTGATAGATCTGTATATTGTTTCCAGTTTCTTGCTATTACTGTACATCCAAGGCTGCCATGAGTACTTTGGTACATACATCAATTCCCATACTTAGAAGCATATCTGAAAGGCAAATTTTAGAAGTGAAATCACGGCGTTAAAGGGTTTGTGTATTTCTAATTTTGGTAAATATTACTAAATCACTCTCTATAGAAATTGCTCCAGTTTAAGGCCAGGCGCGGTGGCTCACGCCTGTAATCCCAAGCACTTTGGGAGGCCAAGGCCAGTGGATCACGAGGTCAGGAGATTGACACCATCCTGACTAACACGGTAAAACCCCGTCTCTACTAAAAATACAAAAAAATTAGCTGGTTATGGTGGCGGGCACCTGTAGTCCCAGCTACTCGGGAGGCTGAGGCAGGAGAATGGCGTGAACTCGGGAGGCGGAGCTTGCAGTGAGCCGAGATCGCGCCACTGCACTCCAGCCTGGGCCACAGAGTGAGACTCCGTCTCAAAAAAAAGAAAAGAAATTGTTCCAGTTTATAGTCCCATCAGCATAATATGAGGGAAGCTGTTTTCCACACCCTTGTTGATACAACGTTATTATCAATGTTGTTTTATCTTTGTCACTTTGACAGGTTAAAAAAATTATTTCTCTCTCCTTTGTTTTTCACCATCAGTGAGTCTGAGCACTTTTCCTTATGTCTGAGCCGCATATGTAAGGTTCTTCTTGATGTTCTTGTTTTGATGATCCGTTCATACCCTTTGCCGGGGTTTTTTTCTATTGGGTTATTGAATTTTTTCTTACTGATTTGCAGAAATCCTTTATATTTTAGGGAATTTAGTCCTTTGCCTATTATGTGAGTTTGAAGTATTTTCCCCAGACTTTCACTGGTCTTTTGAGTTGGCTTATAGGGCGTTTGCCATACATATATATATTTTTAATGTCATTAAATTTAGCATTCCAGGAGTGGGCTTATTTTAGCTTTGGTGGTCAGTGAAGGCTCCTCTGAAAAGGTAGCATTTGAGTGAAAACCTAAATTTCACGCCACAGGCAGGAGACAAGTGCTCTAGTCAGGAGGCTCTGGGGCAAGAATGTGCTGGGTGTGTTTGGGGAACTGAAGGAGCCCTGGAGAGCACAATACACTATGAAGCAGCGAGTCACACCAGGCCCAAGTCGGGAGGTTTGAAAGCCAGGGACAGACATGAGCTAGCTTTTGGACCCCAGAGAGAAACCAAAATCAATGGGGGGAAAAAATGACGTTAAGGCAATTTTAGGTTCTATGTAACTTTTAGATGAACATTCCAATAATTATCACAGTCCAGTGTGGAGTGGGCTCCAGGGGTATTTGTCAGCTTATTTCCTGTCCCTGAAACTTGTCAGGCAGAAGTGTAAAACACACCTGTGTGGAAACACTGTAGAGGAACTCAAGCATTACTTGGAGGTTTGACTAGTTGACATCTATCTCCAGTCTAAGCTTACCAAGATTCTGAGATTTTCTGTGATGTGTATGCCCCTGCATTTGTCTTTCCTTGTGGTTTCCCTCATTTTCTCTTCTTAAATATACTTTCTTTCTTTCCATTATGCTCCCCCATGTGATAGTACTGCCAATGGTTTATTCTTGGCTCCACCGATACCACTAAAGGCCAAGTTTATATACTGTTTACATGGAAATATCTTTCTATTTTCAGTGACACCTGTTTATATCTATGGTTTTCACATCTTGCACATACCTGACACAGGAACCTTCTTTGACAGGAGTTTCTGAGGACAGGAACCACATCATTTCCCTCCTGTGTTGTATCCAGGTACAGAGATATGGATCCACTAGGCGCTCAATAATCAGGTGATGCTAATATGCATTTACAGGCTGTTTTTTTGCAAAATTGCTAATTACAGACAGTATGGTTTCCTTTTAACAGTTGAGATCTAGGAATGGTGAGGGTAAAGAATGCCCTAAGGAATCAGGATAGGAAACTGATTTGGAAGCCTTCCCTACAGATAAGTTAAAGTCACAATTATGGATGGAATCACTAAGGCAGGATGCAATAGAGAGGGTATAAGGAGGCATAAAAATAAAGAAAACATCCACGAGATCTCTAGCACAGGAACACCTTAAAAACTGGGAGATGCCCAATAAGAAAACAAGTCCTAAAATGCTTTTTAAAAATTTACCCCAGGCCAGACGCAGTGGCTCACACCTGTAATCCCAGCACTTTGGGAGGCTGAGGCGGGCGGATCACGAGGTCAGGAGATCGAGACCATCCTGGCTAACACGGTAAAACCCCATCTCTGCTAAAAACACAAAAATTACCCGGGCGTGGTGGCGGGCGCCTGTAGTCCCAGCTGCTTGGGAGGCTGAGGCAGGAGAATGGCGGGAACCCGGGAGGCGGAACTTGCAGTGAGCCGAGATTGAGCCACTCACTCCAGCCTGGGCGACTGAGTGAGACTCTGTCTCAAAAAATAAATAAATGAATAAATAATCCACCCTGGATTTTGTGGGATATGGGAGTTGTCCTGCCTCAGACACATTTAGTACAATTAGATACACAAGCATAAGGAATCCTACGTTTTATGATTTGCTCACTGTTTATGTTTTACAATTTTTTGCATACACGAGCAAAGGAAAACATTAGCAAATGGGGAGGAGGGGTAAGCAGCCCAAAATATCAACAAACAGGAGTTGATTTTCTGCTTTTAAAAAAAATCTGAAAATTCATTTCACATGACAGCTAATTCATTTTACTCCTTGCTTACCATATATTATTCTTATCAATGGGTACATTAAAAACCAAGTACAAAATTGTTATTACAGAACAAGGTCAAACAAAAAGAAAAAAATACAGAACATAATGAATATTTCCTATGTAAATCCTGAATTTAGAGTACCAAAACCCAGTCGAGATCTGACTTATGCTAGGCCCTTGAAAAAGTTTCTACTTTTTTTTCTTTTTGAGAGAGACTTTTGCTCTTGTTGCCCAGGCTGGAGTGCAATGGCATGATCTCGGCTCACTGCAGCCTCTGCCTCCCGGGTTCAAGTGATTCTCCTGCCTCAGCCTCCCAAGTAGCTGGGATTACAGGGATGCGCCACCACACCCGGCTAATTTTTTTTTTTTTTTTTTTTTTTTTTTTTTGTATTTTTGGTAGAGACAGGGTTTCTCCATGTTGGTCAGGCTGGTCTCGAACTCCTGACCTTAGGTGATCCACCCACCTCAGCCTCCAAAAGTGCTGGGATTACAGGCATGAGCCACCACACCCGGCCAAAAGTTTCTACTTTCTAAGGCTTTGAATTTAAGACTTCTTTTATTCACTATTTGCCAACATGACCCCAGTTCTGACTCTCAGTTGGTGAGTATGTGAGACTTGGAGCAAATCACTTCCCCTCTCTGGGTCTCGGGATCCTCTCCCATTGAGGGACACAGGATTTGACGGATTCTCCCAGACCCTGTCTCCTATGGTTCTATGAAAACTTTACTTTCCACTGCCTTTTTCCATTCATTTTATGGCTTAGGAAAGAGTTGCTGAATTTTCAAGCAATGCTAGGATTCTGTAGAAGGAGATACATCTGATCTGCTGGTGCTTCTCCTAAAGTAATATACATATGTTCTGTCCGTAAAACATCCCAGCAGTACGCAAGCGGTGTCTTTCTGCACCTTCTCCTAGAAGTAGGCACAACTGCTATCTCTATGATAAGATCACACAACTTAAGAAGCGTAAAAGTCATTTATGTTGTGAACCAAAAGGCCATGGCTTGATTTTATTTGCAATCTAATCTAGCCTGATCATAAACGAATCATTTGGAGCAACTAGATTTTGAGTTGCTCCAAATGTTTTTTAGCTCACAATTATTTTTATGTGTTCTTCGACACTAATGGTAATAATAAACAGTAAACCATTCACAGAACCTATATTTGTGTAACTTATGTGGTGCATGTCCATTTGATGAACCTTGATACTTAGTTAGGAAATGTGGAATCTCATAAGAGCAGGTTTCCTCAAGGCAAACCACTCATGAAAAAAGTCAGAAGTTTGTGTCTAATTCCTGTTTTAGAAATGTTATAAACTTGCAAATTTATTTTCCAGTTGATTCAATCTGCCATCTCTAAATCTTTAGGGAGAATTACAGAAACGGAGATAAAAATCTTGGTAATTTATTCAATTTTATCACTTCTACTGATCCCATAAAAAGACTCCATCTGTCAAATTATCTTTTCTTAAAAAAAAAACCTTTTCATAATTTTCTTCATATGGGTATGTTGAAATGAGTAGTTTAAGTATCTGTGTCATGAAAACTATTGACGTTCCAATAAAATCTGTTCTTTCTAAATTATCTGTTCTTTAGCCTCTTTTGAGAGAAAACTTCAGCTTCTATCATTTGTTTATAATTTGCTTGTGCAGCATGGGATTTATTGCTTTGGGTGAATATATTATGGCATATTTGAATAGTGTAGAATAAAATATTCTTATGTTAACATATTCTGTGATTTGGATTCCAATCCATAATCAGTACATCTTTCTTTTTAAAATTTCTGCCTTGGTTTTCTTGAAAGTCAAATTGTAAGAATAAATGGTAAGAATAAAAAGAAGAGAAACCTAGTTGAATCATATCTTCAATCATTTATTTTATTTGTTTTCTTATTTATTTATGTTGCTGTGGTTGTTGTTGTTGTTATTTTAAAACAGGGCAGGCTGGAATGCAGTGGCTCCACCTCAGCTCACTACAACCTCCACCTCCCAGGCTCAAGCGATCCTCCCACCTCGGGACTACAGGCACACACTACCACACTTGGCTATTTTTTAAATTTTTTGTAGAGATAGGTTCTCACTATATTGTCCAGGCTGGTCTCAAACTCCTGGACTCAAGCAATCCTCCCGCCTCAGCTTTCCAAAGTGCTGGAATTACAAGTGTAAGCTACTACGCCCAGCCTGATCATATATTTTAAATCTTGTTTCTGTAATCACAGACTATGTTAATGTCAAGCCACCTGAACATCTAAGCTTCGTTGGAGAAACACTCCCACCTGCCCTGAGTTTTCTGATTTCTACTCTTAAGTAGGCCTTCATGATACTAATCTTTGATTAGCTCTTTTATTCTCTCAATGACTATGCCAGAGCTTCTGTTTTTTTCTTCAAGGTCCCATCTACAATTGTGAAACAAAATATGGGACACCCAGTTAAATGTGAATTTCAGATAAGTAATAAATAATTTTTAGTGTAAGTATGTCCTATGCAATATTGACCATGTCCTCTATTTATATTTTCTGTATCTGGCAACTCTACCTCTAATCTCTCTTCCTCTCATAACTAACTTTATCTTGTAGTAAAATTTGAAGTCATTACCTGGAACTTCCTCATCTTCCTGCCGTCTCCTCTACAACTTTACCTACCTGAAGGCATATCTTCATCTGTCCCTCTCCCACTCTAGTTACTGGCCCGTTCAGGACCACCCACTCCCTGCCTATCTCCTGCATTAGATGTCCTGACACAAAAGTGCAGAGCCAGAGGCTGTATTGCAATATAAATAGATCCTACAGAACTCGGCACTGAATACGTGCCTTTAGTGGAGGAGAAAGAGATTTGAAATGTATGAAGCCAAAAGCTAGTTTATGGAAAACTCTTCAGAATTTTACAACTCATATAGAAAGAAACCTCATAGCTTTCCCAGGTTTGACAACAATTGCTTCCCCAGATTTGACAACAATCTTAAACAAATTTCACGACACTACCAATAATTGTGATGCTGAAAGAAACTTCTTAATTATCCATTTTTAAGTTTAAATAACCATATGGGAGAAAAGACTAAATCACCCTTTTGTTTATTCTATTTATAAAATCATTGTCATATGAAGAAGTGATTAACGACTATGAAGTCAAAAAATTAGGGGAAAAAGTATTTTAGGGATAGTTTTTTAAATTAATGTTATTTTCTAGATTTTGTGATGTTTGTGGTATTTGTTGTTAACTTTTAAAATTTTGTAATTATCAATTATTTTCTCATTCTGAATAAATACTTATCTTTATGCCTAATTTTGTATTTATAATTTTGTATTCTTTTTCTTAAACTGAGTCCCCACCATTGTGCAAATTCAAGGTCCCATCCAAACCCTGATTCATCCCCATCTGGAAGGAATATCAAAATGGGAAGGACAAACGGAGTCATCAGTCGGTGGAAAATGGATAGAGCCCACACCACATGAGAAGGGGAGTGGACAAAGACGTAGAAAATCTTTTGGAGGAAACAAGAAGCAAACTTGATAAATTCCAGAGATGAAAAACAAATGGGTTTGGCAGTTCTTCACACACTTTTGGAGTTCTCTTGACTGACAAGTCAGGTTCATTTTGGGATAAATGGCTTCTCCGCCTTTGCTCCATCTTCATATCATATTCTTTAGGATTCTGTCCATGTCCTTCCCTCCTACTTGGCACAACTGAAAATTAACTACATGTAACTTCAATTAGAGACTTAAGCAATTGACTACATGATGTCATCTACTTCCATGTTAATCAACCCCTATAATCTAATGACTTTTATCTATATTTTTAGGACTCTCTCTCAAGCTTCATACTCACAGGGAACTCTTATGAAAGCATTTCCCAGCACACACTGATCACTCTAACTTCCTTCCTCCACTACCTTCCACCACCACCCTTTGGCAGAGAGGGCCAAAGTTTCATTGATTTACCTTCTTCAGACAGCTGGACATGTAAAGGGTGAGGTTGAGCTTTGTGGTGCGGCTATCCCAAAGCGGAGCAGGGAAGCCAGGGTGCAGGGAGAGGAAAGAACGAGCAGACGTGCAAGCAGAAGCAGAGATGACCTATAGCCAGAAAGGGCACCCAGCTATCCCATCTTTGTGTCAGAACCTCCCCAAGACCCCAGTGACAAGACACCTCTGTACTCTCCTAACGAATTTTCTCCTTTGAGTTCAAGTTGGCGTAAGGTGATTTCTGATACTTGTACCCAGAAAGGTACTTCTAACTGTTAGATCCAGCCACTAGGTCATATTGCAAACTCAGATAAATCAATCCAAAAGCAGAACAAAGAGAATTCTCTTTTGCAAACAGAGGAAATGTTACAATTAGAACACATTTGGGGAGCATCTGAGAATTTTTTACTAGGTAGAATTTTTGGAGCTCACTTCAACTGAATAGTAGAAAACTCTTTTGTTCAGTATCATATCAGCTTCATTACAGTCACTTAGATCACAGTCCAGCTGCTTTTTTATGGATATATAACTTGATATAATTGGGTTTCTTTCTAGGAGATTAAGATTACTCCACATTTCCTGAGTGGTAGAATGAGCTGCAAATTGATTAAAAATATATACTTACGGAGTTTACCAACAATAATTATGAGAAATGTTTTCTAACATAGCATATTATATTGGACTGTATGCAAATAAAGTCTTTATTTAAATATTAAAGCTGCCTTAACCTAATGATGCAAGAACACATTATTTGTTTGTTATTATTTTCTAAAATGACTGTATAACTGCATCTTAAAGAACTTACAAATGTGGAGAAAAATTTCAATAAGTGTAAAATGTGTGGTAAAGTTTCAAAAATTTCAGGAAAATGAAACTTTTAAAAACTCTCTTTACAAGATATACGTGCTAGTATACTCATTGCAGCATTATCTAAAGAGTAGAAACCACATAAATGTCCAACAATATGTTTTTAAATAAATTACAAGATTCTATGAAGTTATTAAAAATGATGATGTATGTTCTCACTTACAAGTGGGAGATAATCTTTGGTGCACACAGACATAAAAAAATGTGAACAACAGACACTAGGGACTTCAAAAAGAGGGAGTGGGGCAAGGGCTGAAAAACTTCCCACTGGGTGCTGTGTTCACTATTTTGGTGACAAGATCAAATAGAAGCCCAAACCTCAGCATCGCTAAATATACACTTGTAACAAACTTGCACACGTGGAAAGCAGCACATTTCAATCCTGTTCTCATAAAACAAGTAAAATAAATACTATATGAATCTGAGATTTCAAATGATGTATGCCAATTGTAAACACTGGTACTTTTCTTGGGTAAACTATTTGAATTTCTATATTATCTTAGATAATATAGAAGTTATTTTTATTTTTGGATACTTTTATTATCTGATTTTTAAATAACGCTGAAAAATATCTACTTACAAAGGGTAGAGTCAAAGAGTTTTGAAATAGAAGGGAAAGTAGAAGATTCCCTGATCCAAGTCCCCGGCCCCTCCAATCCCCTGCAACATCCAGTACTAGAATCCATTCTGAGGGTTTTTAACAGACTTATTTACTAGGGAACACCCAGACTTAACTAACAGGGAACACGCAGCTTTTCAAGTGTAACAATATAATTCTGATGGCAGCAGAATTGCATTTAGGAAAAGAATATGGAATACTTTGTAGTACTCTGGGTATGGTAAGACCCCAAGAGCATGGGTGTAAACCCACACTAAAGTGCTATGTAAGGGATAAGGAGAATAATGTGTGTTCTTTTGAAATTATTTTTGCACCAACCACTATTTAGGTTGGTGTAAAAGCAATTGTGGTTTTGCTATTGAAAGTAAGGACGAAAACCGCAATTACTTTTGTACCAGCCTAAAGTGGGAACAAGGCTCGCAGAGGAAGATGAGTGAAGTGGGCATTTAGCAAGATGGAGAGAGGCAGGCTCTAATCCTGCCATCTCTGGGTGAAGCTGGCTGGAAGTCTTTCCACCTAGTGCTCCATGAAACTCTGCTTTGTTTTGTTTTGTTTCTTTTCCTCGATGTTAACAGCTCCTTGTCTCCTTTGCTTTGTTCTCTCCCACTCTAATGCTTTTTGTGAAAATCAAAATTGGAGATAAGTTTTACATCTGGATTGATGTGCTGCAAAATGGCACAATTGAAATCAGGTACCTGGAATCAGCATTAACCACAAGAAAATAACTTGCCAAACTCTTAGGGACAGCTCTGGACTTTCATCTTGTGAAAACTGAGGGATAGGCTGGGTCTGGTGGCTCACGCCCGTAATCTCAACAGTTTGGGAGGCCGGGGGGCATGGATCACTTGAAGTCAGGAGCTTGAGAGCATCCTGGCCAACATAGTGAAACCCCATCTCTACTAAAAATACAAAAATTAGCCGTTCATGGTGGCACGTGCCTGTAATCTCAGCTACACTGGTGGCTGAGGCAGGAGAATCGCTTGAACCCTGGGAGGTGGAGGTTGCAGTGAGTCGAGATTGTGCCACTGCACTGTGGCCTGGGCAGCAGAGCGAGACTCCATCAAGAAAGAAAGAGAGAGAGAGAGAGAGGAAGGAAGAAGGGAAGGAAGGAAGGAAGGGAGGAAGAAAGGAAGGAAGGAGAGAAAGAGAGAGAGAGAAAGGAAGGAAGGAAAGGAAGAGATAAAGAAAGCAGGAAGGAAAGAAAAAACAAGAAAGAAAGAGAAAAAGAAAGAAGAAAGAAAATGAAAGAAAGAAAGAAAGTGAGAGAGAAAGAAAGAGAAGGAAAGAGAAAGAGAGAGAAAGGAAGGAAAGAAAGAGAAAAAGAAAGCAGGAAGGAAAGAAAAAATAAGAAAGAAAGAAAGAGAAAAAGAAAGAAGAAAGAAAATGAAAGAAAGAAGAAAGAAAGAAAGAAAAAAGAAAGAGAAAGAAGGAAAGAAAGAAGAAAAGGAAGGAAGGAAGGAAGGAAGAAGGGCAGGGAGGAAGGGAGGGAGGAAAGAAGGAAGGAAAGGAGGGAACAAAAGAAAGAAAACTGTGGGATAAAAGTGAGTCAATCTTACTTAGGTGTCAACAGGCAGAGGCCCTGGGTGACATGTGGGTCACAGAAGGCAGATCCCATCATTGTTTCACAGCTCTGCTGCTTCCTCCCTCCCACCAACTCAAAATCGGCTTCTGTATATCCCCATTTCTTTGGTCCTATAGCACAGAATCAGTGTAATCCCTGTTCCAAATGAAAGATAAAAGAAGGATGAGACTCTTGAAATATTAAACCAAAGTAATTTTCATTCCCCTTGAGTGGTGGTGTCCTATGACCCCTCGCTCGTTGAATCAGTGAGTTTCACTACTTCAGGGAGAGGCTGAATACCTAACTAGAACAAAGTCATTACTCAGCTTACAGTGTCAAACTAAATTTCTTAAGTTCACAGCAAGATCATTCCAAGCTTTGTTCAGAGAAAAAAGGGTTTTGCTGAAATTCAGAAAATTTTCTTTTCCAACGTTTAGAGCAAAGCTCTGGGGTCTGAGCACAGAGCTTCACTAGAAGGCTGTGGTCTTCCTGCGGTGTGTGCGCGCACCCCTGGAAGTACACGAAGACTTCCTCAGGACTTCTTGGGCACTGGTAATTTTAAGAAAAAAGTTTTTGACATTGTCAACTTCCATGTGTATTCTTTCCTAAAATTAATTAATTTGCCTTTAGAATTGACTGTGATTGGCTGGTCCTCCTTACCCAGCCGGTCTTTTCAAATGGTTTGCTCTCCTAGTTTACAAAAGAAAAATATGCCTCTCACCATCCAGAATCCTAAAATAGTACATGTTCCCAGGGTACAAAAACCTCCAGGGCACCAAACGACAGGACAACTGAAGAATGCATGCCCCTGAAGGAGGTTGTTTCTGAGCAGTGCCAGGTGAGCTCATAGAAGAATCCCGAGGGCCCCGGGGCCTCATTTCATCCAGGTTGCAGAGCCATATGCAGCCCTATGCCTCATCTGCTTATCTTTGGTTCTATGTATTAGAATTCAGAAGTGATATGGTTGCCATGAGGAATGGCAATGGATATGGTTGCATATGGAAACATTAACTTAAATCGAAAAATTAAATCAAGACTTGTCCTGACAGAAAGTACAGCTGATTTGGCTGGACAACAAAAACTGACTTTCCCCTTTAGGATCTGTGCAGACATTTTCCATAATTGAATGAGCAAAATCTAATGTTCTAACAAAAACATATTTATGTAACAGTGAAACAGCAGAAGAACTGACATAACTAACTCCATTTTTGTTTAAAGGGCCTTTACCCGTTCATGCACATAGGCTAGGATAATTTTATTTTATTTATTTATTTTAGTTTTGTTTGCCTTTATTTTGAGACAGGGACTCACTCTGTCACCCAGGTTGGAGTGTAGTGGTGCAACGACAGCTCACTGTAGCCTCGACCTCCTGGACTCAAGGAATGCTGGCACCTCAGCCTCCATTAGCTGAAACTATAGGCACAAGCCAACACTCTCAGCTAAGTTTCTAAAAACTATGTGTAGACACGGGGTCTCCCTATGTTGTCCAGGCTTGTCTCAAACTCCTAGGCTCAAGCAATCCTCCCGCCTCGGCCTCCTAAAGTGCTGGGATTGCAGGCCTGAGCCACCATGCCCAGCTTAGGATAATTTTTAAGAGCACTGAGATAATACACAGAAGCAGCAATCATGTAGTTTTTGAAACTAACTCTGGGATTAAAGGAGAAGTATGTAAACAATAACTATGTTTTGTTAAAGATTTATAGGAGCAATGTGACCTGATCAAGAACAAAGAAGTCTCCAATCTCCTGGGACCCTTGCTGGTGCCCAGATGTCTGTGGCCATCAATTGCCTCGATTCCAACCATTTCCTCTTCCCCCAGCCCTAAATGTAAAAAGAGCCTGAAATTTGTACTGACTTAAGATGTACCTTAGAATGCTGGTTCACTACCTTCTTGGTTTTGCTGCCTTTCCAAATGAACCTACTTTTCCTCCCAGCAACCCTCATCTCTTGTGTCTGGTTTTCGAGCAGCCAGCAGCTGCACCTGGATTTGATTACATTTACAGGACATATACAATATAAAATACAGCAGAGATTATGTCTTTTGCAACTACTAAACTTACAATAAAACATTTTTAGATGTCAACCTAAAAAAAGTGCACGTGTTTCAGAATTCCTTAAGAGGGAAGGAAAAGAAAACGTGCTAAACACCAGTATAGACAGGTGCGGTGGCTCATGCCTTTAATCCCAGCACTTTGGGAGGCCAAGGTGGGTGGGTCACCTGAGGTCAGGAGTTTGAGACCCGCCTGACCAACATGAAGAAACCCCATCTCTACTAAAATTACAAAACTGGCCAGGCATGGTGGTGCATGCCTGTAATCTCAGCTACTAGGGAGGCTGAGGCAGGAGAATCATTGGAACCCAGGAGGTGGAGGTTGTAGTGAGCTGAGATCGCGCCATTGTACTCTAGCCTGGGCAACGAGAGCAAAGCTCCGTCTCAAAAAACAAAAACAAAAACAAAAACCAGTATAGGAAGCAGGTTAGGGTGGAAAGGCATTTGGGGTTAAACATGAAAGTGAAGTAGGAAGGGGAGAAGAAGTGGAGGGCAACAGCTCAAATGTGAATGTGGGAGCTCCCGCTCAACCCCACTCTGGGGAAAACTTAAGGGTCAAAGAGCCAGTGGGGAGTAGGTAATATTAGGAAGGAACAGATATGCTGGGGAGAATCCAGAGCACAGGAACTTTTCTTGTCCTCTGGGAGCTCTGGAAAATTTCAAGCCACTGCAATATGGGCTAACCAAAAGGCAGTGGAAACTGTGCCAAAATATTGTCAGGTAGAGAAAGCACTGAGAGACCACCAGGCCTGACTCCCCACGGCTGCCCTGTGGTGGAGGGGAAATTTCCAAGAGCCCAAGTGACCTGAGGAGTGTCACAGTCCACAATCAAGAAATAAATCTGGTCAGGCGCAGTGGTTCACGCCTGTAATCCCAGAACTCTGGGAGGCTGAGGCAGGTGGATTGCTTCAGGCCAGGAGTTCGAGACCAGCTTGGCCAACATGGCAAAACCTCGTCTCTACTAAAAATACAAAAATTAGCTGGGCGTGGTGGCAGGCGTGTGGAATCGGGAGGCTGAGGCAGGAGAATCGCTTGAACCTGGGAGGTGGAGGTTGCAGTGAGCTGAGATGGCGCCATTGCACTCCAGCCTGTGCGACAGAGCACAAGACTCTGCCAAAAATAAACAAATAAATAAATAAGAAATTCTTATCTCACAGTTTTTTAAATCATATGCTAATGGCTAATTTTCAGGAACAATCCAGGAAGCATCATAATTTCTCGTTATACAGAAGACTGCCAAGGATTTCACAGGGCAGTGTGTGAATAGTCTAAAAGACGCTGCCATTGTTAGCATGTTCTAATTCCAGGTAAACCATCATTTAAGACAGCTTCTTGGGGAGGTGGAAGAGTAGTACTACCCAACCATAGGACCCCTACCCTGCATCAGAGAGTCGTAAGTAATTTAGACATGCAACAACTCTTTCATCAGAGTAACATATAGAGAAGGTCATTGAGTTTTAGAGCTTGAAAGTACCTAAAAGATTGTTTGGCCCTCTGCTCCCATTTGACAAATATGGAAACTGAAGCCCAGGGCAGTAAAGGGAGTTGGCCTATGTTTGGGACCTGGTATCAGAAGCAGTGATTCCCACTGGCTCACTTTAAGACTGGGTTCTTTGTAGTGCTTTATGGTACCAGCCTTCTCGTGCTTCAGATTCTCCCCTCTCAGTGAGGATGCTCTGCAATGTGCTCAGAATATCTTTAGGTTCACTGAGCTGTTGATGCCTACAAAGTATTCAGGAGCACTTGCCTTTTTTTTTTTTTGAGATGGAGACTTGCTCTGTCGCCAGGCTGGAGTGCAGAGGCGCGACCTCGGCTCACTGCAACCTCCGCTTCCCAGGTTCAGGTGATTCTCCTGCCTCAGCCTCCTGAGTAGCTGGGACTACGGGCACACGCGTGGGCCCAGCTAATTTTTGGATTTTTAGTAGAGATCCAAAGTAGATTTAGTAGAGATGGGATTTTACCATGTTGGCCAGGATGGTCTCGAGCTCTTGACCTCGTGATCCACCCACCTCAGCCTCCCAGAGTGCTGGGATTACAGGTGTGAGCCACCGCGCCTGGCCAAGCACTTGCCATTTTAAACTGGTTGACTGTATATGAAAGAACAGCAGAAGGAGACAATGGGGTTAGGAATTGTGGAAATGCTTTACAGGGGGCTGCCCAATAGGACCTTGTGCAATTTTGGAAATGTTCTGTATCTGCTATCGTGACCACTAGTGAGTAAGGCTATTGAGTACTTGAAATATAGCTACTGTGATTGAGGAACTGAATTTTAAATTTTGTTTAATTTTCATTAATTTTACCTTAAATTTAAATCACCACATGTGGCTAACAGCTACTGCACTGGATAGCACGGCTATATCATACTCACAAAAAGGAAGTTTCTCTTCTTTTTCATCACCGTTGTTAGGAAATTGGTTCAAACTGATCATTTTCTGCCTACATACCAATGTTTTCTTCAACTCTTTTACCTTCCAGTTCTTGAGGAGACAGGCTTTTATAGTGTGCCAATACAATCATTCTCTGGAAAACCAAATGTGCTCCTTTGCAGGCGGAAGTTTGAGAATCAATCTTAGCCTTTTGGGTATTTGTTTTTTCTTCAACTTTTAAGTTTCAGGGTACATGTGTAGGATGTGCAGGTTTGTTACATAGGGAAATGTGTGCTATGATGGTTTGCTGCACAGATCAACCCATCACCTAGGTATTAAGCTAATAATAATTAACTATTAATAGCTAATTAATGTGTAAGTTATTCTTCCTGATGCTTTCCCTCCTCCCACCTCCTGACAGGCCCCAGTGTGTGTTGTGCCCACCCCTGTGTCCATGTGCTCTTGTCTTTCAGCTCCCACTTACAAGTGAGAACATGTGGTATTTGGTTTTCTGTTCCTGTGTTAGTTTGCTGAGGATAATGGCTTCTAGCTCCATCCATGTCCCTGCAAAGGACATGATCTCATTCCTTTTTATGGCTGCACAGTATTTTCTGGTGTATATGTACCGCATTTTCTTTACTTAGTCTATCATTGATGGGCATTTGGGTTGATTCCATGTCTGGGCATTATTTATTTAAACCTTTAATTTTCTTTTATTGTATATGTGATTTTCAAAATTAAATTCAGTTCAGAAGTCACCTTCTCAGCTTTAATAGCTTTAACTTCTAAATAATATTTTCCTTAAGGTCCCTCCTTTTCAGATGGTGTTTGATCTTTAGCACTTCTCTACTAGTTATCTATTGCTGTGTAACAAATTATCCCAAAATGTAGTGGCTTAAAACACCGACATTTATTGCCTCACAGTTTCTGCTGGTCAGGAAGCTGGGCAGCTTAGCTGGGTCCCCCACCTCAGGATCTCCCAGAAGGCAACACTCAAGGTGTCAGCCAGACTGCAGTCATCTCAAGGCTCCACTGGGAGAAGATCTGCTTCCAAGCTTCCTCATGTGGCTATTGGCGGCCGTTAAGTCCTCACCGGCTGTTGACCAAGGATGTCAGTTCCTTGCCATGTGGGCCCCTCCACAGGGCTACTCACAACATGGCAGCTGGCTGTTGCCTGCTGGCTACCCTCAGTTCCTTGCCACAGGTCCCTCTCCACAGAGCAACTCACAACATGGCATCTTGCCTCATCAGAGAGAAAGCAAGAAGGGCCAGAGAGAGAGAATGTGAGCAAAAAGCCTAGTCTTTTGTAACCTAATCTCAGAGGTGACATCCCATCACTTTTGCTGTATTTTATTTGTTAGAAGCTAGTCACTACGTGCAGCTCACACTCAAGGTGAGGAGATTACGCAAGACCAGAGGGCAAACACCAGGAGGTGGGCACCACTGAGAGTCATCAGAGGAGCTGCTTCCACCACTACTCTAAGGGACCTACCTTAAGCTCCTTTCTTAGCTGGTCTGTCTGGAACCTTAGCTTCAGGGCCAGCGCTACTCAAAGTTAGAATGTGGGGGAGTCCAATGTGCCCCAGCTAGACAGTGGCAGGATGAGAACTAGAATCCAAGACTCCTGGGTTCCTGGTCAGTCCTGTTTTCTGCTGCATGTGATGCTCGGTTAGACCTCCAGCACAGGCACAAGGAGCCTCACAATCCCAAGAAAAGCATTTTAACTTCAAATAATAGGTACTAAGGTTTTTGAGCAGGACAATGCTATGACAAAAATGATGTGGGTTTTTTTGTTTTGTTTTTTTGTTTTTGTTTTTTGGAAACAGTTTCACTCTTGTTGCCCACGCTGGAGTGCAATGGTGCAACCTTGGCTCACTGCAACCTCCACCTCTCAGGTTCAAGTGATTCTCCTACCGCAGTCTCCCAAGTAGTTGGAATTACGGGTGTGCACCACCACGCCTGGCTAATTTTTGTATTTTTAGTAGAGATGGGGTGTCACTATGCTGGTCAGGCTGGTCTCAAACTCCTGACCTCAAGTGATCCACCCACCTCGGCCTCCCGAAGTTTCGGGATTATAGGCGTGAGCCACCATGCCCAGCCTCACAAAAGTGATTTTTAAGAAAGATTAATGTGATGATTATGTGTAAAATGACTAGAAATTATATTAACTCCTATTTATTTATAATTAGCATATGTTTGTAGCCTAGAGTTTTGCATTCTGTTGTTATAAAAATATCCAATGTATTTTTTTAAGTACTAATAAAATGGTCTGTGAAAACATTGCTTGGGCCAAAGATATATTTAGTAATATATTACAAGGTCTGTGACCAGATTCTATGTTTAACACATGATATTTTCAGGTATATGTTGAATTAAACTCTCAAACCTATTTCTAATGAATATATAGGGATTTCCAGAAAAGGATATTTTCTACTAACATAGGAGGCTCCTGGAAACTCAGGACCCATAAACCCTGAGAAACCACTGTAGACTGAAAATGTTTTAAAATATCAGACAGTGAAGTCTCCAACCCTAGTGCTATCGACACAAAAACTAGCATCTAAATGAGTAAGATGGTGTGGCAGTCTTCTAGTTCCATCAGTACTCACCCTCACCTTCTCATTTTCGTAATACATTTTCTAAAGCTTAGTTGGGCACATTGCCCCATAAAGACTACATTTCCCAGCATCCTTTACAGTTGGGCCAGCCACAAGACTAAAAGTCTGGTCAACCGGGTAATAATGGAAGTGATGTGAGTCATACCTAGTTGTGTCCTTAAAAGGAAAGGTATGTGCTCCCCTTGCTCCTTCTCCTCTTCTTACTGGTTGGTATGCAGATATGAAGACAGGAGCTGGGAGTAGCAACCTGGTAGTCAGTGATGGACGCTCCCATATCAGCCTTGTACCATTTATCTCTGGAAATTTCCATGAGAGTTTTAAACTTATTTATTGAATAAACCACTCAATCTTGGAGTCTGTATATCAGATCAGACTTTATACTACTATAATAACATGTCCACCTTTCCTTTTTCTTGGTTCTCTAGTGCCCCTACCACCCCAAAAATAATGGGCAGGTGCCTAGGCAAAGTGACAAGAGGGATGTATCAGTCCATATTAAATTCATATTGTCTTCTCCTGCTTACCTGTAATATCACCAGGATCATAATATCAGCAGCAAACTTCTGTTGTTTTCTTGTTTTTGTTTTGTTTTGTTTTGTTTTTGCTATTTGGCTTTATTCCCCCTTTTTATTTGCCAATAATTAGATAAGCAATAGTTTTTTTTTTTTTTTTTTTTGAGATGGAGTCTTGCTCATCGCCCAGGCTGGAGTGCAGTGGCTCGATCTCGGCTCACTGCAAGCTCCGCCCCCCGGGTTCACGCCATTCTCCTGCCTCAGCCTCCGGAGTAGCTGGGACTACAGGCGCCCGCCACCGCGCCCGGCTAAATTTTTACATTTTTCGTAGAGACGGGTTTCACCGTGTTAGCCAGGATAGTCTCTATCTCCCGAGTTTGTGATCCACCCACCTCGGCCTCCCAAAGTGCTGGGATTACAGGTGTGAGCCACTGCGCCGGCCAGCAATAGTATCTGAAGTTCAGACTTGCTAATGAGCCAAGAACGATTCTACATTTTCCTCTCTCAGGTTCAACCAGGGTCAAGGTCTAGGGATCCATCCAGTAATGTGCCTATGAATGTTTAACAACTGACTCTCTAGGGGAAAACCAGCCCTGATTTGTACTGTTCGCCAATCTCTATAGTGTAAATATTCCTGCCATTGGTCAATTTCCAGCCAGCAATATCATGTCACTGAACATAAAGTCGGAAAGAAATGTACACAATCACCTCTTGCAAACTAGTACTATTTAGCTCCTGAACATCACTGAGATCTAGCTATCTATCTCAGCCTGGGACTGCTTCCGATTTCTTCTCTTGGTTATACTCCAAGAGGAGGATGCTAAGTTTACTGTGAAGCAGCAGGAATAGTAAAGACAAAGTTTGTGATGGCTCTGATGATCTTTGAACTACCCCTGTGGCCTTACCGTCATCTGATCTATGATGCTCTTGTAATAACATTTCATCCTTTTGGTTAAAGGCAGTGGTTGAAAAATTACCTGCATATTGGAAACACCTGTGTAGTTTTAAAAACTAGCAATCCCTGAGTTCCAGCACCAGCAATTCTGATTCCATTGATCTGGGTTTGAGAGTGTTGAAAGCAGATGATTTTAATGTGTAGCCAAGGTCAAGAACTATTGGCTTAAAGTAATGACATCTCTTATTTATGTGACAGATGGTTGGTGTTATTTTTGCTTTAAGCATAAAGAGGAAAAAATTTACATGGCCTGGTGAAAAGTGAACAAGTAAATGAATGGCAAGGCTAGGATACTTCCCTTAGTGAAAGGGAAGGTTGAAAAGAAGGGGTCTGTACTCTGCCACGTCTCTGGGTCCTGAAAAGAACTTTAAATATTATTTTTTGAATCCTTAGAAAGCACTAGTGATTCTTCCTTTTTAATTAGAAAGTTTAGTGAGCATAGGAAATGCTGAAATTCTAGAAAACTATCACAGACAATTTACTCATCTCTGCTATATTTTGCATCTATATAAACTGGTATTATTTAATGCGAAACTTAGTTCAATTTCTTTCCCTCTCTATTAAACTTGCATTCATTCTTAGAGGCAGATGCTAAATTTTACTTTATTCAAAAATCTCTAGACAACTACATCTTGTATTTTTTGAACATTAAGTTAACCTCTGAGGTTGTGACTTGAATTTTGCATATTGATAAAGTCCTAGTTTACTAGTGAATCATTTTCATGTAGTAACATTTCATACAGTACTCCATATGTCTATATGCAGAAACACAGATGATATAATCAAGATGATAAAGATTTGTTGAGCCTAGCGTATGATCAGTAGAGCAGAAGAGGGTCAGCATGGACGAACATCGGAGCAGGAAGACCTGGAAGCCTAAGTTCTAAGCTTGACAATGTATATAAGTCTGAATTAGTTTCCTGACCTATAAAATGAGGGCATAGAACAAGATGAGTCTCGTCCCTTTAACTTTAATATCTTGATAAAGTGTCTCAAGACTGAAACCATTAGTAGTGTTAATGAACCAAATATCTCATGGGTTATTTCCTCGAGTTGTGGCAGATATTGACAAACTCTGAGGATGAGTGTGTATTTCTAGACTATCTTTTTCTGAGTTTATATTCCTTCTAGATCAGAGGTTGCAAATAAGTTTCATTTTCAGGTAGTAGCCTCCCAAAGCACTGTGTTGAGGTTTCTGAAGCCAGGACCAAGCTTGATGGGAGTTAATAGTGCCATGATAAATAAGTGGTGATTGTCTTGGGCCTGAAAAGATGGGAAAACAGTATGTGTGTCCTGTACCTCATCCCTGTTGCCAACCTTTTCATTTAGGTCAATATTTCCTTTATCGCCTATTAGGTAGTTTGGAGCTGAAGGAATTTGGGGGGGTTCTGTATTCTGCTACTTTCCACCAGGAAAATTGAATTCATTGTCAAAGTGGTATTGGATCTAAATGTAGTTCAGCAAAGAAAATTTAGTTACTGCATCTTTGATAAGCAGCTTCACTTTAGGTTACAAATTTATAATGTTTAAAACAACCATCAGTGGATTCACTTAAACAACTTAATATATTTAGAGATTTAAAAACCCTGTTATTTAATATTGTTTTGGCTAAAACAAACCAAAAAAAAATGCTTTTTGATTCCTTTGCTTTTAAGCCAGTCCCATTAGACACAGCCTAAAAGATAGAAATCGTGACCTTCCTTTACTTCCACCTCCTTAGGTCTGGATGGCTGCAGTTTTCTCTTTAGGCCACGTGACACCACAGCATGATCTGGAAAGTAATTAACTACTTTAGAAGTTAATCCAGCATATACTTTGAAGCACAAGCAATTCCATCCCTAATCGTTGCTTGGCAGATTGATTCTTCCTTCTGGCTCTTGAAACTGTACGTAGTAATTGCCCTGGAATTTAAAAATCATCTGGGGAATTCCTTGTTCCACATTTAGGGCACAAACAGCTAATGACTTAGACACGTTGCAGTCTCTGTGTGTGTGTGTGTGTGTGTGTGTGTGTGTGTGTGTGTGAGAGAGAGAGAGAGAGAGAGAGAGATCGAGAGAGAATATATTTTCAGGGGGTGGAAAGGCAATGTCACTGTGTGAATAGAAAATGTGTCTCTTCCTCTCACTGTAAGATCTGAAAATCTCTTATCTGACCAGATTGTAACACTGAGTTGCCAAACTAGCAAATTGATAAAGTGTTGGAATGTGTTTGCAGAGAGGAATCTTTACAGGAAGGGCTTCTTAGTTGCTCTTGTACACGGGAACTCTGGTTGCAGAACTGCCTGCTTTCACGTTGGTTCAGATGATGCTGCTATGTTTGCAAAACGGTGCTGTGACTACTGTCTTCAGATCGGCAATTAGTCAGCTTGTGAACTAACCATTCATTTTCTTTCTTTCTTTCTTTCCTCCATTTTTTTTTTACAATGTCTTTGTGACATTCAAACATTCATTTTTTTTTTTTATCAAAAGATTTTACTTTCACTCTGTCCTCATATGATTGATTTCCTTTTGTGTCTGTTATCTTGGTTTGATTGTTTGACTGTGTTGGGCACACTATCCTCCCTAAACTTACCAAGTTCCCTGACATTGAGGGTGTGGGTCAGGTCCTCTTCCATTTTCTCCCATCTTCTCCAAATTTACAGTCTCATCTAGCACTTGATTCACAAAGAAGTCCTCACTAAATGGTGTGCGAATTGACTATCATAATGGTTGTGTTTTGTTTAAATTAGTTATTTATACTGTATCTCTTCAAAAATTGGGGTTTTCAACTGGGGTTTTCAGTTACCAGCTATCCGTCAATCAATATAAATCCCTGAATTGTCAAGCAGACCTCAATGTTTTAGTAGTTTGAAATAATTAAAGGTAATTGAACCAGTAAATTACTCCCAAACCAGAATTGAGCCTCCTTTTTCTTAAATGTAAACTTGGCATAATAAGCACGAGTGCAAAGAGAATATATTGTAGTAACATCTCAATGTTTGCTTCCAAAGGTGTTTCTCCGTCAAACACTTCCACTCACTGAAAGAAAATAGCTTCTCTTTAAGAGAGTACGCTTGCATTTGCCTTATTCATTTATTTAATTTGAGGCAGAGTCTCACTCTGTTGCAAACTCCTCCTCCTGGGTTCAAGCCATCCTCACGCCTCAGCCACCTGAGTAGCTGGGATTACACGCATGTTCTACCATACCCAGATAATTTTTGTATTTTTAGTAGAGATGGGGTTTCACCATGTTGGCCAGGCTGGTCTGAAACTCCTAACCTCAAGTGATCCACCTGCCTTGGCCTCCCAAGATTCTAGGATTACAGGTGTGAGCCACTGCTCCTGGCTGCAGTTGCCTTTTAAATCTGCATATGCAAACTTGCCATAATATGTACCAATGCAGAAAGAAACGTGATTTGGGAATAATTCAAGAAATCGGTCAAGAAGAATTTATTATTTACTTGTAGTAAAAAGAAAACAGAAAACTTGAGCTTTGCTCTCCAGTTGGTTGTGGTTCAGTTGGAGGAGACAAGACTAAGGTGCATGAAACAACACTTACAATGTGAGCATTTTATTATGAGGCCCTAACCGTGCTCTGTAATTTCAGAGAGGAATAGGAACCCTAAGGACTGGTTGAAGGATTCAGTGATGACGGTATTGAACCAGGTTAAAGGAGAACAAGGTTTGGAAAGGCAGATGTGAGATGGTAAGCATTCCCAGTGAGGCATCTACAGGGACACAGCCCTGGAAGGAATAACCAGAGTGGTGGTCAGTGGGGCAGCCAGCCCACCCAGAGCACAAGGCTGGAAAACTGTGGGAATTATGTAAACTTCACAGGAAGGGCTCAAATTATGGAGGGCCTTTAAAGCCACACAGAGAGGCTCCAGATTGATGTAATGGAAAATAAGGAGCCATTAAAGGATTTTGACCTAGGGAGTGATGATATAAAAGTGGTTTTCACACTCTATTTTGGGCAGTGATACATAGGATGAAGTAAGATGTGGGAAAGGCAGCTGAACTGACCTAGCAGTGAGATAAAACAGGACATTCTGGCTATGCAGGGGACTGTGGGGACCGCAGCAAGAACTAGGAGGTCAAAAGAAAATTCAGCTAGTCTTGGTGTCTGGCTAGATGTGAGGATAGGGATAGAGTAAATCAACAGTAAATTTGAAGGTGGGTGAAGGGTGTGGGGAGGAGACTGATGACAGGATCAATAAGTTATAGGAAGATCTGTCTCTGAACATGTGGAATTTGAAATGACAGTGAGCATTGTAACAAGGTAACTCCGAAGGAGACTAATTTAAAGAGGTAATGAGACCTTTTTTCCAAACCTGAGTCTGCAGTTCAAGGCTGCAGTGAGCTATGATTACACCATTGTACTCCAGCCTGCAACAGAATGAGACTTGTCTCTAAGCACAAAAATCACCTGAGTCTAAGTTGTCTAACCTCACTAAGTAGGATAATAGTACCTGGTTCACATGGCTATGGAGCTGATTAACTGTGGTAAGAATGTAAAGATGTTTCATAATATGCTATGCAAATGCAAGCCTTTGGTATTGTACTGTGTGTGTATGTCCTCCCCAGTTGCATATGCTACTAAGTAGATATTAAAAACATAAACCTCCTGATCATAAATTTCACACTAGTGTGTTTTGAGCTGTATCTCTTCCAGTAGCAGGTAGACTGGTAGCAGTAAAATAGGTAAGAGACAATGATGAGGGTCTGGCCCAGAGCAGTGACCACGTAAGTAGAGCTAAGTAGACTTATTTGCTTTTTAGGAGGTAAAAAAAAAAAAGACAGATTTTAATCATTAATTGGATGTGGGAAATGTGTAAGAGGGAGGATTCTAGGATGATGTCCAGGCTTCTTGTGTGGGCAACTGATGGATTGTAGTTTAAATCTTTGAGACAGAAAAGACTGGAGAAAGAGCAAATTTGAACAGGGAGGAATATCAGGAGTTTAGTTTTGGACATTGTGGTAGGCAGAATAATACACCCCTCCCAAAGTTAATCACATCCTAATTCCCAGAACTTGTGAATATGTTCCTTACAGAAAAAGGGACTCTGCAGACATGATTACATTAAGAATTTTGAGATGAGGAGATTATCCTGGACTGTCCAGGTGGGCGCAATGTAACCACATACATCCTAATGAAGTAGGAGGCAGGAGAGTAAGATTCAGAGTCATGTGATGTAAGAAAGAGAGGCCATTGCTGGCGTTGAAGATGGAAGAAGTCACAAGGCAGTGCAGGCAGCCCCTACAAGCTGGAAAAGACAAGAAAATGGATTCTACCCTAGAGCTTCCAGGAGGAGTGTAGCCCTGCTGATCCCTTGATTTTAGTCTAGTGAAACCTATATTGGACTCCTAACCTCCAAAACTTTCAGACAATACATTTGCATTGTTTTAAGTCACTACGTTTCTGGAAAGGTTTCTAACAGCAACAGGAAGCTGTTTGAGGTATGTAGGCATTGCCCAAATAGAGATCTGGAGGACAGTTTACATAGCAGTCTGGAATAGAGTTATAGATTTTTGAATCATTGGCACATGCTATCCATCTATTTATATCTATATCTATATATGTTGCAAGACATATTCTGATTTCAGAGATGTTAAAATGCAATATATATATAAAATATATATTATATATAATGCAATATATATATATTATATAATGCAATACACATATATTATATATAATGCAATACACATATATTATATATATCATATATGTATTGTATTTTAACATCTCTGAAATCAGAATGTATCTTGCAACTGATAAGGATTATAATCATTACAGGCAACATACACATAGTTGTGTATGTCCAAGTGACTGGATTGGACAAATGTAACACTTTGCACATTTCAGTCAACAAAACACTTAAGCACTATTCGAGAAAGCCACATGAGTCCTGGCTGTTGTCTGAAGACTTTCTATTAGTAAGTTTTAGAAAGATCAAACAAGAGCCAACATCAAAACTTTCAGAGTGGGTCTCAATGACTTGGAAGAAACTCTTTTGGACATTAGTAGAGGTCTCTTGCCCTGTTGCCCAGCCTAGAATGCAGTGGCAAGATCATAGCTCACTGAAGCCTTGACTGCTAGGCTCAGGGAATCCCCCCACCTCAGCCTCCCAAGGAACTGGGACTGCAGGTGCACACCACCACACCTGGCTAATTTTTACTTTTTCGTTTCTTGTAAAGACAAAGTCTCGCTATATTGCTCAGGCTTGGTCTTGAACTCCTGGACTCAAGCGATCCTCCCACCTCAGCCTCCCAAAGTGTTGGGATTACAGGTGTAAGCCCCACACCCAGCTAAGAATTCTTTTAAGTAATGCTGATTTATCAATACTTTAGATGGAATAAGACACAATACTGTGATGGAAAAATAAGGATAAAGATAGTTTGAGTTAAAAGGTAACTGACAAGTTAAACTCTGAAAAATGTCAGATATATAGTATTTTACTTGTATTTCCTTTTTTACATGCACAAAAGTCTAAAAGAACTCTTTCAATAATTATGAAATAAACATTTTAAGTGATAAGAAAGCATTATATAAACCACATTTTTTCTTCTGTCATTCATAAAATAATGGTGCATTTTACAATTGAATGGTCTCAAACTCCATGGTCTTTGTAGCTGTGGAGAAAGGTGAGATGATTAAAAGAGCATAGAACAAGTGGAGCAAAAGATCCAGAGGAAAATCTTTAGAAACATTACCAGGTAATTTGAAAATATATATCTGAACCACAAAAATATTTATACTTCTTTATCCTGTTTTGGGTAATTCATTCCAAGGAAGTCATCTAAGAGGAGAAAAGAAAATTATATTAGGGGATGGTGGCTTACTTCCACGGGGAAGTAAGATGGGCATGGACAGCAGTCTCAGAAGCTGGACTGTGACCCTGAGTCTCAGCCCTCCACCACTGGCAAGGACACAATGCTTGTGCCAAACTAGAGACATGGTCCATTGTTTTTTGTTTTGTTTTGTTTTGTTTTGTTTTTTGAGACAGAGTCTCGCCCTGTCGCCCAGGCTGGAGTGCTGTGGCGGGATCTCAGCTCACTGCAAGCTCCGCCTCCCGGGTTTACGCCATTCTCCTGCCTCAGCCTCCCGAGTAGCTGGGACTACAGGCGCCCGCCACCTCGCCCGGCTAGTTTTTTTTTAGCCAGGATGGTCTCAAACTCCTGACCTCGTGATCCGCCCGTCTCGGCCTCCCAAAGTGCTGGGATTACAGGCTTGAGCCACCGCGCCCGGCCAGGTCCATTGTTATTCAGAATGTAGTAGCAGCTCTGGTGAGCCAACAGCTTTGGTGTCCTGGTCATCTTTTTCTCTCTCCAATAGAGTATGCAGAGCATCCTGACTGCTCTGTGTATTTCGCATTTATTCTCACTGAGAGAGAGGAGGAAACTGGATCCGTTTGATACCATCCGATATGGTGCCCTGCTACTGGGCAGTCTCCTGTAGAGCCTCTGCATGGGCCTTTCTCATGGACATGGCTGCCCTTTGACCCAGGCACAGACCCCCTGGCTCAGTAGTCGTCATAGGAATGGCAGAGTCACATGCATGGAGCATAATTGACTATGAAGACTTGGCTTCTTTCCCCAGAGGCAGGTTATGGGCATGGCGGGCACTTCGAATTTAGGGATTATCCAGACTACACAATTTGGGAAGAAGGGAAAGTGTGTGCTTTTTATTGTAGAAAGAAAGAAAGAAAGAAAGAAAGAAAGAAAGAAAGAAAGAAAGAAAGAAAGAAAGAAAGAAAGAAAGAAAGAAAGAAAGAAAGTCTAAATATCTGAAAATAGTGAAATGGTTATTCCATTACTTTAGCACATTCACTCAGTAAGAATTGTATTCACATTTTAGAAGGGATAATTACGATTAACAACAATAACAAGTAGCAAAATGGAAAAAGGAGACTATAGTATTGAACATAGCTATGACTGAAATTTTATAAAAATATACATTATATGGAAAATTATAATCATTGTGAAGCAAATGGGATTATCAGTGACTATTTTCTCTATAGTTTGAATTGTGTGCAACATTATTACATTATTTGATAATCATGATAGAAGTAGGAGAAAGCATGATTTAAACAATTGTAGTTCATGAAGTAAAGCCATCAGTCCAACTTCCTAAAAGATGGACAACCTAGAGTTGCAAATTGCTAAAATATGAAATTATTGATAGAAACTATAGACAAGTGACCAATCAAAAGGTCTGACCTAAGTAAGTAGTGCTTATAAATGGACTAAAAAAGACCCAAGGCAGAATAATTCATTTCCCCTCATGTTTCTTTCATTAAAAGCAAATTTGTTTCCAGTGCAATTGTTCTTACAAAAACCAAAATAGATTTTAATATCACTAATACTTTAAAATACTTTGACTTCTTCAAAGATCTCAAAGGATTTTCACACATAGTGGGCTTTTCTATCTTGGCAATTGGGTACAATTATCAGTCCCATTTTACGGAGAAGAAATTGGCAAAGACCTGTCTAAGATCTAGCATTGCCGAATAATAATTTTCCAGCTAGCTAAAAACTCATCAAGTTTTATTAATAATTTTCCAGCTAGCTAAAGCTTAGATGTCAAGTATCCCTGTACTTCTACATTTACCATTACTCTCTTTCATCAATGCATTAAAATTTTCTCTGTCTTCTTAAACAGGATATATTCAACATAATTTCACTTTTAAAATGGAGGGTTCTAGTTATTAAAATAAATATCAATAATTATATGCTAACTTACTTTATTACTTTGTAGGTTATTTACATTTCTAATAATTGGCATGGAAAAATGGCCCCAGATATGATTTTTGCCTTTTGCATTGCTGAATCATTATTCCTGAATTTACATGTCAGGGTGTGTGTGTGTGTGGGGGGTGTGTGTGTGTGTGTGTGTGTATGAAACTATATACCCACTTCACCCATGTAGTCAGAATGGAAAAAGCCATAACTGGGAAATACGATCTGCTCCTGCATAGGACCATAAATGTTTGTTTGGTACAGGAGTGGGCACATGACTGAAGATGTGTACGCACAAGCGCTAACACACACACTCACACACACACTCTCACACACACACTCACACACACACACATACACTCACACTCATATGCCATCCAGGCTCAGCAAGCCTGACTTTCTTACCCCTCCTCCTTAATTCTACTTCTGATTTGCCTTGGATATAGAGCCTAATAAACAAGTTGTGTAAAATAAGAGTTTAAAACTTTTATGTTAGGTGCTTTTCTATGTGCAATTCTTTATGCAAAATTATAAGCTTTGGTATATGGCTATTCAGAGACTCTTTCATGGAGAGTTAAGATTGTTGGATAAAGAAGCCCCAATTAAAGGAAGGTTGAGAGATAGCTATGTGCTAGGCAGGGACATAATTATATTTGTGCTCCACTCCATAATTTCTGGACAAGCTCCCTCATTTTATCTGGAATTATTCACCCCCTCTATTCATATGATTAAAATTGGAAAAGCCATGGTTGGGCAATGTGCTCCCCTCTTCCCATAGGGTCATAGAGGTTTGGTACAGGGGTGGACACATGACTGGCATTCAGTTTCTTCCCTGGACATTTGAAATAGGAAGGGAGGGAGGGAAGAAGAGCAAGAGATCATTCTCTCTCTAAGTGGCCAGATCTGTCAAATGACAATTCTGAGAGCTGTAGGTCATATTTCTGTCATGTGAACTTCAAGGCAGAGAAGGCAGTAAGAGAGGATGGAGCAGACGCACAGGGATGAGAAATAGGGAGAAGCCTGACAGCCACCGAGAGTCTGGGTCTAGTCCCTTCAGGAGGCCCAGCTAAATCTTTGCTCTTGGATTCCATGAGATACCCATGCATTCTGAGGGTGATATTCAAAATAGTTAATAGGAAATTGGGGGAGAAAATTAGAACAGACAGGGTCAGACACCTGCTACATGGTTCTGGAAGTCCACTGCCATTCCACACATTCCCTCTTTTGCTGTGAAGTACAGAGAGTCCTGAGAAATCCCCAAGTGACTGAGGCAGACAGGAGGCATTTGAGGGTGTCAGAGTAATAGGAACGGAGGTATTTGACAATATAAACAGCCAGTGTCCCCAGGCAAGTGCAACCAGCCAACTATCAGCTCTGTCTGTATTCTTATAATAAATGTTGCTAAGCTAGTTTTAGTGGTTTCTGATACAATTTCAAGAATCCTAAAGAATATGATTTGTGCTGTGTCATGGTTTGTCCTCTATTTTGCTGACCAAATTTGATGGCAACCTCATAAAGCCTCAGGAGCTGCAACAAACCTTGAAATAATTGTCTAGTTTCCAACCCAAATTTATTCTTCATTCTAATAATTTATTGCAAGGTAGAAAAAAAACTGTGTCTTGTATTTCTATATCAGAAATACAACTTACAAATTAACTTTTTCTTATTACAATGTAATATATGTTCATTGTAGAAAAAAGTTAAAATCTAGGTGAAGAAAGCAAAAAAATTGACACTTATTCAACCACCAGTTAAGGAATAAAAATCACTACTAACTCCTTTGTGTGTATATATTCTGATTTCATGTATTTATATAATTCCTAGTTTTTGAAAGAATAATTTTACATGGGAACCACATTTTACTTAATGTATTATGATCTTTCTTTCTACAAAATCCAGGTTATTTTAAAAAATCTCTAGTCCTATATTTCATTTCTTGGGTGCTTAGGCATTAGAGGGAACAAGGAGGACAGAGCTTCAGAGTTATTTGAGGTGCAAGGTTTATGTAGCTCTTTGCTCCTTGCTTACAGCCCAGATCTCATGAGAAAAGGCTGAAAAGGTTGACCTTATTTCCTGGCAGAATTATTCATGTTATCACTTTTACTTAGGATGCTACCAGCTAGTCATGTCTGACTACCTGAGAAAGGATGAATTTATACATTCAGCAGAAGATACACCGAAATCAAAAAAGTCCATTATTTAATCTCCAATATTAGCTCCTCATTGCAGAATGAGAGAAAGATGAATGAGTTATGGAACTTCCTGTATCACTTAGCTTCCTTCACTTTTATCCATTGAGAAATCAAGTTTTTTCAATAAGAAAAGCAGTTTGCATTTAATCACCAAGACATATATCCAGAGTATTGTGAAAATGATACAAATTGCTGGCGTTACAGAGGATCTCCCTGGTCAAAGGAAGTGGTGGAATGGAGAAGAAATGGAGATGCCTGAGGATTCCAATGGAAAGGTCACAGACCAAGAGTCACGGTCACAGTAACAAACGTTGGTGAAGATGTTGAGAAATTGGAACCTTCATACACTGCTGGTGGGAATATAAAATGGTGCAACCACTCTAGAAAATAGTCTGGCAGTTCCTCAAAGTGTTAAACATGGGGTTATCATATGGCCTGGCAATTCCACTCCTAGGTATATACCCAAAAGAAGGAAAGCTTACATCTATACAAAAGCATGTACACAAGTGTTCATAGTAGCATTATTCATATAACCAAACAGTAGAAATAATCCAAATGTTCATCAACTGATAAATGGATAAACAAAAATGTAATTCAAACAGTGAAATATTATTAAGCTACAAAAAGAATGAAGTGGCCCAGGCAGAGTGACTCACACTTGTAATCCCAGTACTTTGGGAGGCTGAAGCGGGTGGATCACCTGAGGTTGGGAGGTTGAAACCAGCCTGACCAACATGGAAAAACCCTGTCTCTACTAAAAATACAAAATTAGCCAGGCATAGTGGCACATGCCTGTAATCCCAGCTACTTGGGAGGCTGAGGCAGGAGAATCACTTGAACCCAGGAAGCAGAGGTTGCAGTGAACTGAGATCATGCCATTGCACTCCAGCCTGGGCAACAAGAGCAAAACTCTGTCTCAAAGAGAAAAAAAAAAAAAAGGAATGAAGTATTGACACAGGCTACAATATGGATGAACCTTGAAAACATTATGCAAGTGAAAAAAGTCACGAAAAACTGCATGATTTCGTTTACATGAAATGCCCAGAATGGGCAAATTTATAGAGATAGAAAATAGATTAATGGGCTGGGAAAATAGAAGAGGGGAAGTGGGATTGACTGCTAGTAGGTACAAGATTTCTTTTGGGGATAGTGAAATGTTCTAAAATTAATTGTGGTGATAATTACACAACTCTTATCTGTTGTATTGTATACCCTAAATGGGTGAATTGTATGGTATGTAAATTTATTTCAATGAAGATTTTTTAAAACAAGAGAGAAAATTATACTTCCACAAGTACATTTCACCTTCCTCAACTTCTCTGGCTGACATCAAGCCTGTTGTACCAAGATACCACTATAGAAATAGTGTGTGGTCTTTCAGTACAATGTTCAACTGTAAGTCAGGGCTTTAAAACAAAGCCCAGATGACAGACCAGTATAGCAAACCAAATTTAGGCCTTGTTAAAAAATACCACAAATGGAAATGTTAGCTTTAGGGCCTCATGAGCTATTGCAACATAGTTAAAATTACTATAGATATGAGATCTGTCAAATGGATCAAATGACAGTCCCTGATTTGAGTTAAAGTCTTCCAAAGATCATAAGAGAATACAAGAGTAATTTTTTAAGGCCTCAGAAAACAAAAGAAAGGAAGGAAGAAAGGAATGAACGAGAGAAGGAAAGATGAATGAATATGTTCACTAAAAAAAAAGTTCATCAAAGGGCTCAAATGCCTCCTTCTTCCTTCTCCTCCTCCTCCTCCTCTTCCTCCTCTCCTCCTTCTCCTCCTCCTCCTCCTCCTCCTCCTCCTTCTTCTTCTTCTTCTTCTTCTTCTCCTCCTCCTCCTCCTTCTTCTTCTCTTCCTCCTCCTTCTCCTCCTCCTCCTCCTCTTCTTCTTCTTCTTCTTCCTTTTTTCTGCTTGCCTTGTCTTTCTAAAAGGATTGAATGGTTCTGGTGTTCAGGGCCCATGGGCCCCCTTTTGAGTTCTTCCACAGCATTTATACGGCCCTATGAGAGTGAATTCTAATGACCCAAGGCCCTGCATAATCCAGGTTGTGCTCACAACTTGCTTCATCTTACTCCACAGCTGCCTGTGCACACCCCGCTCCCACACACTGGCTCCTTCCATTCCTCACATCTGCCAGGATCCCCTGACCTCAGGGTCTCTGACCATACTAGTCCCTCTGCCTGAATGCTCTTCCGCACTCTTTTCATGGTTCTCTTGTTTTCATCCTTTAGGTCTTAGCTTAAATGTTATCTGTCAGAGAGGCCCTCCCTCACCACTGCATATGAATTAAGTAGGTTCCCGTGAGACTCTATCATCTCATCCAATCAGTTTACTTCACAGTATTTATTGCAACAACATTCCACAAATAATCATGCAGTCCCTGCTTATGCACTGGGTACTGTTTTAGGTTTTGGAGATACAGCAGTGTACAAAACAACTCAATTCTAATTTGTTGTTTCTTGCTTCTTCGTTGTCTTCCCCATGAATCTAGAACTTCTTTGTAAGTAGGCACTGGCTGCAAGGGGAGGCAACATGGTGAAGTAATCTTGAGCAACAACTCCAAGCCAGAGCTTTGGTTAGAATCCTGGCTCTTATTACTTGGCCAAATGAATTAATTGCTCTGGACCTCAGTTTCCCCATCTGTAAAACAGGCATAGTGACAGTACCTTCTTCTTGGGGTTGTTATGAGGACTGCACAAGTTAGCACGGTTTAGTCACTTGGAATAATACTTGGCAATTAGCAATCCCTATAAAGATGTTTGTTAATGTTTTTTGATTGTTGGATCAATACAGTACCTAACAAATAGTTGGTTTTTAGTTAAATGAATTAATAAATTGCGGTGCCTACAGTTAAGCCTACATTTATAAGCAAGCCAAAACAAGAGGACAGAGCAGATCAGCAAGAATAAAAGGCTCCCTTTCATCTTGGAACTATTTGTTGGAAGAAAGCCTTTGGTTTTATAGATAGAATGTGACATTTTTGGTCAATTCCAAAGCAGTGGCAGGATTTTCTTTGGAATCTGCTGGAAATATTGTGGTTGTTTTCACTGAAAGAGGTTCTGGGGCTTTCCAGGGAGGAAGGGCTGTCAGCATCCAGCTGAGTCTGTCGTCTGGCTTCCATTGTCACATGAAAGAAACTCTCTGTCTCCAGGAGCTGGTGGAAGAATCACAAAGACACTTCTGTACTTATCCTCGATTTCTCCTGTCCTCTTCTCACTGCATACATCTACAATGTCTAATTTGATATATTTATCCACTAGAAAATCAAAGTTGAGTTGTGAAGGAGCTAAATGCAAACTATTCTGATGGCATTCCCAGTAGCTCCTTCCAGTGAACGTTAGCTATCACATGTATGAAATGCAGCGCGTCAGCACCTGAATGTTCTGTATGTGCAAACTGCCAGGAAACACAAAATAAAATAGAAGAATGATGATTCAAGCAATCAAAGCCATTGGGAGCCATTGGCAGGTATTTACCGGGATCCTACTAAGCTCTGGTCATTTTTGAAGATGCCATGGGAAAGACCAAAAATACAAGAAAACAACACATTTTGTCACAGATTTGCCTTTGAGAAGTCAACAGTCTGTTTGGATCAAAATTTTCATACATCAAAATGGGGGAAACTTTATAAAAACATATATATATGTGTGATAGGCAGAACAATGCCCCTCCCACCCCCACAATCCTAATTCTAGAACCTGTGAATATGTTAGGTTACATGGCAAAGGGGAAATTAAAGTTGCAAATGCAGTTAAAATTTCTGCATCTGGCTTCCATTGACCTTAACATGGGGAGATTATCTTGGATTATCCAGTGAGCCCACTGTAATCACAAGAATCCTTAGAAGTGGAAGAGGGAGGCAGAGGAAGAGAGCTAGAGAAAGAGATATGACAGTGGAAGTGGGATAGAGAGGTTATGTTGCTGGCTTTGAAGATGGAGGAAGGGGACCTCAGCAAAGGAGGGCAGGCCACCTCCAAAAGGCAGAGAAAGAAAGGAAACAGATTCTTCTTTAGAGCTTCCGGAGGGAACGAAGGCCTGCCATCTGGATTTTAGCCCTATTCAACTTCTGACCTGCAGAACTGCAAGATAATAAATTTGTGTTGTTTTGAGCTACAAAGTTTGTAACAATTTGTTAAAGCAGCAATAAAAAACTAATACAACATGTCATAAAATCCTAAATTGAGTAGTATGAGAAAATAAATTAGGAAGCAGAAAGACAGCAATGCTGACTATAGTTAAAGAAAATGACAGTGAGTGGGGTTTGAGATTGCTGTTTTCACAGCTTGTAGGACAAATGTGGAAAGACAAAAGCTGAGAAGGGATATGTATCAAATCCACAGTATCATGAAGGGAGCAGAGACTTTTTTTTTTTTTTTTTTTGCTAAACCCCAGATTATCAGAATCCGGAAGCACCTCCCTGAAACTTGAAAGAGGGAGTTTTAGGATGGTTGGAGAGGAGGGAAAGAGAAAGGAAGAGAGTGGGGAAGGAAGGAAGCAAGGAGAGGAAAAAAAAAAAAAAGAGAGAGAGAGAGAAGGGAGGAAGGAAGGAATTGCTTTGTGCAATTTAAGACCCTTTTATCCTTTAACAGAACAGAAGCTGAAAATATTAAAAGCTTTAAACTTTTCAGATAAATGTAGGGTGCCAGATCCAAAATGAATTCTGGGAAACCAAAATGTTTGGGGTGAAAATCAATCCTTCGTTGGATAATTTGCCCTCCCCTGGCCTGAGACACTAAATCCTGTTGGAGACAGACCCAGCTTTGAGCGACTTAGAGCTGACACAGTATGGCCATTTTTGTTCTTATCTTTGGTTCAAGGATTCCTCGGAAAATAACAAAGTTGGCTTAAGTGTTCCTCTGCCTCCAACCTATAATGTGCCTGTTTTTCTAGTCTAAAAAAAGCAAACAAGAAAGGTCCTCATGTGCTCTTTTAGGGACGATATTGAAACCTGAGGTCTTGACCAGCTCAGAGCTTCTTTCATAACTGTGGGGGCGTTAGTCACACAGTTGTTCTCTTGCTGCACAGATACATAATTACTCTTCTACAGAAATTCTTCTTCCCCCTCAGACTGTATTCTCTGCTTCTTACTGGAGTGCCTTCCTCTGAGCTATTGAACAGCATTCTACTCTTCAGGATGCTACAAAATAACGGGAGGTGAAGTGATGCTGTGGAACTTGCCAGGCCTCAGTGGTTGTTGCCTCCTGCAGCACAACCCACATTTGCACAGAAGGAATATGTGGGCTCGGTTTGGATGTGTTGCAGGAGAAAACTGACCCTGCCAGCCCATGAAGCTGGACACTTGGGCGTTGAGGAAGGAAGCATCGGTGGGGGCATTACTGCAACTGTTTTCACAGTCATGGGACGAGACCCAGAGGCCAGACGCTCAGCATTACTCACCCTTGGAGTCTCCTGGGCTGACAGGTGATAATTTCCTAAAAGCCTGTGAGTCCAGTTAGGTCTTCAAACCAGTAAGGTTTGGGAACTGGATATCGTGGACACCTTCTGATCCATAGTTTGACAAGACAAGACTCAAACAAAAAAAAAAAAAGGAGAACTTAACCTACCAGTCTCATCCATTTGCTTTCCCATGGTCACAGTGACTACAAAATCAGCTGTAATTCATTTTTAAAGCCAAGTATGTACCTGTCGTGTTTCCTTTTAAAATGATGGACTTAAAAATGTTTTGGGTTCCCAGCAGTTGTTCAAAAGCAGATAGGAACTATAACTGATACACATAGACTGCTAAAATAAAACCATTTTAACCATGACGTGACCATTAGATAAGGCAGGTCTGCCTCTTTTCACTTAAAGATGTCACTGGTCATTTATAAAATTTGGGAAGTGGAAGACTTCTTTGACCCACATTATTGACTGTCACTCTTGCAGGAAGTAGCCTTACTAACACGAAAGGAAAACCTTGGAGCTAGTTCAGTACATATTTTATTTTATTCTTTTTTTTTTTTTTTCTTTTTTTTGAGACAGAGTCTTTCTCTGTCACCCAGGTGGGAGTGCAAGTGGCACAATCTCAGTTCACTGCAGCCTCCACCTCCCAGGTTCAAGTGATTCTCGTGCCTCAGCCTCCCTGGTAGCTGGAATTACAGGCACGAGCCACCACGCCCAGATAATTTTTGTATTTTTAGTAGAGATGGGGTTTCTCCATGTTGCCCAGGCTGGTCTCGAACTCTTGACCTCAGGTGATCTGCCTGCCGGTCTCCCAAAGTGCTGGGATTACAGGTATGAGCCACCACAGCATTTTAAATGGACTGTGTTATCAACTGAAGGCCAAAAGAGCAGTCGGAAACAAATGACCTTAAAGTGAATTTTCTGCTGTTGAAAAAAAAAGCCCTAGGAATTAGCATCTCTGCCCTGCTATTCCACTGATAGGGATTTCTGCTGATATTCAAAGAACTTTGCTTTTTTATCCCTGCCACACCTCTTGTTCTTTCCAATGTTTATTTCTATATCAACCGCCAATATATGAGGTGATTTTGTGCATAAGGTCTTTCCTAAAGCTCGGCTCAGTTCTATTAACCTTTATGCAGTAATTTATAGTTAAGGTCTAAATGGCACTGGTGCATGTAAATAGTGTCTGCGGGCTCTGCCGCCATGAGGAAAGCACTGTGCTTAAGTGGCTCCAACACATTTGCTCAGAAAATTGTGGAAGGAACTGCTGCGATCTCTGTAGGAAATTATTTAGTGAAAGTCTACAGAAGATTAATGTTGCCTTGTAACAGACTCTTTGATGTGTTGAGTCTACAAGTTTTAGTGTGGAATCTAAGGCTTTTTTGTTGTTGTTGTTGTTCCTTAACATCAGTCTCTGAGCTGCATCTAAAAAGAAGAAATTTTGGAAAACAGAAATCTGAGGGACTTTCACATTTCCTTGTGATTTGTCTTCAAGGGTGAGTAGATTTGAGAACTCTTTCTACATTTTAATAGTGAATGCACAGAAAGTAGAGATCAGCTTGGCCAAGCTGATGCCATGGAACAGATTCTTCAAATTTCTTTACAACCTTCCTTTTACTTCTCTCATCCAAAAGCAGTCTCTCTCTCTGGCCATTCTCCATACCTGACTCTGCAGACTTATGGAGACCCCACAATATTCACCTGGCCCAGTGAATCCACTGCTCAAAGGTCCTCAGCACAGCCAACAAGAGCCAGAAGGTCAGTGTGGCCAGAGCATGGCAAATGGGGTAGGGAAGTGGAAGATCAGGCCACCCTTGGAAGGGCTTAGGAAGAAAGAATTGGGTCATCTCGGCTTGTCTGCAGAGCAGCCAAAATTCTGAACCTGTGGCCCTCTTGGGGGACTTTCAACCTGGGTGTGCCCTGAACGCTGCCAGACCTGCATTCCTGGGACCTGGCTAAACAACACATTTCCAAAGTATAAGTGATGTATAGTCAATGAAGAGCATCAACACCGAATACAGTTTGTGGACCTGGCTTGAATCCTCATTTGAATAAACCAACTTTAAGTAGACATTCTTGGGACCTTGAGGAAATAGGATTCAGACTAAGTAAAGATGAAATAAAGAAATTACTGTTAATTTGTAGGTTAAAATGGTATTGTAATAAGTAAGGAAAGTTCATCATTTTCTGAGTATTTATGAGTGAAATATCATCATATCTATGATTCAAATTAAGTTAATTCAGCAAAATGTACAAGAGACATGGCAAAATGTTACTAATTATTCTGCTAGGTGATATGTATATGGAAGTTTATTATGCTATTTATTTTTATAGTGTTTGGAAATACTCATAATAAAAAGTTTAGAACATAAAAAGAAAAAAAAAATACCATTAGTTATTAAACTACATACTTCAAGCCAGGGAGGAAGGACTGAGGGTTTGTAACCAAAGAAGTAAAAACATGAGGTGGTTCTTTGTGAACAGAGGGAGCCTTCCTCCATCATTTTCTCCCTGAGGCGCTAGTTTCTAATTATTAATTTATTAAACATTAGTTAGAAACTACTGGGAGTGAGCCCCTAGGGGAGATAAAAACATGAAGGATAAGACACCCCCACCGCCCTCAAAGAGTAAGAGTCTAGGAGCAGAGCAAGTATGCAGATTCCATAGTTGCACTCTGGAGCCCGACCACCTGGGTTCAGTTTCCAGCTATGACACATACTAGGTGTTTATCCGTACCAGTTATTTAAGCTTTCTGTGAATACTAAGTGGATTTATCTTGTAGGCTATCATAATCATTAAATGAACTAATGTATGAAAAGTTCTTAAAATTAGTACTTTGTTTATATTTTTTAAAAAACAAGCAATATACAAAATACACAGTGAAAGTTTTTCTAGAAAGAGATTTTGATATAATCCCAATGGGGAGAATTCATTCCAGGATCCAGGGCACAATATGAGCAAAGATTCAGAGAGTAAAGCATAAAGAGCGCTTTGGAAATAGCAACCAATCCATTGCAGTTAAGACTTCTGGGTCTGTTTAAAGGAGTGCCAAGAAACGAAACCAGAAAGGCAAGATGGGCCCAGATTACCCAAAGGGCCAGGAATACCAAGACAAAGAGTTGTGGCTCTGTCCTGCAGGTACCAGAGGACCACTAAGAGTGTTTGAGCCAGGGAGAAGCATGAATGTTGGTGAAACACTAATTATTCCCTGTGTTTTAAATAAACACTGTGTTCATAGCAAGTGCCAGACGTTGTGGGCAAAATGGTCCCTGCCCTCATGGAAGCTTCAGTTTAGAGGAGGAAGGAGATGTTAAATAACCGAACAAATAAGAATTGTGAAGGAAAAGTGCAGAGTGTTCTGAGAGCTCCTAAGAAACCTAATGTAGCTGGAGGGGTGAGGAAGTCAGGTTGAAGAGGTGACACCTGGCTGAGATCTAAAGACATGCAGGAGTGGGCCAAGTGGACTTGGAGAGAAGAGCTTGCTGGGCAGAAGAACAGGACGAGCATGGGCTCTGTGGCAAGAGGGGAAATGACACTCCAGGCCTTCTGGAAAAAGGCCAGTGGAGGTAGAACCAGGGGCCTGGGAGATTGTGGTTTGAGATACGAAAGTGTTAGGCAGGGTTAAATTACCCACCACCTTGGCCAGACTGATTGAGCCAGGTATCAACACCTAACCAAAACACAGGCTCCTTTAGACTCCTCTGCCAATTCACCATGAAGTGACCTCAAGTGATACCAGATAGTTATTGCCAGAACCAATCAATGTCTCTCTCTTGGGGAGTTTGAACGTGAGACAGAGAGGGAGAAAAAGACTCAGAAATAGAGAAAAACAGACTGACAGATAAATAGAATACAGTGGCAATGCAGAAACAGACATGACATGAACCCCATAGGCCATATTAAGGATCTTGGTCTTTATGTTAAGCACAAATACTGGTAAGAAATGATGGGGACTGGATGAGGATTACAGAAGCAGATACGAAGAAAAGGGGGTGGTAATTTCAAAAATATGTCCATAATGACACTTCTCCCTTAATTCCTTCCTCTTGAGTGTGGGCTGGACTTAGTTGTTTGCTTTTAACAAACAAAATATGTAAAAGTAATAGTGTGTGACTTCCAAGATTAGGTTCTAAAGAGTACTGCAGCTACCACCTTGAGCACATACATTCTCCCCCACTCCTCCTCTTCTCCCGCAACCCCTCCCCAAGTTGGGGAAGTAAACTGTCATGTGGTGACAAGCCCTGTAGAGAAGTCCATGATGAGGAACTGAAACCTCCAGCCAATAGCCAGCAAGGAACTGAGATCTGTTTATAATAATGAGTGATTTTTTTTTTTAAATTTCCATGTTAACTTTAGATTCAGAGGGTACACGTGCAGGTTTGTTACAAGGATATATTGCTTGGTGCTGAGGTTTGGGCTTCTACTAGTCTTGTCACCCAAATAGCAAACATAGTATCTAATAGAAAGTTTTTCAGCCCTTGCCCCCCAACCTTTGAAGTCCCCAGTGTCTATTGTTGCCATCTTATGTCTGTGTGTAGCCAAGATTTAGCTCCCACTTATGAATAAAGACATGAGATATTTCGTTTTCTGTTTCTGTGTTAATTCGCTTAGGATAATGGCCTCCAACTGCATCCATGTTGCTGCAAAGGACATCATTTCATTCTTTTTATGGCTGTGTAGTTTTCCATGATGTATATGTACCATATTTTCTTCATCTAATCTGCCACTGATCGGCACCTAGGTTGATTCCATGTCTTTGCTATTGTGAATAGTGCCATGATGAACATATGAGTGCGTGTGTCTTTTTGGTAGAATGATTTATTTTCTTTGGGGTGTATACCCAGTAATGGGATTGCACGGTTGAATGGTTTTAAGTTCTGTGAGAAATCTCCAAACTGCTTTCCACAGTGGCTGAAGTAATTTATGTTCCCATTCGGCAGCCTCACCAGAATCTGCTGGGTTTTTTTTTTTTACTTTTTTATAATAGCCATTCTGGCTAATGTGAGATGGTATCTCATTGTGGTTTTGATTTGCATTTATCTGATAATTAGTGATGTTGAGCCTTTTTTCATGTTTTTTGGCCACTTGTACGTCTTCTTTAGAGAAGTGTCTGCTCATGACCTTTGCTCACTTTTTTTTTTTTTTTTTAATTAAACAGGGTCTTGCTCTGTCATCCAGGCTGGAATGCAGTGGTATGACCATGGCTCACTGCAACCCCAAACTCCCGATTTGCCCACTTTTTAATGGAGTTATTTATTCCTTGTTGATTTGTTTAAGTTCCTCATAGATTCTGGATATTAATTCTTTGTCAGATGCATAGTTTATGAATATTTTCTCCCATTCTATAGGTTCTCTATTTACTCTGTTGATGGTTTATTTTGCTATGCAGAAACTTTAGTTTAATTAGGTCCCACTTGTCAATTTTTGTTTTTGTTGCAATTGGCTTTTGAGAACTTGGTCATAAATTCTTTGCCAAGGCCAATGTCCAGAAGAGTATTTCTTAGGTTTTCTTCTAGAATTTTAATAGTTTGAGGTCTTACAAAGTCTTTAATCCATTTGAGTTAATTTTGTATATGGTGAAATATAAGGGTTCCAGTATCATTCTTCTGCATGTGGCTAGCCAGTTTTCCCATCACTATTTCTTGACTAGGAGTCCTTTCCTCATTGCTTTTTCTTGTGGACTTTGTTGAAGATCAGTTGGTTGCAGGTACGCTGCATTATTTCTGGCTTCTCTATTCTGATCCATTGGTCTATGTCTCTATTTTTCTACCACTACCATGCTGTTTTTTTTACTGTGGCCTTGTAGTGTAGCCTAAAGTTGAATAATGTGATGCCGCTGGCTTCGTTCTTTCTGTTTAGGATTGCTTTGACTATCTGGGCTCTTTTTGTTGTTGTTGTTGTTGTTCCATATGAATTTTAAGATATTTTTTTTTAATTTTTAAAATAATATTAGAGATAGGGTCTTGCCATGTTGCCCAGGCTGGTCTTAAACTCCTGGGCTCAAGCAATCCACTCACCTCAACCTCCCAAAGTGCTGAGATTACAGGCATGAGCCACCAGGCCTGGCCAGTTTTTCTAATTCTATAAAAAATGACATTGATCACGAGTGATCTTAAAAGTGGTTCTCCATCCATAATCAACCTTTGAGATGACTGCAGCCCCAGATAACAACTTGCCTACAACTTCATGAGAGATCAGCTAAGCTAAGCCACTCTCAGATTCCCAGCCTTCACAAACCGTATGAAATAATGAACATATTTTAAGCTGCTAAGTTTTGGCACAATTTGCTATGCACATTGCGTAATTAATACAGAGGGAGATGAGTGAAATTCATATTACATACGTGGAATTGCTAGGACTTTGCGATCGTAGCTATTGGGTATGGAGGTGCAAAAGAAGTAAAAAGAATCCGAAGCTTTGGACCTAGCTCACTGAGGCTCTATTTTTAGAGAAGGGGTTGGAACACAGGAGGAAGAATTTTGGGGAGAAAGAAAATAATTTCCATTTTGAACTCATTAAATTTGAGAGGCTGATGAGATTTTCAGGTGAATATGTTCCCTGAAGATTTGAAAATATGGCAGGGTGTCAGAGTGGAGAGGGCTATATGGATAGAAATCATTGGGGTATAGGAGAACCATGGCAGTGGAGGGCATTTCCAAGGAGAACAAGGAGATAATAAAGGCAGATGAAGGACAAGAATTAGATACATTTTTGGTCCCAAAAGTGGAAAAAGAGAAGTAATGCTAAAAAAAAGAAAAAGGGTAAAAACTCTAAAGAGAGTTTTGATAAAGAGATGTTCAACAGTATCAAAAACTATAGAAAGAGATCCCTATCTCTGGAAAGTTCAACCTCACATACATCTGCATATTAGATTATCTATAAATCTCCTAGTTGGGGTAAGTCAACACTGGCTGCACAGATTAAATCAAATTTCAAGAGCTACAATATAAAAAACAAGAACTGAATTGTGGTCACCCTAGCAAAGCACTCTACCATGTGAAGCTCCCCACAGGTGGTCTATGCGTCTTTTTACAACACTCGTCTCAAATTGCAATAGAAGGGATGCTCATGGTTCTCTCTAGACAACCTGCTCTTTTTACAACGGTAGTTTTTCAAATTGCAAAATATGGAGACCTCATTTACCTCAGGATAAAGATACTTAGGAGGCTTGAGGAAGCAAATAAAATGGTTTCCAGGGCTGCATGCAAGACCTCATGGAGAACTGGAACATGGTTCAGGATGAAGCAGCAGTTTCTCCAGCAGCCTGCCATTCCTGAAGCATCTCCTGCACTGATTCCTGTCACTACTTGCTTCTTCTTGTTAATCTTCTGCTAGCAGATGCCTTTCTATGCCTCCATTCATATCCTCCTCTACTGAAGTCATTACTTGCTTCGTAGTGTCTGCTCACTGCCTTCTTTCCACGTCTCTCGGTTTCTGTGTCAACACTGAACTGCTGTCTGTTTATCAGTCGTCTGCTTTTCTCCAACTCTCTGTTTATCTGTCTCTAGTTCAAATTCCCCCAAGAGAGACTTTGATTGATTCAGAAAGTCCCTATCCAGTGCCACCCTAGGCCACCTCCTAGGGGCTTTAGCTCTTAAGCCTAAAGCAGTGTGTCTTTCAGTCAGTTGTTAATTCCTGGTTCAACCATTCGTCACCAAAATGGTGGGGGAAGTGGATATCGAAGGCTAAAGAATTCCCTGTGGTCCCTTTTCTCCAAAAGGAGGCAGTGGGCCTGGAAGCTACTTTGTCTTAATGCCATTTCAAGTAGCATCTCCCAGTGAGCTAATGGTTTAAAACTTCCTCTTCTGAGTACAGATTCTTTCTAGAAGGGTTTTTATCTTTAACATTAGCTCAATTTATAGCAACAACTACTTGTGGTACTAACCCTCAAAGCAGCACATGCTGGCTGCTTACTGATTAAAAATCACAGGTAAAGGCAGAAAATACCAGCTTAACAAGGCTTTGATAAACTGAAAAAGCCTAAAATTATTTCCGTGAACTCTACTAACAGTAGCCAGTTAGGTCCTGCTCTTCATTCATATTCATTCATTCAGCACCATCTTGTTAGTAGGTATTCTAGTGTGAAGAAGCAGCTGGTTAAGATAGAAACCCTACTCTCCAGGAGCTGACTCCCCAAGACAGAAGAAAGCAGGTACGTCTTTCTTCTCATCTCTCTCTTCCCCAGTTCAACTCTCTCTTTCCTCCCTTCCCCTTTACTTCATGATTTTTTTTTGGAAATGTGCCCATTCATAGTCAGTTCTTTCCTTGCCTGTGTTTCCTTTATTTTTTTTATGTTTTAGAAATAGGGTCTCACTCTGTCACCCAGGCTAGAGATTACTTATTATACTAGAAAAGTAAGTTAGAAGTAAAAATTTTCTATTAAAAAAAGGAAAAGAAATGAGAAGGAATGAGCAACTGTGAACAAATGAAGTGGGTAAAAGTTTCCATGGCCCAACTGTCAAGGTGGTTTTGGTTTCTTTTTTGTTTTTTGACAATCTCTAAGGAAGCTCTGTGGAGTGAAGGAGGAACATAATAATCTGCAAATGACTAAAAAAAAATTTCTTTTGATTTGCTTGATTCATGTAAATTGCTTTCTTATTCTTGAAATTCAAGTGACCATATTCTTACTTTACTATAGAAAAGCAATTGACATGATAAAAATAAGCAAGCCATTTGGGAAGTTGGGACTTTTGAGGTAGGTAATGGAAAATTTGGTGGTGAGGGGCCAAGAAGGGATGATTTTTCCTAGACGTGGGAGCTTCCTGTAATGTGGAATGTGTACGTGTGAAATCACCAGTCTCTATATTTGCAATAACTTAATAACATGACGGTTCCTCCACCCGTCCTCTTTCCCCACACTGAGTTCCAGTTTCACACTGGGATACTCATTGTAAAGCTTTACAAAGAAAGGAGGAAGTAAACCTACCAACAAGGCAGCAACGTGTTTCAAATACCACATTCTTAACAGATGAAAATTTTTTTAATCACATTAATTAGCAATGCCACATGAGTCAAAGTGGATGGTCCAAATCTTGTATTTAATTTTCTTCTTGTGTCCTGGGCCTTTCAAATTGATTAATTATTGTTTACAAGGCCTTGCCTTGCTGGCGTACCTTTAGCAGACACTACAATCTTAGCAAGGGTCAGCTTCATTTTGCTGCAGGGTTGCACCTGCTCCCTCATCTGAACTGAAAAGGAAGTAAAAACATGGTATTTAAGTGGCCACAGCCTTTTGTCTGATGCAGGAAAGCAATGAGAGCTCCTGTTTCTTCACTGTTGTTCACGCTAAAGGGTCTCCAAGTGTATAACACTTAGAGGAATTAGTTCCCTGCTCCCTAAAAGCAAAGAGCTCCACAGAGAAGAGACAGCAGCTGACCAGTGAGGCCCAGTAATTCCCAGCAGCACACCAGGGGCTAACAGAGGAGACTACTGTGTTTGAGGAAACTGATGGGATCTAGAGAGAAACCAGTGCTTACTGTTTGTCTATCATTCCTCCTAAAAATTAGGTAAGAGCAAAAATAGGCAAATTGCTGCTTGAGGAATAACTAATTTAGTAATAGTTCAGAATAATACACCGCCCTTAGATTCAAAGTGGTGTTTTAAGTGACATTCTATGAGCAGAGCCTGCCAGCTGACAAAACTTAGGTAGTATTTGGCTCCCTAAGAGAAGGCAAACCATGAGCATGTGGATTTTGTTTTGTTTCGTTTTTGTGGAGACAGAATCTCGCTCTGTTGTCCAGGCTGGGGTGTAGTGGTGCCATCTTGGCTCACTTCATCCTCCACCTCCTGGGTTCAAGTGATTCTCCTGCCTCAGCCTCCCAAGTAGCTGGGATTACAGACTCGTACAACCATGTCCAGCTAATTTTTTTTTTTTTTTTTTTTTTTTGTATTTTTAGTAGAGAAAGGGTTTCACCATGTTGGCCAGGCTGGTCTCCAACTCCTGACCTCAGGTGATCCACCTGCCTCAGCCTCCCAAAGTACTGGGATTACAGGCATGAGTCACCGCGCCCCGCCGCATGTGGATATTTTAATTAAAGTTGAATACAGATTTCATTGTGCTTGATATTGAACTTCCTGGGACTACTGCTTGAATCTTAGCCCTGGCATTGCTAAATGCAAGCAGCTCGGGAGAATGTGGTGGCTTGCTTCAGAGAAAGAAAAAAAGCACTTCTGACAAAACCCCAGAAGCTAAGGTTATTCACGATTATAAAAGCAGTAACAAAAGTGTTGAATGTTGTTTCTACTGTTGACAATTTTAGAAAAATGTTGTTTGTCTGTCCTTTGATTTTATGAGGCAATTTTGAAAAACATCAATCAAAGACCTGCCTGAATCTCCGGGTGTGAAAACAGGGGATGACGGGAAATTTAGATGGTCAAACTATGGGTAGAGGTTTTATATTTGTGATTGGTAGAGAGAAGGAGGCCTGTATCTGAGGCACAATAGATAGGAAACACCAACTTCATCACTTAAAGTGTCATCCTCACTCTCACCCCACGACTGGAAACAAGTGACGGTGTTGCTCTACGTAAAGATAGCAGACCTCTTCTAGATTAGGGGGACTTGACAGAGCCATTTAATTACTTTTTGGGTTAAGAAGTTGTCATCATTATCTCCATTAGTTAATAAGAAGAGTTACTGCCAGTGACTAAAAAGAAGTAATTACTATTAGAATTTTTAAAAATTACACACACATTTCACAACCCTTTTTTTTTTTTTTTTTTTTTTTTTTGAGAGGAAGTCTCACTCTATCACCCAGGCTGGAGTGCAGTGGCACAATTTTGGCTCACTGCAACCTCCACCTCCCAGGTTCAAGTGATTCTCCTGCCTCACGGTCCCAAGTAGCTGGGATTACAGGTGCCCACCACCACGCCCAGCTAATTTTTGTATTTTTAGTAGAGATGAGGTTTTACTATGTTGGACCAGGCTGGTCTCAAACTCCTGACCTCAGGTGATCTGCCGGCCTCGTCCTCCCAAAGTGCTGGAATTACAGGCGTGAGCCACCGCTCTTGGCCACATTTCACAATTCTGAAAGGCAATAAGTGTTTTTAATAATGAATGATTCCAGGCAGGGCTTGATAGCTCACACCTGTAATCCCAGCATTTTAGGGGGCCGAGAGGGGCAGATTACTTGAGGCCAGGAGTTCAAGACCAGCCTGGCCAACATGGTGAAATCCCGCCTCTACTAAAAATACAAAAAAAATTAGCTGGGCATGGTAGTATGCGCCTGTAATGCCAGCTACTCATGAGGCTGAGGCAGGAGAATCACTTGAACCTGGGAGGTGGAGGTTGCAGTGAGCCGAGATTGCACCACCACACTCCAGCCTGGGTGACAGAGCAAGACTCCATCTCAAAAAAAAAAAAAAAAAAAAAAAAGTTCCAAATAGACATACAAACTGATACACACGTGTGTATGCACATCTTAAGCATGATTGCATTTTTAAGTAGCAGGACAAAATATACTTTGAAATGATTAAGCATCTTCCTTTGGAAAATACCACATGCTTAAGAGATCTCACTGGCAGCTCAAACATTTCCCCCCACCCCCTACCTCAGGCAGGTGCTATTGTATGGGGTAGAAGCAAAGAGGGAGACTCATCTAAGACCATGAAGCCGATATGTGAGAATGAAAAGGAGAGAGGAATATGGTATCAAACATCAAAATTTACTCAGTCTAGCAGATCATTCAGTCTTTGGAATTGCTTTTATTTATCTTGGAGTTCAAAATTCTGACCTATGTTTGTCTCAATTTAGATTACTGCTAAAATGGGGGAAAAATACCCCACCCATGAAGCAGCTGAATTAAAAGAAAACATAAACGGACCTTTAAAAATAGTTTGAATTAAGCTTCTTTGGAAAGGGAGACTATAAGATTGACTAATGCTCAAAAATGGTAATTTTCCTTTATTTAACTTAAAGTAATAATTTATCTCAAAATAAAATCACAGTTCCTTATAAAGATGATGGTATCTGGCTTTTCATTTGGAAGGGTTTTCCAGAAAGCAACTCAGGAATGTACAAAGTTAAACCTATATACACACTAGGTGTATGCGGTCAGATGTATGCTTTGTTTACCTGTAACTGATTTTAACTGAATTACTCTTCTTTTAAAGAAAAATGTGCATCGCTTTCATTTTAGTATAGTTTTTTTGTTTAACTCAAATCAAAAAGATGCCAAAGAATTAATAGCCTTATTCAACTTTTGAAAATCTTACAAATTAATGAAAAGATAAACAAGAAAAAAATTATGTCAAAGGACATAAATAATTTTGGAATGGTCAATAATCATTTGAAACAACACTTAACTTCATTAAGAATCTAAGGGGTACAAATTATAACAAGCATAAGATACCATCTTTCACTAGTGCAACTGGAAAGAAAAATTTTAAATACTTAATGTTGAGGAATGTATATAAAAATAAGTGCAATGGTATACACTGTTAGTATAAATGTAGTGTGTTTGCTTGTGTGTATATATACATCTACATATATACCTTCTAAAAAGTATTGATTCAAATTGATTATATATACACATATATAAGTATATATTTATATGAACATATACAAATATATGTATATGTATTTATCTAGATACATAATAAATATTATAATATTTATATTTATTTATATTTAGTGGACAATAATCATTTCAAACAATGTTTAGCTTCATTAAGAATCTAAGGAAGAATCTTCCTGAAGGTTCTTCATGGAATGAAGAAATGGAATGGACCATGAAGAAATGGTCTTCATGGAATTCCCAGCATACCTCACACCAGAGAGAGAGAATATAACATCCATTGTTCTCCATTACTATTCTCGTTACATTAAGGATGAACAACAACCAGGAAGTGCAAAACTCTAGCAGCCATGAGCATATCTGAATATGTGATTCCTAATATTCATTTCCTATGTGTTACACACACACTCACACACACACAGAGTCATGTGTGTTTTAAAGCCTTAGAAGAGTGCATATTCTTTGAGTCAATGACTAGATATCTAGAAATTTATTCAGAAATAATCACAGATATGCTCAAAGATATTGCTACAAGGATGCTCATTAGACACCTATCAAAAACATCAAAAATTTGGAGACAGCCTAGATATCCAACAATAGTGGGTTGCTTAAGTATGTTATACAACATTTATACAGCAGAACACTATGCGGAGGCAGGAGAATATTTAATGTTTATAAGACATTAAATGAAAAGGGAGCCAGGCATGGTGGCATGCACCTGTAATCTCAGCACTTTGGGAGGCTGAGGTGGGAGGGTAGCATGAGCCCAGGAGTTCAAGGTTGCAGTGAGCCACGATTGTGCCACTGCACTCTAGCCTGGGTGACAGAGTGAGACCATGTCTCAAAACAAAAAAAGAAAGAAAGAAAGAAAGAATCAATGAAAGAAAGAAAAGCAAAGGGAGATTTCAACACTATTTATTGCGTTACTTCAGTTTTGCATTTACACAGTGAAAATTATAGTAAAACAAATCATGCTACTGGTGGTTTATCTCTGAGAACTGGGATTATTGGTGATTTTGATTTTATTCCCATTGTTTAACTGTCTTTTCTATAATTTCATTTAAAAAAAAAACAGCTTTGTTGTCATTCACATATCATACAACTATTAATTTTTTTTTTCTTGAGATGGAGTCTTGCTCTATCACCCAGGCTGGAGTGCAGTGGTGCAATCTCAGCTCACTGCAACTTCCACCTCCCAGGTTCAAGCATTTCTTCTGCCTCAGCCTCCCAAGTAGCTGGGATTACAGGTGTGCACCACCACACCTGGCTAATTGTTTTGTATTTTTAGTAGAGATGGGCTTTCACCATGTTGGCCAGGCTGGTTTCAAACTCCTGAACTCAAGTGATCTGCCCACCTCCACCTCCCAAAGTGCTAGGATTACAGGTATGAGCCACCACGCCCAGCTATTACTTTTATAATTAAGAAAAAAAGCAATAAAATTATTCTTACTGATTGAGGTAAACCTCTTTTGGGCAAATAATTAATCAACATTTCATCTCAATTATTTTAATATTGGGTTCTTAGCTAGCATTTATCCAGCACTTTGCATGTTGCAATGCACCTTTACTTTTATACAAGGTTCTTCCAGCCAAGTAGACCTCATTGCACATAAACAACTAATGACCTACACCTGCTAAAGTGCAAGCAATTAAGTCTTGTTGGGGGTCGTTGCTCCCTCTTAATGGAAATTACACTGTGAATAAGACAACAGAAATATATGTCATGTCTGCCTTTCTGACACACTGTGGGTTTTCATAGGATTCTCAGAATGACTCCTACCAGAGAGAGAAAGAATATAACATCCATTGTTCTCCGTTACTATTCTCATTACATTAAAGATGAACGACCACACAGGAAATGCAAAACTCTGGCAGCCACAAGCATATCTGAATACGTGATTTCTAACATTCATTTCATTTTCCATTAACACACAAAACCACCTTATTAAAGGTGAATAAAACCTGCATCCAGAGACACTTAAAATGTTGGCCAATTCCTCACTGAAAGGACCTTAATGATGGTGGGAAACTTGAAGAGGAGCTTGGAGAGAGGTTTGCAGGCTTCGGGTTGCCAGGGACACTTACCTTCTTGGCTTGAGCACCTCACACAGTCTCAGACGACAGAAAGAGCCAACGTGTTGAAAAACAAGGGTCAGTACAAGGGTTAAATGAAAGCGAAATCATGCTGACCCAGAAATGCAAATCAGTGTGCCTTAGTTCTCTGTAGAACTTGTGTTGCCTGAACACTCTATTCTTTCTTCAGATTACCTAGTGTCCCAAGAGAGGCTTCAGTGATTTGGAGAACAGTGATGCAATGTGGAGAGACGCGGCAGGCAGCGACAGAATCTAATTGCATCTGAGAAGCATCTCCACAATTTACAGTGGCCTTCTCACAGGGAAGCGGGGGGCCGGTTTTGAAGTTGATTTCCCTTTCTTTATATTGCTTTTACTATCCTTCCCAGCTCAAATTCAAAGCTCAAAATCGGAGGTGATTTTTAAACTGTCTCTTAACCCATCATAAAAGTAAGAACATGCGCACTTAGAGATTTATAATTCTTATCTGCATTTTGTTCTCTGAAGTTGCAAAGTGTGCAGGAAGCTCCTGGTTGCTGATAGAAAGCTGCCTGAAATATAAATTTCAGGTACACAATCTGGCTGTCATCACTAAAGGAATTAGAAGGGAGAGAAGAAGGGAAAATGGAGGGAGAGAATAGGGGCAGGGGGACAGAAAAGAGGTGATAAATCAGAGATGAGTGCTGATTTTAAAGAAAAAACAAAAGCTAAGAACTTCTTAGAGGGACTCAGGAAAGAAAATTGAACAAGGTAAGGCAAGAATAGATGGCAAAGTGATTATGAATGTGGATCTAGAGCCAAATGGGTTGGATCTGAACCATCACTTAATTTCTGGACAACTTTAAGAAACCTACTTACCCTATTTGCCTGTGCAAACCAGGCTAGGCGTGGTGTGAGCCACCGCACCCAGCCTGGTTTGCCTTTGTTTTAAGAAATAATTATGAGAAGTCAGGTTCTGAGACTTGCATACATGGAACTTGCTCTTTTTCACTGCTTGTACAGGGAAATCTACATCTGATGGTCCAATTTATAAACTTTTAGGATAAGAATGAAATACAGATTTTGCAAATAATTCTTAAAGATCTCTTTTACGTAATGAACTATGGAAGACAAAGGTAAGTGAGACACTTTCCTTGTTCTTAAGGAGTTCGAGATCTAGAAGGAATGACAGGTCTGTACTAAAGTCCCAGGAGGCGGTATCTAATAGCTGGTCAGGAGGAAAACTCTCAAGTCTGGAAAGAGCAGTTCCTAAGTTTCAAATTGGAAACTGAAACATGGGTACTGCCCTCAAACGCGAGGCCAGCCCCATGTTTTGCAGGTAAAGGATCCCACTTAAGTTTTAGGCTGGAAAACCAGCCGAATAGATACTGTCTCAACTCCATGACAGAAGATAAATGTACTATCAGGATCCAGATATAATAAACATAGACAGACAAAAATCATTATTAAATTGAACTGTTTTTTTTTTTTTTCAGGGGGAGGGGTGTGCCTGAAGTGTTAAATCTAAAAAAGAGTATTTGCCAAGGAAAAAAGATGTCCTATTATTAGCATCAAATTAGAGAACTATTTGTACAGCCAGGAAAGTCATGGATATTGTGTCACATAGTTGACATCCATGGGTTTGTCTCATAAAAGTAACATGAAAAAAATCCACAGAATTCCACCTGGCACTAGGAAGGCTATGAGCTTTCAGCGTCAGCTCTCCAAGGAACTGCAAACTCAAGGAGCCAGCTTACTTCACGTGTTCCTGCACTTTGTAAAATTTCTGCAGAAATTTAAATTAAAACCGCTTCTTCAGTAATGATCCTTGTCTTCATCTTTGCTTTCATCTTTGCAACAATTTAAACATGTTATTCATTTTCTGAGTGTCTGCCAGGAGACTGGGAAATTAGGTATATTGAACATAAAGCAAAGCTGATTCTAGGAATTTCCAAAGTCAAAGACAATTCCTAGAATGTCTTTACATCAGGGAAACTTCAGGGTAAGTTCCAGAGAGTCCACTTTCCAGATGGCACTGTCCTCCAATAACTGAAATGATTAAGGCCTGAATATTTGTTGAATTGCTTGAAATAAGAGTCTAGCCTTTAGCTAATAGGTTCTGTCAGTCAGTCTCCTGAGTTAACCAAAACGAATTATTGGCTTCTACTTCTCTTTCTAGCAGGCTAGTGCTACTAAACAGAAAAAGTAATTATATTAATGGAAAAAACAGTGTCCAACACATTCTCTAAGACCTGACTCAAATGTCACCTCCATTACTGCTTCCCTGGTTACATGGCTCTTTTGAAGAGTGCTTTCAGAACTCTTTACAAGCAGAACTTTACAAGCTTCTTACATGGCTCTTTTGGAGTCTTTGTCACATTGAATGGAAACTGTTTCCAGTGCCCATGTGCTCTCCTATATCATTAGCTCCTCAAGGGCAAGAATGGGAACATACGTGTTTTGGGGACATAATGTCTGATACATAGTAGGCATCCAATCTGAATTAAATGAATAAAAGTCAAACAGGGAGAAAACAACATACAAACACAATCAGTGAGACAGGTGGCCCAAACCCCGTCTCTACTAAAAATACAAAAAATTAGCCAGGCGTGGCGGCGGGCACCTGTAGTCCCAGCTACTCAGGAGGCTGAGGCAGGAGAATGGCGTGAACCCGGGAGGCGGAGCTTGCAGTGAGCAGAGACCGCGCCACTGCACTCCAGCCTGGGCAACAGAGCAAGACTCCATCTCAAAAAAAAAAAAAAAAAAAAAAATCCCACCCGCCCTTCACAAGGGCATACATAGAAAGAAAAGCAATGAGAGCTACTTGAGATTGTGGTGACACATCCAGTAGGCTGCTGAAGAAGTTGGATGTCACCCATGAATGGGTGTGAAAACCAGTCCTTTCTCCCTGCAGCTTGCCACTTCTCTTTGCAGGTGACTTTGCCTTGCTATTTCCCCTTGGCTCTGGCCCTACCGGTCAAGGCGATGAACAACTCCAGAGGCTGGATGTGTTATCTGGGGCAAGTCTCAGGCTCATACCCAGGGAATACATATATGGCTAGGGTATGTACATATTATCCCATACATAATTAGGTATGTATTGGAGGTCCTTGTTGTTTTTTGTTGAGTTTTAATGGAGAAGGGAGAGGAATGGGTTTTCCAGGCAAAAGCATCTGTGAATGAACAATGTAGCCTCTGAATGGGCCACATTTTTGAATTAATAAATCTAGTTGCACAGCCTCTCAAAGATACACCATGAAGGTTCATCACCTCATTATACAAGCCTTTATCAAGCAAGAAGGGGGGGCTGTAAATTCCATACCAAACCAGAGTTTCAAGAAAATCTTACATCTTTTCACTCTGATGCTTTTCGAAGAAAATTTGTGTCTTTGTAAACACTCCTGGTGGTTGTTTCTATAAACATAATTTTTTAAAGCAATCTTTTAGATTAGACGTGGATAAACAGTGCCAGAAATGGTATATAATGTTTTATTTCTAACTTTAGTATTCATTTTAGTATTTCTAATTCTAGGAACAGACATTCTTGAAAACTTTTCTTCATTTTTTGAATTGAGAATCAAAAATTTGAGAGCTAGCAAGGGCCTCGTCAGTTATCTAGTCCAGTGTACACAGACTGGACTTTCTCCTGCTGCACAGAAGTAAAAAGAAACAAGTTCACCAACTTTTGCACTGTCATGAATCTAATAAACAGGATTTGGCCAGGCGCAGTGGCTCATGCCTGTAATTCCAGCACTTTGGGAGGCCGAGGAGGGTGGATCACCTGAGGTCAGGAGTTCGAGACCAGCTTGGCCAACATGGTGAAGCCCCATCTCTACTAAAACAAAAAATTAGCCAGGCGTGATAGTGGGTGCCTGTAATCCCAGCTACTCGGGAGGCTGAGGCAGGAGAATCACTTGAACCCGGGAGGTGGAGGTTGCAATGAGCCAAGATCATGCCATTGCACTCCAGCCTGGGCAACAAGAGTAAAATTCCATCTCAAAAAAAAATAATAATAATAATAAACAGTATTTGATTACAGATTACTGAATGGTAGTATTTTCCAAAATGTATTTCATATAAAACTAGGAATTTCTGAGATAATATTTTTAAAGATTATGTAATCAAGAAAGTTTTACAACTACAAGGCTAAACAAAATTTTAAAGCTCTTTTGATTTATTTAGAACTGTCAGACTTCTCAGAACCTTCAAGACACTAATGTGTACACCATGAATATCCATGAAAAAGGTAAAACATGCAATGAAAAGGGCCCTCAAACTCCCTTTTTTAATAGATCAAAGTTTAGGAAAACTGGCTACAAGATGTTCAGCTCTAATATGTAACTGCAATTTGCAGTAGCTATTAGCTTCTAACCATAAACATAGAATGTAAAATTGACCTTGAGCTTCCTAGTAGCCAATGCAAAGATGTGATACATTAATAGATTAAAAGTTCATGGTGTTCATCCAATGAAAACAAACTGGCTATATATATAACTATGATTTGGTAATCAAAATAATATTAATAATACTTTTTTTAAATAACAAAAAAATTTAAAGAAAAAAGAACAGTAGTTCCCGAAGCAATAATTATTTTCGATACTGTTCCTCAAGGGTGTTCATAAAGAGGATCAGGATGGCAACCTTCGCAACACCCCTCTTCAGCACATACAATAATCAGTTTGCAGACAGTCTGATCCTTTTCTGGCATATTGCCACAGGGCAGTTCAGTGGAAACAGGTGTATAAGAAGTCACTCCAGCTGCCACATGTTCATGGCTCTTACTCGTCTAACTTAACCCAAGACTCTAGTCCCACTCTGCCACTAACCAGTCATGCCTGTCTCTAAGAATGAATCATTTGCCTACTGTGGAGTTGAACTAGATGTTCCCTGAAACTCAGTTTCAAAGTTCTAGAAGTCTATAGGATCTATTTCTTATTTTTCTCCAGAAAAAAAAAAATTCAAGCTTCCAGTGTCCTTTAAAAGTATACATTGAACCCTGTATGTATGTGTGACTTAAGTAGTGACACTCATAGGGCACATTGCTAATTTTTTTTTTAAGACAGATGGAGTCTCACTGTATTGTCCAGGCTGGTCTCAAACTCCTGGGCTCAAGCCATCCTCCCACTTCAGGCTCCCAAAATGCTAGGATTACAGGCATGAGCCACTGTGCCCAGCCACATCACTATAACCTTGAGTACACTGTCAAAAATTTGGAAAAACTAAAAGAAAAAGAGAGAAACTAAGAACAGAAGTAGGAGAGCCCCAAAAATGATTCTATCCTCTTCAGCATTTTCCTTTAAATCAACCTTAGTTTCTTTAGGAGGCTTTATTAATAATAATGACAGAAATAATTATAATAATTTGCTTTAAATCAGCCTATAGTTTCTTAGAAGATAATAATAATGATGACAGAAGCAGCAGCAAGCACTTATCTGGTGCTTCTTATGTATCATGTCCTCTTGTAAGCATTATATATAATTACACTTTTAATTCTCACAATAACACAGAAAGGCAGATACTATTCCTATCCTATTTCACTGATGAGAAAGTTGTGATTCTGAGGAGGTGAATAACTTGCCTAAAGTCATGTGAGTGGGAGCAGCAGATCAGGAGTTCAAGCTAGATCCAGAGTCTGAGGTTTAACTAGCACATGCTGCTGCCTCCCGGTCAGTTCCTGCTGTAGGTGACTGCTTGCTGCTGGTGTAAGAGGTGCCCGCACTCCAGCTAGACATTAGATATTAGAGAGAGCACCTCCTCTCAAAATAAGACTTTGTTGAAAAATAAAGGCGGACTTTCTAAGAAGAGCAACTCTATAAAGGCAGAGAATAATAAAGGTTTTAATGGTTGATGATGATTATTATTCCATTAATATTAATAACAGAAGAGAAAACAATTCTGCAGTTCTCTTGAAAAATTAAAGGTAGCTTCCACCACAACAATGCAGTAGTTATTAACTCCTTTGGTAAAGCTTGAACCAACAGACCGCACCAAAAGTCAACAGACTTCAGATTGCAAGGTGAAGAGAACAAACTTCACAGGGAGCAAACTGTTGGGGAACAAAGGAAGCCTTTGTTTCACTCTCAGATGTGCAACTGATGTGCAACTTTTGCACAGACACTGGGGTGCCCATGCTGTCTTTCCTCCGGGTTAACACAAGACACTAGTCTTTTCTCCAACACCTCCTCTTTCCTTCCAGCCCTTCTCCCTTCTCTTCTCCTGCCCTCTCCTCCCCAGTCAGCATGTTCTTTCCTGTTCAGGGACATAGAAGAGGGGTATATTTGACAGTCTAGCACCATTCTAACACAGAATCACATGTTGTAACCACACATTCAGGAAACATGCTTCATACTTCTAAAACCCTTCATTAGAGGATCTCAAAGCATTCTTCAAACAGTAATTAATCATCTACTCCGATGAATGTTTTCCTCCTAAAGGCTAGAAGTAGAAACACAACAATTATATGACTTACTCCTCAAACTACTACCAGCATATTCATTGAAATCCTTAAGCCACCTCCCCAGCACACACACCCACACTCACATGTCCACCCACATGCAGAAAGTAGAGGAAGGGGGAGAGACAAACAAAGAAACCATTTAGTGGCAAGGCCCTGAAATTCTTCACTCTTATCTTCACAGCAGAGGTGGGGCCCAGCTCATCTGTACACCGTAAGGGTCAACAAGGACCTAAAGTTTTCTGGCACACCATTAATAGAATGAATGGGAATCTATTGCCATTTGTGAGGTTGCCTGTCTTCTCATATTAACCCCTCTTCTTTAAGCCATCCACACCCTGACTAGTATAGGCTTCTTAGCCAAACCAAGCTTTTCTCACCTCCTACTCCATTTTGTAGTCCTGAAGTGCTGAGCTTCTCCCATAAAGAACTGTGCATTTCAGAACTGGGTAAATTGGTTCTTCAAAGTGGGTTATTTTCAAAATTAATGAAACGTGTTTGGCTTATTGGAGTGAGCTACAAAATCTAGGAAATTTTCTTTTCCTTTTCTTTCTTTTTTTTTTTTGGAGATGGAGTTTCACTCTTATCACCCAGGCTGGAGTGCAATGGCGCGATCTCAGCTCACTGCAAACTCCACCTCCCGAGTTCAAGTGATTTTCCTGCCTCCGCCTCCCTAGTAGCTGTGATTACAGGTGCCCGCCACCACACCCAGCTAATTTTTGTATTTTTAGTAGAGACGGGGTTTCACCATGTTGGCCAGGCTTGTCTTGAACTCCTAACCTCAGATGATCCACCTGCCTCAGCCTCCCAAAGTGCTAGGTTTATAGGCATGAGCCACTGCGCTCAGCCAGGAAATTTTCTTAATGAATATGGACAATCTACGTCTTCAGCTAACTTTTGCTTACCTTGTGCTACCTCCCTTTGGTTTCTCTCCTACCTGGAGTGCTGAGTCAAAACAAGACCATGGGGAAGCCTGGGAGCTGCTGTTCCCTGAATATTCCCTGTGGCTTCCTCCTCAGGGTCCTTTCTCTAGTTCCAACATCCAGCCCCAATGGCCCAGCCTGGCCACAGGGGCAATCTCAGGCCATTTCAAGTTGGTCCCTAAGGGAAGAAGCTGTGTTTCATTCCAGGGCAGACTGTAAGGCTCATGAGCCCCTTGAGGCCCATGACTTCACATCACCCATCATCCAGACGCTTTGCATCTCAAGAACCATCACCTATACAGGCATACCTTAGAGATACTGTTCAATTCCAGTCATTGCAATAAAGTGACTATCACAATAAAGCAAGTCACACAAATATTTTTGGTTTCCCAATATATATAAAATTTATGTTTATACTATACTGTAGTCTATTAAGAATGTAATAGTGCCTGGCCAACATGGTGAAACCCCATCTCTACTGAAAATACAAAAATTAGTTGAGCATGGTGGCAGGCACCTGTAATCCCAGCTACTCAGGAGGCTGAGGCAGCAAAATCGCTTGAAGTCAGGAGACGGAGGTTGCAGTGAGCCAAGATCGTGCCACTGCACTCCAGCCTGGGCAACAGAGCAAGACTCCATCTCAAAAAAAAAAAAAAAAATTGCAATAGCATAATGTCTAAAAAAACAATGTACACACTTTAACTAAAAAACACTTTATTGCTCAAAAATGTTAACTATCATCTGAGCCTTCAGCAAGTCATAATCTTTTTGCTGGTGGAGGGTCTTGTCTCGATGTTGATAGCTGCTGACCAATCAGGCTGGTGGTTGCCAAAGGTTGGCATGATTGTGGCAATTTCTTAAAATAAGACAACAATGAAGTTGCAACAACAATGGACTCTTCCTTTCATGAAAGATTTTTCTGTAGCATGTAATGCTGTCTGATAACACTTTATCCACAGCAGAACTTCTTTCAAAATTAGAGTTAATCCTCCCAAACCCTGCTGCTGCTTTATCAACTCAGCTTATGGAATACTCTAAATCCTTTGTTGTCATTTTAACAATGTTTCTAGCACCTTAATAAGGAGCACATGCTATCTCAAGAAACCGCTTTCAGTTGGGCACAGTGGCTCACACCTGTAATCTCAGCACTTTAGGAGGCCAAGGTGGGTGGGTTGCTTGAGCCCAGGAGTTCAAGACCAGCCTAGGCAATGTGGTGAAACTCTGTCTCCACAAAAAATACAAAAATTAGCCAGGTGTGATGGCACATGTCTGTAGTCCCTGCTACTTGAGAGGCTGAGATGGGAGGATCACCTGAGCCTGAGCCCAGGAGGTGGAGGTTGAAGTGGGGTAAGATCAAGCCACTGCACTCCAGCCTGGTCAACAAAGCAAGACCCTGTCTTGAAAAAACAGAAAGGAAAAGAAAAGAAAAGAAAAGAAAAGAAAAGAAAAGAAAAGAAAAGAAAAGAAAAGAAAAGGAGGGGAGAGGAGGGGGGAGAGTAAGGAGGAGGGGAGGGGGAGGGGGTAGGAGCAGAATGAGGAGGGGGAAGGAGGGGGAGGGATGAGGGAGGGGAGGGGGAGGGGAGGGGGAGGGGAGGGGAGTGGGGGGGAGGGAGGGGAGGAAGAGGGATGAGGGAGGGGAGGGGAGGGGGAAGGGAGTGGGAGGGGGAGGGAACGGAGAAATTTTCTTTGCTCATTCATAAGAAGCAACTGCTCATCTCTCCAGGTTTTACCATGAACTTGCAGCAATTCTGTCACATCTTCAAGCTTCATTTCTAATTTTAGTTCTCTTGCTATTTTCACCACATCTACAGTTACTTCATCCACTGAAGTCTTAAACCCCTCAAAGTCATCCATGAGGGTTAGAATCAACTTCTTCCAAACTCCTGTTAATGTTGATATTTTGACTTCCTCCTGTCAATTGAAAATGTTCTGAATGACATCTTTCAGATGAATGGTGAATCTTTTCGAAAAAGATTTTAATTGACTTTGCCAAGATCCATCAGAGAAATTACTATGGCAGTTATAGCCTTATGAAATGCATTTCTTTTTTTTCTTTTTTTTACTTTTTTTTTTGAGACGGAGTCTTGCTCTATTGCCAGGCTGGAGTGCAGTGATGCGATCTCGGCTCACTGTAACCTCTGCCTCCCGGGTTCAAGCAATTCTCCTGCCTCAGCCTCCCGAGTAGCTGGGATTACAGGCATGCACCACCACACCCAGATAATTTTTGCATTTTTAGTAGAGATGGGGCTTCACCATGTTGAGCAGGATGGTCTCGATGGCCTGACCTCATGATCCGCCCACCTGAGCCTCCCAAAGTGCTAGGATTACAGGTGTGAGCCACCGTACCCAGCCATGAAATGCATTTCTTAAATAATGAGACATGAAAGTTGAAATTACTCCTTGCTCTATGGGCTTCAGAATGGATGTTGTGTTAGCAGACATGAAAGCAACATTCATCTCCCTGTACATCTCCATCAGAGCTGTTGATCGACTAAGTCATTGAACATTGTCACTGAGCAGTAATATTTTGAAAGGAATCTTTTTTTCTCAGAAGTAGGTCTCAACAATAGGCTTAGACTACTCGTAAACCAGCTGAGCATGGTGGCTCACGCCTATAATCCCAGCACTTTGGAAGGCTGAGGCAGGGATTGCTTAAGCTCAGGAGTTTGAGACCAACCTGGGCAACATGGCAAGACCCCATCTCTACTAAAAATACAAAACAAAAACAAAAACAACTCAGTAAACCACATTGTAAACATCGTGATGTCATCCAGGCTTTGTTGTTCTATTTCTAGAGCACAGGCAGAGTAGATCTAGCATAATTCTTAAGGGCCCTAGGATTTTAAGAATGGTTAATGTACACTGGCTTCAACTTTAAAGTTACCAGCTGCATTAGGCCCTATCAAGAGAGTCAGCCTGTCCTTTGAAGCTTTGAAGCCAGGCAATGACTTACTCCCTTTAGCTATGAAAGTCTTAGATGGCATCTTTTACCAATATAAGGGTGTTTCATCAACACTGAAACTCTGTTATTTCATGTAGCTCCTTTCATCAGTAATCTTAGCTAGATCTTCTGGAGAACTTGCTGCAGCTTCAATAACAGCACTTTGTTCACCTTGTACTTTTATGTTATGGAGATGTCTTCTTTCCCTAAACCTCAGGGACCAACTGCTGGCTTCCAACTTCTGCAGCTTTCTCACCTCTCTCAGCCTTCAGAGAATTAAAGAGAATTAGGACCTTGCTCTCAATTAGGCTTTGGTTTAAGGGAATGTTGTGACTGGTTTGTTCTTTCATCCAGACCATTCAAACTTTCCCCATATCGGCAACAAGTCTGTTTTACTTTCTTAAAATTTATGTGTTCACTGGAGTAGTACTTTCAATTTCCTTCCAGAATTTTTCTTCTGCAATCACAAGTTAACTAACTGTTTGGTGCAAGAGACCTAGCTTTCAGCCCATCTTGGCTTTCGACATGCCTCTCTCACTAACCACTGTCATCTCTAACTTTTAACTTAAAGTGAGAGACACGTGACTCTTCCCTTCACTTGTACACTTAGAGGCAATTGTAGGGTTATTCATTGGCTCAGTTTTAAGATTGGGAGGGAATAGGGATTGTCTCAGAGAATAGGGAGGCTTGAGGAAAGGGAGAAAGATGGAGAAATGGCCGGTCCATAGAACAGTCAGAATATACACATTTGTCTTGTATGGGTGTGGTTCATGGCACCTCAAAACAATTACAATAGTAACATCAAAGATCACTAATCACAGATCACCATTACAGATAATAATTATAATGAAAAAATTTGAAATATTGTGAGAATTACTAAAATGTAACAAAATCACATAAAGTGAGCACATGCTATTGGAAAAATGGCACACAGTGTTGCCAAAACCTTCAATTTGCAAAAAATGCAATATCTGCAAAACACAACAAAGCGAAGCACAATCAAAAAAGTATGCCTGGCCGGGTGCGGTGGCTCATGTCTGTAATCCCAGCACTTTGGGAGACCAAGGCAGGCGGATCACGAAGTCAGGAGATTGAGACCATCCTGGCTAACATGGTGAAACCCCGTCTCTACTAAAAATACCAAAAAAATTAGCCGGGCATGGTGGTGGGCACCTGTAGTCCCAGCTACTTGGGAGGCTGAGGCAGAAGAATGACGTGAACCCAGGAGGTGGAGCTTGCAGTGAGCCCAGATGGCGCCACTGCACTCCAGCCTGGGCAACAGAGCGAGACTCCGTCTCAAAAAAAAAAAAAAAAAAAAAAAATGGTATGCCTATAGCTTGTTGTCCTCCACAGTGAGCAGAATACTCTTAAAAGCAGATTTTGACTCCATCAGCTGTGATCTGTAAGATTTAGGGTCTCACCTGTATCTCACCATTTTCTAGGAATGGCATGAGTTAATGTCATTCCTACCCTGCTTCAAGTATCATATTAGAATTCTTGCCCTCAACCTTTCAGGGAAGGGGAGTGGGACATTGAAACCCTCCTCAGCCTTGCCTTTTGACCTTCTGGGTGTCTCTCCACTCATTTGGACATGCATTATATCCTATTGTTTTTCTTTCATTCATCCATCTTAGTAACCATTATTGAGCACCTAGTGTGTACAGACACAGTAATGAACAAAATAAACATGGGTCCTGTCCTCTGGGAGTTATACTCCTGAGAGCAGACAAATGGTAAACAATCAGACAAATAGCTGCATCATTATAGAGTCATGATACATGCTTTCTGAGAGTACAGGACACCATGAAGGAATAGAACAGGCCGATCTAGTGAAGGACACTTGTGCACCAGCATTTGTCAGGCCATCTGTCCTGAATGCTTGGCTCGGTGGGTGCCACAGCCACAACATGCTTCTCATAGTTGCCTTCCATGTCTGCTGAGGATTCCTTAAAAGAAAAGCAGCTGTCATTCAGGGTTTGCCTCAGAAAGAAATCAGGATTGGCATCCTCCTTCGTTTGCTTTATTTGTAGAGTTTGAAGAGACTTCAAGAAGCCAGATCACCTGCCTTGCAACTCTGGGGCATCATTCACATCACAATCTATGAATGGAGCTTCCAGAATTGCACACGCAGCCAGTTAATGACAAGCCCTGAATTTTTAAGTAAAAGTTTTAATTCGATGGAAGGCTAATTGAGCAACTGTGACCTTACAGAACATTTGTTACCACTCCTCTCCCATTCTGCCTTTAAGATGACATTGGCAGAGATTTCAGCTAGCCTCAGTAACTCTCTCCAGGAAGCATGAAAATCACTCTAATGAATTCCATACTTCCTTGCTTTCCTTTGTGATGGTGGGCACTGGCCTGAATGGAAACCTTTGGTCTGGTGGCTTAACCATTCCACTATAAAGGAAGGAAGGCAGAAGGAGAAAACAAGGAGGCAAGGAAGGAAAGAAAAGAAAGAAGAGGAGATGGAGCAAAAGGAAGAGAACGAGGAGGAGGAGGAGAGACTGAGGCGGGAAGATCACTTGAGACCAAAGTTCAAGACCAGCCTGGGCAGCATAGCAAGACCTCCTCTCTACAAAAAATAAAAAACTAGCCAGCCATGATGGTGTGCACCTGTAGTCTTAGCTACTCAGAAGGCTGAGGCAGGAGGATTGCTTGAGCCCAGTAGTTAGAGTGCAACGAGGTAGGATTGCACCACTGTGCTCCAGCCTGGGCAACAGAGTAGGACCCTGTTTAAAAAAAATAGAGGAGGAAAACAAAAATGAGGAGAAATAAAAATAAAACAAATATTTACTGCAATATTTTACATTAATGTAAAAAAATCCATGATGAACAAACTATCAAAATTTTCAATGAAGACAGGCTCAATATCACTGATTTTTCCTTTTGCCTAAGGTTCCAGTATGGCTCAGCATGACACTGACACCCACATTCATTTGTGGGAGCGTGCGGGCTTTGTTTGTTCTTACCAAGATTTGAGAATCCATGGGCCCAGGTGAATATCTGGAGCTGGTGTTATTAGCTAGCGAGAGCCTATTCTATGCAACTCTTTCCAACTCCATGTTAAGAACATGGTATTGATATCAAACATGGTAAAAGTGTTTAATCAGGGAAATTTGCTAAGGCTATAAATTAGGGGCTTTTTCTCCCCAGAGAGCTGGTTTACCAACATCTACCTACTGGAAGGCTTATTTACTCTCTGTTTAGGAACAAACACTGGTGAGAGTAGGTTTTAGTTAAAGCTGTCTCTACTATGGGTACAATTGACATTTGGGCCTGGCTAGTTCTTTGTTACAGAGGCTGCCCTGTACATTGTAGGATGTTTAGCAGCATCCCTGGCTTCTACCTTCTAGATGCTGATAACACACCCCTGTTACCCCAGTGGTGACAACCAAAAGTCTGCAAACACTGCCAAATGTTCCAGGGAGTGGGGAGGGGCTGGGAAGGGGATGGCAATTTGTTTGGTTCGAGAACCAACAGTGATCAGAAGAGACAGCCCCAAACTGAAGAAGCCAGAATGCTGTGCAAAGCAGTTCCTTCCTGCGCTTTCTAGCATAAGGAGGCAGCGGTTATAGCCTACTGACCTTGGAATGATCCTACTGGGCGGTGGGGTTGGGGAGATGGGGGAACAACTTTCCCAGTTCCTTGGTGGAGGTTTGTCAAGCTTCTCTTTGCCTGAGGATTGGCTTCCTTAGACAAACAAACATTTGGTTAGTTTGACGGGTAATCCAAATTATGATTAGAAACAGATTACCTAGCTGGAGACTTGTTTGGCCGGGAACAAAATCACACACACAAATCCCTAATCACTTTCCAGGAAGAGGCCTCTCTTTAACTGGGACTGGGGACGAAAGCCTTTTCTTGAACTTTTAATCTTTTCATATATTCTTAGATCCTTATGCCTCTCCTGGAAAAAAGGAGGCAGCTTCTAGCCAAGTCGAGTCTCTGAGCATACTCCACTGCCAGTGCGGGGTCAGGCTATGGTGTGTGTACAAAGAGTGGTCACCTGCAATCAGAACTTGCGTGCTAGATTTCTGATTTTCTAATCACCAAGATTTTGAATGAAATATAAAAGGAAATAATCTTTAAGACTGCATTCAAACTTTTTTTTCTCTTTTGAGACAGTTTCACTCTGTCACCCAGGCTGGAGTGCAGTGGGGACGATCTCCACTCACTGCAATCTCTGCCTCCCAGGTTCAACTGATTCTCCTGCCTCAGCTTCCCGAGTAGCTGGGATTACAGGCGTGAGCCACTGTGCCCAGCCAGCATTCAAGTATTTTTAAAGAATATTTAATTTACCATGTTTAAAAACAGTTTGCAAGAAATTTTTAGCCACTCCATCCTATGTCATACTCACATATGCACACACACCCACACACCCACACACACACACACACTCATTTTGGTAGCAGCTGTAGCCAGATGGTATCTTCATCCTGGATGCCTCTTGATTCCCAACACATAGCTGTTGAGTCGGCCCTCACGTTTTCCAGCTGTTGTTTGCAGAATTAGAAGCTGGACAACTGAGGGAGAAGAGACAAAGTCGGGCTAAGTGAAAGAGGACAGAACCAATGTATCCCCTTCTTGGAATCTCAAAGATCCAAAGACTGTGTTGGGAGAATCAGGACTGGTCATCTAGGCACCAGAAAACACTCATCCACCTTCTGTCACCCATGCAACCAGAAACACAAGCCTTTCTTTAGATGATTAAGGAAACTAAACAACTTGCCATTTCAACTAGTATCCCTGGGATGACAGCTCCCAAATCTTTATCTTTAGCCTTACCACATACTTGAGCTCCAGATCTGAATTTCCAGTGCCTATCGGCCAGGTGCAGATGTACATCCCTCCAGGCCCTCAAATGCAATGCTAGCTACATAGGGATCACCATTCCCAGCCTAGCAGCCCCTCTTCTGGGGCTCCCCCTCTCAGTAGTATCTCTCCCCGTCCACACAGGGGCTTGAAGCCTTGGGTCACCTTCAAAGCCACCTTCTCCACTCTGATACCCACTCTCTCTCTCATATCTGCCTCTTATTTTCATTTCTACAGAAACAATTCTCTCTCCTGCCTAAATGACTGCACCACTCTGGCACCAGTCGCTCTGTCTCACCCAGACACTGTTTCCTAAATAGCTCAAACATTGCCTCCTAGGTATCAAACATCAGTGGCTCTTCTTGACCTATAGAGCTCCTAAACAAGTTTTTCAAGGGCAGCCATGGTTTACCTGCAACCCCATTTTGCTATTCTCATCTGTCCTTGGGTCCTTCCCTGTCTTCCAGCCCTTACAAATTACTTGTCTAACGTAGGAGATGGCAAACACACCCTTACCCTTGCTAAAGCTACTTCCTCATCCCTTTTTCTGACTATTAACATTAGTCCTAGATCAAATGCTGCCTCCTTACCCTGGAAAACCTGTTTCCTCTTCATTCCCGTGATAGTTTGTAATACATAATATATATTTTAATAGGCTTTATTCTTTAGAGCAATTTACATTTCACATATACATTTTATGCTCTAGCCAGTCCTCCCCCTGCATGAGGGAGGAGGCACAACACCTACATCTACTAGTTAATTGCTTGGGAAATAGTTGTTGAATGAAAACCAATTCCTAGAAAAAGACAGCCCAATGAGACAGGTGAGATCACGATAAGATTAATTTCACGGGCAAGTGTATCCAAAGCATAATATATAATAACAGGGGTGTGTGGGGAGGTGGGAAGAACAGGGGCAGGGAAGGTGGGAAGAACCACACCCCCTTTTTGGCATTGAGAAAAGGGAAGAGGCCCACCCCACATTAAAACTGCAATTCCCTCAGGGATCCACCTCCTTCATCTATGGGAAGGATGGCAACTAAGCAATGTCCCAATGACTGTGCCATCACAGAGGACAACCTGAACACTCCCCTAGGGCTAAGGGTTCAGAAACCAACCACCCGGAAGTTTGCTGTGCCAAGCACACACTACTGAGCTTTGCTCCAAAGAGTTCTTTAAATGTGGTAACTCGATACTAAATCTTCCCTTCGTGCTGATCACATATTTAAACTGTGGTTCTTCTACTTGAAATGATCTTTTTTAAAAAAGCCTCAGAGGACTACTGATTAGAATAATTACAAGGAAAACACACTTCCTAACCCAAACGTTCCTTTAAAAGCTGTCGACCCTGTTGAAGTGACTAGAAAAACTGAAAAGGTGGAGAGGCCAATGTGTTATTATTTTTTTAAACTCACATTCAAATCGTATTTGTTGAGCACCTACCCTATTCACAGAAGTTACTGGATCTGTCACATGTCACACGAGGTAAGTGGTGTTATCTCCTTTTCAGAAACAAGAAAACTGAGATTCAGGAGCGTGTGTGTGAGTCTACTTTGTCTCTTAATTAGCTCATAAGTTTTTTGAAGTGAGCCCATGGGTACTCAAACTATAGCATCTCCCACAGTGTCAAAGAATGCTACGTGTTCGACAAGTACTTACTGAGCCTCAAAAGTAAGACGTCCTACCCTTTTACGGAAGTCATGCCTTTTTCTCCTTCCTATATACCAGAAGCCACTTCCTCTGGCATCTCAGAACCCCTACATGGCAGCCAGGAGAATAAGCCCCCAGCCTTCCATCCACAAGGAGTGTGTAATTAACAGAGCGCCTCAGGTGCTGAGCTCTGAAAGCCCAGGGCCAGGTCCCACATCCTATAGGCTCCCAACCTTCAGTTGCCTTTGGCCTAAAGTCCTCCACAGCCTTGCCAAACTTTTCTCAGACTGCACAGGAAGATATAGAGCACTCCACCCAGGCCGGGCACGGTGGCTTACGCCTGTAATCCCAGCACTTTGGAAGGCTGAGGCGGGCAGATCACCTGAGCTCAGGAGTTCGAGACCAGCCTAGCCAACATGGCAAAACCCCATCACTACTAAAAATACAAAAATTAGCCAGGTATGGTGGTGTGTGCCTGTAGTCCCAGCTACTCGGGAGGCCGAAGCAGGAGAATCACTTGAACCTGGGAGGCAGAGGTTGCAATGAGCCGAGATCACTCCACTAAACTGCAGCCTGGGCGACAGAGTGAGACTTCGTCTCAGGAAAAAAGAAAAAACCCACACACACACACTCCACTCAACCTTCCTTTCTTCACTCTAGGATCAGACTTACAGTGTGACGACTATCTTAGCTTCCTCTAGCTCCCTTGCCACTTTCTCATAGAGTTTCACACTACTAAAATCCTGCCATGTTTGATCCTGTCTTGAGGTCTGCTTCTTGGGGGACTGGGGACTAACATGCCCCAGTTTTTGCTTGAATAAATGATCTGTAATCTTCATTCCCTTAAGAGTATTTAGCAAACACCTATTATGTGCTGGGAATACAGGGGTGAACAACAAAAGCATCTGTGCCCTCATCAGTAACAGATTCATCAAATAATTACAAAAATTAAAAGTAGAGGAAGCTGTGATGAGATGTGAGGGGAGAACCTGACCTATTCTGTGGGAGTGGGAGGGAATTCCCTGAAGGATGAGGAGTTAACCAGGCAAAGGTGTGGAGTATTTCAGGCTGATGAACAGAAGGCGCAAGGCCCTGGGCTAGTAGGGAGCTCCCCAAACAAAAGGACTTGGAGGAGACTCCAGACAAAGGAGAGGAATGCAGAGCAATGTGACTGAAGAGGACAGTCCTTAAGAGAATGAAGAGGATGGCCTTGTAAGCCATCTTGGGAATTCAGAAAGGTGATTTATCTTTCTAGAGTGCAAGCTCTTTGAAAGCAGTTACCTTGTAGCAGCCCTCTTTGCTAGTTCTGGTATAATGCCTTGTACAATACAAATGCCCACTAAATATTTGTTGAATCCAAGTAACAGAAATCAGTAAGGAAATAACTCGATTTTTTTTTTTTTTTTTTTTTTTTTTTTTGCGTTATTCTCCCTATCACCAAGGGCACAGCAAATTAGCCAAATGCGTCAACCACGTAGAAGCTTCTGGCCCCTGCTGGCTGATAAAACTGATGATGACAATGAGGATGATAATTCCCAGGCATTGGTCTAATTGTTGGAGAGATAGAAGCAGAGAGACACTGCAGAACATGCTCTGGATCAAACTGTCTTGTCCAAATACTGGCCCAGCCCGGTGCGGTGGCTCACACCTGTAATCCCAGAACTTTGGGAGACCAAGTCAAGCAGATCACCTGAGGCCAGGAGTTCGAGACCAGACTGGCCAACACGGTGAACTCCGTCTCTAATAAAAATACAAAAATTAGCTAGGCATGGTGGCACATGGCTGTATAATCCCAGCTACTCCAACTGAGGCAGGAGAATCACTTAAACCTAGGAGATGGAGGTTGCAGTGAGCCCACAGCACCCCCAACTGCACTCCAGCCTGGGAGACAGAGCAAGATTCTGTCTCAAAAAAAAAAAAAAAAAAAAAAAAAAAAATTGGCCTTACCACTTCCTACTTGGGTGATCTTAAGTTACCTAATGTCACTGCATCTCAGTGTCCTCATCTGTAAAGCAGAATTGATCACACTACCTCCACTGCAGCACTGGGGATGGGAGATGGGTACAGGAAATTGTTACAGAAAGCACCTTCAGTATACTGTCTGGTGCAGAGCAAGCATCCAATAAATGGTACCAATTGTTAATATTCACACGTGGTCCCCTTGGCTGAGATAGGAGGACATGCACAGGGAGATTTCCCAGACCAGAGGGAGTTGTCATAAACTGTCATCAGAACTGCATGGGATCACTTCTGATGCAAGAGGCCAGCTTTGAGGACCCACTGGGTAGGCTGCAAATCTTGAAGCCTGGCCAAGCCCAGGCTTGCACTTTATACACTTGGACTCTGAATCCCACAGTAGTATTTAAATATAGATCTGAACATCAGACTAGACAGTGCACCACTAATGTGCGGGTATATGCAACATGCTCACAAGGCAAACAGCAGCCGGGGAAAGGACACACAGCTTCTAGCTTTTCTGTCCTAGAGGACGGAGGCTGTGCCTTTTTTGGCTCCATTTCAGAGCCGCAAAAGGCAGCATCATGAGCAGACATGGCCTAGTTCCTGCCTCTCGGGTTTGTTTTCCCATGTGGGACATTGTAGTTAGATCCTGAGCTTAGAAGAAAATGCCTACGGAATCAAAAAGGATAAAAGGAGGAAAAATACCTGGCTTCTGCCCCAAACGCTGTGCCCTAGCTGGCTCCAGCCGCCTTGGAATGGGGCAGGGTGGTTGGGTTGTAATTGCCCGGGCAGAGATATGAGGTATGCAGGCCTACGTGCACTGCCTCACACATCAGAGGCTGGGAGGGGCTCTGTTTAGTCAGTGTCCAGCTGATAACGACCTGAATCCTTAGGATGCCAGCTGCCTGCCAAGCTGGACATGTCCAGACAGTGGCACCCAGAGGTCCAGGAGACAGAACAAAGGGCCTGTTACTGAGTCAGTCCTGCTTAAGTGTGTCATCCTTACTGAAAAAGGTTTGGGGCAGGCTGGCAGAGAGGCTATGTCCCAGGAAGCCCAGAATTCTGGAATGGAGACAGTCAAATTCTAAAGGGGCTCTCTGCTGGCAGATTCCTGTCAATGATTCAACCTGGGCTGTCTCAGTAGGATCTGGCAGTTGGGCCATACCTTCCTAAGAGTATTCTTTTCCCTGCCTCCCACTGTTGCCAGGCCCAGCTGGTGCTGGCTCTCTTAGTGCCCTCTTTTTTAGGGGGACCGCATCCATCAAGGCCTAAAGCCTTCCCTCTCCCCTTTTCACCAGAACATAATGATATTAATGACGGCTAACACGTATTTAGGACTTACATCAGCCACTTACTGCTCTAAGCACTTTATATATATGTTTGACTAATTTACTCATCACAACCACCCTATGAGATATGTACCATTATTTTCCCATTTAACAGATGAGTAAACTAAGGCACAGAGAGTAAATACCTTACCCCAAATCATGTAGCTAGTAAGGTGGCAGAGCCAGGAAGCAAGTCCAGGTGGTCTGAACCCAGAGTCCCTGCTCTTAACCATTATGCTATATTTCTTCTCCATTTATGACCAAGTTCTTACTGATTAAAATTAGTTTAAAATCATCTGATTCCTAGGCCTGCTTTTCCAGAATGAACAGCACTCAAGCTCAGAGTTGGGATTTCATAACTTCCTATTTTGTGTATAGGAAAACTGAAAAATGTTTACAAATTAGGAGAGGCTAGGAAGGGAGGCCAAGAAGCTCAAACATGTGGTGTCAGCTTTATGATGAAAATTCTGGTCTTCTTAGCCAAGTGCGGACTTGGACAAAATATCCCTCTTAATGCAAGCTATGCCTTAGATTTTCTAGTTTAAGAGACACTTGTAATGCAAAAATTAGCCGGGCATGGTGGCAGGCGCCTGTAATCCCAGCTACTCGGGAGGATGAGGCAGGAGAATCACTTGAACCTGAGAGGTGGAGGTTACAGTGAGCCAAGATCACACCATTGCACTCCAGCCTGGGTGACAGAGTAAAACTCTGTCTCCAAAAAAAAAAAAAAAAAAGAGACACTTGTAATTTAGTTAGGGGAACTGAGTACATAGTTCGGAAAAGCAGCTCACGGTTTGTTTATAGCACGCCCCACACCGACCACCACCCAGGCACCTCACCCAAGGGAGAAATAGCAGCCTTACAAATTGGAATGTTGTGGCTAGATTGGTGAGCCATTCCCAGAAAGAGGGAATTCTTTGTAGCCATGGAAGTGGTGGATGATCTAACATTACTGATCACTTAATCACTAGGTACTTTATGTCATTTAATGCTTGCAGAAAGCCTAGGACGTTGTTACTATTTTCCCCATCTTGTAGATGAGAATACTGATGCTCAGAGATCTTATATACTTGCCCAAAGTAAGTCCTGATGAACCTAGGACTCAAACCCCATCTGAATCTAAACAAGGGAAGGACTCAGTGCCAGTCCAAGCCCAACTTTCCCAGGAGCCTTCACTGTCTCCTCTGACCCACGTCAGCCCCTGTATCTTGACACAACTCTATTCCCTGCCATCTTTGCCACAATCTGCACTTATTACCATTGTTTCATGCTGGGCCAGCCTTATTAGCTAATCAGATTGGAAATTCTGGGGAGCAGCGATACTGGCTTGAACTTTGTTTCAGGCTATTTTAGGACAGACAAACTGGGAGAGCTAAACACCTAGAACCACAGCCTGGTCTCCCTAGTCGGGGTAGATCCGTCACTTCATCCCTAGAAAGTGCCAGTTTGGCTTTACAAGTTTCTAAACCATTCATTGGCACTAGCTTATATGCTATTCTTGCCCTCCTTTGTCAATCTCTTTATGGCTACTGCAGTTGGGTCCAGATATTGCAAATCCTCCCCGAAAGTAACTAACTCTGACTGCATTGTCACTAACTTGGGTTTGGCACAAGAGGGAAAGGTAGCTGAGTTTCCAATTCTACTTCTCTTTGACTAACTCACCATGCTGCAGGCCTTTCCTCCTATGATGGTACTAACCAACAGGAGCCCTAAGCTCTAATCTCAACCCTCTCCCAAATCCCAACACGTCAGACTAAATAATAATAAGGCCACAGGGCAGGCACACTGAGGCATGTGTGCGTCACTACCCAAGTCAAAGTCAAGATATATTCCAGGGCAGTTTATGATGCAGAAGGCGCCCTCTAATTTAACAAAAAAGCAAGAGGGCTGGGTGTTTCCTTTATTTCCCAAAGTAAAGAACAAAAGCTTTTCTCATAGTAAAAAGCCTGAACCCACTCAACCTGATCCCGTCCTCCCAGTCAACAAACACATTGATGTCAGTAAGAGTGTCCAGACATATATAATCATGTATGAAAGTCAACAAAAGGAAGGTGTCATCTCTTTCTGCCACCTCTGCAGAAGATGTGATAGTGAGGGTGTTGTCAGCTAACTGCTTCAAAGGCAAGCAGGGCAGTAGGCTGTTCCATGTCCCCTAGGAACATGAACATTACTTCACACCATGATTTACTAAAACAAAAGCAAACAGGGACCAGCAGAGACAGCAGTGAAATGAGATGGTGACATCTTCCTGATGCTTTTCAGCTGCTTGGATCTCTCCATTTTAAGACAGATAATGAGGCCATCTTAGGCTCAACCCTCTTCTGATCCCATCTCTTTTCACTGCAATGTACCTGTCCAGTGTGCCGATCCCTCCATGTTTTTAAAGGGAAGTTCCTCTGATCAGTGACCCCATAGGAATATGTCAATGTCTAGCCTCACACTACAGGGTGATGACAGCCAGTCTTTGTTTTTCCTCCTTTAGGTTATACAAGCATCTTAAACATAGTGGAACTCACAATTTCAGCTTCATTCCAAACTAGTGAGATATTTCTCAGCTGCTTCCTCCACCTGCTCCTCAGGTCCAGAGTACAGGGCATTAGACTAAGTCAGCATGCTAGGTGATAACCACAAAGCTTTTCCTGCCACACCTGCCATTTCCAAGCCCTTCTCTAATTGCAGTCTCCTCTATTCTAGTTTCAACTCTACTTGCTATTGGTGGAGTGCTTCTCCAGGGATGCATGTGGAGGAAAAGAAAAAGGAACCAGAGATGAAGGGGACATCCTCCTCCCTGGCACTGTCTCCATCTCTCCACAGTACACCCATCATCTCCATTGGAAGGAAGGTACTCATGATCTTCCTTGGAAGGAAGGCACCCAGACCTGCCCTGCAGAGACCATGAAATTAGTTCAGTACTTCTCAATAAATCTGTGGTAAAGGACTCACTGATTTTTTCTAAAATTCCCAATCTATTATGAATCACCAATTTTGTAAAATAAACAAAAATGAATTACTAGAAAAGAGTTGAAAATAAAAGGCATATAAAATACAAGCTCAATTTTTTTGTTATTGTGTCATAAAACTATTCCGTCATATTGCTATGACTGTTTCTAAACAATTGCTCTCCATTTCTTCCCTTGTCCACAAACCAGCACAGGTTTGAGTCTCCCCGCTCTAGCTCAAGGTCTTAGCTATTTACTTAACCACTTAGAGCCTAGACCTGTTGTTTCTGCAAGATGGAAGAACAGTCATTATCTCAGCTGGTCAATGATCTCCCACATCTATATATTCCAGGGACTCATTCCTGATTCTCCCTTAAGTTCTAAAAATATTTCAAAGACAATAAAATAATGCTGAACTTCTGAGGAGGGTATTTGTTTGCATTTCTTACTGCTGATCTGGAACCACCTAATACTAAAGCACCTTGGAGAGTAATGAAAGAAATACACAAGAGAAGAAGAGGCAAACACTGGTAGGTCACTCACTGTCTCAGGGCTTCCTTTATGGAACCAATAGATATTTTGAAAAGCATCCTGAAAACATGTCAAAGGTCTAAGGATTGTTATCATTGGGGCTGGTGAGTCATGGCCCAGAGCGACAGTAATACAGGTGCCCTACTGGCTGTTGTCTCTTCAAAACATGCCACTGGACTGTGAGGGAGGCAACCCTTAAAAGGGTGTGAAATAGAAAAAGAGGACAAACTTGTCCACAGCACTCAGGAGGCTCTGGGAACGAACCAGGAGGAAACAGTAGCCCGGTTAACATAGTTTCTGTACCTCCAGAGCAAGCAATTAAATCTCAGTGTCTACCATAGCAAAAGACCTATTGCACTCGAGGAACAAAATCGGGGATGATTATCCTTTAGTGGGGAGAAGTTGGGAAATGAGGTAGGACATATAGGGTGAGGGCCAGGACTCTGCTATGGACTGAATATTTGTGTCTCCCCACCTCCAAATTTATAAGTTGAAACCTAAATCCCCAATGTCATGGTATTTGGAGGTGGGGTCTCCAGAAGTTTTTATATCGTGTTGGTGGAGCCCTCATGAATGGGATTAGTGCCCTTGTAAGAAGAGACATGAAGAGATGCTTTCTCTCTAGTTTCTGCCATGTGGGGATACAAAGAGAAGGTGACTGTTTCTAATCCAGGAAGACGGCCCTCACTAGACACTGGATCTGCTGACTTCTGAGCCTCCAGAACTGTGAGAGATAAATTTCTGTCATTGAAGCCACCCAGTCCATAGTAGTTTGTTATAGCAGCCTAAACTAAGACCCTGTTCCCCCAGAAGCAATTTTTAAAATAGCTTTATTGACATATAATTGGCATCCAATACACTTCATGTGTTTAAAATACAAAATTTGATATGCGTTGACACAGGCACACACCTACAAAACAGTTACAACAATCAACCGTCACTGGCACATCCATCACCACCAAAAAGTTTCCCAGTGCCCCTTTATCATCCCTGCCTCCCTGCTCTTCCTTCCCTACCCACAAGATAAGCACTGACCTCCTTTCTGTCATTATATATTTGTTTGCATTTTCTATAATTTTATATAAATGGAAACATGCAGTATATATGCTTTTTGAGGATGGGGGGGTCTGCCTTCTTTAATTCAACATAATTATTTTGAGAATCATTCATGTTGTGGTATGTATCAATTGTTCATTCTTTTATATTGCTGAGTAAGTAGTTTTTCACTTACAAGCAACTTTACGTCTCAAGCAAGGTTACCCTGGGACTAAAATTTTGAGGGGTTAAGGAAAGTTTATTAAAAATTTGGGCTTTCCCTTAGAGCAGAGCTTGTTGCTGCTATCTTGGGAAATAAACCTTTTTTTTTTTTTTTTTTTTTTTTTGGTCTCAAAATTAAGGATAGTTAATTAAAGAAAAAATAGCCATTTAATATTCTTTAATGATAAAAAGAATTTTGTAATATCCAGGGACTGTGGGTTGTGAGGAGGGAGAAAGAGGCTTGAGAAACCAGGAACCATCATTCGCATCCAAGGTAAATCTCAACCCATTCTGATTCTCAATTTCCTATTGTTTGTTTCTGCACTTGTGGCAGTAAATGCACTGAAGAGAATGTTACTATTCCGTTTTGATTTTGCTTTTGGAATCACTAGAAGGGAAGACTACTCTGCCACTGCAATTATATCATTCATTCATTCATTCATTCAGTCACCATACATGTATCAGTGTCTTCTCTATGCTTGACATCACACTGGGGATAAATAGACAGATCTAAGGCTTATAGGAAGACTCGGTTCCTGCTTTCACAGAGTTATGGGGGTATGCAGGCATCAAGGCTGCACAGTTTCACAACAGACTGACAGTAAATGAGAGATCAAAGAGATGGCAGACAGGTCAAGATGGTGGTTGAGGCTCTCAAGTTCCCATCATGGAGACTAGAAGACAGGATTGAATACGGATGTGGTGACAGAGGAAGGATTCTGACTCATAGACTATCAGAAAACACAGGCCTCTTTGACAATAACAGAGAATACAACTCCCAACTCCCTCAAAGGAGAGGTGGGGAAGACTGGAAGATGTAGGGGCATACGGAGCATGGCTCCTGTCTCCAAACACTAGCCTTGAATGTGCATATTGTTGTGCTACCAAAAAGTAAAGAAAACTATTTTCCTTTTTTTTTTGGTTTTTGTTTTTTTAAGACAAGGTCTCACTCTGTTGCCCAGGCTGGGGTGCAGTGGTGTGATCACAGCTCACTGCAGCTTCAACCTCCCAGATTCAAGTCATCCTCCCACCTCAGCCTCCTAAGTAGTTGGGACCACAGGTGTGTGCCACCACTCCTAGCTAATTTTTAAAGTTTTTTGTCTATAGAGATGGAGTCTCCCTATGTTGCCCAGGCTAATCTTGAACTCCTGGCTTCAAGTGATCCTCCTGCCTTGGCCTTCTAAAGTGCTGGGATAAAACCTGGAACCAATTTTTATAAATAGGTGGCAGTAGTCTACAGAAGTTCCCTTTTAAAAAGTGTATTTGTTCCCAATCCATCTGTCATAAAGTTTCACTAAAAGAGCACAAAGGGAAAAGAGCAGGACACAAAACTGAATGAGTAAGGTGAGGATTATAATAAAAAACACAACCTATTGCTTAGGAGGAAGGGGATCTAGTGGAAAAATGTCCAGAGAAATACCAGAAAAGCTAGATATCACCTTTTTGTGTCTTCTTCAAAAATTTCTTTAGTGAGCATTTTCGTATTCTATTTTTGAAGAATTATTTTGAAACATATCCTTCATGGGAAGTCCTGGATTCTCAGCAGAAGGAAACCAAAGTCACCAGCCTGAATTTGCCTGCAGTCTAGAGAGAAGCCTAGAACCAGGGAGGGGCTTCAGGGAAGCCAGTGGCAAAGGAAAGGTGAGACTTTGCCCAGGGGTTTTTGCAGCCTGAGAACGATACACTGAGGTGCAGAGTGAAGAAGTGCAGACGGAAGGAAGGACTGGCAGGTGTGAGTAGTAGCCTCAGAAGGGCCAGAACCAATGAGGCCAAAGACATGGCTGGGCGGCCATGAGAAAGCAGTTTCTTTAGAGCTCAGGATCCTTGGATCCTTGTCTTCCAAATGGAAAGCAGTGCTGGATGATCTTTGAGATCCCTTTCAACATACAGGCACTTGAACTGCAAAATTCATGCCAATATATATCCACTGAAGGCCTTGGCTGACATTCTCCAACCTCAGCCTCCCAACTGGCTGGGACTACAGGCGTGTCCCACCACACCCAGCTAATGTTTTTTACTTTTTGTAGAGATGAGGTCTCACTATGTTGCCCAGGCTAGTCTCAAACTCCTTGGCTATGTCTGAAGCACAGTGGGTCGACAACTATGAACCTCCTCTCCAGTTGGCTCACATAATCCAAAAATATTGAATATCTGTTACTCAATATATAGTGATGTATATTTTCTAGAAAAAGAGTTGTGTTGTGCAAAAGCAATCCCACATTAAAGCAAGGGCTAAGAGGGCAAACCTATGGGATGTTTTGTTTTGTTTTGTTTTGATGGAGGAGTCCCCAGGCTGGACTGCAGTGGCGCTATCTCAGCTCACTGCAACCTTTGTCTCCCGGGTTCAAGCGATTATCCTGCCTCAGCCTCCCAAGTAGCAGGAACCACAGGCGCCTGCCACCACACCACACAAAAATACAAATAATTTTTTGTGTTTTTAGTAGAGATGGGGTTTCACCATGTTGGCCAGGGTTTTCTCAATCTCCTGATCTCATGATCCTCCTGCCTCAGCCTCCCAAAGTGCTGGGATTATAGGCATGAGCCACCGTGCCCAGCCAAACCTGTGTCTTTTATAAAGTTCCAATCTACTCTGATTAAGGACGTTGGAAAAGGGATTCTCTAAGGGTCATGGAATGGAAACTGACACACGCCTCAAAGGGGAGATGCCAAGAAAAAAACTATTTCCCTCATGGACGTTACTGTCAGAAGAGGTGTCTTTATTACTCCCAGAACTGTCTCCAGTCACCACTATTGACTAAAGTTAGAGGTGAGCAGCTGTCTCTTAGTGAGGAATGTAAAAACTCACGCACAGATAGGTGGAGCAGGAAGTTGGGGGAAGGTCAGAAAGAAAATAAAAGGGTTTCCTGTGATGAGTCACTGCCTTTCTGGGAAACCATTTCAGAAGCCACCATGAAGTCCCCAACACCTGTCCAAGCCCTGTACTTCGTGCTGAAATGAAGTGTGACAAACAAAGTTCTAAGCCACATCCGACAGCTCACAGGCCACATGCAGAGCAGAGGTTTGAAAAAGAGCTGTGTGAGGCCAGCACACGTGACAATCTGCACATCACCTGCCAGAGTCTCCAGCGCTCACCTTTGGGTGAACTGAAGACACTCAGTTCAAATTATCCTCTTCTTTAAATGGAGCACACTTTATGCTACTGTTTCCTGCAATGGCCACAGCTTGGATCTTCAGATAAAGTGTTTAAGTGTAGAAAGTTTACTGAATCTAGAGGAAAAAAACAAATCTGACCATAATCCTGAGTCTACGAAGTAAAATGGGAATTGGTGGATCCCACATGAGATGAATTCCGTTTGTTAATTTATGTTGATCTGGAAACAAAACCAACTTTTATCACTTCATCCACTAAAAGGGATCTGTGCAACAAACTGGAGAAAGTCAACCAAGACATAGGAAGACACAGGTGCCAGAACACAGGGCATCCAACCCAGGAGAGCAGGACAGAGGAATTCCAGAATGATGGCAAAGAGAACACAGTGGCCCCGGAGAACCACCCTTCCCAAATACGGGCAGGACAAGAGCCTCCAGGAGGGCTGTCTCAATAAAAGAGGGAATAATGTTTGCACATGGATCAGGATGTGATGCACAGTTCTGTCAGGGAGCTTTGTATGCAAAACCAACCAACTAAGCCAATTAAAACAAAAATAAATCAATTATTCTCTCCAGAGGTAAAGAGTTAAATAAGAGAGAACGAGTAATCTTAGCACAGTACATGGCTCAGTGTGAATGATAGTCACACACTTACAGAAATGTGACCACTGAAATATTTGTTTCATCCACATCATAAAACAGTGCTATAACCATATCTTGAGCAAGGGAGGAAGGGGAGAGTGACAGAAAGGGGGATGTAAGCACAAGAAAACTAACTCCTCATCTAACTTAGCAGGAAGTCAGTGCATAATATCCAAACTTGCAAAATCAAGAAATAGCAGCATAAGCATGTTGTTTAGAAGGTTTTCGGATTCGGAAGCAGTTGCCTCAGGGGTATGGAATCAGGTAAGAAGCAGGGTAGCCTCAGCAAATGTTTCTTGATGTAACATTTGTAGTGCTGTTTTGACTTTTTCTTTTTCTTTCTTTCAAGAGAAAGTTTCTCTCAGTCGCTCAGGCTGGAGTGCAGTAGTGCAATCATGACTCACTTCAGCCTCCACCTCCCAGGCCTTTAAGAGATTCTCCTACCTCAGCCTCCCAAGTGGCTGGGACTACCAGTGTGTACCACTATACCCAGCTAATATTTTGATTTTTTATAGAGACTATGTCTCACTACATTGCCTACGTTGGTTGCAAACTCCTGGGCTCGAGCAATCCTCTTGCCTCAGCCTCCCAAAGCGCTGATTAGACGTGTGAGTTACTGCACTGCACTGTTTTGACTTTTTAAACCATGTACATATATCGTTATAACTGTTAAGGCTACAGTCGAGAAGATCTTTTTTCCCCCCCTCTTTGAACCAATGCAAAAAAAAAAAGAAAGCATGTTACCAAAATTGTAAGTTGTATGAAACCACATTTATATCTATTACATACATAGAAAAATATCTAAAATGACATATACCAAGGTGTTAGCAATGACTATCTCTAAGTGATAGAATTATGATTTTTTTCTTTTTAAAAAATGTATCATCATATTATTCCTTTTTATTTTCTTCTAGATGGAGTCTTGGTCTGTCTCCCAGGCTGCAGTCCAGTGGCAGGATCTCAGCTCACTGCAACCTCTGCCTCCCGGGTTTAAGCGATTCTCCTACCTCAGCCTCCCTAGTAGCTGGGATTACAGGCGCCCGCCACCATGCCTGGCTAATTTTTGTACTTTTAGTGGAGACGGGATTTCGCCACGTTGGCCAGGCTGGTCTTGAACTCCTGACCTCAAGCAATCTACCTGCCTCAGCCTCCCAAAGAGCTGGGATTACAGGCGTGAGCCACGGTGCCCGGCCTATTCTATTTTTTAATACATATATTAACTCTGTGAAAAACAAGAAAATTAATAAAGCTTTTAAAATGAAAAAGAAGAGTGAGAACAGCAGAAGAAAATAAATGATAGTGCATTTGAGTCCAGAAATCAGGCCCTGCTACTTCCTAGTTTTTATACTTGGCAGATTCTTATCCTTTGGGGACTTTAGATTCCTCAGTTTTAAAGTGGCAATACTGTTATCTATTCTCTCTCCTGTGAGGGGTTATTGCAATGTTGCACAAACCTGCCCAGATATAAACATACTAGGCCAGATGCAGTGGCTCACGCCTGTAATCCCAGCACTTCGGGAGGCCAACGCAGGTGGATTGCTAGAGCCTAGGGGTTCAAGCCCAGGAGTTGAAGACCAGCCTGGGCAACATGGCAAAACCCTGTCTCTACAAAAATTTTAAAAATTAGCTGGGCATAGTGGCACACACTTGTGTCCCAGCTACTAGGGAGGCTGAGGTGAAAGGATCGCTTGAGCCCGGGATACAGAGGTTCCAGTGAGCTGTGATTGTACCACTGCACTCCAACCTGGGCAACAGAGTGGGACCCTGTCTCAAAAGCAAACAAACAAAACAGATATAAGCATACTAGATAGGACAAGGGGCATGAGAAGAACATGCAAAATGGGGGAGTCTCTGTACTTCGTATGCCTTCAACGGCATCATGGCCTTTCTTCCCTAGGGATGTTCACTCACTGGTCACGCTCCCTCAGCCCACCTCAGGGAAATTCCTCCAAAGCTCCTTTATGCACAAGCTGGCTAGAGATTGAAATTCAAGGACTCTTCCCTTGTGCCTCTTCTTGTTTCATGACTTTCAAGGGCAGCCTTGCTGAATCAGATCTTCTATATCCACCTTGTGCAGAAACGTTGCATTTACCAGGATGCGCTGACTTGCCCCTACCTCCTCCCAGGCCCATTCCTCTCAACTACAGTCACCTGCCAAGCTACCATTTTTGGGATTTTGAACAGGGCCTGGTGGGGAAAGAGAAAGAGAGAGAGAGAGAGACTCAAAGGTGTGTTCCTCTAAAGACATCTCCAAGAATGAGAGACCTTAGTCCTGAGGACAGTTTCCTTAGAACCAGGTTACTTTGAAAGGCTGAAGATTCAGTCAGAATCCAGGAGAGACTTGAAAGTTTGCAGGGGGAGGTGCGTATATTTAAAAATTAATCAACTTTCATCCAAAGCTTTGGAATACAGCAGTGTCCCCTCAGCCAAATTGTAAAGCCTGAACCACCAGCTGGTGCTCTGACTTCATTCTCACCATCAAAGCCACTTGCCCTGACAAAGTGCTCCAAGAAGAATCCTGAACTGGGAGTTATTAGAATAGGCAACCCACAGCCTTATCTCTAACTCTGCTAGCCATGCAATCTTGCCAAGTCATTTAACTTCTTTGTGTCTTTTCCTTATCTACAAAATAAGACAGTCATTATGCTGGTTTCATGCTAAAGGACTCGTTCTCTTCTGCAGGTGTGCTCACAGCTTCGGCCATCTGTGGTTCCTCTGATGTTTTCGAGAGTTTCTCTTCATTCTCCTGTCTATTCTCATTTCTTCCTTCCTCAATTGTCTCTGTATCTCTCAGTCCTTTGGCCCAATTTTAAAGGCACAGGATCAACATGTCCTTGAACAAAACGAGAGGAGAGCTGCCTCTGCCTCCCCAGCTACCAAACCCCACAGCTCTCATCTTCCCCCATGGAGTGCTGGTCTTCCAGCTGTCCCCCAGCAGCAAGCTTCCTGGAAGTACAAGCCACTGACACTTACGGAGTAAAAGATGCCCAGGGGCTGCCCATGGGGTCCTTGATAGAGTAACAGGATTTTTTTGGGGGGGTTGGGGGGGCGGGTAATTGTGTTAGTCTGCTTTGCATTGGTGTAAAAGAATACCTGAGACTGTGTAATTTATAATGAAAAGAGATTTATTTGGTTCACAGTTCTGCAGACTGTACAGGAAGCATGGCACAAGCATATGTTTCTGGTGAGGCCTCAGGAAGCTTCCAATCATGGTGGAAGAGAAGACATGTTATATGACGAGACAGGGAGCAAGAGAGAGAGGAGAAGGTGCCAGGCTGTTTTAAACAACCAGCTCTCCTGTGAACTCCTAGAGTGGGAACACTCTCAATACCACGGGGAGGGCGCCAAGCCATTCATGAGGGATCACATACCTCCCTCCAGGCCCTACCTCTAACACTGGGATCACATTTCAACATGAGATCTGGAAGGGACAAGCATCCAAACCATATCCAATCTCAAGGACCCTTTTTTGCCCAGAAAAGATTATTAAGAGCTACTTTAATTTTTAAAACTTAACCTTCAATCTGTTTAAATTACTAATTTAAAATCTTAGGTCTGCCTTAAGATTTTAATTTTAATATAGAGATTTTATTACTCTTCATAAATATAAAAAATGTTAACACTTTTTTTTTTTTTTTTTTTTTTTTTTTGAGACGGAGTCTCTCTCTGTTGCCCAGGCTGGAGTGCAGTGGCACGATCTTGGCTCACTGCAATCTCCACTGCAATCTCCACCTCCCAGGTTCTAAGCAATTCTCCTGCCTCAGTCTCTGGAGTAACTGGGATTACAGGTGCGCACCACCACACCCAGCTAATTTTGTATTTTTAGTAGAGACGGGGTTTCACCATGTTGGCCAGGCTGCTCTCAAATTCCTGACCTTAGGTGATTCACCCTCCTCGGCCTCCCAAAGTGCTGGGATTACAGGTGTGAGCCACCATGCCCGGCCAACAATCACTTTTACGGGGGCTTTTTAGTTAAATGCTGGGTCCCATTTAAAATTTAGTTTGTAAAACTCATTCAAATATTTCATATCATGCTTATATATTCAATATATTTTATTTCTCTCATGTCAGTTGTCTAAAAACTTCTTATAGCTCTAACAAATTAAACTTTAAAATGTGAAAAACCATATTCTCTCAAGTATCCCAATACCGATCGCAATTTTAGAATGTCTTTTAATTTAAAATTAGAAAACTAAATCAATTTCTTAATTACATATTTTGTTTGTTATCAAAAGGATAATTGTTATTCTAATGGGTCAGTTTCCTTTAAATATTATAAATACTTAAAAAACCGAATGTGTATAACAAAAACATTATGAATTTGATTCTCTTAAACATTTCTTCGTTTTTTCCTAAATTTTTGCAGGATTAAAAATGCTTACCCCATAAGGTAAAAAATCATGTCATTTTAAACACTCTTGGGTTACCTTCCCAGGCAATTTTGTGGGTTCCATCTCAGCTATATTAGGTTTGCTACCAATCTCAGATCCCCGCCTCCATCCCGCTGTCCTGTTCAGGCCTGTTTCTGAGTTGCCTTTTCTCACAGCCTTCCTCCCATCCATTCAGGTAACTCCTTACCTGATGCTTTTCTCCCAAATCACCACTTGGTTGATTTCAACTAATGTATAATATATGCTGCTCCATTCTGTTCTGATTTTTCTTTCTCTCTCTCTCTTTTTCATTTTTGAAACAGAGTTTCGCTCTTGTTGCCCAGACTGGAGTGCAGTGGCGCAGTCTTGGCTCACTGCAACCTCTGCCTCCCAAGTTTAAGCAATTTTCATGCCTCAGCCTCCCGAGTAGCTGGGATTACAAGCATGCGCCACCATGCCCAGCTAATTTTGTATTTTTAGTAGAGATTGGGTTTCACCATGTTGGTCAGACTGGTGTCGAACTCCTGACCTCAGTTGATCCACCTGCCTCAGCCTCCCAAAGTGCTGGGATTCTGATTTATTTTTCTATTCCTCCTATTGGCACCACAGCGCTTACAGACATTTCAATGCCATCCTAAGGAATTCCTCACTGAGATTTGTCTAACTCAGTTTTGTTTTCGCAGTTCCAAGTTCATGCCACTGTTGGGTAGAAGAAGGCAGGGAGAGAAGACAGAGTAGGTAAAGAGCATTTCCATTGCTGAATGGCTTTCCCCATGGCACCCTCCTGTCGATAAGGATCAGGGAACCAAGCACAGAATGTATCATTGCCCCTGCACTCTTTCTCCATCATGGGGTCATCACAGTCGCCTCTCATCTGCCTGACCTCAGGATTTCCCCTGCAGAGTCCTGAAGACTTACCAGGGACCAGGCAACCCAAGAAACAGTTTACCAAGCCAAAGGTCAGTGAGTGATTTCGCTCATGCTCTCACATTCTCTCCATCGTTCTCTCTCTCTCTCTCTCTCTCTCTCTCTCACACTCACACACACACACACACACACACACACACACCCCTAATCCTCTGTGGCTCCAAACACCAGCTCAAAATTATTCCTGTCAACCTTTGTGAAGTCAGGCACTTCCTAAGCAGATGCTGCTAATTCTATCACATCCTTCAGCTGTTGGCAATGACGTTGCCTAGCCTATTTCCTTTTTGGTTTGCTTTTATAGCACTCTTACTCGAATATCAAATGGCTTTTTGTACCAAGGCAGCCAAGTTGAATGTCTAGTTTAAAACAGACAATTTTGGGGTGAGGGAATAATTTTGTATAAACAAAATAGCCTTAGGCAAATCTCCTTCTTCCAACCAGAGGCTGTTGCGGTTCAGTGAAAGAGCACTGGCCACGGAGCGGGAGGGTGTGGGCTCCATTTCAATAGCTGCTACAAACTCTACAACTTGGGCCTAATTCTGTGAGTATCGGTTCCTTCACCCGTGATATCACTGACATGGACATGGGAGCAATTGCTAAGGTCATTGCCAAGAATAGATTTAAAAGCACATGAAACACTAGAAGTTTTTTCTTCCGTGGCCTCCAGTATCTCACATGCTCCTGGTTTCCTTTAGTCTCATTGTCTGGTCCTCCTCAGTCTCTTTGCTGGTTCCTCTCTTCTCCCCAGCCTCGGAATATTGGGCTTAACCGGACTTCTGCTTTCCTTCTCTCCTTGCTCCACTGGTGATCTTATCCAGTCGCATGGGTTTTAATATCATCTATAGGCTGATGACTCCCACATTCATATCTCCAGCCCAGGATTCTCTGAATTCCAAGCTCATACTTCTACCAGTCTATTCACCATCTCAACTTGGGTGCCAAATATTCACCTCAAACTATACATTCTAAACCTGCTTGCCTGCAGTCTTCCTAGTTTAGCTCACGGCAATTTCATCCTTCTGGTTGATTGGATCCAAAATCATAGAGTCATTCATGACTCATCTCTTTCATACCTCCCATCCTTCCATTCCATCAGCAAACTTTGACTTCTATCTTCAAAAGATAACGCTAATTGGATTGTTTTTGCATCACCAACTACTGCCCTGAGGCAAGGCAGCAAGAAATCTCACCTGGATTCTTGCTGGAGTTTCCTAAATGGTATCCTTGGTTCTGCCCTCACTCCCTTCCACTCTCCTCAGTCTGTTTTCAAATAGCAGATGCAGTGATCTTATTAAACTATACATTGGATCATGTCACTCCTCTCCTCAAAACCCTCCAATTTCTACCCATCACATTCAAGGAAATTACTGTTATTTCTCACTTACTATAAAAATGGGGATCATGATAACACCTACTTCATAGAGTTGTTGTGAGGATTTAAAAAATCAATATATGTGACTGGGCACGGTGGCTCATGCCTGTAATCCCAGCACTTTGGGAGGCCGAGGCAGGCGGATCACGAGGTCAGGAGATCGAGACCATCCTGGTTAACACGGTGAAACCCCGTCTCTACTAAAAAGACCAAAAAAAATTAGCCGTGCGTGGTGGTGGGCGCCTGTAGTCCCAGGTACTCAGGAGGCTGAGGCAGGAGAATGGTGTGAACCCAGGAGGCAGAGTTTGCAATGAGCCGACATCGCACCACTGCACTCCAGCCTAGGGTAACAGAGCGAGACTCCATCTCAAAAAAAAAAAAGACTTTGGAGGTATGCACTATTATACCTATTTTACAGTTGAGGAAACTGCATTACAGAGAGATTAAATAAATAAGCTCCCTAAAGTCATGTCGCTAGGGAGTGGCAGAACTAGGCTTCTGCTGCAGGTCCTTGGCCTCCACGCCCTGTACTTTCGCTACACTGCCTCATCAGTAAGCCTTCTTCCATGACATGCTCTAGATGCTGAATAGTACCCCCCATCATATGAAGGGAAAATTCATTTACTTAACCAATTCCTCACAAAGTCCTCTGATCATTCCAAAGGCGCTAACTTAGGCTAACAAATTCATTTACTCAACAAATACTATTGAACAACAATGTACTAGGTATTGAAGACACACCAAGGAACACCCAAAAAATGGACACAAAGTTCTGTCTTCATGGAGTTTACATTCTGTTAGAAGTACTTTTAATAATATACTGTTAGAAGTACTTTTTATAGTGGAAGCATCACTAGAGACCTGACTTGCCTACTGACTCATTGTTTTTCTCTCCTGAGGCGATCAGGCTCAGCTTCATTCATTTGGCACATCTTGTGGGCAAGGCACTTGGCTAACATCTGTGGGAGGAACAGAAATGATTCAGACATGGACTTTGCTCAGGGAAGGTTGTATATTACCATGTGCCTAGGCATCTCAGCAGCAGTACTTGTTGAACATGTTCCTGGGTCTGTCCTGTGCTCTCTCATTTAACATCTAATCTCCCTAAGGGGGAAGAACATCCTTGTGGTTTCGTTTTTCTCTGCCCACAGAGCCTAGAAGAGTGCTTTAAATACACTGGCTTTGCAGTTTATGTACTTTATTGAGTACCAACTTCTAGAAAGATTCCTCAAAAATCTATTTGGCCATAAATTTTGCTCCCCACTCTTCTGTCCTTAATACCACATTTATTCCATCAGCAGACAGAAGAAAACTAAGACTATAAGAGCTAACCTTTTATAATTGTTAATATTTTCATTATCCTTTCCCTAATTAATTTTAACTATTTTAACCATTTAGCCACTCGGATGGAGGAACCCTGATAGTCTATGGAATGGTCACGTCAAAGACTGATTGCCCCCCGCCACCCCCAACCAACACATACACACTTTAAACCCTCCAGTGATTTCTCACCGTTCTTAGGAAAAACAGTCAAATCTTCAGCAAGGTCTCTAATACACAGGGCCCGGAGTGGCCTGGCTGTTCCTGCCCCTCGGCCTTTTCCTGCAGCGTTATGAGTTATCTTGCTCTGGGCACTGCAACCACAGGGCCTGCTTGTGGTTTCCAAACACTCCTGCTCCATCCTGCTGCAGGGCATTTGCATGTGCAGTTCCTGCTTCCTAGAAAGCATTTTCTTCTTCATCCTTTAGACTCAACTCAATCATTACTTCCTTAGACAAGCCTTCACTGGCCCCGGGGCCCCAACTCCACCCAGCATCATATCTTCTCATAGCATCAGTCCCTCTCCTTCAGGCCCCTCTTCAGCCATTCCTTCATCCCAGGTATAATTTTACTTGTGTAGGTGGAAATATGTTATTAATGTATTTCTCCTCCACTATGCTTCATAAGTACAAAGACCATTTCTGATTTTTCTTACCATTGTATATCCAGAGATGAGCACAGCACTTGAAATTTAAAAAAAAAAAAATTACTCACTCAACAACTATATAATGAGCACCTTCTGTGTGCATGGCCCTGTTCTATGCACTGGGAATACAATAGTGAAAAGCCAAAGTCCCTGCCTTCCTGGAGCTTATATTCTAGTTTTGGATAAGAGACAATAAACAAATAAGCAAGATGACTGCAAGGAAGGATAAGTGTTATGGAGAACATACTTCTGAAGGGAACAGGATGTGAGCACTGGGGATGGGGTAGGAGAATATCTCAGATAATGGTCAGGAAAGGCCTTTACGGGGATCTGGCATATGAGCCAAGTCCTGGGTACTCTGAAGTAGGGACTGAATTTTATTGCAAAAGTTAGGACAGTCCCAGGCAAATCAGGACAGTTGATTACCTTAGCCTAGTACGCTGCCTGCTTCAACCACTCACCCAGAAAATGATTCTCCCACACCTTCTAAATCTCATTTCCAGAAACACTCCTTCATGAGAAATTAATACAGCTTAGAACACAGTAAATGCTTTGTAATGATGAGGCGACATCCCAGGAATCCACACCCACTAACTTTAGGAGCAGCCCTGGCTTTGGGATTCCCAGTCAAATCCAGGCCCTCTCCCGCACCCCTCCCACTCTTAGAGACCCATACTTGGATTTCCATGTGGATGGAATCCACCCAACAGGAAAAGCTCATTTCCTCCCTCCATCTGGCTCACTCTCCCAGCCTGGAACCTTCCCCCACAATATCCCTTGGCAGACTCCTCTTCTGCACTCCCTCCTGGCTGGCTGAGCTTCCGGCCAGTTCTATCCAATAATAAACTACCTGTAATGAACCACAGAGCAGCAGATCCCTCCAGTGGTCCCCTGCTCCTCGGGGCACACACTTGAGCAGGCCCTGCTTCAACAATTGGCAGCTGCCCGCTTGGCACAGGCACTCACACAAATTCTTCCCTACTCTCGTTAGTCTAAACTATGTCTTTATTTAATGGATTTAGAAACAGTTCTCTGGCTAACCTGATTTTTTGTTACATCTCCAGTCAAATTCCTAAGCCACTGTTAAAAGCTTTCCCTTTTCTCTTAGCCCCTTTCCCAGCCCCAACTCTCCTCTCAACAACTATATGAGCAACATTAGTGCCTACCTCATTATTATTAGAAGGATTAACCGAATTAATATATACAAAGCACCTAGAACAGTTACCAGTACACAGTAGCCCTTCACATGAATGTATTCAAGAATGAAATGCTAGCCCTTATTATTGTCCCTGAGATCTGAGAGTCATTTGTACCTATGATTTTATTTGAAGAGACAAATTATCCTGTTGCCCAAATGCTCCCCTAACAAACTTGAAAGTCCTACAACCAGCATCTGTCTTTAAAAAGAGCACATGAGGTCAGGCACGGTGGCTCAGACTGATTTCCTAGCACTTTGGGAGGCCAAGAGTTCAAGACCAGCCTGGGCAACATGGTGAAACCCCATCTCTACTAAAAATACATAATTTAGCCAGGCATGGTGGTGCATGCCTGTAATCCCAGCTACTTGAGAGGCTGAGGCGCAAGAATTACTTGAACTGAGATTGCATCACTGCACTCCAGCCTGGGTGACAGAGCGAGATTCTGTCTCAAAAAAAAAAAAAAAGAAAAAAGAAAGAAAGAAAGAAAAGAAGAAAGCACATGAGGAGGATGGGAAACATTACAACAATTATCCCATTTTTCTCTCCAGAAGAGTTTATCAGATTAAATAGAAGTAGAATACTAGGGACCATAGCTAGACGAGGAGGACAGAGTTTGAGGCTTGTTTAGAAGAGAAGGTCAGAAGCTCACACTGTAAGAAGGGGAGGCATCATGAGAGCACTGGACCCTTGACGGGGTGAAGGGAGCAAAGCTGAGGGCATGGAGAAGTGGAAAGGGTGTGGAGAAGAGTGATTACGAAGACAAAATTCAACTAAGTTGACGGAGCCAGGTCCTTTCCTAAAGCCACATCTTCCCTCCCCAACTCTGCCCCAGTGAAGACTAGACTGCATACTGCAGGCATCCTACTCAAGAGAAAAGAGCCTGGATTTTCAAGCCAGCATAAACTCAGAGCAAGTCCCAGTCCTACCATTTACCAGTTGACTAAGTCCATTGACCTTTCTGAACCATGGATTCCTCCTCTGTAAAAACAAAACAGAAACAGAAAAACTCTCAAAGCAAAGTTGTGAGGATTCAATAAGATAAGGCATGTGACAGGCCAGCTAAGTGCACAGTTTCTAGGAGGTGCTCAGATCATTTAGTTTTTCAGCCAGCTCTAAGTTCACAGCCTCTTACACTTTTTTCTATCTAGTTTTTACATGTAATTTATTACATTCAGTTCAATTGAACAGAGATTTTATAGGATGCCAAGCACTAAACTCTGGGGATACCAGAGGATCAGGTCCCCTTGCTCCCCATGGTCCCCCAAAACTTGTAGCCTATAGGGGAAACTAAAGATTAAATATGCAGTTACAAATGAACAATGAACATTCCAATAAGGGAAATACAGAAACTGTCAGAACACAGATAGCTCTCACATTACACAATAGATGTAAAATGAACTCTATGTAATTTATGTTAAGTGTCAAGACATAGGAATCAAGCACTTCCACAATAAAAATCGAGGCGGATACCTCAATGGAGCAGATTTTTATGTTGGTGGTAGTTTCCAAAGTTAGCACAAAACTGAAAGCAGTCACTTAAAAACAAAATCCCTTAAATTAGCCATAAAATAGAGTATGCATGGTTTTGGTGTACAAGTATGTATTGCTGTGTGCATGTAAATATGTAATAATCTACAACAGATACTTAATAAAGAATAAATGTGCAAAACGTAAGTTTACAGATTTTACTACACAGAATAAACCAAAAGTGAAATCAGAAAGTTTGCAAAATCAATGTTCTAAAAACTTCCAGTGGAAATGCATGTTTTGTTTTGATAACAAATTCTAAAGGGCCAGGATACAGCTGCAAGGCAAAGCACATTCACACTCTTCAACTACGCTGGGCTTTTTAAAAGTGTAAATAAAAGCAGTAGCTTCGAAAATCATCCTTTGGTTCTCTTAGTTGTCAGACTTCTGTAGGAGCCTGCCAATCTTACAGAGTATTAATAGAAAGAAAATTACCACCCCCAAAAAAACTTTATTAGCCTTTTATTTTTGAACAGGTTATGGCATCGCAAAATCTCAAAGTTGTAAGGGAACCGAAAGAGCACTGGCCCAAGCTCTCATCATATGTTTCAATCCCTCCCAAGGGATCAAACAGCCTCTACATAGATGTTTCCAGTAGCTAGAAACTACCCATTCCATCTTAGAACACCTCCAGCAGTAATTTAAATGTACAATTGCTTCAAAAATTTAATACATCAAAATTATGTGTTGCAGGAAGATCTTCCTGGCGGGGATTCACTTTGAAAGTATTACGAAGAATTTACTCTGCAAAATTCTTAGTGTATAAAAGGGTCATACAAACTAATAAGAAAATCACTAAGATCTCAATAGATAAGTAAAAATGTAAATCATCACATTTGTATTTAAAAGTTCAGTCAGCCGGACGCAGTGGCTCACTCCTGTAATCTCAGCACTTTGGGAGGCCGAGGCGGGCGGATCACCTGAGGTCGGGAGTTTGAGACCAGCCTGACTAACATGGAGAAACCCTGTCTCTACTGAAAATACAAAATTAGCTGGGTGTGGTGATGGGTGCCTGTAATCCCAGCTACTCAGGAGGCTGAGGCAGGAGAATCACTTGAACCCGGGTGGCAGAGGTTGCGGTGAGCACCATTGCACTCCAGCCTGGGCAATGAAAGCAAAACTCTGCCTCAAAAAAAAACAAAGTTCAGTCTACCTCATTTAATAGGTAAAAAATTATCCCACATTTTAATCCATTAAATAACAAAGGTTAAGATAAGACACATTGCACCAAAAGAGCAGTGAGATATAAACTGATGGTAGAACTGTAGATTGCTACAACTTTTATATATTTCATTTTGGCAATATTCATTTGTCAAAGAATAAGATTAGAGGTTTGTTGTTGTTGTTGTTGTTTCATCACAGCTGAGTCTACTAATTTACCAGGCAAGCGAACACAAACCAAAACAGAAATTTGCAATGTATCCCTGTTAGGGAAATGTCAGGGGTTGCTTTTTAAGAGCTGAAGAGAAGAGTCTGATGATTACTCTAATTAAGCATTGACAACTAGCATTCTAGACAGTCAGTCGTTTAAAGAAGTGTCACTGTCATTGGTCAGGAAAGAGTTTTCAATCAGGTCCTGTGTGTAGGTGGGGCTAGGGGCGGTTCCTTAAAGTTCACGGCCAGCTTCAGCAGGTTAGAACCAGCTGGGATAAAGCACAGTCTTTAGTTTTGATATTTCCTAGGCAAGAAGGGAAATTTCTTCCTTGTTTTCTTCACTCATCCAACAATGCACATTAAGGCTGGGCACGGTGGCTCACACTTGTAATCCAGTACTTTGGGAGGCCCAGGTGGGCAGATCACTTGAGATCAGGAGTTCGTGACCAGCCTGGCCAACATGATGAAATCCTATCTCTACTAAAAACACAAAAAAAATTAGCCAGGCATGGTTGTACGAGCCTGTAATCCCAGCTACTCAGGAGGCTGAGGTAGGAAAATCTCTTGAATCCAGGAAGCAGAGGTTGCAGCGAGCTGAGATCATGCCACTGCACTCCAGCCTGGGCAACAGAGTGAGACTCCGTCTCAAAAAACAAACAAACAAAAAAAAACATGCACACTAAGAACCATCTCCATGCTGGACACTGGTGATACAGCATAAAGCAGGCAGAGATAGTTCCTGTCTTCATGGAAATTGCCACCAAGTAATGTGATCTTGTCATGAAAATGTTTATATTATTAAACCTTAAAATTTCACTTTAGGAAACTTATGTTAAGGAGATAATAAGCTGGTCAAATATTTATACACAAATATATTCATTGGAGTATTGCTTAAGCCAAAAAATAGAGACAACCTAAATTTCCAACAGTATGGGAATTGCTTAAAAAATACATAAAACATTCATAAATTGACTATAAAAGGTTTAATGACATGGGAAATGTGTACGACATAATATTAAGCAAGGCAAATAATATTTTCAAGACATAGAATGTTGCCGCTATTATATTAGACATTATATAAAATAAACTTTTAAAATACTTGGTGGCTGATCATGGTGGCTCACATCTGTAATCCCAGCTCTTTGGGAGGCCAAGGCGGGCAGATTGCTTGGGTCCAGGAGTTTGAGACTGGCTGGCTAACATGGTGAAACCCTGTCTCTGTGAAAAATACAAAAATTAGCTGGGCATGATGATATGCACCTGCAGTCCCAGCTACTCCGGAGGCTGAGGTGAGAGGATGACTTGAGCCCAGGAGGTCGAGGCTGCAGTGAGCTGTAATCACACCATTGCACTCCAGCCTAGGCAACAAAGCAAGACCCTGTCTGAAAAAAAATAAATAAATAAAATAAAATAAAATAAAACAAAATGAAATATTTGGAAAGAAATACCTCAAATGCTAACATTTTATTGGTGTATGAATGCTGGATTACAGGATTTTTTTTATTTATATTTTATTCACTTTTATGAGAGTTTGTATTAATTTTATAATCTAGAAAGAATTTGGCAAACATCCCCTCTGAAAAAAAAAAAAAAATCAGAACAAAAACTACCCCCTAATAGGAAAAACTCTACAAATGGCTTAACTGTGTATACAGTCAAGATCCTAGAACTTAGGTCTCTGTATCTAAAGGCAGAATTTACATGTGAATTAATCTCATTTTTGTTTCTGCTGACTCCATAGAAACTGTGCTCTCCATGGCTTCCTCAAGACGAGCAAACAAGAGTGATACAGATTTTTCTGAGGTGGACAGTGTCTCTCACTGCCCCCGTCCCCAGTATCCTACGACCAAGGAAAAGAATCTCATGTGTCATTTCTGTGGGCCACGGTAGTTAAGGAAACTCCATGTATTCTCATCTGGAGGCTCACAGCAACCCTGATAAGTGGCTACGTGGGGAAGATGTGAAGCTCGGCTGCCCTTCCCTAAGACCCTGGCCTTGACAGTCCTCAGGGGCTAGAGGCCCCCCTCATCCATGTCCCCACAAGATTTCTGTCCATGACCCACTCAAATGGTCTTGAATGGACCTGAGGAAGGCTGGCCAGTTATTGGTTTTGTAAGCACAGTTGTGCCTATTTAAATCTACCAGAAGGTACAGGGATATGGCGAGTGGGAAGACGTGACACCTGTTAATACAAACTCTCCCCTTTAACTTGTTCTTTCCAGAGAACACAGTATGGGAGACACCGCTAAAACAGGCCACGTTAGCACTAGAACTGATAAACTGAGAGCTAAGATAGAAAAGTTATGATGAAACATCCTCATCATTGTCAACAGATGAATACCTAAACCTCAGCTTTGATTTCCTCTGCCAAAGGGATTGGATGGTGCCTGCCCTTGCCACTCCACGGTGTTCTTTGGGGATGAACTGAGCTACAACGCTGAGGGGGCAGGTGGGATACTAACTGGCCCTTCCCCTAGATAGGAGGCCATCAAGTGCAGAGACAGAGATCTGGCCTGGGCCTCTGCAGGCTCCCCCAGGAGCCAAAGAGAGGCCTAACCGAAGCGCCCTGCCCAAGGCCGCCCTAACGCGACTCTGGCCCCTCTTGCCTAGCAGATACAGGCTGGTGCCCTCGCTTCGGATGCAAGATCCCAGCTCTGCTGCAGCTTTCGAGCCGGAGGGACAATCGAAATGATCAAAAACGCCCGGCGGGCAGCCTTGGCGAGCGCGCGGCGGGGCGCGGGGTGAAGTCCTGCCAGGGCGCGCCGCGGCGGACACCGAGCCACACGCACTGTGCCTGCGCCCGCGGCCGCCCCGAAGGTAGTCTGCAACTCACTGCGCCGCGGGCGGCGGCGGGGGCTGGACAGCTCGCCCCGCCCGGCAGGCTCGCAGCTCACGTAGCGCAAGAGTGAGTCAGCGCGTTCCAGCGCAGCCCCGGGAGGGGGGAGGGCTCCCGCGCGCAGCGCCGGCCGCCCGCACGTACCGGCCCCGGGAGGGGGCGCCTAGGTGATTCCACTCGCGGGCGCTCTCTGCCCTGCAGTGTCCCCACGCCCCGGGTTGTCCCCCTCGAAAGCTACGTGGGCGTGGGGCTCGCCTTCCCTCTGCGGAGTCCGCATCGGTGCCTGCCCGCCCGGAAGGAGGGGCGTGAGGGGTGAGGGGCAGAACTGAGCCCGGCCCGTGGTTCTTCCTCAGCCGGAGCTCGACCTTCTTCTCCTTGTCCCTTGCGTTTCCCTTCTTTGAGCCACACACTCGCTCGCTCACGTTTATCCCGATTTAGTTGCCCCCGGCCCCCGCAGCTGTCATGCAGGTAGGTGGAAATGTAGCTGCGAGAGTCCAGCCTCAGCGGGTGGCGCCCAGGCGGACTGGGGAGACTAAAGCCAGTAAAGGGTGGGTGGGGAGTCCTCTATGAACCTAATCTCACATGCAGTGGGACTTATCATTCCAGTCGGTCTGCATTTCCTCAAATCTGCACCTGTTTAGTTACGACAACCAGCTTATAAAAGGAAGTGGCCTACGTGCCTCACAGCTGAATGACGGAATTAGAAGTACTCTCTACTAAATGTGTGAAAATAGCAGGACCTCCGCTTAAGTTCTAGACCTACAAGGTTGCAAGTCTGGGCCTCCTGGGGGCAGGAAAAAATTCCAAGTCCTCCTTTGCCCCTTGGTAAAATGTTCTTTCACAAATTAGAGCCAAAGGCACATCTGTGATGTGCCTATGTCACTTTTTCAAAGCCTTGCTCAGGCGTTGGAATGTCGTGGGGAGGGAGACGAGGTGGGTGCTTATTAAGGGAAAGAGATACATGGGGAAGGGGCAGAGGAAACGTTGATTAGGAAAGGACCATGCAGTAATGAGTAAAGTGACTGACGGAACGTTACTGAGCCTGTCATGGAGATCAGGCACTATTTGGGCACCAGGGATGCAAAATAAGTGGCTCCCCGTGGTCCCTGCTCTCAGGGTTACAGATGAGTGGGAGACATTAACTAAGTAGACAGTGAAACATAAGGAAGACTTAGTATAATGGTTCAGCACCCAGACTTGGGAACCACACTGTGCAGGTTCTGACGCTGGCTCTGCAATTTACAGACTGTGTGATCTTAGCCAAGTGAGTACCCCATCTGCCCTCGCTTTCTTCTTTTGGAAAATAAAAATGGTAAAAATGACTTACTTTTTAGGACATTTCAGAGGTCTAAATACGTTAATACAAGCAGAGCACTGGAATTCAGTAGGCACTGAATAAATATTGTTAAAAGAATAAATGGAGGAGATACAGGCAGGGGCTGCCAAGCATAGCAGGGCAGGCTGTATGCTGTACAACTCCAGAAGACACGTTCATAGACGTGAATGGAGCTTTCTGGAACTGTGCAGTGTGGTGGTCCTGAGTGAGTGATGTCTAGTTCAGCATAGTTCATAATAGGAAAAAATGGAAAATTCAAATGTACTTATCTATAAATGTGGTACATTCACACAGTGGAGTACTATTAGAGATATTAAAAGGGATAAGCTGCATCTATGTGTATCAAAATCTCAAAAGTATATTGAATGGAAAAACAGCAAGTTGCAAAATGATACATGTAGCCTGATGCCATTTATAGAAATAAAATGTACATACACACAAAAAATCCCATATATATATATATATGCTGGAAAAATACACGCCAAACTTAAAGCTGTCTTTGAATGGAAGGGGAGGAATTCAGATTTGAAATGGTAGTCATAGGAATTTAGCTTATTCTCATATTGTAATAATTGTTTCAAAGAACAATGTGCTTATATATCATACAGTTTTTTTATTTTAAGGAATAGATATAAAATAAAACTAGAAGCAAATATGTCAACACTGGCTAATTGTGGGTTGCTGGAATATGAGTAATCATTATTTTTTCATTTGTACTTTTCTGAATATTCAAATTAAAAATAATTACAACCTTGCAGATTAAGTGCTATGCTAAAGGTATAAAAGGGGTGGGCCTGGAGAGCCTGTCTCGGGTGAGGCTACACTTGTACACCCACAGTCTTTGGTCACAACAGAGAATGGAGCAAGCTCCCCAAGACCCCTCTGCTCTAACCCCACCCTGGGGCCGGCCGGGTGCCTCTGGAATGCCTTGGCTGGCCAGGGTTTCCACACCAGGGCTGTCCTGAGCATGATGCTGCTGGCGCCCATGTTTTGCAGGTTCTTCTTTCAATCCTTACCCTCCCTAAAATACGGCATTCTGGTTGGTGCCTGAGGGGGAAACAGCAGATGATAGTAAAACCCTTGAGGACAGGGAACCATCCATGCTCTACAAGGGGGTCACCTACAATTCTGAAAATTAACTGAGTCATTGAATGCAATGCAGCAAGTAATGGTAAAGGTGGAAATGGAAACCATATCCACCTTATATCTATGAATGTCTACTATTCTCAGCCTCTGTGGAGGACCCTTTCACAGGTGTTGCCCTCTTTTGGAGCAGCTCAACGGATTGGTCAAGATTCCAGGCTTTGTAGTTACTCAGACCTACGCTCCAGTAGCCAGTGACTACAATTTGGGGCAAATTACTCAGTTTCTCTGACTCTCTGTTTCCTCTTCTGTGAAACGGGGATAAGAGTGGTGCTGGGAGAACAGAATAGATAATATATGCAAAGCACGTAGTAGAGTGGCCCCCCCAGGGAGCCCCCAGTAAATGGTGGTTAAATGTCGATCAGGAAGTGGGGTCTTTTGATAAGAGATGGATCCTACTTTAAAGAGGAGATTTTTTTTTTTCTCTTATCATATGACTATCCTTTACCCTAGTAAAGGGATAAATAGCTGTGTAGGAAAAGAATGAAAGCCTGTGTCTGTCAGTGAGGTGGGACTGAGCTTGAAATTGACGTTCTACAAAAGTTTGACCGGGAACTGTTGTTTGGAGAAGCCCACTCTCCCCCACTTAAAAAAAAAAAAAAAAAAAAAAAAGTGGTGTTTTTGTTTCTTAATAGCTAAAACTACCCACTGAAAGCCCCAAACAGGATTCTCTTACATTTAAAAAATTAGCCTGACACCAGTGCCTTCTGAAAGAAGCCGACTGAGCTTTTGATTAAGTCAAACACACTAAGAATTTCTTCTTTCTCTCTTGTTTGCTTTCTCTCCCTGGGACCCATAGACGAAAAATGTCTCAGGGATTTTTAACTCAGTTATGCTGAAAATCCAAGATTTAAACCTGATTCCCAGCTGCTCCTTTAGAACGTGTTGCACGAGAGATGTTGTTCAGTTCAACTAGCCGTGGGGAGGGGTAAACACACACTGCTGGATAATGGGACGTGCAGAACGTCAGGGGAACATAACCAAACAGAGTTAAGCATGTGCTGTGACTAATAGAGGACAGCCTGGGGTGTGTCTGTCATAAAAGAAATCACCTCCCCACTGGGCCCCAGTACCTGAGAGAGGCCAGGAAAATAGCATCTGATTCCCAGAGAGTGTTTATCCTGCCAGGCTGCATGTGGCTTCAGTTATCACAGCCATGCTCTTCCGAGTTGCCTCCTGTGTTGATTCAGGAAGGGGTGTTGCCACAGAGGGTCTATGCAATCTCTCCGGGTGAGCCCCATATCAAGGAAGCCAGCAGCCCACCGCAGAGCAGAGCAAGACAGAACTCTCCCCCATCCCTGGCCCTGGCCTGAGCAGAGATGCCCAGACACTTCCCCAGGCACCTGCAACCCAACACTCCTCCCTGTCCTTTCAACACAGTTTGTCTGGGAGTATAGGGAGGCTCCCAGCAAAGTCACCATGACTGGCACAAGTAACTTTACCCACATGTTCTGGGACAGCACTAACCCCTTCAACAAAAGCAGTTTGCTGTATTTTTCAAAGGAGAAGAAATTTTATTGGTGGTGAAGATTGCATTTTTCATGCGTGTTTTAGAAACACACATGGTATATAAATGATACATATAGTTTTCAAAAAGAAACTTGGATGAAATAGAAATATATGAAGAAGGAAATATCATCACTCCTGTACAGGATTGAATAGTGCTCCCCTACAATTTATGTCCATCCAGAACCTGTGAATGGAAATAGGATTATTGCAGATGTATCAAATTAACATGAACCCTGAATCCAGTATTACTGGTGTTCTTATGAGAAGAGGAAAATTTGGACACAGGCACACAGGCAGAATGCCAGGCGATGACAGAGGCAAAGAATGGAATACTGCAGCTACAAACCAAGGAGCACCAGGGATTGCTGCAAACCACCAAAAGCTAGGAAGAAGCAAGGAAGGATCCTCCCCTGGAGGCTTCAGAGGGAAAATGACCCTGCCAACACCTTGATTTCAGACATCTAGCCTGCTGAATTGTGAGATAAATTTCTGTAATTCTAAGTTACCCAGCTTGTGGTAATTTATTAACCAGCCCTAGAAAACTGATACAGCCCCTAAATCCACCAACCAAAGTTACACACTGTTTACATTTTAATGTATGTCCTTCAATTCTTTCTATAGCCAAATGCAACTTATGAAATCGGTGTTGTTTCGGGGTGGGCAAGTCTATGCAAACCTATCCCAAAGTCGGAGGAAGCTGAGAGGCTAAACACAGACTGACAAATCCAGTTTCTTAGGAAGAAATATTTAATAAGAACATTTTTTTTCCTTTGAGATGGAGTCTCACTCTATTGCCCATGCTGGAGTGCAATAGCACCATCTTGGCTGACTGCGACCTCTGCCTCCTGGGTTCAAGCAATTCTCCTGCCTAAGCTTTCCGAGTACCTGGGATTACAGGCATGCGCCACCATGCCTGACTAATTTTTGTATTTTTAGTAGACAGGGTTTTGCCATGTTGGTCATGCTGACCTCAGGTGATCCACCCACTTTGGCCTCCCAAAGGGCTGGGATTATAGTTGTGAGCCACCGTGCCCAACCTTAATAAGGACTTGTGAACAGAAGCCATGTCTCGAGCCATGGTGGATCCCAGCACCATTATCCCCCAGAACCAGGGATTATATACAGTAGGGGAGAGGCAGAAGTGCTGCAGAGGACATGCCTAGGAATTTGCCCTGAGGGCAGGATTTATAACAAGTAGGTGTTCTTACACAAGGGACAATAGATAAGCTGGAAATCTCAGAGGCCTTCCCAGAACTGGGGTTAATCAGAAGCCAACATGGTGGATTAGCATCCATGGAACTGCTTTGGCCTCCACAGGTGTCCAGTTGCCTTCGTTTGGGAGAATTTTAGGTACAGTTCTAATTGACTTCAGGCAGCATCTACTGCTTTTCCAAATAACTAAGTAGCTAGGAGAATACTGAGGAATGCCCTCTGAGTTCTCCCACCATACCCTCAAACTCAGAGCCGGAGGTCTTAGTCATCTAAGGTGATGATGTCCCTGCCATCACCTCCAGGGGACTGTGCAAATTATTCTGGGAGGAACTCTTTCAGGTGGCCTTACTGGCTGATGCATCCAGCAGGGACTATGTGCCAATCATACTTCTCTACCCTCATGTTCTAGGGCAGTGGCAGCCTCAGCCATGGAACCTCCTTGCCCTAAACTTTCCCCAGCTCCAAAAGGAGAAGGTCGACTGCAGACTAGATTTCTCTACCGGGATAGATCACTGACACTCAGCTGGATTTGCCCTATACTAGCCAGGTGCCCAGTCACCTACCTTTGAAACCTCAGCAATAGTTTTCACTCTTCTCTCTCCTTTTCCTTTTACTCCAACTCTTCTCCTCAAATCTAAGTAAATGTCAAGTTCTGAAATCCCTGTGTAACATTTCACAAATTCACCCTCCTTCCATGGCTGCCCTAGCCTGGGCTCCAGATCAAGCTCAACATCAACAGTGATAATTCATGTGAATAGTATGTACTCTTGATATGATGTGATGAAAATAGCAGCTACCATTTGTGGTCTGCCTGTCTAAAACCATAACCCAAATCTAATGAGGAAAACACTGGACAGATCCAAGTTGAGGAATATTCTACAAAATATCCAACCATTACTCCTCAAAACAGTCAAGGTCATCAAAAATAAGAAAAGTTTCAAAACCTCACAGCCAAAAGAAGCCTAAGGAGACATAACAACTAAATTTAATGTGGTATCCTGCGTGGATCTTGGAACAGAAAAAAGGACGTCAGATAAACACCAAGAAAACCTGAATAAAGTGTGGACTTTAGTTACTTATATTCTTTGGTTTATTAACTGTGGCAACCATACCATACTAATGTCAGCTGTTAATACTAGGAGAAACTGGGTGCAAGGTGTATGGGAACTCTGTACTATCTTTGCAATTTATCTATAAATCTAAAACTGTGCTCAGAAATTATGTTTATTTTTTAAAGCTGTGTGTGCACAGGGCAAGAAGCTGGTTGTGGATGAGGGTGAGGATGGGGATAATGAGGAGTGTCCTTAGGGTGGCATTTATCTCCTAACTGAAAAATCAAAACACCATTATATCTACCCACTCCTTTCTCCCAACCACCAGCAAGGGTATCCAGAATCCAAAGAACTAATGGCTCTTCCAATAAAAAAGAAGGGCAAATTACATTTTCTCCCTTGCCTTGCTTGTGTTTCAGAGAAGTAAAAATAAATCAGCAACACATAGAGCAATCACCACACGAAAATTTTTAACATATTGCCCTACCATAATAATAAGGTCCTGAATTTCTCTTACCACTTTATCAACCACTAACTACCCTGCACAAGTCCCGTGTTTTAGTCAAATTGGTCCAGAACAGTGGTTCTCAAGCTCGGCTGTGCATCAAAATCACCTGGCAGGCTTCTTAAATAAAGATTGCTGAGCCTCACCCCAGAGTTTCTCATTCACTAGGGCTAGAGTGGGGCCCAAGAATTTACATTTCTTGCTAGTATCCAGGTTATGCTGATGCTGCTGGTCCAGGGACTATAGTTTGAGAATCACTGATTTAGAATTCTCTTCTTCATCGACATATTTATTTTTCTTTTTATCTCCATGCCTCTGCGTAGAGTCCTATCTAGAATGCAATCAGAATGTATTGGTTAATACGATGTACCAGACATACCAATAGGTTCTTAGTCTGTAGCAGTGAGCAAAAGAAATAAGGTTCCTGTTTTCGTTTAACTTACATTGTAGTAGTCAGACAGATAATAAATGAATAAATAAATAAGAGAATTACAGATTATGACAAGTGCTCTGAAGGAAATAAACAGGGTAATATAATATTGAGTAATTAAGGATAGGAGGTGTATGAACATTTCTTGGGTGCCTGATCACCATACATTCTCCCCATTCTTACACTACCATGAGGTTCTTGGTAACATTGGTTGGGTGGGATTGACCCTACATGTCTTCATTCGGGTGGCTATAACAAAATATCTTAGACCGGATAATTGTTAAACAACAGAAATTCATTGCTGACAGTTCTGGAGGCTGGGAAGTCCAAGATCAAGGCGTTGGCAGATTTATTGTCTGGTGAGGGCTTCATAGATGGCACCTTGTTGCTGCATCATCACATGGAGGAAAGGGCAAGGGAGCTCTCTCAAGCCTCTTTTACAAAGGTACTTATACCATTCATGAGAGTGGAGCCCTCGTGACTTAATCACTTCACAAAAGTTCCACCTCTTAATACTGTCATATTGGGTATTAGGTTCCAATACCTAATACCTGAATGTTGGGGAAATACCAACATTCAGACCATAGCACAACCCATAGCTCCAAAGGTGGGCCTTAACTAGCTTAAACCAATTGGCACAACAATCTTTCTGGCCCAGTGGTGGGGTGGATATTGTGTGCCCTTTAAAAAAGCTTAGATGCCCTTTACTGGGCACAGTACACACCCCCCAGCTGCTATGAGTATTGACAGCAAACGCTTCCAGCTGCTCATTTTTTCCGGAGAATTACTCTGGCTGACAGAAGCTGCCCCACCTGAAGGTAGCCCACAGCAGGTAACTAATATGTGGGTACAAAAGGCCATGCTGCCTCCAAGGGAGCCAACTCTGCATTGTGACTTAGGCTGCCTCTGTAGATCAGGCCAAGGCTGGAGTTGACCTGAGATCTTGTTATTGCTATGTGCCTTAGTCCACTCAGGCTGTGACAACAAAATACCATAGACTGACTGGCTTCCTAAACAACAGAAATTTATTTCTCAGAGTTTTAGAGGGAAGGCAGGCCAAGATCATGACACCAGCAGATTTGATATGTGGTGAGGGCCTACGTTTTTGTTCATAAATGACTGTCTTTTTGCTGTAACCTCACATGGCATGAGGTATCTCTCTGGAAGGTGTCTGAAGAAGTCACATTTAAGACACAAGAGCCAAGGAGGTAGAGGCAGAAGGGAAGAAGAGAGGATAACTAGTGAGAAGGCCATGAAGTGGGAAAGAGGTTAGCAAGCCGGAGCAACAGAGGCCAGTGTAAGCACAAGGGAGAAGAAAGAGACAAGATTAGGAAGCTGTGCAGAGACACTGGAGGTGTGGCTTATGCAAGAAAGGTGAGTCGACTCTATCAGCAAACCCTTACTCAATGAGCCTGGTCCTAGCATGAAAAGATTAATGAATAATTCTACATTTAGGTAGTTTAGGTCAAAATACTCGTTTAAAATGTATCCATTTTTATGATTCTCAATTTTAACAAAATTTTCAATTAAACAACTACCCGTTGCAATTTTCATCAGATCAGAGGCCTCTGACTCTATCGAATCATATGGATATACTATAATCTACTTACTGCTTAAGGATGAGCTTGCTGAAGAGTGAAAAAAAGAGAACAAAATAAACTTATTGTTGCCAGGCTTCACATAATGAATAGTGCTACAATGAATAACCTTGTGCATCTTTGTACAGTTATTTGAGGAAGCCTGTAATTTGATAAATACAGAATTTCTGAATCAGAGAATCCATATTTTAATTTTAAACAAGTATTGTCAAGTTGTTCCTGAAAGTAGATGCCAATTTATTCTCTACTTGTAGCAAATCTTACTGGACACTTTATCAATCAGATAGGCAAAAAATATCTCACTAAAGTCTCATTTCTGATCAAACTGGTGAAAAAGTGCTTTATTTTACATTTTGTAAATTATTGAAGAATATTTTTATTTGCCTATGGGCCATTTGTATTTCTTCTATGATGAATTCCTAACTCACGACTCCTTTTTTATCCTTCTGTTGACTTCTTTGTCTTCTATTAGCTTGTGAGCCCTCTTTGGTTATCATGAATATTAGCCGTTGATCTGTCATATGTGATCGAAATATTTTCCCCATTGTTGGTCTTTGACTTTGCTTATGGTGTGTTTTAGATTTCTAGGTATTAAAATTACTTTTCTAGAAAAGCCTCTAGGTTTCATTTCATGCTTGGAAAAGCCTGTGCACTGAAGATTAGAAAGCCTCTTACCTGTGTTTTCTCTAAAATATTTATGGTTTAATTTTTTACATTTAAATTCACTTGGAATTAATTTGGTATGAGAAGGTAAGAATTCAGCTTATTTTCCAAAAGTCTAGCCAGTTGTCCCAAAATGATTTGTTGAATAATCTGTATTTTCCCTACCAATATGAAATAAAATTGTTATCAAATATTAATTACTTTTATATACATGGCTCTATTTTTAGGCTCACAATTACATTTCATTGACATATCTATTCCTACACCAGGACCACATTGTTTTAATTACTGCATAAAAATGCTTTCTTTATACCTGCCTTTCCTGGGCTGTTCTCATTGCCAAGTTTTAATGGTTATTTATTTGTTTTATCCCCCAAGTGGGCCTAAGTTCCTTTAGAGCAGGAACTGTTGGTTAAGCATTTTTATAGCCTCAACAACTTGGCTGAGTATTTATTTTTCTTAGTAGCTTTCCATCCTGCTTCTCCACCCCATGGTGATTTGCACAAAGTAATCACTCATTTATTAAATTTTAAGTGTTAAAGAAGAAACAGCAAGATGTTCAAAGAGATAGAAAATAAAAAGATTGAATTCATCAGAGGCAGAAACAGACAGCACTAATGGTAGTAATGGAAGGCAACTGGAGTGATAAGTAGCCAAAACTGAGATATCAGTCTGTCCAGAATAGCACCTGTGTTATTGGTGTCACTGAATCAGCACTGGTACTTGGTCAAGTGTTCTAGTCAGCAGATGTTGGAGACTGAAGGAATGACTGCCTTAATCATCTAACTCTGTAATGCCAGCGTTGAGAGCCGACCACCACTGCCTCACTCCTTTCCCAAATAATGACTGTCACTCTAAAATACTGTGTCAGATTTGGCATACACAAGCCTAATCATTCTGAGGAGCTCTCTCCCTTTCAAAGGAGCCATGAGAGTGTTGATGAATTGCCTCTGTTAGGAAACTATACATTTATTCCAGTGATTCTGCCATCGACCAAAAAGTTTTATTGGCATTGCCCTCAGAGTCTGGGGATAATCCACATGTAAGAGGATTTGGGGTTAAAGCTGCCAGCTGAGAGTTAAACTCCCCAAACTAACACTGAATCATTTTCCAAAATTTGCATTCATGTTAAATTGTTAAAATTGTGCATTTCCAGTCATGTAGAGATTGATTATGGAGGTCTGGAATAGATTTGAATATGTATGTCTAACAAGCACCCCACGTGTTTATCAGTTTGGGAAATACTAACATAACAGATTGGATTAATCTAAGTAGAAATGGGTTACCTCAAAGACTTACAAAACACAGGAGTCCAATTAAGTTAATTCAGGTGTATCCTTAAAACTAGATTATAACTAAAGAAAAAAAACTGAATTATTTATACTGAAATGTATTTTTAAAAACAAAACAAAACAAAAAACCCTGGGCTAATAGAAGAGTATGGTGCTTGACTCAAGTCTAAAAAAACAATAACAAAAAAAAAAAATCAGAAAAATGGATCAGTACTACTACAGTGAATGAAGGACTATAAAGACCAGCTAAAACAAGTTTTCAGCCTCCCTTTGATAAGAGAATTTCAGAAAACTTCTGGCAGTGGCAGTTCCTAGAATTAAGTGTAACTTAATATAATTAAGTATATTCATGTATTCTTAAGTATATAAAAAGAATGACAGCTTTAAAATATAAAACTCATCTGAATGTAGATATTTCAACATGGATTACTTTTGAAAGGGCTTATTAGTTTTAAGTATTTAAGCATTAATATTTAAGAATTAGCTTTAAGGCTTATGTAGCTCTGAATGTAACTTGGTTTGTGACTTTGGGCAAGTTACTTACCTCTCTGGACCTCTAATTCCTGCCTGTAAACTGAAGGGGTTAGATTGTTTCTGAGCACAGACGATCATAGGCTCTCCTGTAAGTCTCATATGTGCTTGTATGACTTCTCCATCTCTACCTAATGCACACACAGGGATCCCAGCTGCTGACATTGGCCTGGAATCTCGTGGCCTCACATCCTCCAGTCCTTCCCTAAGACAAGCCCTGCCTATGGCTTAGCCTGAGGATATAGGCAGAGGAGGCAAACTGCTGCAGAAAACACAGGCTCCTCTCCAGATCACCGCGTGGTCTCTGACAGGTTTTCTGGTCTGTGTTCTAGTTCTATGGGTTTCAAATTATTCTTTCCTTTCCAGTGGGTATTATCCCTTAACCATCTGCTGGACAAGCAATGTGTGGCTTAGCAAAGTCCCCAAGTTGGAAAGTGAAATGTAATTTTCTATTCTCTCTCTCGTCTTTCTTTTGTAGAGGCAGGGTCTTTCTATGTTGCCCAAGCTGGTCTTGAACTCCTGGGCTCAAACAATCCTCCTGCCTTGGCCTCCTAAAGTGCTAGGATTACAGGTGTGAGCCATCACACCCAGCCTCTATCATCACTCAAGGGTCTCTATTCACCAGTAATTATCCAGGCAAAGTCACTTGTCATTAAATGTCTCTAAAACAATGTTGTTATAAAAAAGTGTTGAAAAAAGTAAAAGAGAGAATTGTGTCCTTTAAAAAAGAAGATGGAGATAAAGATGGAAATGAAGACAATAATAGAAAGAGATCTCTATGTATTAGGGATGTTAACCAAATACACCCAATATACATAGAACTCTAAAAAATGGTATAAATGACCAAAAATCTGATAGTAAAATATTAACAGATAACTTACAGAAAAAACATTATAAAATCATGAACATGTAAAAACAGGTGTTCCAAGATGAAATGAGTGAAATATAAATTAAAATAATACTGAAATAGATCTTTTCTATCAAAGTTTATCAAGAATTAAAAACCTTAACAAAATATTTTGTGGGCAAGGCTGTGCAGAAACAGTCACCTCGTATATCCCTGCTGGAAATGCAAAAATGGCACAACACTTATAGCAGGGAATTTGGCAATACCCAACTAAACTACCCTTTTGACCAGTAGTTCCACTTTCATGACTTCACCCAGCTACAACTCTACCAATAAGAGAAGACATAGCAGTTAATCATAATAGCAATATTTGTGATTGCAAACTTTTGGCAGCAGCCTAAATTTTCATACATAAGAGAGTAATTAAATAAACAATGGTACATCCATTCAATGGAGTACAGTACAGGTATAAAAAAGAAGAGGAAGATCTCTATGAGATGATACGGAGTGATTTACAGAAGATCACCCCAAGCTAAAATTAAAAAGTGCAGTATACTCTTTAATTTTTAAGCTAAAGTGAAGTGCAAAGAGTAAAGATGGTATGCTACCTTTTGTGTAAGAAGATAAAAATTAAATAAGAAAATATGCATGTATCTGCTTATTTTTGCAAAAGGGAACACAGGAAGAAATAATGAGAAACTAACTTTGGTTACCCATAGGGTGTGAGTAAAACAGGGTAAAAGGGATAGAGGAGGAAGTGAGAGATCTTGAAATATACTTTTCTGGTACCATTTTGGCTTTGAAAGCATGTCACTATTTTATTTACTCAGTTTCACTTACTCAAAACCATAAAGTTAAGCCAACAAAAATGGAAGTAAGTAAGAAACCAAAGCGCAATACAAATGAAAACAAATGAGCCTTACATTCTCAAATGAATAAGTATAATGGAGAAAAATACCTAAATAACTTTTTAAAAACAGAGATAGAGTCTGGCTCTGTCACCTAGGCTAGACTGCAGTGGCACCATCATAGCTCACTGCAGCCTGGAACTCCCGAGATCAAGCCTCCCAAGTAGCTGGGACTACAGGTCCACACCCTAAATAACTGTTGAACTTAGTATTTTGCTTATATAACCTTGATCTAAAGACAAAAAGAACTACAAACCAATGGCGAACTATACTTTAGCATGTACATTTTTCACGGTGGTACAGATAATTCTGAAATTATTTTCTAGGCATAAAGAATTGGGCAAATAAATATTTTGAGGATGTTGTGAACCAGGTCTCTCACTATTAGAGAAGGGAGATACAAATAAGGAGGGCGTAGGCTGTGAAAAATCTTGTGCTGCTAGATTGAAATTGGATATAGTATAAATTTATTATATATATACACACACATACCCCATACCCCCCCCCCCAGCACACACACATATATATAAGGGGGTATATGAGGGTGTGGGTGGGTGTGTGTGTTTCTTAATTCTGTGTGTTGAAAGGGCCTAGAAATTTTGATATATCAGTAGCAGCAAGGACACCCAGCACCCTCGTCTTGGTTTCTAAATACCATTCCCCACTAAAAGGAACTAGGGTTTCCTGGAGAAATAACTGATTCCAGGGCATGGCCAGAAAAAGTCCAAGATGATATGGACTATCTTGTGTCAGAAAGGAAGCAAGTACTCAACAAATAATGGAGACATGTCAAATGAATGCAAGAACCAACTTAAAAGGTGCTTCCATTGGTCAAATCTGAGACAATTAGAGCATCAAGATTAAAAACTGTAGTAATGGACAATAACCAAATGAATAAAAATAAGAATCCATGAGTCCATACTGATAATTAATAATGCCGGTAACTGCTCCCTTACAACAGAATGTCAACTAATAAATGTAGAAAAAATGAAGGTGTTAGAAAAATCAACATGTTATAACCATAATGGTAATAATTGATTTAGATAAGAATCAATAAATGATAGAACTAATGGTTAAAAGTTTGATGAGGAATAGTTTATCTACAGTGTCTCAAAATATCTCACCACAAATTATGTATTAATTACAAAGGGAAAAGTAATAACTTTGCAGTGGAGAAATCTGGCAGATACTACCTTAACCAAGTAACCAAAGTTAGCATCAATAATGGGTCAAACTGATATCTAGTGTTTCCTGATGGGATGTGCTGGGAAGGAAATGATATCACTGGTTTAAGATTCCTGTCAAAAAAGAATACATCATGAGGAAACATCAGAGAAACCCAAATTGAGGGCTAGTCTGGAAAATAAATGGTCTGTACTCTTAAAAAAAATAGTCAATGACATGAAAGGCACATAAAGCTCAGGAATCATTACAGATTATGCAAATTAAAAATCCATATAAATAAAGGTAATGCTTAATTCTATATTGGATCTTGGACCAGAAAAGCAAAATTGTTAAAAAGAACATGATTGGTGAAAATTGAATAAAGTCTGTAGACGAGAAAATAGCATTATGTCAATTTCAAAATTTCCTGATTTAATAACTGTGCTGCGGTTGTGTAACCGAATATCCTTGTTCTTAGGAAATTTACAGTGAAGTATTTAGAGGTAAAGAGGCACAATGTGTGCAACACACTCTCAAACAGTTCAGAGAATAATAAAGCAAACGGCAGAATATTAACAATTAGCAATTCTCAGTGATGTATATATGGAGATTTTTTTGAACTGTTCCAATTTTTCTCTAAGTTTGAAATTATATCAAAATAAAAGTTTTTTTTTTTAAAGAGAAATAAAAGCCATCACCTGGGCATCCCCCCAAGCCAACAGTGGAACCTGCTGGGTATTATTCTTTGCTTTTTTTTTTTTTTTTTTTTTTTTCCTGAGGAACTTGAGAATTACTGAGCTACAGGAAATCCCTGGCCTGAAAAGGCCACCTCCAGCAAGAGCCTGTCATGAAAAATTGAACCCTCCTGCCCCCAAGCCCTCAGGCCTCTGTCTCTGAGGTCACCAGTTGGCCCACTAATGTGTGATACCTGATGGAAGGGAAGAGAATGTGTCAGATGCCCAACTCATCGCCATGACCCCAAACTGCCCATGACTTTGCTTTGCTGCAAAAGACAGAGGGAAAAGTAGGGAAAAATAATTTTTTAAAAAGACAATCTCAAGAGTCACCTGCACACGTGGCCAGGCTTGTTTTCCAGCTAGAAATCCCAGGGTGATGACGTGATGGTCCCCAGAGAGTACAGCTTGTGGGTTACAGAGTCATAACTAGGTTTAGTATCCTAGCTCTGCAACTTAATAGCTACTTAACTTTCTGAACCTGTTTCCTCATCTACCCAATGGACATAATTATGCCCACTTCATACAACTATGAAAAAAATAACATATATACACACACTCACGTATGACATTTGTCCAACCCAAATTGTGCTCAATTTTTTTTTCCTTTTTCATTGCCTGATCATATAAATATCTTTAGGATTGTGGCCAATATTCACACATGAAAAATAAGTGAAAAAAATTCCAAATCCAACGTGGTAAATAGATAAATTAACTCCAATCAAGAGGTAAACTAGCCAGAGCTGCAGGTTCAAATCAGAAGAAAGGACTGAATAATGGTCTAATTTGAAACAAGGTCAGCTGTGAAGATAGCCCCATTTGTAGGGCATGAACAAGGAGTCCCTTGTTATCACTGTGACTATTAAAAAGGTGCTCAGCATCTTTTTCAGTGAACTAACCATGGAAAGCATTCAGACCTCACAATTGTATCCCAATCAGAACCCCTCACCAAAAGCAACCCCACCCTGCTTGAGATGGTGAAAGCTATCTGTCAGCTTTAGAATATTTCTAAGTAAACAGGAAGATGATGAAAGAAACGGAATCATGCTATTAATAGTTTTTCATATGTTTAGGAATGATCTGTGTATATTTTATACTTTAAGTTTTTGGAGAGTTTAAGAGATTTCAGGGAATGTTATCGATTTAGCCTTTGATTCAAATTTAAAATATATAATGGAGTGATTTTAGACTTGAATTTTAAGTTGAAAGAGAAAGAATGATACAAAGTTTGTAAACAAAAGTGGAATGCATTGGAGATGGAGTACATTCATTAATTGAGCTATTGGATGGGGAAGGTTTTGATAGGTAGGTTAGGCAGTAAAAGCACTTTAAAAAATCAAAATATACTTAATTTTAAAATACAGTCTAAAATGTTCAAAATAATTTTTATAAATTAAGATGTAAATAGGAAAAATTGCTTAAGGAAATTTAACCTGTTCACCTAGTCAATCAAACCATAATCGACTCCCTGAATTTATTGTATTTGTTTATAAAATAAGAATTAAAATTTGAACTTGAAAGGTTAAGGAAAATTAGAGTTTTACTCTTTATCTTTTCACCTTTTTTTTTTTTTTTTAGATGGAGTTTCGCTTTTTCGTGTTGCCCAGGCTGGAGTGCAATGGTGCAATCTCAGCTCACCGCAACCTCTGCCTCCCGGGTTCAAGTGATTCTCCTGCCTCAGCCTCCCAAGTAGCTGGGATTACAGACATGCACTACCTCACTAGCTAATTTTGTATTTTTAGCAGATATAGGGTTTCTTCATGTTGGTCAGGCTGGTCTCAAACTCCCAACCTCAGGTGATTCACCCACCTTGGGCTCCCAAAGTGCTGGATTACAGGTGTGAGCCACTGTGCCCGGCCTACTTTTTAACTTTTCTAAATTGAATATTAATTTTTAAATCTTGAGGTTTAAATTATATTTTGTGTTCACAAAAACATATTACACAGTCACTAAACAACTCGCCTTGACAGTTCCAATATTTAGGTGGATGAGTACTTAGATTTCTACTGTATTTTGTTTCTGAGGAGTGCTAGGTATAGAAAATGAAATTTACTCAATTTTTAATTAAATATTTTTAAACCATTTTAACTCTCAGGAGATGGGAGAAACAAACAAAAAAATCCATGGAGGATAATGTGATGAAGATAGTTAAAAATTACTTTGTGCTTAGTATGTACCCCACATGGCTCTAATGTTTTGTTGTTGTTGTTGTTGTTTCTTTGAGACAGAGTCTTGCTCTTGTCACCCAGACTGGAGTGCAATGGCGCGATCTAGGCTCACTGCAACATCCACCTCCCAGGTTCAAGTGATTCTCCTGCCTCAGCCTCAGAGTAGTTGGGATTACAGGCACCCGCCACCACGCCTGGCTAATTTTTTGTATTTTTAGTAGAGACGAGGTTTCACCATGTTGTTCAGGCTGGTCTTTAGTAGAGATAGGGTTTCACCATGTTTGTCAGGCTGACCTCAGGTGATCCACCAGCTTTGGCCTCCCAAAGTGCTGGGATTACAGGCAGGAGCCACCGTGCCTGGCCAGCTCTAATGTTTTACATATACTATTTATTTAAATCTCCTGAGAACCTCATCAAATTTTAGAAGTAGAAGAACCACAAAGAAGAGAAGGTGTTGTGTGGGCTATCACAATCTAGTAAAAGTTCTTATCTTAGCACTTCAGTGTTTTCTAAAGTAGTCTGATTACAATACAGTGCCCTGTGACATACCTATTCATTTATTCATTTACTTTTACAAGTAATATTAAGTTCTTACCATGTGTCAGGCTACAGGGTGGCAAAGAGCCTGGTTGTAGGAGGCCAGTTAGGAGGCTAAAGTACCAATCCAAGTGGAAATGATCGTGCCTGGATTCGAGTCATGGCAATGAAGACACTGAGAAAAGGAGAGATAGATAATTCTAATTCCAGAAATTAGAATTGATGTGACTTGGTAGCAATTCCCTGGAAGTAAGGGATAAAGGAAAAGATAGTATCTTCTCCCAGTTCCTCTAAAAAGCGAAGCCTGAGGTCAGAGTTAAGCTGCTAAGAATGCGTTTGGTAGGTAGAAGCCCAAAGCAGTGAGAATGAGGAAAAGAGGGAAGTGGGCAAGGAAAGCCGTGGGAAAATGCAGTGTGCTGCATCATCACTCTGGCTCCTGCTTCACAGCAGGATGCAAAAGAGAGACAGCGGGTCACTCAGCACACAAGAGTTTGTTCAGCACACAAGACTCCTCAGAAGGCCTGCAAAGAACAAATATACCCTGAAGTAATCAACAAGAGACAGAAATGAGGGGTAACTGCCAAGTCCTTCTGTCTTCTATCTGCAAAGGCAGCCACATGGTTTGGCTCTGTGTTCTCACTCAAATCCCATCTTGAACTGTACTCCCATAATTCCCACGTGCTGTGGGAGGGATCCAGTGGGAGACAATTCGAATCATGGGGGCAGTTTCCCCCATACTGTTCTCGTGGTAGTGAGTGGGTCTCATGAGATCTAATGGTTTTATCAGGGTTTCTGCTTTTGCATCTTCCTCATTTTTTCTCTTGCCGCCCCCGCCATGTAAGAAGTGCCTTTCACCTCCTGCCATGATTCTGAGGCCTACCCAGCCTTGTGGAAATGTAAGTCCAATTAAACCTCTTTTTCTTCCCAGTCTCGGGTATGTCTTTATCAGCAGTGTGAACACAGACTAATACAGAGAACCTAAAGAGGGGGTAGAGCTGTAGAAGGTGGTGATGAGCGTTAAATTTTGTATATGTTTTATTGACTCTCACATGTTGCCGAAAGGGAAATCTGCAGTAGGCAGTTGAATGTCAATGGAGTCTGGAGCTCAGGAGAGACAAAGCCAGGTGACAGAAAGATGGTTGTCATTATAGAGCATGTGCTGGGCTGTGCCATCCAGAACCCCCTTTTAGGGTTGAAGCACTCGTTCCCCAGCTGCCAGGACTTCAGCCCGCTGATGGCTCACAGCTCAATTCCTCTGCAAGAATGACCTTTTATCAAAGGAAACTGACTTACCTGAGTTGATGTGCCTGCCCTGTGCATCCAATGGCTGGTTGACGTGGGGTTACAAAGGCCTGTTCCTTTTGCTTCAATTCAAGTCATCACTAAAGGCCATCCCAGCCCTAGAGTTCCCTAGAATTGGATGATGCCACTGTTGTATCTACAGTAGGTTCTCACTTAAAGTGAATACGTTCTTGGAAACTACTACTTTAAACGAAATGATGTACAACAAAACAATTTTTCCCTTCATCAATGTTATAAAGAAAGAACATCGCACCAAACAACTTTATTGGAGGGCCTGCTGTACATCTTTTAAAGTCACAGTTCCCAAGAGCCTCCTTCATGCCAGCCCTGGTGTAGCTTCTGAGAGCTTTTCCCAGTTCACCACCTGCATTCAAAGCTCCGTGTCAGAGTCTCCCAGGGAACTCGAGGGAATGAAAACTCTAGGTAGACAATTCTTTCAGGAAGCTTGCCTTTGACAATGGAGGAGGATTCCTGAAGAGGGGTATGGTTGAAAGAGGATTTTTTTTTTTTTTAATTTGGAAAGATGAAGCTAGTTGAGAGGGAAGAATTAAAGATTCTAGGTAGAAAACGACCTAGAGGGAATGGGATCCAAATCACAGGTAGAAAGATTGCCTGTTTTAAGAAGAAAGACATTCCCTGTGATGAGAATATGGGAGAGGGAGTGGATCAGTGTGAATGTAGACAAATTTATTTTCACTGTAGGAAAGGTCTGATCATTCACTGAGAGTAAGCAGAATGGAGACTGGGAAGACAGAAGCTTGAAGACAGCAGGGAATGCTAGAAATTGGCTTCGCGGACAATGGTGGGGAGAGTCGCTCGGAGGAATGTATCAGAATTGCCGAGCAGTGCTGAAAGCGGGGTTGAGAATGAGGTCAACAGGAATTTATAGTGGCAATCATCATTGCACTAACCATGGTATAATTACTCACAGGCCTGCTCAGCACTGTGCCTGACAAGCTGAGGATACACTAAATGTTGAACGACGGAACAGACCCAGTTTAAGTGAGCCCTCCAGTTAAAGGGCCACATGTTCTCTGCCATCCTACGATGGCAAAAAGCCACATCGCATCTGCCTTGGGTCTATTTCTCTCTGATATTTTTAGTCTAGAGAAACACTGAGGTGGTTTCCCTGCTTTTGTACAAGTTTGTCGTATGTTTTATCTGTATGCTTTGTAATGCCTGTATGCATTAAGTTGTTTTCCTAAGATCACTAGACTGAGCAGATCAGAGCTCAAGCTTGCAGGTCACCTAACTCCCATTCCACACACTGTGCTATGAGATATGCTGTGTAAAACTGCCAAGTAGTTCCAGATGATTCAGCAGGCCTTCAGTATTATCTGCCTGCCTGTCTTCCCACCTCCCTTGCTGCCTCCTTCCGCCTTTCCTCCCTCAGACCTCTTGGAATCTTTTCTGACCTTCCTACTAAGCTGTCCCCAGCTTCATTATGTTCAGCCCTCATTTGCACATGCTCTTGACACCTGGTGTTTGGTGGCAGAAATGGCTGATAAAATTCCACGCTGATTAATTTCATGTTTAATCTAACTGATACTTCTGTAGCCTTTGCAAATAACCTTTTTGAACAAAAACGGCAATGGCTCATTCCAAACCCGATCAAAGAGGTTTGCGTGACTCACAGCCACTAAATAAACATTGATGCCTGATGGCAGTAATATGGCTATTTATATTCAGAGCCTGATTTAACCAGTGGCATTCCTGTAATAAGATAATAAGCATGAGCTGTTTACTAGAAAAAAGGAGAGTCTGTGGTGCTGGTGTTCAATAAAATCTCTTAACAGGCAAATGAGTCTCTGAAATTGGTTGGCAAATACATCCGCAATGAGATGTGCTAATTAGCTGCTGTTACTGATTTTCTAAAATAAAGAGTTTAAACTTAGATTAGTCCTGAAATTTAGTACAATAAAAAATACTGGATAAATGATATTATGTTGAGAGTCTTACAGATTATGTTTAAGATAAGTCCAGCAATACAATTAAGAAAAAAGAACTCTGCACCTAAATCATTAGATTTTTTTTTAAAAGACTAAGAAGAGGTTGTAAATGTGGAGAATTATAAGCATAGATATGTGAATCTCACATTCCATTTTTTCTGTTCAGAGAGCATCTGTAGGTGATTCTCTTTGCCACAATGGCTGGGACATCTATTTCTATCAGAACTTTTATTTTTAAATAGGAAGAGCAAAGGAATGCAAGAATTAGCTTAATAGTATTTGGGTAGCCATTAAAAATAGATGAACCTATTCAGAACCAAGACCACAGAGGTTCTAGGTAAGCGTGTGGGAGACAATTATTCTGGACTCAGAAATAAATGATCAAGGCATCAAGCTTGTAAGGCCTCCCCCAGCATCTTCCCCCAAATAAAAGCAGCAGGAACTTGCACCTGCTTCCTTTCTCCTGCTATCGCCCCATGCAGCAACTTCCAGCTGCTAAGCATTCATCTCAAACCTCCATTGTAGCTGCTTTCTTCACCAAATGGGAATGAACTATCTGTTGGGACTTCCTACTTCAAGTAATGAGAAAATCTTAGGAGATTTCCAAGTATTTTTTTAATTCATATATTACTTCTAAAGAGAAATGGATGGGTAATAAGAGGACTCAAGTTGTGTCTCCATCATAATTTTTTTTCAAAACAAGTTTGAATTCAAGGACCTGTTGTTTGACTTTAGGTGGTTGAGATGATGTTTGTTTTCCCAGAGCAAATGGTTTTTTCAAAGCCAGCTAGATGGGCAGATGTCAGTGCTGCAGCCCCAAAGTGGCTAAAGTTCCTAATGTTAGCAATGAGTTAATTCATTCGTTTGGTTTCTGTTTATCTACAGTTAAACAGATAAAAGTTGATTATTTGTTTTAACTAAGATGTTCAATTCTTATCAGAGTCTTTAGTAATCAGAGTTAATTGACTATATTTATCTTTGTTTCCATTTGACAGTGGGGGATGAGGGGAGGCCCAGTTTACATAGCAACCTTTCCAGCTATTACTGGGATCCAGAATTGTGGGTAACACCCTCACATAGGCTAGCAAATAATTGAAATTATTAACAGAATCCTAAGTCATGAACATGTGGTCTTCCTTATATTTTTCAATGGTATTACGGTTCTTTTGAAACCAACTGCAGCTGGCTTAAGACAAAAAGGAATTTACTTGTCAAAGGATATTAGTAATCTCACAAAATGTACAGGAAGAGTTGAACAGCCATACCTCCAAAGTGTAAGAACAACAGTTCCAAAGACATGGAAACAAGAGTTTTTGGGACTTATTCTGCTTTTGTAGTTTCACTACTTACATCTCCTGGCTCCTTTGTTTCTCTTTTCGAGATTCCATATTCTTAGACAAAAAAATCTAATCAGTCCAGTTTGGCTCAAACAAATGACTGAACCAATCAGTTGTGACTAGCAGAAGAGTAGGTCAGTAGCATATGGCATAGATATGACTTCTGTGGAAGTTCCCAGTGAATGGAGGCTATCGTCACTGGGCAGCAAACCCAAGGGTCCACTGTACCCAATGCTCCTCCAAGTGCCAGTCCACAAGACCATTTGACACTGGATCGGGAGGAGATAAGTAGCTTGCACCAGTATCTAAATCAGCTCACTGCTTACATCATTGAGAAAGTCTTGCTATTTAAAAAAAAAAAAAAAAAAATGCTGAACTAAATATCATGTTTAGTGGCATAGTACTTCTTATCTTCTTACGGATTAGTAGCAAACAGTTTGCTGACAGGCAGCTGCCTGTGGCCTACTCCAAGAGCAACAATCTCTTCTGTTTAGTACTCATCAAGAACATGTGCTTTGAAGCCACCTGGGTTTTAGTTCCTGCTATACTTAATAGCAAAATGACCTTGACCAAATACCCCTTGCTTCATGTTCCTCATCTAAGTTGGAGATAACAGTACTCCCATATTAGTCAGGACTCATTCAATTATAGGCAGCAGAAATGTAAACTACAAGGTTAAATCAGATGAAATTCTGACATTCAACCTGCAAAAATGACATTTTCATATGGTTCAATCTAATAGCTTAAGCAAAAAGGAAATGTATTGGGTTTTGAAACTGCAAAGTGCATTAGTGGGGGTAGGTAGCATATACATCTGAATCCAAGGCTGGAATGAATAAAGAGAAGCCCTCTATTTCCCGCAACCAGCATTGGATCATATGGCATATGAGGACTCTAACTGGTCCTACTTTGGTCATTCTCCCAGACCCTGGTCTAATCACTGGCCAAAGGGACATGACATTTCATGATTGGTCAGGCTTGTGCTTGGGAGTAAGTAAGGCACTATGATTAATAGATTGACAGTCGTATCAGATAAACCCTATCTGACTTGGTCAGTTATATCTCTGGTCCCTAGCACATAATAGTTACCAAAAAGATTAGGTAAATAAATGATTGGGAAAAGGGTATTGCACAGTTTCCTGTCAAAGCAGCAGCAGACAAACAATAGAATTCAACGGCAAATGCCTACATCATATGGTTAAGACTACATAAGAAAGTGATACACATGAGACAGAGACTAGCACATAGTAGCACATTTACCTGCAAAATAGATCAGGCAAGCATTGGAGCCCATATTGTCCGTGTAGAGACTGGCACATAGCAGGCACCCAGTTTTCTCGATTGACTGAGTCAGTTAAAAAGTGAACTCGGCCAGGTGCGGTGGCTCGTGCCTATAATCCCAGCACTTTGGGAGGCCAAGGCAGGTGAATCACAGAAATTTAAGACCAGGTTGGCCAGCATGGTGAAACCCCATCTCCAGTAAAAATACAAAAATTAGCCAGACACGATGGCACACTCCTGTAATCCCAGCCAGCCAGGAGGCTGAGCCAGGAGAGTCCTTGAACCCAGGAGGCGGAGGTTGCAGTGAGCCAAGATCACACCACTGCACTCCAGCCTGGGCAACAGAGTGAGACTCGGTCTCAAAAAAAAAAAAAAAAAAAAAAGTGAACTCATAAATAGACAGTGAGCAATCTGGATCCCATTCCTTTGGGAATTGTTCTTCATCCTATTGCAATTGTGATTTTGTGTTTTCCTATGAACATCCAGACAGCCATATAATCAACAGGGCAAGAGAAAATGGGCATTAAATCTAACTGGAGGCATTTTAGTTAAAGACCTACATTAGGAAAACCTTCTAGGATCTAGAAAACAAATCCATGAAACTTAAGGAAACGGGCTAATTTTTATTATAATTCTTCCTGGTGGAAGAAAGTGAGCAGATGACTTTTAAGAATCCTTATCCAGTGACTGGCAGCATTTGTACCTCACATTCCAGCCCATGTGAGGACAAAGGACAGGGGATGGCAGCAGGAGACACAATATCAGAATGTTTGATTTGGAAATGTCCATAGAGCTCATCTAGTCTAATCCTCTCATTTTACTAAACAGGAAACAAGGCCTGGAGGACTGAGGTGGCTTGTCAGAGGGTCACAAAGGCAGAGTTGAATCCAGGTCTTTTCAATCCATGTCCATTCTTTGTCTTCCATACCACACCACAGGCAGTGGTGGTCCACTCTGAACCAACAGTGCCCCCATCACCCTTGTGAGGTGGTCAGGAAAGCAGGTAGAGAACAGGAATGCCTTAGTGAGAAGCTAATAAAGACCCTCCTGTGGTAAAAGGTCAAAGGGCAGGGATCTGTGCGCCCTGAAGTGTAATCCAACTTCCACTTTCAGTCACAAACTACATATTGCTAACCTACAGCTTCCTACCTGCCACTTGCCCTCATAGAGCAGGATTATGGTCTGAAGACAATCCAAAACATATACAATATTTTGAAAATAAAATTTCCTTTGTCAAGCAATTTTAACAAATAACAAGTTAGGTTGCTTTATGAACACCTTCTTTTCTAAAATAAAATTCAGGACACTAATCTGACAAAGGAGTTTTGAGCCTCTTCTGAATAAGAAACAAAATGAGAAAAAACATTTAGGTGCTGAAATTTTGACTTGGTGTGTTTATGAGGAGAACAGGCAGCTTATCTGCAATTGGGATAAATCCAGGATATGTGCTCACTTAGAGGCATACTTTTTACACGTATGTTTGTGCCAAACTGTTAGTTATCCACCAATGTCAGCTCTCCCCTTCCTCACTGGCAGAGCTCCTATACTGCTTGGGGAAAGGGTGTGTATTAGTTCATTTTCACACTACTATAAAGAACCACCTGAGACTGAGTAATTTATAAAGAAAAGAGGTTTAATTGACTCACAGTTTTGCATGGCTGGGGAGGCCTCAGGAAACACAATCATGGAGGAAGGTGAAGGGGAAGCAAAGCATGTCTTACATGGTGGCAGGAGATGGAGAAGGGAGACTGCCGGAGACGGAGGAGGGAGACTGCCACATACTTTAAACTATGAGATCTCGTGAGAACCCCCATGACCCCATCACCTTCCACCAGGTCCCTCCCTCAACACATGGTGATTACAATTCGAGATGAGATTTGGGTGGGGACACAGAGCCAAACCCTATCAGGGTGTCATTATGCCAGCTTAATTTTTTAAGTTACTCATCTCAGATGTAAGCAAAAGTCATCAAGCCTTTCTAGAAAGCCCCTTCTATTTCTATTCTCCCTCTTTCTACATCTTCTGTGTGCTGATCAGGTACCTGGAGTTCTAGAAATCATATCATAAACATGGGATGAGGATCCATCCTAGAGATTATGGAATGTTGGGCTGCAAAGAGCCTAGGTCCTCAAAGACCTCATAAGCCCCACCACATCGGCCCTACACTGCCCTACACTGTCCTCTTAGGTTAGAGGAAAATAAAGCCCTGCCTTGTTTAAACCAGTTTTCAGATCAGACAAGCACAGTTCCTGACTGATGCAAACTCATGGCATTGACTTGGAAAAGTTGGTTATTTAGCCGCTTCATGCCTCAGTCTCTTCCTCTTTAAAATTAGGTAAGAACATTAACCAGCATTAAAGAACACACAATACAGTAATTTTAAAATTTTGTTTATTGAGATGATTGTGGCAGAAAATGTTGTGGCAGAGTTCAGAGGAAAGGAATCCTTTACATGGATCTCTGAATTCTGCCAAACTTGAATCAGAACAGCTGCTCTTCTCTTTGATGAGTTTCCTTGTAAGATTGCAGTTGGAGGGGGGGAAAAAAAAGCTTAAAGGCTAAAATAATTTGAAAATCACTGGCATAGAAAAACATTTAGGACACATGGGGCATATCATTGCTCATGAGATTGTATTTTTCCAACGTTGCCAATGCATCTGGTGATGCCAGTTGGTTCCTCTGCAGGACCAATATTTCCCACCTGTTGGTTCCTCTGCAGGACAAATATTTCCCACCTGTAGACTAGCCTCAGGGAGCAGGACAGGGCCACTAAGCAGTGCAAAATGCCCTAATAATTGCAGGAATAAAACCAATCACCCCTGCTTCCTTCACGCTGTGCTCTAACCCCCTAAAGAATAACTAATGAGCCTGAGAGTGGTGAGGTGTGGCAGCTGCTCTGTGAGGTGTTAGAGAGAGACCAGAGGAGTCTGAGGAGTCATGTCCATTGGGAAAGTGTGTTGTCACTCAGTGGCTCTGAGCCCATCTTGGATCTTTGTTCACTCTACACACTATCTCCATTCCTGGCTGCCAAACTCCAGACTCTGCCAGGGATGGTCAAGCTCTCCTTGACTTCCTTTCTCATGCTCTCACACATCTCTACACAAACACAGATCGTTAAAATGGATCAGTCAGACAGAATATATTCTATTTGCATCACATCTTACCTCTTTCTTTCCCCACTCCACTGTACCACCCCAACAACATGCCTGCAAATACATCCTTCTGAATGGGTTTTGGAATGATGATGGGAGAAATAAGAGGAAAGATGACATAAAAATTAAGAGAAAGTATTTACAGCATAATTAGTAAGGAGAAGATGGAAGGTCTTTGGTTCTTGCTGGATTCATTGAGGTGGAAGGGAGTGCTAGATATATCATCTCTTGGACCTCAGTACCTCTTGCCACCTTTTTTTTTCTTTTGACACAGGATCTGGTTCTATCACACAGGCTGGAGTGCAGTGGCACCATCTTGGCTCACTGCAACCTCTGCCTCCTGGGTTCAAGCCATCCTCCCACCTCAGCCTCCCAAGTAGCTGGGACTACAGGCATGTACCGCCATGCCCAGCTCATTTTTGTATTTTTGTAGAGATAGGGTTTCACCATGTTGCCCAGGCCAGTCTCAAACTCCTAAGCTCAAGCAATCTGTCTGCCTTAGCCTCCCAAAGTGCTGGAATTACAGGCGTGAGCCACCGCGCCCAGCCAGAAGGCTTATTTGATCCAGTCAGGTGGACCAAGGCAAATGCCTTTGTTGGACGAGCTCGTTTCTCATCCCTTATCCCCTTCCTCCAAATTAGGGTCATATAACTGAGACACTGTTTCTTGTATATGAACTTTAAAATGAGGTAACATTGGAATGATGGCTGTTCATAGGATGCAAGGCTGGTTCAATGTTCAAGAATCAATCAATGTAATCTACCATATTAATAAATTAAAAAGGAAAAAAATCACATGATCATATCAGTAAACACAGAAAAGACACTTGACAAAATTTGACACTGATTAATGATAAAAACTCTCAGAAAACTAGGAATAGTGGAGAACCTTCTCAATTTGATAAAGAACATCTATGAAAAAACCACAACATTATAATTATAGAAGACTGCTTTTCCTCTGAGATCATGTATAAGGCAAGCATGTCTGCAAGACTGTCTGCTGTCACCACTACTGTCGAACTGTGATCTAGCCGGCTCAATAAGGCAAGAAAAGGAAATAAAAGGCACACAGAGAAGAAAGGAAGGACTAAAATTAACTCTATTTGCAGATGCAGTGATAGTTTGTATAGAAAATCTCAAGGAATCTACAAAAACATTCCTTAAACTGAGTTCAGCGAGGTCACTGACATAAGATCAACATATGAAAATCAATTGTGACAATTAAAAAGTGAATTGTATTTCTATATTCTAAAAGTGAATATGTGGAATATATAAATACAATACCGTTTATAATCACTAAAAAAAAAATACATGAGTGTAAAACGAGATAGCAATGGACTGCCTGCTATTCACAGGTCTCTCAGCTGCTAGAAGGCCCCATTCTGAGATAAGCCACCTCTCCACCCTGACACTAGTAAAGAGGTCAGAAAACCTTGAGTAAGGTTGGAGGTATTAATTTCGGGCAATTAATTACATTCTTTCAGCATCCATCTCCCAGAAGTTTTCACTGGGAAAATCCTTTAGGAGGACATCCCCCATTAGCTATTCATTTTTCTTTTGCACTGACTGGAGAATGAAGTGACTGTTGGCTGTGTCACACAACCCGTCGAAATTCACCCCTGGGTGAAGTGATCCTCAAATAATTACCAAATGTAGTTCAGGTAACTGAATTAGTGAATTACATTGGCTCCTTTGAGATGAAAGACTCTTTAGGAATGTGAAATACTTTGGCTCTTTGTTATTAATAACCTGAACAATGAAAGAACCCAAAGTAGTATTCAATATGCTCCAGGAATGGAATGACTAAAATTAAAGAATGCAATTGATTTTCATTTTCCATACTTTTCATTTTCTATTCTTTTCATTTCAATAGTCAGGACTGAATATGACAAGTCATCAAATCCCTTCTGATGTTAATAAAGCATCAACTACAGAGCTCCAACAAGAGAAAAATCCAGTTGAAGTATGGCAAGTAGTTTATTCTCCTGCTCTCTATGATTTATTATCTTTTCTTCTTACCATCCCATTACGACACCTACAGGTAAAAACCTCCTACCTTGATCTGCTTCATTTTCTTCAACCTTAGTCTAATATTTCGACATTAAACGTCTCAACTACCTTTGCATCCTTCAGACAAACAATCACGCCCATGAGTTGTGCTTAGAAGAGCAATGTAGGAGGCCTTTGGCTTGGTGCTCCGCCGCCGGTCATCAATGCAGGGTGTGAGGACGACAGAGCCCAAAGGCAAATCCCAGGCAGACAGACCTGATCTTAAAGCAGGAGGAACGGGAAGTGGCAGGGAGGGGTTAAGGTTGACAAATCAAATCCTAGTCTACCTGAGGTTGGTAGAAAGGCTGAAGATGTTTGCGGAAGTTAGGCCCTAATCATGTTAGATATGGGGGCTGCATTTATTGAATCAGATTTGAAGTTCTTCATCTTTAGTTTTCATTTGTAAAGTGTGGAGGGTTTTCTATTTCTCTTTCTCGGTTTCAGAATACCTTTTTAAAGGTAATATATTTATTTTGGAACTGGAATAGGTAATACATTCACATAGTTCATAATTCAAAAGGTATACAATTATATATAGTGAAACCTCCCTCCTACCCACAGGCACCAGCCGCCCTGTTTCCCCTCTGAGGGCATCAGTGTCACTGACTTCCTAGTTTTCCTTGCAGAAATATACAAGTGAATTTTTATAAGACACCATCCATCATCTTCTATTTACACAAATAGTAACTCACTATTCTGTTTTGTACCTTGCTTTTTTCACTTAATGTATTTTGGAGATGATGCCACATCATTTCACTACACAAAGAACTCTTCAATCTTTTCCCTCAATCTTTTTTTTTTTTTTTTTTTTTTGAGACGGAGTCTCGCTCTGTCGCCCAGGTTGGAGTGCTGTGGCCGGATCTCAGCTCACTGCAAGCTCCGCCTCCCGGGTTCACGCCATTCTCCTGCCTCAGCCTCCCGAGTAGCTGGGACTACAGGCGCCCGCCACGGCGCCCGGCTAGTTTTTTTTTGTATTTTTTTAGTAGAGACGGGGTTTCACCATGCTAGCCAGGATGGTCTCGATCTCCTGACCTTGTGATCCACCCGTCTCGGCCTCCCAAAGTGCTGGGATTACAGGCTTGAGCCACCGCGCCCGGCCAATCTTTTTTTTTTTTTTTTGATGACTAGTAATTCATTACATTAGACAAATGGTATCATTTGTGTAACTACTCTTCCATTGATGATCATTTACGTTACTTCCAATTTTTTGGTACCACAAACAATGCTGCAATGATTAACCTTATTCATAAATGATTTCCATGCATAAGAGTGTGTCTGTAATTTAATATAATTGCTATAAATAGAGTTATGAATATTTGAGTATTATAATCTCTAGAAATGAAATTATTGAATCAATGTGTATGTATATTTATAATTTCAATAAATACTGCTAAATTGCCAATCTGTATCACCTGATATAATGTCCTTTGCTCATTTTTCTATCGGTTTCTTGGTCTTTTCCTTACTGACTAGGATTCATTGTGTACCAATGAGTTACAAATATGTTTCTCAACTTGTCCATTGACTTTTGACTTGCTATTGTCATTTTTGCATGCAGATGTTTTGTAAAGCACAGTTGAATTTTTCAGTCTTTATTTTATGACTGCTGTAATTTGTGTCATGTTTTAAAAGGTTTTTTTTCAGCTATAAATTACAACAAAAAATCTTTTATGATTTCTTTCATATTTTATGGTTTCACATGTTTATAAAATCTCTGACCCACCCATCTGAGATTTATTTGGCAAGGTGTGAGGTAGAGCTCTAACTTTTAACATGTATTTACTGTTACAGCTGACTACCCTGTTGTCCAGACACCATTAATAAAAAATCCAGTTTTCCCCCACTGATTTGAAATGAATGTTTTATCATACGCTAAATCCCTGTATGTATCTGGGTCTACTTCTTGATTTCCTATTCTATTTCATTGGTCTATTCATGTGCCAGTGGAACCCAGATTTAATTTTTTAAAACTTAACTACAATTAATTGCACTTCAATTTTTAAAACTTTATGTATCTCCCCAAAGTGACTTTTTCTTTGGGTCAGAGACTGAGTGGAAATGAGGTCTTCTGTCTGTGTCTTGTGACTTTGTTTACTTCCCCTTGCATAACTCACGGCCAAATTTTTCTTAATCTTCCAGGAAAATAAGTTTAGCCTGTGCTATCTGAGTGGTAGAGTCGAATAAACAAAATAAGTGTGGACTTATAAGGAGATGACCATAAGAATACTGTATTTCACTTTTCCAAATCCCATTGCATGACAGACTCACAAGGGACATGCTTTTTCACTTCTAAGACCACTACTTTAAAATCAAGTTATGTTTAATAAACATTAATAAATGTTTATTTAAAATGTTTAATAAACATTTACTACATGGCAAGTTATTTTAGCTAGAATGCTTTTGGATTCAAGTCATAGAAACCAGATTCAAATACCCTTACACAATTTTTAAAAATTCATTGATTGGGATAACCGTAATTCCCAAGGGGAATAGGGTTGGGTAGACAGGTTCAGTGGCCAGCCCCGTTATTACAGATTCAGACTCTTACCTTCTTTCTGCTCTGCCACCCTCAGTCATTGGCTCCATTCTCAGGCTGCTCATGGCAAGATGGCTTCCGACATAACAGCACCCTGAGGAAGAAGAGAAAGTGTCAGGTCTGTTTTGTATTACTGTAAAGGAATGCCTGAGGCTGCGCAATTTATAAAGAAAAAAGGTTTATTTGGCTCCTGATTATGAGGGCCTAAGGCTGCTTCCACTCATGGCAAAAGCCAAAGGGGACCTGGCTTGTGCGGAGATCACACAGCAAGAGAGGAAGCAAGTGAGGGGGCAGGAGGTGCCAGGCGCTTTTTTCTTTTTCTTTTTTCTTTTCTTTTTTTTTTTTTTTTTTTTTTTTGAGACAGAGTTTCGCTCTGTCGCTCAGGCTGGAGTGCAGTGGCGCGGTCTCGGCTCACTGCAAGTTCCGCCTCCCGGGTTCACGCCATTCTCCTGCCTCAGCCTCCCGAGTAGCTGGGACTACAGGCGCCTGCCACTACGCCCAGCTAATTTTTTTTTTATTTTTAGTAGAGACGGGGTTTCACGGTGTTACCCAAGATGGTCTCGATCTCCTGACCTCGTGATCCACCCTACTCGGCTTCCCAAAGTGCTGGGATTACATGTATGAGCCACCATGCCCAGCCGGTTCCAGGCTCTTTTTAACCATGAGCAACCCTGGGATCTAATAGAGTGAGAACTCACCCCACCCCCGACCTACCCCAACCCCGGGAGGCCATTAATCTATTTATGAGGGATCTGCTCCCATGACCCACACACCTCCCATTAGGTCCCACCTCCCAACACTGTCACTCTGAGGATTACATTTCAACATGAAATTTGGTGGGGACAAGCATCCAAACTATAGTAAAAAGCAGTTTTTCATTTCTTAGGAGCAAGAAAACATTTCTCAGAAGTCTCCCATGTCTTGTGGGCCAGAATTGGTGACATGCCTATTCTTGAATCAGTCACCGGCAAGGAAATACAATTGCTCTTAGATCAATCAGACCCACCCTTGGGCTGGGGAAGGGTAAGTTTCTCCTAAGCACATGGCTGCTTGTAAGTGAGTGGATATTGCTGAAAACCTGGATTCCAGTGGTAATGGAGGTAGTTGATGGATGCTGATAATGAGTCTCCCAGTTTCCCTCTCTCACTCCCCCTCCTGGTTGGTTTCCTTTGTTAGACATCCAAGTGTGCCCCTTAATATGTATTGAGTATCTGGACGTATTCACTGCAAATTCACTTATTTAATACATGTTTATGGAAGTCCTACCATCTGCCCAGTACTATGCAAGGAGCTGAGGACTAGAAGAAGGAAAAATGGGGATCCTGATTTCAATGAGTTAATAGGAGAAGCAGAAAATTAAGGAATTCCATCATACAGTGATGAGTGTTACATACTTATAAGAGTGCTATGGGGCTCTAAAGAATGAGCAATTTCCTGAAGGAGGGTAGAACACATGGGGAATATTCTAGGTGAGCTTTGACAGATGAGTAGGTAAACAAGGGGGAAGGACATCCCAGGCAGGGGAAATAGCTTATACAAGGGACCAAGAGGGCATTGGCATGGCATGCTCAGGTTACTGTAAGTTTCTTGTATGTCATGCTATAGGATTAACATGGTGGTATGCTGCTGTTTTACTCAGGGCATGATAGTACAGGGTCAGGGGGCTTCCGGCCTGGCTAAGAACCTCAGTTTGTACTGGTTAAGAGACATCATCAGTGGATGCCATCCCTGAGAAGTTCTGACAGCAGTTAGAGTTAATTGTAGCATTTAGTCACAAACACCAGATTTGTCACAAACAACAGTCAACTTTCTGAGGTCATAGACCACATTTCAGAGACTCCGAAATCTTTCTTTCACCTCACAATTGAGCTTCTTGCAAAAGTAATCTACACTTAATCTTCTTCATCTCCATTTAATCCTCTACCACTTATGTTGATAACATAGTTTTTGTTCCTGCTACGGTCACCTGTGGCCTCAATAACTGCAAGACACAAAACAAACAAACCACCACCAGCAGGGAAAATGACTCTTCTACTCTTCTACATTCTACTTTCTAACAACACTCAACTATTTACAATTCACTAAGGACATTAATAGCTTTGGAGACCCCAGATGCAGAGAACAGTATGGTGTTATTTTTCCACTTCAGTAAAATTAAAACAATCCTAAATCATAACTTTTCCTATAAGAACTTCAATTGTATTTTAATATCAAATTCTTTTTTAAAAAATACCTCTCTCTCCCCACTTCTTCCCTGAGTGCCTCTGCTTTGTCGGTTGTGTAAGCACATGTATGATCCACCAATTGAGTAACCCAGCAAGGAACACATTGGTGCCTTGTTTGTTGTGGGTTGAATGGTACCTCAGAATGTGACCTTATTTGGAACAAGGGTCTTTATAGATGTAATTAAGGTAAGGATTTCTAGATGAGATCATCCTGGATTAGGGTGTGTCCTAACTGCAATGATAAGCATTCCTTATAAGAAACAGAAAAGGAAAATACAGAGACATGTGAAGAAAGGCTATGTGAAGCGGGACTGAGAGATTGAAGCCATGTGTCTACAAGGCAAGGAACACCAGGATTGCTGAGAGCCACCAGAAAGCTAGGAGACAGGCATGGAACAGTTTCTCTTCACAACCTCAGAGACAATCAACCCTCCTGACACCTTAAGTTTGGATTCTTGTCTCCAGAACTGTGAGAGAACATATTTCTATTGTCTTAACCCGCCACATTTATGGTAATTTATTACAGCAGTCCTGGGAAACTAATACAGTCATCTGTCGATATCTGTGGGAGCTTACTTCCAGGACCCCCACAAATACCAAAATCTATGGATGCTCAAGTCCCTGATATAAAATGTCATAGTATTTGCATATAATCTATGCACATCCTCCTGTACACTTTAACTCATCTCCAGATTGCATATAATACCAGTACAATGTAAATGCTATGTAAATAGTTGTTATTCTGTATTATTTCGGGAATAATAACAAGAAAAAAATCTGTACATGTTCCCTACAGACACAACCATTACAGGCCTAACTACAGTTTCAATCCTAGGCTGGCTAAATCTGTGGATGCAGAACCTGCAGATAGAAAGGCTGACTGCACATTGTTCTATAACATTTTGAATTAAAAACAGAACTTTTGCTTGTAAGAAAAACAAATTCACTCTACTTGTCTCAGGAAGAGAGGGATTTATTTTAAAGAATGGTAATCTCACAGGACACAAAGATGAGCAAGGGGAGTTGTTGCCATCCAGGGGAGCTGACTCTCCAAGTCCGCCCCCTTCCCCTCTGTCATCCTCTCTTCTGGTTGCTTCCTTTGCTTTTACACACTCTCTGGGAATACATGGCTCATCAAGTGGCTTCAGTCCGAAGCCTCCGTAAACTTTAAGCTCACTCACCATCTGTAACTAACTTCATCTGTCAGCATGTCAATTACAAATTTTAAGGCAAGAAACTGGATTGGCTCGAGTTACCAAGGGCTGAACCTCTGACCAGCTAAGGGAGGCCTGTCTCTGGACAGTTATAGCATAAGAGAGGTGGAGTCCTTCAGTTCAGAGAACTGCCCCTTCCATGGGCCACAGGAGGATTCCCCAGCCAAGGCCACAGAAGGGCGGGCAAAGCTTGGTCTCTCGGATGCCATCTGGTCATTTGTCTGCCTCCTTCACTAGATTGTAAACCACCTGAGGGCAAGAAATTCATGTTGTGTTGTCCATCATAGTCTCCAGTGAGTACAGGTCTTGGTGCCTGAGACATAGGAGATACTGAAGATAAGTTTGTTTAATAACAAGAAGTTGAGTCTTATAGAATTGTGTCTACTAAACAGACCAAAAAAAAAAAAAGGTAAATGTTTATCGTGCTTGCTCTATTCTTACTTGACGAAATGGTAGTTTTAAAGCTGGCTTCTTCCCATTAGTTCGCTCTTATAAATAGCAAAGAGGTTATCTCTATGTATTTGATAAAATGGCACTCACAGATCCACACGACTCCCCTCAGTCCATGCTGAGTGTATCTAAGGTAAGCTGCTCCCTGACCCACACTCTCTCTGTTGATGTCTAAACTCCATAATCTTTTGGCTTCCACTAAGATTCTCCTTGACAGAGAGCTCAGGCAAAGATGACGTTGGGCCATCTTTTGCCTCTAGGTATGGGTTTTCTTTTCTTCCCTTTAAAAAAAAATGGATTTTTTTCCCCAGAGAAGATCTTGTGACAAAAGCAATCTGATAGGAAAATCCAATGGAAGCTTCTTCAGGAGTCTGCTTAGCTTTCCAGAACATTTTCCTTTGCTTTAGCTATAGCTGGTTTGTTGAAGCTCTTTCCTAATAGCCTCTCACTTGGGTCTAACCTTGCCCAGTACACAGGACTGCGCCAAGAACTGTTGGAGATCAGAAATTTAAAAGGACTAGATGTATACATAATCTATGCCATCAAACAGCTCACAGAGTGTGGTGAACCCTGCTGGACCACCACTCGGAGTGGGCCCAGGAATCATCAGCACCTCATCAGTGTGAGATTTGCAAACTAAAAGAGTTATAGCTCAAGAAACTACACTTCTCAATCTGCTGGGGAAAAGATGCTCTTTATAGTATCAGAAGGACAGACTTAGCCATGGGCAGGGGAGGAGAGAAACAAGAAGATTCCCAAAACCATTCTCTTTCTTCCAAGTCAGGCATCCCCCTTGGTTCATCTGAAGGCTGTAATCTCCCAAAGTTGTCATTAAAGCAGCCCCAAGGGAGAAAAATTAGGAAGAGAGCAAGTATAGAGGCTACATTATACTCTGCAAGGCATGGACATAATAATTTCTCCTATGATGAATTAGAATGATAATGTCTGTCTCCAAACTACAGCTATTTCCAAATTTAAATATTAATCACCTCTTCTCTCCCTTGTATGCAGCATCAAGGTAGGCCGGGTGCTGCCAACCGGTTGTGAAATGGTAGACCCTCAGGCAAAGGTGAAATATTATTGCAACCCACACTCACACCTGCATAGTCTCACACACACACAGAGCACATACACACTTATTGCCTGCACTTGTCCAGAGAGACAAATGGCCCAACTGCCAGCAACCAGTGCCTCAGTCCAGCTCCCTGCTGGCTGCATTTCCAGAGAGACAAAGCCCCTGCCCAGTATTAGCCATATGCTCACTTCCTCCAGCATTCCCATCCCCAGTTCACCAAGGTGGCTAGGACAGCCTGGGGTCGCCTGTGTAGGGACGAGGGATGAAGGCCACAGTTCCCATTAGGTACTCAATAGCTGTGCATTAGTAGACAAATGTGTGAATGAATGGGACCATTGGGCAGTTTGACTATCATTAGGGCAGAGTCCACACCCTCTGTCTTAGGGCCTTGGTTGCCCACAAAAAAGACCTCAGACAGAGGTGACCCAGATGAAACATAGGATCTCTCCTCACTGGGAAATTACCCTCCCACACCCACCTACTCCTTTCCCCGTCATCCCTCAACCTGGTGAAAGCTCCAGCCAGCCCAGACAGTGTCACACCCACTCCAGCTCCCTTCCTAGTTGTTTATTCACTCATTCAACGAACACTTACAGGCAGCTACTGTGTGTCAGCCACTGTGCCAGCCCTGGAAATACAGGAATGCCATACAGCCTGCTTGTCAGGCCCTGCTGGGGAGAGGGTGGAAACTGTCCCTATTCTTTCATTCCAGGCGTGCTCCACACAAGACCATCTCTTCAGAGAACCATGGCACCTCCATTTCTTCCTTCTGAACCCTCACCCTGGTGCAGAAGCAGTGGCTCAGAAAATCCGTCCTTTCACTTGCATTATAGGATTTTTTTTATTTTTTTAAAGCAGCAGCAGTCACAGCAGCCTTACCTTCCAAGAAGACTTTGACTCAGGCTAATATTTACATGTATTTGCATTTCCTTTGTACACATGGATGGGAAGCTAATGGGAAGAGTTTTGCCAGGGAATGAAAATGCTTTCTGGGCCGGTCCTCAAAGTCCTATCACAATTGCCAATGTAAAATCAAGAAGCCACTTGTTTAGCTCATATCTAGGTAAAATCTGGGGTTACTCCCACCCTGGTTCTTTTTCTCCACAGCCTCACAGCTCCTTGGCTGGTCTGTGTATCTGTTCAAGTCAGGTGGGGGTAAGCTCTATTCTGTCCTGGTCTCCCATGCACTGGAAATTTTCTCCTCTAATTCTTCAGGTTTTGGTCATTTTTAGAGAGCTCTATGGGCACCCTCTGGTGGCTGGCTGAAAATTTCATGTGCAAAAATTGCAGTTTCATAGGAATAGCTTTATTTTGTAGTCAGCCTCTTTGGTTGGATGTTGGAAATTGTAAGTTTATTTGCTGTAGTTGGTACCACTCCTTTCATCACATGATAGATTGAGACTGAACAGTCACTTTGTCCTCTCAGGAGGAATGGTACCTTCTAGAAAGGACAGAGCTGAGGAACAGAGTTTCTCAGTGGGTTGCAGTTTTTCCAGGTCAGGCTGAGTGAACAGGCTCAGGGCTGTCCTTCTCCGGGCTCTCAAAAGACTCATTTCTGAAGGAAAACCCACTGCATGCCTGGACCAGGCCAGGCTCCCTGGATAGTTGCTGAGGTAGAACTATGCCAATAGCTCCCCCCTTTTTTTGTTAAAAAAAAATGACCTAAGTTAGGCCAAATAAAAATCTAAGGGAAAACAGTGAGGTAAAAAGGAATGGAAGCATCTGGGGAGAAGGGTAAATTTTGCAGGCCTAACACGTGACCTTCCTTCTAGATTCCTGCTCTAACACCGGCCCAAGGGGCAAGCATTCCTGAGAATCCTCCTGGTCTCTAAAGAAGCACTGGGACAGGTTGGGGGATAGGAAGGGAGAGAGGAAGGAAGAGAGGCCCCAGGAAGGAGAACTATCCGCGTGAGGATGGAGCCCCCCCTAGTTCTCTCCACGGCCCCCCGGCGCTAAAACCAGGGGTTCTGATGAGCATGATTGCTCTGTCAACACAGTGAACACCAGCACCTGCTTTTCTCTAACTCCCTCTTTAAGGATTTAGTCTCAGGAGACTCCCCGAAGTCCGTTGATGTTGCTTTCATTTTGCAAAAAGAGGCCTAAAGAGGTTAAGCACTAGAGACTTCACCCAGCCTGCCAGCGCCAGGGCCAGGACTGGAGTTCTGTGTCCTGCCCACAGTTCTCTGAAAGATATCCCTGCAGCTGCTGTGGTTCAAACACACCCCACTCCTGCACTTTGTCTATCAGAGCAAGCCAAGCTCCGATAGGCAAATCACAATGAGGACTTTGTAGGGCAAGGTCTTAAGGAAGGGTACCCTTGAGGCACAGGGCAGTAGCAATGTCCCAAGTGGGTTCCAGAAGCTGAAAAGACAACCAGGTTGGCTCAGATTTCAGACTCTGTGGTTTATGCCTTAGGCGTATCATTTAGTTGGAAAAAAAGAGGTGCTGTCTACCAGGAGCAGCCTTCTTTATTGATACCATTTTTCTTGTGCTTGCTTTCACAGCCAGGCCCCAGGGCAGAAGGGAAGCCCCATTTCCCGTGAGCCATCAGTCACCCAACAATGGCGGTGGCTGCCAGACTGGGTCTGAGAGCACCACTGGGGAGACAATGTCTTTGGTAGGCAGCCTAGAAGCTAAGGTGTGATTGGGCAGAGCACAAAACGGACACCAGTGTGATCACACCTGTGAGAACGGACAAAACTTCACTACCCACAGTGTCATCAACCAAGAGACAGGGCAGCTCTGAGATCTGTTGAATATGAACTGAGCAGAACTCTGTCACAAGCACGTGAGTTTCCCCCTCTTGTCTCTGCTTCCAGCAGAAAGAAAATGTTATTGCATGATTATTACATGCCACACAATCACACCAAGATGTACAAGGCCTTGCGCTAATCGCAGCTAACAGAGTGCTTGCTAAATATCGGTGCCATTCTAAACCCTTTACATAGATTAACTCATTAATCTTTATGATGACCAAAATGAAGGAGGTATGCCATTATCCCCATGAAAGAGGACAATGAGACAGAGAAACTAAATAACTTGCCCTACATCATGCACATAGTAAGTGGTGGAGCCAGGATTCAAACCCTGGCCACCTGGCTCCAGAGCCTGTGCTCTTAGACACTTCACCCTGCTGTTTCTCTAGGTATGTAGTATAAACTCATGTATCCTTAAAAGCTGCACGTAGTATGCACTATTATTATCACCATTTTACTGATAAGAAAACTAAGTCATATAGGAATTAAACAAAATTATACAGCTGGCAAGAGGCAGAGGCAGAATTTGAATCCAAATAGCTGGACTACAGAATCCCAGCTCTAATCATGGTACTCTATCATTTCCCTTTAACGGGGCAATTTTCCAAAGCTCTCACTAGATTTGACAAAATTCCTACTGGACATTGGGGAGCATCACTCTGGCTTTGTGACTGGCCCCAGAGCCCAGGGAGTGGCCTGCCTGCCCTTCTAGAAGCAGATTGAAGGGGCTCCTCCCTCTCTGCCACTGTTCCACTGTTCCAGGAATCCCTTCAGGTGCTAGTGGATTCATTGCCACCAGTCTCTGACAAGCAAGGCAACAGCAGTCTTGATTCTGCCCCCGTCACCTGGGTTTGTCTATCTGGAGCTTCTAGCCCCAGGAAAGAGTCCCTTTTCCTTAGCTAGATTATTCCAATTTCCTTAGAAGTACAAGTATTTGTTTTATGGGCCATAAAGGCAGAGCCTGATCTTCCACTGTGTATCAGGCCCCCAGACCCCCCCAACAGACTGACTGCTCAGGAAACTGGGGAGTACATGGCCCAGGGCTGGCATTCATAGGGGATTATCCCATCTGACAGCTTACTTCTTTAAGTAATGGCTTTGGAAAATTTTTCTCCTTTCTGCCTTATTGATCACATACCTGGAGTCCTTGTAAAACAGGCTCTGGCTTTTGTCTTAGAAATTTTCTGTTCTTGCTCTATTGGACAGTTGGGCAGTTGAGCTTTATCAACTGGGTTCAACTCCATGAGTCCAGCTTCAAAGTGCCTGGTGCTTATTCCATATGTCTTCCATTCATCCCTCCAGATCTCCCCTTCACATTTCTCCAACCTGGCATGTCCCAGGGAGCTGACCTATAAGGAGAGCATCAACAGCTTCCTTGTCCGCTGGCTTTGGTTGGGTTCATCCAGTGGAGGTCACTAGTAGTAAATAAGTAGGCAGGAGGAGAGAGGGGCCAGGCTGTTTGTCCTCCTGGCTTCCTTCTTGCCACAGTATAGGTTATCTGTGTCCCTTTACTGAGGCCACAACTCCTATATTCCAGCATCCATTGGTAGGCAACAAACTACCTCCAGTACTTAACAGTTTAAAACAACAATGATCACTTATTTTACGACTCATCTCTGCTCATGTGGCAGCTTGATTGGAGCTGGAGAATCCACATCTGAGATGGTTTATGCACGTGGCTAGCTAGTTGATGATGATTGCAACCAGCATCAACTGAGAGCTTCATCAAGGCTGTCAGCAGAGGCCTTCAGTTCTCCTCCAGGTAGGCTTCTCCTTGAGGTTCAAAGGGTTTCCTCTCAGCAAGGTGGTTATATCCAAGAGCAAGTGGTCTTCTAAGAAGAAAGAAAATGGAAGCTTCCAAGAAAGGAATTGGAAGCTGCCAGTCTCTTAAGGCCTGGGCCTACAAACTAGAACATCATGTCTGTCACATTCTGTTGATCAAAGTAGTTATGAGGCCCCTCTGATTCAAGGCGGGAGAACATAGACGCCAATCTCAAAGGAATATCAAAGAACTTCAAACTATCTTTAATCCACTATGTCTTGTAAGTAGCCTCTCCTATGACTTCTCCAGATTCTAATAACTACTGTCCCTCCTTGCTCCGTCCAGCCTGGGGCATGGCAGAACAATGCTAGTGCTAGTCTAAAGTACTATACTGTCCTTGGTGTGATTTCTCTAAACCCGATCACATAGTTATAGCAGTCTCTTTATTAAACTCCCCTCAAAATTTCCAACTTGAGCATACTCGGGTATTTGCCAGGGCCCTGGAAACATTTCTCTACCAAGTTCCTGCTTACCACCACAGGAATACTCCATGAGACCACCCTTCTCAAAATCTCTCCTCCCAACACCCACCTGCTGTCAAACTCCCACACCCCAATACCCATTCAACTTCACCTGTCACTTTCCTTCTGGCCTTTGAAATGCCTCTACTCAGCACAACTGGTTAATATATCAAAATAATTCATGCTACCATGCTCATGGCTTCACACCTGCAAGTAAGAACAGCCGAGCCAGATACATCTCACACGACATGTCATTGAGGCATCCTGGTAAATGGGGTGGGAACTGGGTAAAAGCAGCACTTTACCCAGGAAAATATTTTATTATAGAGTTTTTCAAGAATCAAAACCTTAGCCCAAAGAGAAATTCCTAAACACAATGATTTCCAACCCTCCAAGTAGGCTAATAAGAGAGTAGTTGGGATCAAGCTGGGCTTTCTGATCCCCTCAAACCATACAGATCTTTTTGCTCTCAGCCTCCTCAAGACTTTTGCCTTGACCTGAGATCCCCATGCAGAGATTGAAGTTCTATTTTTCTCACTTTGGCTAGTTCCTGATGACCCTCATGCTTTCAATGGGGGAACTGTGACTGATAAATCCCGCGCCAGAGCCAAAGGGCATATTGACTGCCCCAACGCCTCCTTTCATCCAAAGACTAATGCATTCCCAGCAAGTGAAGAAGAACAAAGCTTGTATTTCTGACACTGCCAAAGATAGCATTCTCTGGATTCTTATCTGGAATGCTGATAATTACGGTATCTGTCACATACTTAATCAGTAGAGTCAGGAAAGGCAGCACTCAACTACTTCCGAAGCACTTTTTCAATTTCTCACACTTCCAGAACTTCTTTTCATTCATTAATTAATCAATTAAAAATACTTATTTGAATACCCACTATAAGGTGGCAGGCAGTGTATGAGGTACTGGGAATCAATGATGAGCAAAAGCAGACATGGATTGGAAGATATATTCTTTGATATTAATAAAAGAATCACACAAATAAAAGTGAAATGACAACTTATGCTATGAGTTACCTGGTATTATGAGTATGTATATCAAAGAGATTGTCATACTCAAGGAGGTCAGGGATAGGCAGCTCGCTGTCACCCTTAAGTCCCACTGATGTTCCTGCCCTCTACCAAGCTCATCCCTACCCTTCATGGATAACCATGAAGCACTGAAATACAAGTGTGAGTCCCTGTGTTTGTAGCCCTAAGCAGCTTATTGCTAAGGAATCCTACCTGAAGCAGCCCTATCAGCTCCCTAGTCCAACCCACCCACCCTACAGGACATCGGGAGCTATGGGACACCATCCCCATTAATGGGAGAGGTCTGGAGTGGGTCCTGTTAGGAGGCCTCTTGTAAAGCAGCATGAACCTTGTTTCCAAGTGGCATGGTCAGGTCTCCTACAACACACACCTGCCCAAGGACTCTCCACCAGCTCATGTGCTGCTTCCCAGGGAGACACAGGAGCTATCCATGCTGGGGCAGTTCCCACCCTATTTACTAGGATGCCTCAGTTACACGTTGCAGGAGATGTATCTGGCTCGGCTCTCCTTACTTCTAGGTTTTCAGAGAGCTGGTCTTTATACCCTCCCTTAGTCCCTGTGTTACAGGATTCTATCAGGCCTTCTCTACCCATGTCTCTGGCACTATCCTGATATTTATTCTTAGTTGCTTCTCCTAAATGCTGGTTTTGCCACTTATCAGCTATGTGCACTTGGGCAATACATTAAAACAACCTCTGTTTCTTCATCTACAAAAAAATGGGATAATGATTTCCACCTTGTAAGAATAAATAACAACCACCTTAGTATAGTGCCAGGAGCCCAGAAAGTGCTCCACAAAGGTCAGTTTTCTTTTTATTACTACAAATCTATGGCACAAAACCTCCAGGTCCATACTCAGTCATCCACCCCAAGATGAAAGCAAAGGTGCAGATAATGTAACAACATGCTCCATTTGCTGAAATAGAACATTCCAGACTGCAGCCTGAACCATCTGGAGGCAGAGAAGCCAGACCCACAGAGAGCACTGAGGCTAGGGGCTGAGCTACACTTTCACAGCAGTAAACGTTTGAGGAGTGGGAGAGGGGCTTTTCCAGGTCTAAGGAAGTCGTTAGGTCCAGAGTGTGGATATTAGAAAGGTTCCAAATAAAGAGATGGCCCACTGCCCTAAAATACTGCACTGACCTGGCTCGCCCCCAGCCTTATTCTGTGAGGCAAGAGGAGGAAGCAGTAACTGACAGGGACTCTATACTCTTCTGGAAAGAACAAGCTCTTCTATGAAAGCTTCAGATGTCACCAGCAATTCCAACAAATGAATCTTGATGACCCTTCCAAGCTGAGTTGGGAATTTAACAGATTCCCTCTGCCTGGATTGGAATGAGGCAGTGAGACAAACCTACATGAAGGTTCAGCACAGCAGTACAAGCCTCCAGAGTGTATGCATAAATGCATACAATTCTGCACGCCCACAGGACAAGGCTGCTTCTCCTTGGGTGACCTTGCTGGCAGCAGTGGCTTTGTTAGTGTGTGGACTTTCATCATATTCAAAAGACTCTACATTTAAAAGGAGTTAAGCTGGAGAAAAAGGAATTAGGAAAGGTCTATTGGGGTAGCATATGCCTTCAATTGAATTGTCACCCCAGGGCCTTTTTCTCATATACAGGCTTTTCCAAAAGCAAGGATTTATCACAATAATAGCAATAATGATCACTCTTTACTGAAAGCTGACCACGCACCTGGACTCTACTGAGCACTTTACATGAGTTGTTTAGTTTAATCCTCACAATCACTCCATGAGTTAAGTACTATTACCTCCATTTTACAAATGAGGAAACTGAGGCACAGAGACCACAAATCACCAGCCCTAGGTCACGGTAGTTAATAAGTGGTAAAGCTGCAGTTCTCAGTTTGTGAAGAGTAGGGAAGAAAAGCACAGCGTCTTAGAATTAGAGTCCCTTCAGGATAAGGGCTTTTAAGTTATAGATTCTGAGGAACAGAAAGTATCTTGAAGCTAACCCAGTCATTCACTTTGGGCTTTTCTCTCTCCTGTTCACCAGAGGCTGGAAGAACGTATCCCTGGGCTTTCAGTGAAACATCACCTCTTCCCCATGAGTATCTGGCACATACTGTAAACTATGCCAGAGAGATTAGGGAACTTCTCTTATCCCACTTCTTATTTAAGATCAGAGCCAGGGCTGCCTTCATGAGCATGGGAACAGGGAACCTCCCAGCAACCCTTGTTCTGTTGTTGTCTTGAAATTCTGAATTTCTTTAAAATAAGGAGTCCTGCATTTTCATTTTGCAGGGAGCCTCACAAATTACATAGGTGATCCTGGATTCCATCTTTAGGGCTATGGCAGGGGGAGGCAGCCAAAAAACTCAACAGCCAGTGTCTTTGCCTTGTGGACTCTTCTAAGTAGTGCATTGCCCGCTTAGAACGCCGCACACGATGGAGCCCCTAAGAGCGCTGACAAGGCCCTTTTTCAACAAAGGCAGATGAAACTGTTATTTGAAATTTGTCAGTGTAGAAGTTCACTGGTAAATGTGTTTTTTCAAAAAACTAACCGTATAGCACCTGGTACCAACCACTAAAACTGGCCACTACACATCCCAGGTTTTACTCCTATTCATAAAAATCACAGAGAGACTGCTACCCTTTTCTTATCATTGCTGAGCTCAGGAATGTTAAGGGCACAATCATTCCAATTATCACATTTTGCTCCAATTTCCACAGCAATACAGGGGATCATAAGGAAGAAAAGGAGTACTGTTTGCTGTCCAATTATGTGGAGCATGTAGGAACAGGATTGCACGTCCTGATAGCAAAAACACTTGTGTTTATCATACCCTATGCTTCGGGGCATGCTTCAGTTTACGGTGTTTAAGGATCCAAAAGCCTGAATAAAGAGCCACCAGCCTTGATATCAGCATTTGCTTTTGCCTAAAGACAGAAGGGAAAATTCTCAAGTACAGAATCTGTGCTGGTGGAGAAGTGGGCTGCTCCAAATCTTAATTTCATGGCACTTACATAGGTGATAGCAGCCCTAGTAGATGTAAAAGACTAAATAAAAATTAAGCAGGGTTTCCAAAGTTTAAAAGAGGAGCAAATTTTTGGAATGTAGATCCATTACACACCCACATTTTACCTCCTGGATCCAAAGACTAGAGATTTTACCCCTCTGGGTTTGGTGCTGGAATAGCTGACCCAAGTCATGTTCATTCCAAGGTATCTTCACTCATTCATTCAGGTCAGGTCAAAACGTGTGGTTACCTTGAATAGGCTAATAGTTTAGAATCTCTTACACCAATATTCCTTTACTATTTGTTCAACATTTGTTTAGCGGGGTGAGAAAAGCTGATTTTATAGTACTAAAAGATGAATTATGTCTTTGTTTATAACTCACATGTCAGCTATCCTCTCATCCTGTATTTTCAAAGCAAAACTCCACTTGTGTAACTGAGCAATGTAATTTACTGACACATTTGAAATGGTGATATAGAAAGGTATTTATATTGAACAGCAGACAGTATGTTACTTGAAAAATACCTCCTAGATTTGTCTGTCCTATCAAATGGCTCCTCTCGGCCTACCAAACATTTCCTGTCCCTATGCTTCTCTCTCCCCTCTTTCTTTTCACTTCCCACCCACTCTCTGCCCCACTGCCGTAGTTACTATCCGTTTGAATGTTTTCCATCAACTACTGATGAGTATTTATTTTCGTTAATTATTTATGAAATGCTAGTACTGAAGATGAAGATTTTGATTCGGCACCTATACATTAGCTAACATGTTTCAGAATGCTCATAGCAATACTTCTCGTAAAAGTATAAAACTGGACACAAACCAAAGGCCCATCGACAGGATAAATTATGGTGCATTCACTCTACAGAGAATTATACAATAGTGAAAATGAATGACTTCAGTCAAAGGCAACAACATGGGTGAATCAGAGGTGACATGATGCTGAAAGGCAAAAGCAAGTCTTGGAAGACCATATATAGCACAATACTCTATGAATAAAGAGCAAACGCTACAAAAACTGAGCTTTATGATGGCATCTATAGAGAGCAATGATAAACCTTTTACAAAGGAAAGGAATGATAAAGACAAACTTCAGGTTAATGGTTGCAGAATGTGGAGGAGACAGCAGTACAGGACGGGAGAAGAACACACAGGTCAAATTACCTTATTGTCAGTGTTCTCATCTTTGGGTTGTGAGAGGGTTCCGAGGTATTGATTGTGTAATAAATACATCAAATAAAAGAGGGCCATATTTGAGCCAGTGATAAATCAGAGTATAGTTAACCCAATTCTGGGCATCTAAGAAGTATTTTTTTAAGAGATTCTTTCTGTGCTTCATAAAACTTCTAATAAGAAGAATTCATTCTTCTTTGAAGGCAGAAGAAGGTTAGAAATAACAATTTTGTTTTTGTTTTTGTTTGTTTGTTTGTTTGTTTTTGAGATAGGGTCTCACTCTGTCACCCAGGCTGGAGTGCATTGGCACGATCTCAGCTCTCTGCAAATTCCACCTCCTGGGTTCAAACGATCTACCCACCTCAGCCTCCTGAGTAGCTGGGATTACAGGGGCTCGCCACTATACCCCACTACTTTTTGTATTTGTTGTGGAGACAAGGTCTTGCCATGTTGCCCAGGCTGGTCTTGAACTCCTGGGCTCAAGCAATCTGCTCTTTTTGGCCTCCCATAGTGCTGGAATTACAAGCATGAGCTACCACACTCGGCCACAAATCTTTATTTTCTATCAAATGTTCAAATTTTATGTGATAAATATTAAAGTTACCAAATGAAAACATTTATTGGCATTTTGCCAGTGACATGAGTTATCTGTAAAAAACCTAAATTAACTGGCACTATATTCTTATTTTAGGTTAGCCTCCCGGGCAACTAATCCCCCTGCACTGAACCAGACTGCCTTTGTTTATTCACACATTCCTTCATTTACTCAATTGACAGACATTTACAGATCGTCTATGTACCTGGACTTGTGTTAGGTTCTAAGGCTATAAAGATGATTAAGAAAGAACCTCTAAGCTGGGTGTGGTGGCTCACACCTGTAATCCCAGCACTTTGGGAGGCTGAGGTGGGTCGATCAGGTGTTCGAAACCAGCCTGGCCAATATGGTGAAACCCCATTCTACTAAAAATACAAAAATTAACTGGGTGTGGTGGCAGGTGCCTGTAGTGCCAGCTACTCAGGAGGCTGAGGCAAGAGAATTGCTTGAATCCAGGAGATGGAGATTGCAGTGAGCCGAGATCGTGCCACTGCACTCCAGCCTGGGCACCAGAGCAAGACTCCATCTCAAAAAAAGAAAAAGAAAAAGAGGAGAGGAGAGGAGAGGAGAGGAGAGGAGAGGAGAGGAGAGGAGAGGAGAGGAGAGGAGAGGGAAAGGAAAGGAAAGGAAAGGAAAGGAAAGGAAAGGAAAGGAAAGGAAAGGAAAGGAAAGGAAAGGAAAGGAAAGGAAAGGAAAGGGAAAGGAGAGGAAAGGAAAGGAGAAAAGAAAAGAAAAGAAAAGAAAAGAAAAGAACCTCTATCCTCAGGGGTTGATGGTACAGCTGGAGAAACACACATGGAGACAGAAACTGGTAGTATGGTAAACTTAAGAGCTATGAACAAAGAGTACAGGAGCCCAGAAGAGGGTTAGCAGAAGAGAGGGGAAGGAGCGAGAACCTTGGTTGAGTGCCACATACAATGCAGATCTGCTAGAAGTTCTACATGTCTTAACATGGGTTTAACCTTCACAACAATCCTATGAAGGAGATACTATTGTCTCTCTTTTCCTGATGGGGAAGCTGAAGTTTAACTATGAAGTGGCTGACACTGATGAGATGGGGGCATTTCATTCTTAACAGATGCCAAATTTCTCAGGTGCAGTGATGGGATGGGCAGTCCAGGCAAATGAAACAGGGATGGAGGTGTAGAACCACAAAGGAGTTTGTTAACATCAAAGGAAATACATACAAAGGAGTTCTAGAAATTTACAGATGGATAACCACTGAAGCCTATTTTCAAGATATCCTTGCTCTCCAGAACTCAAAAGGCTTTTCCAGAGATGAACTCCCCAGTACCCCATGTGTAGGACACTAACATATGCTCTAAGTAGACAGGAAGGCACCTCCAGGGAAAGAAAAATGTGTTTAAGATAAACCTGCTCCTTTGCCCTCACCTTTTTATTATTTCTATTCTCTCACTCGTCTTCTTATCTTCGAGAGTCTCTCAAGTATTAGTGGAATTAGTGGGTCATTGAAACCAGCGAGGATGACTGGGAAGCAGAGGAAAAGTGGCACTCTTAGTGAGCATAAGACCTCATGGTGAGCACAGACTGGCAACCTCAGGGTAAAGTGGGGCCTACAGATCCTGTACCACCCCTCCTCTCTGCTGTCTGTTCCATACCTACTCTCAACCCACAGAGATACAGTCATTAAGACAACCTGCCTCTCCAAAGGCTCATATGCCCCCAGAAAAGCCTGACTCTGACACTGTCTCTCCATGTAACTCAGAAGGGAGGTTCCTCATCCCACAGTCACCCAGACCTCCTCCATCACAGACTCAAGACCCCAGGGCAAACTTTGAAGTTGTTCAAAGTGAGGGTGGAGGATCTTCTCAGATAGGTCACTTTTATCTAGAATCTTCAGTGGAAGGGCCTCTTGGGATAGATCATGGGTTCTGGAAACAGAAGAAGCAGAGTTAGACCCTGCTGGGACTCTACGGACACCAGGGGAATAAAATCCCCAAATGCATGTAGGAGAAAGGGAGAGAAGAGAATGATGTGTAAGAAGCTAAGGAAAAACTTCCTGCTAACAGACACATGGAGGTAAACAGCAGACACTATTAGCTAATACTCCCTCCTCCTTTCTCTTACAGAACACTCCTGAAAGATCTCCTGGTGTGTGCAGCACGTGGAGAGACATAGTTTCTTGCTCCAATTTACTCCTTGCACAATCTCTTCTCCTATCTATAGGCAAGGCTAATTCTTGAGTGGCTTTGATTGAAAACCAACTGTGATAATTCAAAAAAAATCACAAATCAGACCTAACAAGGATGGCACATTAAGAGAATATTTGAATATCTTCCAATGAGACCCACAGAGCCTCTCCATCATGTCATTTGTACTGAATGGGTGCTGCCCCAGACTTCAAATATTTCAATATGCCTTTCAAGTCACTTTCCAGTCTGCCTAAGCCCCGTGTTGAACCACCCCTGTTGATATGGTTTCACTGTGTCCCCACTCAAATCTCATCTTAAGGTGTGGCTTTCATAATTCCCATGTGTTGTGGGAGGGACCCAGTGGGAAATAATTGAATCATGGGGGCAGTTTCCCCCATACTGTTCTCGTAGTGATTAAGTCTCATGAAATCTGGTGGTTTTATAAAGGGTTTCTGCTTTCACTTGGCTGTCATTCTCTCTCTTACCTGCTGCCGTGTAAGACGTGCCTTTTGCCTTCTGCCATGATTGTGAGGCTTCCCCAGCCATATGGAACTGTGAGTCCATTAAACCTCCTTTTCTTTATAATTTCCCCAGTCTCAAGTATGTCTTTATCACCAGTGTGAAAATGGACTAACACACCCTTTACCATACATTCATTGTTACCACCATGGCTGATTCCCCAAACAGTATGCACTCTCTCCATCCTCATGTTCTAGTTGAAATTACAAGAACATATAAACAGGGATTACAGCAAAACAGCAACAGTCACATAGTCCTATAAAATGAAGCATGAATGTCCAAAGAGTATTGCAAATAGAAAGTGCTGAAGAAAAAAGGAGAGAGGGAGGAGAGGAGGGGGGCAAGGGCTGGAAAACTTCCTATCGGGTACTATGTTCACTATCTGGGTGACAGGATCAATAGAAGCCCAAACCTCAGCACCACACAATATACTCTTATAACAAACCTGCACATGTATCCCCTGAATCTAAAATAAAAATGGAAATTTTTTTAAAAAGAGAGAGAAAGTGCTGGAGGAATTGAGAGGGGACAGAGAACTTCAACCAGAGGCAAGCCGACCAGGAGCGGCATTAGAGGTAGAGGTGAGTAGCTAGAATTGTGAGACATAAGGCAGGTTTGCCCGGGGAAAAGTGAATTTCTCTGTCCAAACTATCCGAAACAGAAGGCCTCAAGGCAGCGGTGTGCTGGTAAATGTTTAACAACTGGCTCTGATTTGTAAACTTTGACAATTTCCATCACATAAATACTCTCTCCACGGCCAGTTTCAACCTACCAACATGATATCAGTGCACAAAACTGGCTCTTCTGAACAGGTACAAATTGGCTCAAACAGATCCTGGGGACAAAACTATTCACCTGAGACTACATACGTTTAGCTCAGTTTCGTTAGCCCCTAAGCAGTACTTTTCGGGATGGTGATGGGCTGACAGAGAATAAATCGGCTGTATCAACACCCAAGGTGCTGACTCCCTAAGCAGAACAGTAGGAAAGTTGGCCAATTTTTCTGTACTACAATTCCCTGGATATTGTTTGCAGTTCTTCAGCCCACCTCTAGTCTTCATATTGCCTTCTGTGAAGGAAAAGGCAGCTTAGCAACCTCCGCTGAGTCTTCTGGGCTAAAGAGACTAAGCATCAGCCCAGCCCATGCAGCTGACACCACTGTGGATCCTCCTCATAGCACCTTCCTGTTTCTCAAGCTAACCATTTACCACTGTGAATAGACAGTTGGTATGTGACCATCTGTGCTTCCAGGCAAGTCCAAAGACTTCCAGGCAAGTCTTCGGACTTTCTATCCGAAGTGTGCTACATGGTGATCTTCAGCCTACGGCCTGGAAGCCTATACTAACCTAACACCTAGAAGCAAAAAATACCTTGAGACTCCCTGACCGCAAAGAAAGCTTCCTTTGTGCTGCACTGATAAACTGGACACACCAGAGAAGCAACAACTAGGGCTCCTGCACAGACCTCTCATAGAAAGTTTGGCTTTCCCCGGTGGCCCTTCAAACATTACCCCACTTCTTTTGTAGCCACTGTATGAAAAGGACACTACTATATATGTCAGGCCGTAGCAACGTATCAGGACCTACAGCAGCTGCCAGAGCAAGCGGGAAGTGATTGAGTGCGGGTGGAAGAGGGTGGTGGGGCCATGTCTAGACTACAAGTCCTGTTTAAGGGGTTTTTCTTCCATCCTATGTGTCTCAGGGCAGTGTAGCTTCAGGTGTAAAGGAATGAAAGCATTTTCCATGTTTCCCTTCACCCTCTCTTCCAGTTGGAGATCTGCATAGATTTCTCAGAGAACACGATAAGCCAAAAAATAAGAAGTGAAGAGCCAAAAATATGCCCTGAAAAAGTAATGTAAATAAATGTAGGGTTTTGGTTTTTTTTTCCTTTGTCATCTAGATCCTGCTCTCAATTATTTTTTAATACCTTGGTTATGGACAATTGGAATGAAACATTCTAGGTAGCTGTTCTGAGACACAGTAAATAAGTCCATTTATTATCTCTTGGAGTGGTCCAAACTATGCAATCATGCTTTTTCTTGGCCCCTACCCTTTGCTTTCCAAGTGAATTGAGTTAAATTCATTATGAGACATTTTATTGTATCATGCCCCTCCTTGCTAAATACCTGACTGATTTCATTGTTTTCTCAGACCATGAACCTAAAAACCTAACTGGCAGAAGGCAGTGTGTTCTTTTCCAGTGCACATCCATCCCACCAGAGGGGTTTCTGAGTGTATGCTACTGCTCCAAGTGCCTGGCTATTGATCCTGATATTGCACAATTTTTCAATAAAGATCTTAATCACACAGACATAAATTAGCAGACACACTGAGAGAGAGATGCAAGTTAATTTCTAGTCAGAGATGGTTTCTCTGACTAGAAATGCCTGCAGGCGATCGCATACCACGTTGGGGAGGGGAAGAGGTTTCCACTGGGAGAGCTTATCATTTCTTAAATATTTATGTTTGTTTTCTCCGTTATGAAATTACCACATCCTTCTCAAGAATCCTACCAAATATGTCTATTGTCCGAGGGGATTTCTTTTTCTTTTACTGTGGCTTTCCACATAGTAAGTACATCACTTTAAAACTCACTGAAAGTCTGGGGACTCTGGTTGCAGGAGAGAGATGTGAATGCACCGAATTTTCTAACATTTCTCTTTTTCCTAACTGCACAGAGACACCACTCTGCGTATGCTCATTCTTCCAGGAAGCACAGCTCAGAACAGTAGAGAACCTAATGTCTAGCAAATCTTGGACTCGTCATTTATAACACTTTTCCTTCTGTTACTTGCCATGAAATCTGAAGATTATAGAATCAGATACATTTTTGTGAAGTGACCTTTATAATTTACTTAGCTCCACTTTTGCTATCAGCAAAATGGGGACAAACAAATCTGCCACCACCCTCAATGAAGAGAGAATGAATAGCTTGGCTCCCCTGGGGAAGGTGGCATTCTACAGAGCACGAGATAAGTACTGCCAGAGACGGAAGAAAGGGTCCTTCTCACTCCTAGGTATTTTACAACCATGGACCCCAGGATGGGCCAACATCTGTCACAAAAGCCCAGAGACAGCTCCATTTACTTACATTCCAGGGGTAAGACCTCATCTTCCCTTTCTTATCTCCCAAGATGCTTAGCACATTTTTATGTCCTATAAATGTGGTTGACTAACTAAATGAAAGATGAACAGTCAGCTTGATTAGTGTCTTATCATTGTCTAACATATGTACAATATTGAGTCTTTCAAAAACTAAAATGAAAAGATTGATAGCTCTTGCTTTGAATTATGAAATATCCAAAGAACTCAGTGAAAAGTGTCTTAACTCATTTTGTTATCATATCTCGATTTTGTCCCATTCAGCAACTTTCTAGGATACAAAGTGAAGAGGCTAGAGTCTTACGAATATCTCCTGAAGCCTAATAGATTATTTCATGCGATATTTTACTTTTCAGAATTTCTTTGGCAGTCTTCTGTTTGATGCATGTCAAAACATCATTAGTATGTGTTCATATAATTTGTTAATTTGTAGAGAGGATGCTGTGAATTCTAGACTGAATTCAATGGTCAGAGAATGTCTCACCTGGATAAAGACCAAGCAGGTTGTCTTTTAGTGTGTGCCCTAGCATATCTCTACCTGGCTTCTCTGCAATGTTACTTGCATAGTTAACTTAAATTGTATAATTATGACTAGTATATATACTCTAACTACATATAGTATAAATTATATCATTCTGCCTATAAAATTTTCATCAACTAAATGAACTGCTAGATTTAGAGGAAAGAGATCAGAGCTAATAAGTTTTTTATTTATTTTTGTTATACACAAATAAGTCCTTAATAAGTATCTCTCAGTGATAACCAAGACAGTGGTGGCAAAGATGTAAGCCCCTGGTGGAGCCGAAAACCCTGAGCATCATTGTGTCAGATTTCCTGTCCTGCCAGTTTCAGGCTGAAAGTTACTCTTTGATCATTTTGATAATGCTTAAAATATATCCTTGATTCTTTGTTTAGAAATTTTTTTTCTAAACATAGAATAATATGCAGGTACATAGTAAATGTTGGGTATTTATGGGGTAAATATTGGGTACATATGGGGTACATAAATATTTTGATACAGGCATACAATGCATCATGATCACATCACGATAAATACGGTATCCATCACCTCAAGTATTTATCCTTTCTTTGTGTTATAATCCATTTGTACTCTTAGTTATTTTTAAATGTACAATAAATTGTTGACTATATTTACCCCATTGTGCTGTCAAATACTAGATCTGATTCATTCTATCTAACTATATTTTTTTATACCCATTAACCAGCCCCACTCTCCCTACCTCACCCCAGCCTCCAGTAACCATCATTCTACTATCTCCATGAGTTCAATTGTTTTAATTTTTAGATCCCACAAATAAATGAGAACATGCAAAGTTTGTATTGCCATGCCTGGGTTATTTCACATACCATAATGACCTCCAGTTCCATCCATGTTGTTGCAAATGACAAGATCTCATTCATTTTTTTGGCGGAATAGTATTCCATTATATACGTGTACCACATTTACTTTATCCGTTCTTCTGCTGATGGACACTTAGGATGTCTCCAGATCTTGGCCATTGAGAATAGTGTTGCAATAAACATGAAAGTACAGATATTTTTTCAATATACTGATTTCCTTTCTTTTGGGTATATACCTAGCAGTAGGATTGCTGGATTATATGACTGTTCTATTTTCAGATTTTGAGGAACCTCTAAACTGTTTTGCATGGTGGTTGTACTAATTCACATTCCCACCAAGATTATGTGAAGGTTCCCTTTTCTCCACATACTTGCCAGCATTTGTTGTTGCCCATCTTTTGGATGAAAGTCGTAACTGGGGTGAGATGATATCTCATTGTAGTTTTGATTTGTATTTCTCTGATGATCATTGATGTTGAGCACCTTTTCATGTACCTGTGTGCCATTTGTATGTCTTTTGGGAAATGTCTATTCAGATCATTTGCCCACTTTTTAGTCAGATTATATTTTTTTTCTATTGAGTTGTTTGAGCTCCTCATATAATATGATGATTAATCCCTCATCTGATAGTTTGCAAATATGTTCCCCCATTATATGGGTTGTCTCTTCCTTTTGTTGATTGTTTCCTTTGCTGTGTGGAAGCTTTTTAACCTGCAATCCCATTTTTCCAGTTTTGCTTTGGTTGCCTGTGCTTATGGGGTATTCAATAAATCTTTGCCTAGTCCAGTGTCCTGGAGTGTTTACCCAACGTTTCCCCAGTGATTCATAGTTTGGTGCCTTAGATTTAAGTCTTTAGTTCATTTTGATTTGATTTTTATATATGACAGATACAGGAGTCTAGTTGCATTTTTCTGCATATGGATATCCAGTTTTCCCAGCACCGTTGATGGAAGAGACTGTCCTTTCCCCAATGTATGTTCTTGCCATGCTTGTCCAAAATGAGATCAGTGTAGATATATGGAATTATTTCTGGGTTCTCTAATCTGTTCCAATGGTCTATGTGTCTGTTTTTATGCCAGTACCATGCTGTTTTGGTTACTATAGCTCTGTAGTATAATTTGAAGTCAGATAACAGGATTCCTCCAATTGTATTCTTTTTGCTCAGGATAGCTTTGGCTAGTCTGGGTCTTTTGTGGTTTCATAAAAATTTTAGACTTTTTTTCTATTTCTGTGAAGAATGTCATTGATATTTTGATAGGGATTGCATTGGATTGGTTGTCCTTGATTCTTTACAGACAAAATATTTTATTAACATAAGTTTGATTTTCTTAAATAATTCTATAATTAATTCTGAATCTTTTCAAATGTTAAAAAGAAGGTTACCCACTAAAGAAATCACATGTCACACAAAACTATTTTGGGTTCTCTTCTCTAAGAATTTTTCAGACATCTCCTCAGCAAAGTAAGGTTTCTTAATGACCAGAGAGCAACCTGGCCAGGACACCAACTACATTCTTGCCCACAACCTTAATCGGATACCCTGAACTCTATTAAATGTTATCATATCACTGTTCTCAAACTGGAGAGGTCTCACCACTGAAAGTCTAAGATTGAAGCAAAGCATTCTTCCATTTCTCAAAGTCTGCAACCACTACTCTAGTATTATCCTACCCACTCATGCTTTTCTTTGGTCCTTAAGATTTTTTAAAATCTTCTCTATTTCTAGAAACCTTTGAACTAGATGGAATCAGTTTATTTGAATATCCTTATTGGGTAGCGGCACAAACTGCACAAATATTAAATTAACATGTGATAGAATCTCTCATGACTTTGTCCAAATCTAGTCACAGTTCTGGGGACTACGACCACAGCAAATCTCAGGCTTTCTCAAGGTCTCAGATCCTCAAAGACTTCTGCTGGGCTGGACTAGCCAATACCAGCAAGAAGGACAGTGATAATAGTAATGGTGGAAGTAGCAGTAACAGTCATAACAGCTATTAACAGAAATCAGGGCACAAAATGAGAAGCCCTATGATGTCCAAACTTCACAGACAACGATGGGGCTGATGCTGATATTTATAACCCAATTAGTCCACAGTCCAGCTTAACTTCAGCAAACATATCTTCTGCACAATATGTATTTTTAAACATTGACATTCTCTCTTATCTTTTCATACCTTTGGGCTTTCAGCTGACAGCAAACATTTCAAAATACTGCAGAGTGCTACAGCAACCCATCAATGGTTTACTTTCAGCACCATTACCATCTTTGTCTGTACAACATTAATTTGAGTAGTTTATTGCATTATAATCCTATTGTTTAAGGAGAAAATGAAAAACAAAGGGCAGGTGCCAGTGAGGCAAAACACAGATTTTTATAAACTTATTCTAATTGAGTTCAATACAGAAATCATTATGGGTATCAAAAAATAAACTCACAAACTTCACTAACAGACTCCTGAGCACTTGGGAAAAATTGGTGCATTCTAGCCAGAGTGTCACACTTGTCCAAGGCTGCTGGTTCAGACCTGGTAGACCACAGTCAATCATACTCAAGTCAGTCAGATTCTCCATCTCAGCCGAGCGTGGTGGGTCACACCTGTAATCCCAGCACTTTGGGAGGCTAAGGCAGGCAAATCCCGACATCAGGAGTTTGAGACCAGCCTGACCAACATGGTGAAACCCTGTCTCTACTATTAATACAAAAATTAGTCAGCCATGGTGGCATGCACCTGTAGTCCCAGCTACTCAGGAGCCTGAGGCAGGAGAATTGCTTGAATCCAGGAGGCAGAGGTTACAATGGGCCAAGATCGCACCACCGCACTCCAGCCTGGGTGACAGAGTGAGACTCCATCTCAAAAAAAAAAAAGATTCTCCGTCTCACCCACCTGAAGCCTTTCTGAAGCCTTAACCCCAGAAGTTAGAGGTTAAAACCAAGGGCTTCTAGGAAAGAAAAATCTTGGCACTTGTTTGGCTATGTAAATTTTTGAGCCAAAATTTTCTGGATTGTTCCCATTTACAATCCAAGTTAACCATGGGCTGGCCACGCCTCCCCTTGGTGCTCTGCAGACACGTGCTTTTTGAACTCTTTGGAAGCAAGTTCATGATAAATAAACCATAACACAATAAATTAAATTTCTATCACGACATCCGTCTTCTAGTATGAAAAGAAGCTCCTGATCTTATTCTTTCAAGATTTATATTTCAAGGCAAAATTTTGGCATACTTTAGAACATTTTCTTTTCTATTGAGTCAGTTTGCTATTTTTGAAATATTATACAAATAACTCACATACACTGCATGGGGGGTAAATCATCTATCTTTTAATGAAAAGTATAAGTTATCTTTAGAAGGAGTCATTTATTTCTTAACATCCCCAAGGCGAAAACTTCCTAAGATGAAGTTAGGACTCTTTCCATCTCTGCCTTATTTGACACCATATCTGTAAGTCAATTTCTCTAAAATCAGTGATTTTTCAACATATTATCTTGGAAGTTTGTGCTCTTCACTTCCTAAAGAAGAAAGGCATTTGGAAATGTGTATTCACTCCGTCAAGCATTCATTCACTGAACATTCATTAAGTGCTCAGGATTTCTAGAGCACTGTGCTTGGTATCAGCACAAAACCACAGGGATGAACAAAAAGATAAGAAAGGACCCTTCACATCAGGAGTTTAGAAGCTTATAGCACATGAACCAAGCAGTGAATACCAGGAGCAATTAGAAGAAGCCAGTATGGCTCCTAATGCATAGAGGTTGCTTGAGAAACTGATTAAAAACAAAGATTCTTAGGCTTCACCTATAAGTCCCAGATCTAGTGAATCAGACAGGCCCAGAAGAATCTGAAAGTTTTATTTCTATACTAGCCCAGGTAATTCCGAGATTCAGCCCAGTATGGGAATCACTGAGTCTTAAATAACATTCTAGAAACTAAAAAAAATCCCACACAGCCTCTACCATAACCACCAAAAGCATTTTAATTCATGCTCATGATCCAGATCAAGGTCATTGAGATCCTTGTTTGTGAAGCCACAAAACTAGACTACAAAAAAAAAAAAAAAAAAAAAGGTCTGACTTGCCCAAAGAGAACTCCAGGAAGAGATATATCTTTGACTAGAAAGCCAAAGGTTTCTAGCTGTTATTATGCCATTAGAAAGTAAAAAACTTATTTTAGCAATATGCAAGACTAACCACACAGAATCACAGCTCCTCGGAGCCAGTAGAACTTCATATATAGATTGGAGTTCACAAACTCAAATGGTGGCAGGTCCCAGCCAGTAACAAAAATGACTGAAGCAGGCTGAAGGGAAGGGGGGTAAAGGGAAAGGATATGCCCCCATAAGGAGGGCACCTGCTACTCCACTCTGGCTGGCACTTACAATGAAAGAATGTGGGCCCAACATGCTAGGAATTCCAAATTTTTGAGAGAAACCAGAAATCAGATTTGAAAAACTACTGGTGCAAGTAAAACAGACTTCTCAGACAGATTTGTCCTGTGGACCATCAGTGTGTAATTCCTGATGTAGTCCAAAGTCTTCATCTGACAAGTGAAAAAATAACTTTGTCCTATTCCTTGTATCTTTTTGATTTGGCCTGCCACAGTAAGGAAGGAGACTTGTTGTCAAATTAAGTTTTGCTTTTTATCTTGGCTTTGAATTTTTCAATGTTATTTATTGGTCTTGAGGTTCAAATGCGAGTTGGCTAAAAGCCACATACAGTAGTTAGTATGCTGCGCTGCCCAGATTCCCATTACCCCAGTTAGCAGGCCTCAGCTCTAAGCCCTCTCCTGAAACTGCATCTAGCTGCTTCGCTCAAGGGTGGATCCCCTTCCTGGGACATCTGGCATGCAATGACTAGAGGGTGCTCCTGTCTACAAGCCCAGCCCCCTCACCCTAACTCAGTACGACTCTGCAGGGCCTTCCCAGCTTCAGAGCTCCCTCTGGAGCCAGCTGAAGTCTTGTAGCTGCATCACAGCACGGCTTCTCTCTATGCCTAGTCGGGCTTCCTTTTTAAGCACAGATCCCTAGAGCGCTCTCCAATATACTTCCTGCACATATTTGGTCTTCGAGTTCTGCTTCTGAGGGAACCTGGCCTGCAACATGGTGCACGTGAGGATCTCACTGAAAATAACCTCATCTGCGAAAGTCCAGATTTGCAAAGTCAAACAATTTTTTGTTTTCACAAAAAAATACTTGTTACTACTTCTTTCACTATTGTTTTGTTGGTTTTTGAAAAATGGTACACTAGCAGATGCCTCCTATTTCACATCTCTTACTCACCTCTGCTTTTAGCCACTGTGGTAAGCAGTTCCAGGAGCCCAGATTGCCTGGCGCCACCAGTGTCCCTCCCACCTTTGCTGTGAGCCAAGTTTCTTTCTGCCTTTTCTGATGCTGCAAGCACCCACTGGGCCTTTGAAAACAGCCTGGAAAGTTGAGGGTGTTCACGCCAATGAAGGCTGTGACCCAGTAGATTAGCGTTCCAGCCTCCTGTCCTTTAGCCAAGTCCCCCTGGCAAGGAGCTCCCTTTACCCACTCCCAGTGCCTTATATACACCCTGACATTGACTTTCCTCCTCGATGTCTCCATCCATCTCTTTGCTTCCTCACTTTTTTCCTGGGATCACATCCCAAATCAACCACACCAAGTTCCTGTCTATGAGGCTCTGCTTAAGGTGGGACCCAAACTAAGACACATGCATCCTCAATTTTTAATAACTCAAAACAAGGCAGAAAAGTACAAAAAATAAAGTAAAAGTCTGCTTTTCAGACACCCATCCAGTCATCTTTCTATGCATTAATGCCCACTTACAGGTAACTTTAAATAAATGGGATCAACCAAGATACTCTGTTCAGTAAACCAGAGGTTCCTTCAAACACTGGTCTACTGGGCACACTTAAAATTCAAATTAACTTCTACAAATTGTTTCATCCATTCATTTAACAAATGTTTATTTCAGGTCCTCTATGTGGAAAGCACAGTGCTAAGTACTGTAGATGTTATAAAGACATGTCCCATGCTCTTAGGATAGTCATATTCATCTTCTAATTCAAGTTTCAGGAGCGTATTGATAAACAAATTAAAGCACACCTATTTTCAAAACCACATTAGGACTCTTTGAAATCTAATGCCATAGGTTTTAATTAAACATTTTTTTTACCCAGTGGCATGTACTGGTGAATGGATTCCTGGGTTCAAATCTTGGCTCTGCGACTAAGCAGAAGTGTGATGTTAAGCCTCATTCTTCTTGTTTGTAAAATAAGAGTAAATAGTTGTTATGAGGCTAAAATGCTAACCAATGTAAAGAACTTGGCATAGCACCTGACACAGAGTAAGCACTCAATACATTTCAGCTATAATAATAGTTACCATTTTCATCTAACATTAACTTCAGGCCCACTATCTGCATGGGTCCAGGCACCATGGAAACTGAGCAGATAATTGGAACTCAAAATACAGACACTGTCCAGTGAGGTTTCTCTCAGCACAGTTTTAACAGCTTGGAGCTCTGTTCCAGCAGCTGAGGACCCCCAAGGCACAAAAAAATCATCATGTTCACCTGGTCACTCCCCGTAACTACAGGGAGATTGGGCTCATTGTCAATTTGGTGCCATGGCCAGTTGAAGCACAGGTGGTGATTTTGCCACGAGTAGAGTTAACTCCAGACTCCTATCTTGAAGACAGCATTTACTAGTCCTGCTGGTAAAACAACAGGGAAAACACAAAAATGAAAGATGCAGAAGGGATGTAAATACCAGATTTACTTGTCTGTCTGAGCAAATATCTTGCTGGCAAGGAGATTCACATATGACTCAACTTCTCAAGAAGTATCAAGTCAGGCAGTTGCTCCCCAAGACACACTGTCCCTTCAATATGAGTGGCATGTTCAGAAGGATTTGCTGTCTCCTACCTTTTGTAGTCCTCATAGATTCTGTATAGCCCTATTCCTCCTACATGCTCAATAAATACTTGTTCACAGACTCATAGAATGCTTATAGATCTCTTTGAATATTGTCCTAGCAAGTAAAGAGCATAAGAAGTGTAGATAACTTTTTAGGCAGTGCACCACTTTTGAAATCTGACTTTCTGAAGTTTTTCTGCTTATGCTTTATAAAATGGTTTAAAGAGAGAGAGAGAAAGAGAATGCTGATAAAAATGAAATCAGCCTCATGATGCAATCATGTGTGACTGGATGGGAGGGGAACAAGGGTGGCTGCAAGAGAAAAATGCCTGTTACTCCATGCACAAAAGAGTACAAAAAGAAGGGAGGGAGGGAGGGAAGAAGGGAGGAAGGAAGGAAGGAAGGAAGGAAGGAAGGAAGGAAGGAAGGAAGGAAGGAAGGAAGGAAGGAAGGAGAAGGGAAGGGAAGGGGAGGAGAGGGGAGGGGAGGGGAGGGGAGGGGAAGGAAAGAGAGAATGGAAAGAGAAAGGAAAGGAGAGGAGAGGAAGAAGGAAAGGAAGAAGTAAAGAGAAGGGAAAGGAAAAGAAAAGAAAGAAAATCTCCACTGAAAAACATCCTAAGATGATGGCAAGAACAGGTGGGAGATAATACTGTTTTATAGCCAAGGACAGCAAACCACTGCCTGAAGATAAATTTTGTTTGAACCATTCACTTGTAAGACTGTTAGATACATTTTATTTGAACTGTTCATTGGTAAGACAACAAAAACTACTGTGTTACAATTAAATTAGAAACATTGGAATTTATTATCTCACAGTTGTGGAGGTCAGAACTCCAAAATGGCTTTCACTGGGCTAAAAGCAAGGAGCCACTAGGGCCACACTGCTCCTGGAGGCACTAGGGGAGAAGCCCCATCCTTGCTGTTTCCAGCCTTAGAGGCTGCCACATTCCTGGGTTCATTCCAGTCTGCAGTTGCATCACCCCAACTTCCACTTCCAGTCACCATGCTGCTCTCTCTGACTCTCACTTTCCTGCTTCCCTCTTTCCCTTATAAGGACCCTGTGATTCCACAGGGCCCACCTAGCTAATTCAGGATTCTCTCTTGTCTCAAGATGCTTAATTTAATCACACCTACAAAGTTCTTGTTGCCATATAAGGTAACATATTCCCAGGTTCCAGGGACTAGGGCGTGGAACCTTGTCGGAAGGAGGTATTACTATGCCTACCACACAACCCTGTTATGGAGGCCAGAGATTAATATGCTATTGCTTTCAAAGGAATTTCTAAAAAGAAAAGACATAGAAGGAGAACCAAAGATTTCAAAGCTTTTGAAAATAATCCAGTTCAAATTCCATTTCTCAAGTTTTTTAAGCCTAAAATGAGGGCAATACAGAAATTGAATAGTGGGGTGGTCATATGTCAGCATTTAAACCCCTTTCCGAGTATGGAAAATTCCCACCTTAGGAGTTTTGGTTGGAATGAGGACAGCTTTTCCTCATAGGGAACAAACATACTAGATACAAGTTGAGTATTCTTTGTTTGAAATGCTTGGGACCAGAAGTGTTTCAGATTTTGGGCTTCTTTTTGGGATTTTGGGATATTTGCACCAAGTTTAGTACCCCTAATTTAAAAATTGAAAATTCAAAATGCTCAGAAATTCTGAAATTTTGGAGTGTTGACATAAAGCTCAAAGGAAACACTCATGAGAGCATTTTGGATTTTGAATATCTGAGTTAGGGATACTCCATCTGTATTGAGTTTCCCATCTTCCCTTATGGCTGGGGCCAGGCCTGGGATATGGCTGCACCCATCAGTACTCACAGACAGGTGAGCATTCAACAAGATAACACATGAAGCACTTAGCCCAGGGCTTAGTCCACAGCGGTAGCTCAGTAAGTAGCAGCTATTACTAATTTTAAAATCACAATGTTAAAACATTGGCAGAGAATGTGAATTGCTCCCCAGTATTCATTTTCCCTTATTTCCTTGGTAATAGAATTGCCAATTTGTAGCTGGGCACATGGCCACATAGAATAAAGCATATGCCAGCCTCTTGAGAAGCTCAGTGTTTCTGTGTAACTAGGTTCTGGCCAAAGGAGTAGAAGTAGAAGTAGCACCTTCTAGAAAGCGTCCTGAAAGGCAGGCGGCATGTGCTAATCTGCCTGTCTTGCTAAATGGAATGCAAACATGATGGCTGAAGCTTAAGCAACTTGATTAAACTATGAGGTGGAACTCATGACATGAGTGGCAAGACAGAAGAAATCTCTGAGAATTGTGGCAGACTCTCACAAATCCTGGATCGATTACCTTCTGGACTCTTACTTCAAATACAAACTTCCATGTTGTTTAAGCCTGTGTTATTTTGGAGTTCCATCACTCACCGCTGAATCTAATCCTAACTGATGCAGAAGATAACTTCTAGTTTACCATTCTATACGGGAATCCCTTCTACAACATCTATGACATCCCTAATGCTAAGTCATCTAACTTTTGTTCCAAAATTTCCAGTTACGAAGTCTTCACTACATCACAGGCAGCCCATTCTTACTTTTTTTAAGTTGCCTTTGTATTATGCAGTTAATATGTGAATGCATTGTTAGAAAGTATGTTAAAAGTACAGAATAATACAGTTTCAAGCACGAAAGCCCCCATCGTCTCCACCCACTCCCATGGATATTCTTCCCCAGAACTAACCATGGTCAACAGTCCAGCATGTGTCTTTCTAGTCTCCTCCCAATACCATTGCATACACACAAGTAGTGTAATAGTAATGGAGATACAGAGAAGGGACCAGGTGAAAGAATCGACTGCACTCTGTAACTGATTAGATAAGGGAGTGGAAAAGACCAAGTCAAAAAGAAAATCTAGGGGTCAAGCCTGGGTGAAATTTGGTAACAGTGCCATGGCCAGTAAGTAAAAGGGAGCACAGTAGGAAGAAGAAGGAAAAGAGGAGAAAGGATGATAAGTCTAGTTCTGAACAGTTATCTCCAAAAGTGGGCTGCAGCCCCAGGCAGACATCTAGAGAGGCTGGGAACACTGGGCTGGAGCTGAGGGTGAGGAATGCCACCTTGTGCAAATGAGCCAACTGCTGGAGCACACAGGAGCATATGGAAGCACCTGGGGGAGTGGGGGTATGAGAAGAGAGGGGGGCCAGAGGCAGATCTTTGGGGGAACACCTGCCTTTGGAGGTAAGAGAAAAAGCAAACAGAACAGAAGGCAGACAAGTAATTAGGAAGGTAAGGGGAGATTTCCTTAAAATGTGAAGGGATTACTTTTAATTAAACTTAAAATACTGAAGTAAAAGATTAAGAGAGAAAGAAGAGTTTAAGTGCATGAGGTAACTCAGCAGTCTAGCTGAATAAGGATGAGGTCACTGGTAAATTTTGAGGGTAGCCGTTTCCCCAAGCAGTGAGGGCAGACACAAGATTACACAAATTGGAGGAGCAGGTGGGGTGAGGGGGAGTGAAGCAGCAGTCACACCCCGCTTATTGTCAGGACAGGCCAAACTATGTGGCAATCCCAGAATAAATCCTCAAATCTCAGTGGCTTCACATGATAAAGGCTTACCTTTTGTTCACGTAAAGTCTGACGCAGGTCAAATAGCTTCCTCCATCTTGTAGCTGTACCTTAGGGGGCACATGGCAGAGGAAGCAAGAACAGGGGAAGTAAGACACTGGTTCTTTATTGCCCCAGTGTGGAAGCTACACATGTCACTCCTGCTCATGGTTCATCTGCTAGAATGAGTTCCATGGCCTCAACCGAACAATACACCACACAGAACATTTGGTGAACACAGACTGCTGCAGACACCTGGTTCCAGAGATCAGGAAGTTAATAAATGGGGAAAGTAACCCAGAAGAGGGAGCCTGTGTTCATGCAACAGACAGACTGCAGCATGTTGAGGGGAGGAAGGACAAAGGTAGAGAGGATTAAAGTTATAGAGGCCCGAAGGAATCCTGAGTCTATCCCCTGATATCATAGTTGGCCCTCTCATCCTTACATCATCTGCCGTTGAGAAGCATCCTGCCTATGACCACCTCCCAACCCCTGATAGAAATGTTGCCTACAGTCCTTTTCTACATGTTTTCAAGCACACAAATCAACACCAGAAACCACTCGTCCAATAAAGGCTATTGGAATGGATTCAAGACCTTCCTGCAAGGTGAGATAACCATGCCTTACACTTGAAGTTTGCCGAAGGCTTTAAAATACGTGACTTCGGTTGATCGTTATTATAATGGTATGAGATACATGTGGCCTGTAGAATTATTACTACTATCATATCACCATTCTTATTTTACAGATGAGAAAGCTAAGGTGTAGAGAAAGCAAGTGACTTACCCAAGGTCATATGCTGAAGCTGGAATTTGGTTCTCGTAGACCCTCTCCTCTATGAGCAAGGTGCCATCTGATCTGTTCTGTGCTTTTGAGGGCAGATTTAAAATGGCTGATACACCCTGCCTAAAGTGGGCAATGAATAGCTTGTGAACTTTGTTTATAACAATTACATGAAGGAAACTGTTTCAACAACTTCTACTCCAACTTTGGACTCTAGCTAAGTTTGTATTATATATTTAGTCCCAATTCTATTTGCAAGCAGACTTAAATTGGCACAAGAGGGCGGGAGCAGTGGCTCATGCCTATAATCCCAGCACTTTGGGAGGCTGAGGCAGGTGAATCACCTAAGGTCAGGAGTTCAAGACCAGTCTGGCCAACATGGTGAAACCCCATCTCTACTAAAAATACAAAAAGTCACCAGGCGTGGTGGTGGGCACCTGTAATTCCAACTGCTCGGGAGGCTGAGGCAGGAGAATCATTTGAACCCAGGAGGCAGTGGTTGCAGTGAGCCAAGATCACGCCATTGCACTCCAGCCTGGGTGACCGAGTGAGACTCTGTCTCAAAAAAAAAGAAAGAAAAAAATGGCATAAGAAGTGAATGGCACTATAGCCCAGCTCCATTCCACATGCACCCTTCTGCAGAGGCATTTTGCTAGTGACCCAACGTCAAACTGGTTGGGCATGATGAGCTGATGTGTGCTGTGCCTGGTCCAGTCCTTTCTCTTTACATCTGTGATGTTTTCTTTTCACTACGAGTCTCAAAAATGCTACAACATGAAGGAAATGGTGCAATCACCTCTCATGGGGTGCTAATATGTTCCTGGTGCTTTGTACACATGGTCCCCCTGAAACCTCACAGAAGGCTTGCAAAGTAGTTACTCTCAGTTTACAAAGACCAGAGAATTTTGGTGGATTATCCAACATTCTACAGCTACATATAGCATACCTGGATTCAAAGCTAAGTCTATCGCTCTCCAAGACTGGTGCACTTTTGACTAGCTCACTGAAACTCCTGGCTGAGGAACATGATGGAGAAAATGAAAATAAATAAAAAATAATTGTCTTAGAGCATTGCATTAAATCAACGTTCTAATATAGACTATTTTCTCAAGGAAAGTATACAGGGAGGAAGGGGTGGGTGGGTGGATCGGTGGATGGGTGGATGGATGGATGGATAGAGATAGAGAGATAGAGAGAGATAGATGGATGCTGTAAATACTGTCTGGAACATCTTATACATGCTTTACATATCTGAAGCTATGTTGTCCTATGTTTTCAGAGCTATTGATCAATGCTAGGATGAGCCCAGGACAGGGCCCTGGGAAACAGCAGCCAAGAAGTGAGAGAAAAGCACGAGAGAGGTGCCCCAAGCACCAAGGGCAAAGAGGAGATCCTATTGCTTTCCCTACCAACATCCCCAGTCTATTTAACAGATTGCTTTTAGATTTTTATTTTCTTGTAGTGATTTAAACACTTTAAATATTTGTATTTGGAGATAAAGGAAGAATTCCAAAGGTTTTGCTTAAAATAACAACCATGAACTTGCTTTTATATTTTTTCTAAAGTTTGTCCTGGGCTACAGGGGTGAAGACACTTGGTCACTGAGGCTCAGGCGGGTCCTTTTCGCCTGCTGCTTGCAGGAAGGAGATGGCAGCCCCACATGGTAGAGGCCCTCAGCTCCTTTGCTTTCTTGGCTACCAGAGCCTATTTCCAGCTTCACCTCACAGACACGTGTGAACTCAGCCCCGATGCCTGGGACAACCTCTGAGCCCACATTTGCGTGCCAAGGTGTGTGTACGTGAGGGCCTGCTCAGGCTGCGATGAAAACGCAAAGCACCTACTATTTTCAGCCTGAGCAGCTGCCAGGGCTTCTCAGCCAAGTTGGTGGAGGCAGCTCTCCACGCCCAAGCTGCCTGGTGTGAAACATGAAGAAAGCATCTGGGGAGGTCAAAACCTTCAAGCTTTCTGGAATCATGAGTTTCCAACACTCCACTTCAGTGCTATCCCTACAGAAACAGATACCTTTCCTTTTTACCAAAACTCCCTGGAAGGAGCCACAATGGTAGGGTGTATCTTCCACAGGTTTCTCTGAAGTACAATGTGATGGGAGGCAAGGGTTAGCCTCTTCCCACCCCAGGCTCCCAAAGCATATACAGATTCAGGATGCTACAGGGAGAAATCAGAATGCTGTGTATGATGGGCACTGGCTCAGAGACCCAGCCTAGGCAACAACTGACTCCCAGAGCAGGACTTGGGGGAGCCATTCTCTTCCCTCCCAACCCCAATTTTAAGATATGGCTCAAGTCACTGAAGAACCAGGATTTCATTTCCCTTTGTCCTAAAATGACTCCAAAAGAAAGAGTGAAAGTCATTGAGTTCAAAGAGGCCCCTTGGAAACAGGTGTGGACTATGAGGAATAGGCCAGTGGGGTCCCTGACTGGCCCTCTGAATAGGATACCCACCTCAAAGGCTTTGCCTGGGTCCTGTGGGTCCAGCCCACACCTGCGGGGAGATGGAAGGTTGTGTACTTCCCGTAAAAGGATGTGAAGCACAGTGCTTTAGCAAGGGATGGTCCAAGCCAAGACATGACGTGCCTGGAAAAACAACCCAGGTTCCACCCCTAAACCAAAGATAAGTTATGCTTCTTCCGCCAGTGCCCTCCTCCCAGCAGAAACCTGTTAGTTTGACAAAACAGAAACCCAGTCCAGGCCAAGGCCAACCTAGCTGCCTGTAAATGGGAAAGGAATCTATGGGTGGGGATGGGAGGTGGCAGAGGGTTCATTTCAGGCTCCCATGAAAGAGAAAGCGGGTCTCTAGTGCCTTGGCCACCCCTTCCACGCTGCCCTCAGCACATTCTGTTGCCCTAGCACAGCCACTACAATTGCCCAGTGGCCTTTCTTGGGCTGCAGATCTTTGCCTTGTTCAACTGAGAAAAGCCGAGACATTCAGTAACACAGAAAGCAACCAACAGAGCTGGCTCAGAGCCTGGGTCTGCTGACTTCTCGCCCCACAGTCTTTCCCATCAGAATGTAGATGACCCACCCTGTGTCTTCAGTCACAAAGAGCTCTACTGACAAAAATATCCCTAGGACCTCTGCAATGGCACTCTCTAATGTAATCATTTCCCTGAGTTGACTGAGATTCCAACTTCAAGGACACACGGAGAGGTGAAGGCTAGTCACCTGATTCGTGATCCTTTCCTCTTCCTTTAGGAGGGAAATACAGGGGAGAGAGCACCTTCCCAATCAGTAGTGAAGCTGAAGCAAGAGGCCCAAAGTAACTGGGCCAAAGGTCACGCAGCAGGAGGGGCTGGAGGTGAAAGAAGACACCCAGTGCACCCCCCTGCTCACAGCAAGTCTCATTTCTCACCCCTTCACCTTGCAGATGGTGAACACGTATCTGCCGGCCCTGCTCCCAGCATCCCAGCCAAAGTGCTTTTCCCTCCCACTCCCCCACTCTATAGAAATGCACCATCCCAACCCCGCAAAGGGCCGGCCAGCTGATGCACTACGTTCCAAGGGCAGGAGCCAGATATTTTAGATTCTTGCCTCTAGTGACACTATGTGACCTCAAAGTTTTTAACCCAAATAGAAGATTTTTCAGAGACACGGCCTCACTCTCTGTCATCCAGGCTGCAGTCTGGAACTCCTAGGCTCAAGCAATCCTCCGACCTCAGCCTCCTGTGCAGCTAGGACTACAGGCCTGTGCCACCATGCCTGGCTAATTTTTGTATTTTTTGGTAGAGACAAGGTCTCAGCATGTTGCCCAGGCCAGTCTCAAACTCCTGGCCTCAAGTGATCCTCCAGCCTTAGCCTCCCAAAGTGCTGGGATTACAGGCATGAGCCACCGTGCCCGGCTCAAATAAAAGTTTAAACCAGGGCTGAGGAGTTGCGGGGCAGGTAGGACAGGAGGCTGGCATCTTTTGGAAGGTGTACTGCCTCCCTGGAAGAAGGTCTTGTCACTCATAGCTGCACAGGAGGCTCTGTCCACAGGCCCAGATCCCCTCTGGGTGTTTCTATCCGGCACTGGGCTCCTTTGCCCCTAAATATGACAGGTCACTGGAAGCCTCCTGAAACACTGAGCGAAATCTGCCGTCTGACACGTTCTCCCTGGCTAGTTGGCTGCTTTGCATGCCTATGGGGCAAGCAGGCTATTTTTGTGCGGATTTCATAACCCCCTTTGTAGCTGCTGTGGCTGCTGATTGCACATGTGTTTCCAGCTCCGCTCCCGTGGTGAGAATGTTTACAGAAACAGGCGCGTTGTCAGAGAATGTAGAGAAAGCAGGATTGAGAGATTAAGAGCACAATTTCCATGTCTAGACATAGTTCACACAGCCGGCATCTGCTCCAATCAGGGTCCCCAGAACTCAGCAACTTGTGCTGATCACTCTCTTAACCACTTATCCCATCTCTGAGAACTTCACTATGAAATCTTCCAAGGCAGTGACAAGGCGTGAGAGGGGCTCTCAGACGTCCTTCCTGAGAATAAATCCAGGATGGATTTCTGACTGTTGTGATAGGAAAACGATCAAAGCATCAGAAAAATCTGCAAACATCTGCATACATTTTTCGTTTTCTGGAACTGCAAGCGCAATTCCAGCCTCTGTGACAGGCTGCCTCTTAGCGTCTGGACGGGTAGGGTCGTCTTTATCACTACGCTGGTTGCTTACTTATCCATCCCAGTCTGCTTTCTCCTTTGCTTACCTTCTCACTCTCGTCAGCCAGCCCGGTGCGAGCCTGCTCACCTACTGTGCTTTTAATGTATCCTGTTGCTCTTCTTTCCCAACTTTAGACACTATGCCCGGGCTCTGTCGGACACCACTGTTTCTCTATTCAATTCAGCTTTCACTTTCAGCCCCACCATGTTAAACAATCCTTTCTGCCCATCCTCCTTTTGAACTTTTGATTCTGTTTGTTTCACACCCCTTTTGTCCTAATCTTCTCTCCTGGCTCCCATCATTTCTGGTGTTAGGATTGCCCATCATAAGCTACCTTGGGCAGGATCTGTGTCTGACTTAGCCTTGTTTCCGTCACAGCCTTCTTGGGGGGTGTTTTCAAGAACCATAATAGCAGCCACCCATCAAGACCAACGTAGTGGCCACCGAATTAATGCTCCACATGTGTTTTTCAATTCTCTCTTAATCCTCATAACAATCTGCTGAGGAGGTTGCCCGAGTTTGCCCATAAAAAAACTGGGGTCTAAAGGGGTAAAGTTACTTGCCTAGTTCATTGGTGGCGGGCGGAAACAGGCTTCAAATTTAGGTCTGCTCGACTCTGGAGCCTGAACACCTAGGTATCACCCTCACCCTCTTGTGAATGTATATTGAAAGAATCTGGGATGAATAAACAAATATTCAAGACCCACAGCTTTCCAGCCATTTTGCTTCTCATATATATGCTCTGGCTCTTTTCTAACTCTCAAGGAAAGCAGAACCCCGCAAAGAGATCTAGGATGTAAACTCAGAGACCAGCCTCATTCTCCTTAATCCCACACCCATCTCCTGCCAGTCCACAGTCCTGGGGCCTGTTATCCAAGAGGACAGAGCTTCCATGCTTTGACAGGGGAATGTGATCTCAGTCCCTTTTTGGAGGCTACCCCTGGGGTGGAGGGTGGGGTGATGTGAAAAGGCATGGAGGGCAACTCAGGAACAACCGCTGCTGCTGTCCTCCCAGCCCAAGCTGGCCCATGCGTAGCCTGGGGCTGTGGCCCGGAATCAGCCTTGCTACCTGGTTTCTCAGGGGCACTTCTATTCAGGACGAATTTCCCCAGCTCCTTCCAGGTGGTCGTGCCAGTGCCAGTCACTTCAGGGGACAGAGATGCAAGACACGGAAAAGGGCTATAAAAGATTAAGGGGTAGGTGTCCACAGCATCTCTCTCCCCCTGCTATTTGAGGAGAATGCTAAACGTCTACAGCTTAACTCTTCCTCCGTCTCCTAAAGAGGAAGTATTCTTACTTTCTAGAAAAGAGGCTAAGTGACCCAAACAATAAAAGACAGAACAGAGGAGGGAAGCGAAAAGAAAGCAGGGAGCTGTGGTTTGATAAGAGACTAGATGGTTCACTGTGGCTTTCAGAGGCTGGAGGAATGGAAAGAGGAGATGAGTGAGATCCACCCATGTGGCTTAGGAATTGGATCCTGTTTAATAAAGAGACTGTTGTAAATAATGAATTCTTTTTAAAAAAATTTAGCTGTATCTCTGTAGAACTGTGTTGCTTTAGATATGGTTCCATGCAAAAACTAAGTCACATGTTCATACTCTTCAAAAAATAGACAAACAAGTGTTTTGGACTCCTCGGTATCTTTAATGTGAGACAAGAATCATCACTTTGAAGTCATGGCTCCTAGGGTTGCTCTCTTGACTTCTCGATTCCTGGCTTCTTCCCCTTCCTCCTCCCTACATAGTGGAGAAGGTAGTTCCTGGAGGACAGGAAGGGGTTTTGATGCACAGTGGTGAGCCCAATAAGTGCAAAGTAAATAATTATTAAGAATCCAAGTACCCAAAGTTTCATGTGTCATAAGCTCACAAAATTACGTCATGTAAAAGGATATCATAATCTCAGTTTTCAAACACATACATATAAAAATATAACAGTGGAGTTCTGAGTGTACTTTTGTTTTCATTATATTTTATTTTTGTATTATCCAAATTTTTTATAAAAAACATGTAGTTTCCCCCAGAAAACACTTCTTATAAAGACAAGAAAATTAAATTATGATGCATTTGGATGATAGGATAAGTCTTTTCAAAAGAGAAGAATAGCCTGAACATAGACCTGAGATCCTGAGAACTCACTAGGGAGAAAAATACTGAAGAAACCACTCTTCATATTCATGGCAGCCTTCCTGGTATAGGACATTCCCTGCTGGTGGGTTAGCTGGTTTACAAAAGAGAGTGGATGCACTCTCCCTTTAGCAAAGAAAACATACTTATTGTTAATTTCTTAGACCTACAAATATCTTCAAACCTGAAGAAATACTCCTTTTTAGATCAACTAGAGCAGTTTTCTTGTACCTTTCTTGATATTTGTCACCCTCCACTTTTCACTGCATCAATACAGAAGGAAAGACAAGACAACTGAAATTGAAGTGAAAAGATACACATTCAGAACCTGGCTGTACTACTTACTAGCTCAGAGACATCAAGCAAGTTATTTATCCTTTCCGAATCTCACTTTACCTGTCATTCAAGGAATGCAGTACAATAAGGGTAATTAAAGGGAAAGGAAGAAAAAAATCAGAACCAAGAAAAGGCAGAAAGAGCACATACACTCCTTGCAAAGGCGGATATTGTTTTTATTTTTGAACAACGGCTTTACTCTGCATTTCCAGACGTCCATTTTTGTTGTTATCCAACATCTGCCCACCGATCTTCCTTTTGAAGACTACCCCATTAATCCTGAGAGTGGCCGGTACTCCCTCTATAGACATCAGAAGGGACTAGCTTTCCAAACTGAAGCTTGGCTAATCAGAAGCTTTTCCAGGACTTGAATGTAGAGTGACCCAACATCATAAAGGCAGTTGCACATCTTACTCAACCTGGCCCAGCAGCATGAGAACCAGCTCCTGTGACCTCACTATCCAGAACTCTTTTGGTTCCTATCTGCTTTCCAGACTTGGTTTTCCAGCATTCCATCTATTTTGCAAGCTCCACTCTGACTGTGCAACATTCCTTGAATGGCAAGTAAAGCAAAACTTGGGGGGCTTTTGGGTTTTTTTTTTTTTTTTTTTTTTTAGGAATTAAGTAACAACATTTTAATCAATAAATACAAACATGTGTTTATTAACCAGTTATTATTTGGCAGAAAAAAAAGTCATTTACAAAGAATTCAAAAGATAACACCACCTTGAAAACGAAGTGCCAAAAATCTTTGCTATAAACATTTCCTCACTTATAGAACCAGAAGTAACAAATATTTATTCAGAATAAGGCTCGAAATAATCTAAAAAGTTCCAGATATATTTTAAAGTTATAACAGATTATTTTGCATGTAAAACCAAAATAGATTATTTTACACATAGTAGACTATCTGACAACCCAATGAATAAATGATTGAACAGATTAATTGTTGAACACCAGGGAAAGTGAATACTTATGTCCACACTATGGGCTAGGCCTATATTCACTTCTTGGTCTTCCCCTGCCTCACTGTCCCTTGCTCTTCCAAGGGCCTTGGACAGGGGGCTTCCAGGTAGGGCTGGAATGGTAAGGTGTAAAGTATAATTTGAAAAGGATAAATGACTTGTCCACTGCCCCTGAGCTAGTCAGTGGTACAGCTTGGTCCTGAATCATCCTTTCAACAAATTCTTCTTTTCTTTTTTTTTTTTTTTTTTTTGAGATGGAGTCTCACTCTGCCCCCTGGGCTGGAGTGCAGTGGTGCGATCTTGGCTCACTGCAAACTCCACCTCCCTATTTCAAACAATTCCCCTGCCTCAGCCTCCCAGGTAGCTGGGATTACGGACGCACGCCACCACACCTGGCTAATTTTTTTTTTTGTATTTTTAGTAGAGAAGGGGTTTCACCATATTGGCCAGACTGGTCTCGAACTCCTGACCTCAGGCAATCCGCCTGCCTTGGCCTCAAGGGCCTGTAATCCCCAAAGTGCTGGGATTACAGGCGTGAGCCACCATACCCAACCACAAATTCCTCTTTTCTGACTGCAATAGCCAGAATCAATTTCTGTGGTATACAAACCAGAACCTTGGAAAAAATAGAAACATAAGTTACACAATTCTCAAATCTAAAAAAAAAAAAAAAAAAAAAAAGGATATAGACCATTTCCTCACAAGAGACAATGCTTTTTTGGGACTAAATTCAAAAAGTTATTTCTCAAGAAGGAAGACACAGAGGAGAGCCTCAAGTCATTCAATAGATCATGTACCTATGATGACCAGATAGTCTTTAACGTGGTGTTTTATGTCTTGTTAACCCAGGTCTTATTCATAAAAGTACCTACTATATTTTTGCTGAAGGAAGGAAAAAATGAATGAGGACACTTTCTAGAAACTTTTCTCAGCTGACATTCTCAATTGGTGTTCAACCACCCTTGTCTAGAGGAGACACAGGATTTCCGTAACAATACCTAAGACCTTCTTCCTCCTCAACTCCCACACCCACCTACAAGCATTGGCAGATCCTACATAATTACCCACACAATGAGCAGTTTCTATTTCTCCTGATTCTTCATTCTTCTTCCCTACCAGCAAGTATATATCCTGTCAGAAATTATTATTTGTGCTTCTCTTTCACGCACCTAGTCCAAAGCCAAAGGTGAAAAGTGACGCGAGTGAGCAGGAGGTCATGGAGCTTATCCCTGAGGACCTACATGGAGGGCATCTTGGAAGTTCACCAAGAGGAGCCAGTGGGCAGGATCAGGCAAAGAAGGGCTGGGCCCTCTGCTCCCTCAGCTCAGGAGCCATTTCCCTGCCTCTCTAGTGGGTTTCATAATTCCATAGAAGATGATTCTGAATGCCACCCAAATAACTTCACACAATTAGAATGGCCAGCCAGACCTAAAATACAGAAGTCTAAAACTACTGCTCAGTGGGGCCTGTCAACGACATCAACAGGAGACAGATGCCCAGGGTATCATTCTGCTAAGACCTTGCCTTTTACCCATCCTGTTGCTAAAGGAAGTTTTCTCCTTCTACATTGCATCATGTTAATCATAAGATTCCCATTTTCTTAAACTTCTAATTTAAACTGTTGAGATTGCAAATCTTTAAGATTCACAATCAACTGGACCAATAATCCAATAATATCTTCTACAAGAGTACTTTTTCCTTAGGAAAGCTGCGCAGTGATGATGAACTAGTAGTATTCACCCTAGGAGGTCATTGCCTGGAGTCCCTGGGAGGCATTAGGTTCCGACATAAGTTTCCTCAGATACCAGGAAAGGCTAGAGTATGGCAATAGCATTCTGGAAGTAAAAAAGTATCACTACCTTCTCCCTCCTGCTCCTGTTCCCCACCACCCCCAGTTTCCTGCCCAAGCCATGTGTATGTGGGGAAAGCAACTTGCTCAAATCCAGACCCAGAAGTAAGGAATAGACCCTGGCATCCTAACAAGGCTGGAACCTGCTACACCAGAGTGCCTGCTTTTCATTGAGAAATACAAAGAAGCAGCAGCTCCTCCTTTGGCCCGAGGCCAGCCTCCATAATAGAGTCAGAATGTTCTATCACTCCGATGCAAAGCATCTTGATCCCGGCTGAGTGACTGGAGAAGGAGTGGGAGCAGTTCAGCCTGGCAGGATCTGTACTTCTCTGTCTCCCTATTATGGAGTAATATAAAAATATGTTCCAGCAGCCTCAGGCAAGCAAAGCATTACAGGAGGTCTGAATTCAAGACCCAGTGTCACCTCAGCTCATTAGCTTTTCTATGGATGGCAAAAGAGATTCCCTTCCCCCTTGGACAAGCAAGAGACTCACTGTGTTGAGCCTTGCTCACCAAGTCAAGGCAGATCTCCAGGAAATTAGGCCTGCTGATGTGGAAAAAAAGGAGGCAAGCCAGAGCGAGGGGCCCCCCATGGCCTTCAGGGGAGCCTCCAGGGCTGACACCTTTGCTTTTCCTATTAAGTACTTATTTGAACTGAAATTTACATGTTTGGCTTCAGTCCAAGAACTAGCATTTTGTTAGACAGCCTGAACTCAGCTCATTTTAAGCATATAATAATGACAACTTGAGGAACTTTTCGTCTAGCATCCTTCAATTTCCCAGGAAGGGAGAAAGGGATGTAAACTTACCTGCTTGGCCCCCAAAGCTATTACTATCACATGTCCAGCCATCTCTCTCAGTGATATTCTTCAGAAAGCAAAGCTTTAAATGAATAGACAAAAAAAACCTTACCTGAACAAATGACAATTTTATAAATGTTGAGTTACACGAGTTCTCAGGTGTCTGAGAAGTTGGGTAAATATGTACCAAGGCTGAACAATAATGTAACTATGGTTTTTCCATTCGAGCCAGAAGATGATGGACATCTCTGGATGGCACTGTGTCCAGTGGTTGCTCCATTTCTTTTCACAAAGGAATCACAATGAAAAGGCAAAAATGGCATTTTCAATGCCTTGTTTGACAGGGTTAGGGAGTTGGAATGGGATGGCCATCCTGGCCACAGGGGCATGGGAAGGAGAGTGGAAAGGAGGAAGAAAACAGAATTGTACACCTAAACACAGAGTAAGGAAGCACTTGTCATTGCGGCCACTTTAGCCACTCGCCCACATACATCACATAATAACCACTCAATGGGCTTGGACAAAAGACAAACCCAAAAGTGGTGTCCAAAGAGCATTTTGACCTTAAATACTTCACATATGAATTTACTTTCTCAAGAGCTTTATCAGGCTGCTGCCATCTTCAGAGAACCTCAACATTATCGTCACAATCCTAAAATCAATTTGCAAGAGGCACTTGAAGCTCTCCCAGAGATGAGAAGTGCATGGTTTGTTTGTCCTTCTCTATTGACCAAGTTTTGACTTTCTAAAATACTCTCCCTCATTGAAGATGGATTTCAAAAAGTGTTCCAGTTACAATTCTTTTAGACTCTGATCCTCTCCCAGATGCATAAACAAACAAATAAACCAACATCCTGTTCAAATAAAGTGGGGAAAACGGGCTAAGATTATGGGACAGGGAAGGAGCAATCTCTCTTTCAGTGCCTCTTTGCCATCCCCTACCTTGTGTCCATAATAACATCTTCAAAGTTACACGAGGCTCAGGCTCGTTGCAGCTTCTTCCTAAAACAAGGCTAGTGACACTTTAGCTCTAACATTCCAAAACCATTTTGAGGAATAGCGTATAGAACCAATCCTCTGTATCTTTGCATCTCAAATTGAATACTTCCAAAAATAAGCATGAAAACAATACAGGCACCACTTACTATACTTTTATTAACTCACATAATCTATACAACCTCAATGGGAGTGAGTATCATTACACCCAATCAAAAGGTCATGAAACTCAAGCTGAGAGAGGTTGACTGTTTTAGCTAAGGTCACACAAATAATACATGGCAGAGCGGGGCTTGAATCCAGACCCTCTACCTCTTTCTACCATGTCATAGCTGCCTCTCAAATGTGTCATAGGAGACCTAAATCTAGTAAACACTAAAGGACAACAAATATCACATTCCCCCATGGGCTCCCCACCTTGTAAGATGCAAACTCCAATGCCTATAGAGGCCAAGCTCTGTGGAGCCCTACAGAACTGCAGAGCAACTGTGTCCTCTAAAGAGGTGGCTGTAACACAGTCCCAACACAAGATGGCTATAAGAATGAGGAGTTCAGTGGCTGGCAAGATGGCTGAATAGGAACAGCTCTGGTCTGCAGCTCTGAGCAAGATCAACGCAGAAAGTGGGTGATTTCTGCATTTCCAACCAAAGTACCTGGCTCATCTCATTGGGACTGGTTAGGCAGTGGATGCAGACCACGGAGGGTGAGCCAAAGCAGGGTGGGGCATTGCCTCACCTGGGAAGCGCAAGGGGTCAGGGAATGCCCTCCCCTAGCCAAGGGAAGCCCTGAGGGACTGTGCCATGAGGAATGGGGCACTCTTCACTTTTCTTTGCAACCTGCAGATGAGGAGACCCCACAGGTGCCTACACCACCAGGGCCCTGGGTTTCAAGCACAAAACTGGGCAGTCATTTGGGCAGATACCTAGCTAGCTACAGGAGTTTTTTTTCATAACCCAGTGGCTCCTGGAATGCCAACAAGACAGAACCATTCACTCCCCTGGAAAGAAGGCTGAAGCCAGGGAGCCAAGTGGTCTTGCTCAGCAGATCCCACCCCCATGGAACCCAGAAAACTAAGACCCACTGGCTTGAAATTTTCACTCCCGGCACAGCAGTGTTAAGTGGACCTGGGACTCTCGAGTTTGGTTGGGGGGAGGGGTGTCTGCCATTACTGAGACTTGAATAGGCTGTTTTCCCCTCACAGTGTAAACAAAGCCACCGGGAAGTTCCAACTGGGTGGAGCCCACTGCAGCTTGCCAAAGCTGCTGTGGCCAGACTGCTGTGCTAGATTCTTCCTCTCTGGGCAGGGTATCTCTGAAAGAAAGGCAGCAGCCATAGTCAGGGGCTTATAGATAAAACTCTCATCTCCCTGGGACAGAGCACCTGGGGGAAAGGGTGGCTGTGGGTGCAGCTTCAGCAGACTTAAATGTTTCTGCCTGCCAGCCCTGAGGAGAGCAGATCTCCCAGCAAAGCACTCGAGCTCTGCTAAGGGACAGACTGCCTCCTCAAGTGAATCCCTGACCCTCATGCCTCCTGATGGGGAGACACCTCCCAGCAGGGGTCGACAGACACCTCATACAGGAGAGCTCCAGTTGGCATCTGGCAGGTGCCCCTCTGGGAAAAAGCTTCCAGAGGAAGGAACAGGCAGCAACCTTTGCTGTTCTGCAGCCTCCGCTGGTGATACCCAGGCAAACAGGATCTGGAGTGGACCTCTAGCAACTCTAGAAGACCTGCAGCAGAGGGGCCTGTTAGAAGGAAAACTAACAAACAGAAAGGAATAGCATCAACATCAACAAAAGGACGTCCACACAAAAACCCCATCCAAAGGTCACCAACATCAAAGAACAAAGGTAGAAAAATCCATGAAGATGAGGAAAAACCAGTGCAAAAAGGCTGAAAATTCCAAAAACCAGAATGCCTCTTCTCCTCCAAAGGATCACAACTCCTCGCCAGCAAGGAAACAAAACTGGACAGAGAATGAGTTTGATGAAGTGACAGAAGTAGGCTTCAGAAGGCGAGTAATAACAAACTCCTCCAAGCTAAAGGAGCATATTCTAATCCAATGCAAGGAAGCGAAGAACTTTGATAAAAGGTTACAGGAAATGCTAACTAGAATAACCAGTTTAGAGAAGAACATAAATGACCTGATGAAGCTGAAAAACACAGCACAAGAACTTCATGACACATACACAAGTATCAATAGCTGAATTGATCAAGCAGAAGAAAGGATATCAGAGACTAAAGATCAGCTTAATGAAATAAAGCGTGAAGACAAGATTAAAGAAAAAAGAAACAAAAGGAATGAATGAAGCCTCCAACAAATATGGGACTATGTGAAAAGACCAAACCTACATTTGATTGGTGTACCTGAAAGTGATGGGGAAAATGGAACCAAGTTGGAAAACACTCTTCAGGACGTTATCCAGGAGAACTTCCCCAACCTAGCAAGGCAGGACAACATTCAAATTCAGGAAATACAAAGAACATCACAAAGATACTCCTTGAGAACAGCAACCCCAACACACATAATTGTCAGATTCACCAAGGTTGAAATGAAGGAAAAAATGTTAAGGGCAGCCAGACAGAAAGATCGGGTTACCCACAAAGGGAAGTCCATCAGACTAAGAGCAGATCTCTCAGCAGAAACCCTACAAGCCAGAAGAGAGTAGGGCCCAGGATTTGACAACTTAAGAAAAAGAATTTTCAACCCAGAATTTCATATCCAGCCAAACTAAGCTTCATAAGCAAAGGAGAAATAAAATCCTTTATAGGCAAGCAAATGCTGAAAGATTTTGTCACCTCCAGGCCTGCCGTACAAGAGCTCCTGAAGGAAGCACGAAATATGGAGAGAAAAAAACGGTACTAGCCACTGCAAAAACATCAAATTATAAAAACCTCAACACTATGAAGAAACTGCATCAACTAATGTGCAAAATAACCAGCTAGCATCGTAATGAGAGGATCAAATTCACACATAACAATATTAACCTTAAATGTAAAATGGGCTAAACATGCCAATAAAAAGACACAGACTGGCAAATTGGATAAGGAGTCAAGACCCATCGGTGTGCTGTATTCAGGAGAGCCATCTCACGTGCAAAGACACACACAGGCTCAAAATAAAGGGATGGAGGAATACTTACCAAGCAAATGGAAAGCAAAAAAAAGCAGGGATTGCAATCCTAGTCACTGATAAAATAGACTTTAAACCAACAAAGATCAAAAAAGACAAAGAAGGGCATTACATAATGGTAAAGGGATCAATGCAACAAGAGCTAGCTATCCTAAATGTATATGCACCCAATACAGGAGCACCTAGATTCATAAAGCAAGCTCTTAGAGACCTACAAAGAGAGAGGCTCCCACACAATAATAATGGTACTGTAACACCCTACTCTCAATATTAGACAGATCAACAAGACACAAAATTAACAAGGATATTCAGGACTTGAACTCAGCTCTGGACGAAGGAGAATTAATAGACATCTACAGAACTCTCCACCCCAAATCTACAGAATCTACACTTTTCTCAGCACCACATCACACTTATTCTAAAATTGACCACATAATTGCAAGTAAAACACTCCTCAGCAAATGTAAAAGAACGGAAATCATAACGAACAGTCTCTCAGACCACAGACCAATCAAATTAGAACCGAAGATTAAGAAACTCACTCAAAACTGCACAACTACATGGAAACTGAACAACCTGTGCCTGAATGACTACTGGGTAAATAACAAAATGAAGACAGACATAAATAAGTTCTTTGAAACCAATGAAAACAAAGACACAATGTACCAGAATCTCTGGGACACAGCTAAAGCAGTGTTTAGAGGGAAATTTATAGCATTAAATGCCCACAGGAGAAAGCAGGGAAGATATAAAATTGACACCCTAACATCACAATTAAAAGAACTAGAGAAGCAAGAGCAAATAAATTCAAAAGCTAGCAGAAGACAAGAAATACTAAGATCAGAGCAGAACTGAAAGAGATAGAGACACGAAAAACCCTTCAAAAAATCAATGAATCCAAGAGCTGGGTTTTTGAAAAGATCAACAAAATTGATAGACCACTAGCCAGACTAATAAAGAAGAAAAGAGAGAAGAATCAAAGAGACACAATAAAAAATGATAAAGGGGATATCACCACTGATCCCACAGAAATACAAACTACTATTGGAGAATACTATGAACACCTTTATGCAAATAAACTAGAAAATCTAGAAGAAATGGAGACATTCCTGGACACATACATCCTCCCAAGACTAAACCAGGAAGAAGTCAAATCCCTGAATAGACCAATAACATGTTCTGAAATTGAGGCAGTAATTAATAGTCTACCAACCAAAAAAAAAAGCCCAGGACCAGACAGATTCACAGTCAAATTCTACCAGAGGTACAAAGAGGATCTGGTAGCATTCCTTCTGACACTATTCCAATGACAGAAAAAGAGGGACTTCTCCAAAACTCACTTTATGAGGCCAGTATCATGCTGATACGAAAACCCGGCAGAGACACAACAAAAAAAGAAAATTTCAGGTCAATATCCCTGATGAACATCGATGCAAAAATCCTCAATAAAATACTGGCAAACTAAATCCAGCAGCACATCAAACAGCTTATCCACCATGATCAAGTTGGCTTCATCCCTGGGATGCAAGGCTGGTTCAACATATGCAAATCAATAAATGTAATCTATCACATAAACAGAACCAAAGACAAAAACCAAATTATTATCTCAATAGATGCAGAAAAGGCCTTTGACAAAATTCAACACCCCTTCATGCTAAAACCTCTCAATAAACTAGGTTTTGATGGAATGTATCTCGAAATAATAAGAGCTATTTATGATAAGCCCACAGCCAATATCATACTGAATGGGCAAAAACTGGAAGCATTCCCTTTGAAAACCAGCACAAGACAAGGATGCCCTCTCTCATCACTCCTATTCAACATAGTATTGGAAGTTCTCGCTAGGGCAATCAGACAAGAGAAAGAAACAAAGGGTATTCAAATAGGAAGAGAGGATGTCAAATTGTCTCTGTTTGCAGATGACATGATTGTATATTTAGAAAACTCCATCATCCCAGCTCCAAATCTCCTTAAGCTAATAAGCAACTTCAGCAAAGTCTCAGGATACAAAATCAATGTGCAAAAATCACAATCTTTCCTATACACCAATAATAGAGACCCAAATCATGAGTGAACTCTCATTCACAATTGCTACAAAGAGAATAAAATACCTAGGAATACAACTTTCAAGGGATGTGAAGGACCTCTTCAAGGAGGACTATAAACCACTGCTCAAGGAAATCAGAGAGGACAAAAACAAATGGAAAAGCATTCCATGCTCATGGATAGGAAGAATCAATATTGTGAAAATGGCCATACTGCCCAAGTAATTTATAGATTCAATGCTACCCCATCAAGCTCTCATTGACTGTCTTCACAGAATTGGAAAGAACTACTTTAAACTTCATATGGAATCAAAAAAGAGCCTGCATAGCCAAGACAATCCTAAGCAAAAAGAACAAAGCTGGAGGCATCACGCTACCTGACTTCAAACTATACTACAAGGCTACAGTAACCAAAACAGCATGGTACTGGTACCAAAACAGATGTATAGACCAATGGAACAGAAAAGAGGCCTCAGAAATAACACCACACATCTACAACCATCTGATCTTTGAGAAACCTGACAAAAGCAAGCAATGGGGAAAGGATTCCCTCTTTAATAATGGTGTTGGGAAAACTGGCTAGCCATATGCAGAAAAGTGAAACTGGACCCCTTGCTTACACCTTATATAAAAATTAACCAAGATGGATTAAAGACTTAAACGTAAGGCCTAAAACCATAAAAACCCTGGAAGAACACCTAGGAAATACCATTCAAGACATAGGCATGGTCAAAGACTTCATGAGTAAAACACCAAAAGCACTGGCAACAGAGGCCAAAATTGACAAATGGGATATAATTAAGCTAAAGAGCTTCTGCACAGCAAAAGAAACTACCATCAGAGTGAACAGGCAACCTACAGAATGGGAGAAAATTTTTGCAATCTATCCTTCTGACAAAGGGCTAATATCCAGAATCTACAAGGAACTTAAACAAATTTACAAGAAAAAAAAAAAAACCGCATCAAAAAGTAGGTGAAAGATATGAACAGACACTTCTCAAAAGAAGACATTTATGTAACCAACAAACATATTAAAAAAAAGCTCATCATCACTGGTCATTAGAGAAATGCAAATCAAAACCACAATGAGATATTATCTCACACCAGTTAGAATGGTGATCACTAAAAAGTCAGGAAACAACAGATGCTGGAGAGGATGTGAAGAAATAGGAACACTTTTACACTGTTGGTGGGAGTGTAAATTAGTTCAACCATTGTGGAAGACAGTGTGGCGATTCCTCAAGGATCTAGAACCAGAAATACCATTTGACCCAGCAATCCCATTACTGGTATATACCGAAAGGATTATGAATCATTCTACTATAAAGATACATGCACACGTATATTTATTGCAGCGCTGTTCACAATAGCAAAGACTTGGAACCAACCCAGTGCCCATCAATGTTAGACTGGATAAAGAAAATGTGGCACATATACACCATAGAATACTATGCAGCCATAAAAAGGATGAGTTCATGTCCTTTGCAGGGACATGGATGAAGCCAGAAACCATCATTCTCAGCAAACTAACGCAAGAACAGAAAACCAAACACCGCACATTCTCACTCATAAGCAGGAGTTGAACAATGAGAACACATGGGCACAGGGATGGAAACATCACACACCAGGGCCTGCTGGGAGCTCGGGGGCTAGGGGAGGGATAGCATTAGGAGAAATACCTAATGTAGATGACAGGTTGATGGGTACAGCAAACTACTATGGCATGTGTATACCTATGTAACAAACCTGCATGTTTTGCACATGTATCCCAGAACTTAAAGTATTATAATAAAAAATTAAATAAATAAAATTTTTTTAAAAAGAATGAGTTCAGTGTTGCCAGAGAGTCCAATTTTCAAGAGAAGCTAGCAATTTGAGTATTTGTGTGTGAGAGCAAGATCACTTCATTTTAGAAATATGGACAACTAATGCACATATTTTATATCCTTGTGCAGACAAAACACATGTCTTTAGGACAAATCTAGTCCATTTGAGAGGCTGGCAGGACCTGTAATGCAGGTGAATTGCTCTCTCTGGCTGGGGCCAATTATTTCCCTAACAGAGAACCACATCTCTACTTTGGGGATCCTTCAGATTCACTTTCCTTCTGAGGTGGTCCAGCTCCTGGACTCTACTGCCAGCTCATTGCTTATTCCACCTTCTCTCAGGGAGAGGCAGCTGGAGGGGAAAGAGCTCCGGTCCTGTGGTCAGGAGACAGGGGCCCACTGCTTCCATGTGACGTGAGTGAGCCTCAGTTTCCTTGGCTAGAAGATTTATGATTTAAACATTAAATGGGGCATGTTGTTTTATGCACTTTACGGTACCGTGCAAGTAGAAGGTGGTCATTCTGGCCACAGGAGTATAACTGGACGCCATCTACATCAAAATTCAGAATGGTCTCCACAGGAAACCATTGGAAACCATTGGAAATCACAGGAAATTTTGTGGAGACCAAAATTCAGATGGTCTGCACAGGAAACTCTCTCCTTCTGAACTGGCTCTTCTGAACTGTGTAATGTGCAATCTCTATGCCTTTCACTAGACATTTAGCCACAACCTGCTTTGTGTCATCTGGGATTGGTATTAACACCCCTGTTTTCAGCTCCTCACACAAGGGGAAGATTATTTTCCCAGTTAGATTGTGAACTCCAGAAAGCAGGGATCATATACTATATTTCTAGCCTCTACCTTAGCCCTTTGGGATCCTCACCAAAAGTGTTCTGTCGGACTTAAGTACAAAGTCTGGCAGATTCTTAGATGGCCTGCATTCACCTATTACTCATTTCAGTTTAAAAGAAGGAATTGGATTTATTGAACAGTAGAGTGTGGGGGTGATATAGGGAAACTGAGGCAAACTTGATATGGAGGAAACCAAAACAGAAAAAAGTTGTCATCCTATAAAGCTTCAAGCAATACTGGGAAATGACTGCAGGGGAAGAAGGTAGTGGAGACAGAGAGATGAAATAGGAATTGTGAACCCAAACAAGGACAGAAAGGGATGGGTTGCACTCCTTCCCACTCCTCTCCTCCCACCATTTTCTCATGTAAAGCAAGGGAACCAAGAAATAGACCACAGCAAACCCAACTGGAAAAAAGCAAGCAAGTAGGGAACTCCAGCTAGAGGCAAGCTCTGGATAAGGGGGAGGGAAGGGAGGGGAGCAGCAGAGCGGGACCCCTGCTCCTCTTCTTACTTGCTCCCCCTGCTTGCCATGACCTCCCCCGGCGTGCTGGGTGGCAAGCCCATGAACCCCATTCCCAGCAGCCGGGTTTCTAGTGTGCAGCTGAGAGAGCCCTGGTGTGTTGATATGATGCCCAGTCTGGTGTGGGAAAGGGAAGATCTGCCCTGCACACACCCATGGTTACTATGACATCCTCGGACGAGAGCCAAATAGAGCATCTTCACACAAGTGACTAAGACTTCAAGTTACATGCCAGACAGCATTGGCTTCATATCCTGTTTTAACTTCATGATCTGGATAATTACCAGGTCTTGTTAAGTTCTTCCTTGTTGGCTGGAGTCTTGGGCTTTCCCGGGTGAATTTTAGTTTTACTGACACTGTTTAAAAAAATATTCTAATAAAACTAAGGTATTCCATAATCCTTGCTTCTTGATGTCATTTTAAAAAACAAACTAACTAACTAAGGCTTTCGATAGTTCAGCCTTTCTTTCCCAACCTCAGGGTTTAGAATGGTTGTCAAACATTTACTGAGTTGTGTGGTCTTCTTCTCCCATTTTCTTCTTTGGCAAGAGTTCAGTTCCCTCTCATTCTTACCTCTCTTCATTTATCCATGATAAAAGATTTTGATCTGGGAATTTACAATGGAAAATGTGATAATTTACTTGTCTGTGGTCTAATATTAATAGGAACACACTGTGAGGCTCCACTTTTGCAGCTCAAATAAATAAAAATAAATAAATACAAAGTCCTGAGAAAGTAAATGGTTTATTTAAGCTTACATTAACTTGACTCATGGGACTATATTTGTAGCTCTCAAATTCTGAAGCACTGCTCTTCCCTCTCCACCACACTGGACTCTTACAGTGGACTCTCAGAAAGTACTATTGTATTCACTCCATGCCAAGTCAACTCAGGGCAAACAATCCCAACTGCAATATTGGAGGGAAAACTGAACTGGAGTTCCTAACACCCAGAGGCTGTTCTGCCTTGCTTGTGCCAACTCTGAGACTGTCCGCCCATCCCCACCTCACTCCCAGCTAACTGTGGGCTCCTTGCAGTGGGTTTATAGTGGTGCAGGCTCCGATGAAGGGAGACAGAGTATGTGCTGGCTCCAGCTTCGTGAAGAGCCCTTGAATCTCAACAGGAGAGTCATTCCCCACTGAGAAAATCTGAACCTTATGAACTTGGTCACAGATCCTCTTTCCTTGTCCCCCTCTACACAGCCCTTATCTTCTTCCTTCTCAGTCACCTTTCTAGTCTTTCAGCTTTTTAAAAATATATATTTTATTTTAAATGTCTCTCAAATATTTTTGTTAATTTTAATTTTTATCTTTTAATTTTATATTTTCTGTTTTTAATCTTTAATCCCTTTTATTATTTTAACTTTCTAATCACAAGGTATTGGCATTTTGTCTTAGTTTTTTATAATTATTATTATTTTCATTTTTTATGTTTTTAACCTCCATCTCATTGGTTTATAAACTGTCTGCTACTTTAAACCTCATCTACTTTATTTTGGTATTTTTAAAAGCTTAACTTTTTACCTTTGTTGGAATTTTTAGTTTATTTTCTCTTCTCTTTCACTTTATTTCCTCTCACTTTACACTCTTTTTGGGTTTTCTTCCTTTCTAATCAGTTTTCTCAGGTTGAATCTTTTTGTTTTTCATTTTAATGGCTTTCTAAGTTTTTACTCTCCCTTCATTTAAAATTTTTTACTGGATTTTATATTAGTCAGCGAGAAGTGTAATAAATAGCCCACACCATAAATAGATTTTAAAGGACTTTTCCCCCGGCTTGCTACCCCCACTCTTGACTTTGCCTTTGATTGTCCTAATTTTAAGGATGGCATTAAACCACAACTCCGATGAAAGGAGTTAGAAATATGCAAAGGGGAAGCCTAGAATAAGCCCTGTGAAGCTGGATTAGAATCAGGGGTCTTTGTGTGAACTCATAGTTTATACATATGTGTATGTGTGTGTACACATATATTTACATACATACACATAAACATATACTTGCAGATATGAAATATATAATATATACACAAACTTATCTGCATATATTTATTACCTAGTTCTGTCTGCTGACAAAGCAATCAGTCCCTAGTAGCAACAAGTACAAGTGCTGCCCAGAGCTTGGTTTCTAAATGGTGGCAAGGAAAGTACAAAATGAACCTGGAATATCTTATTATGTGCAAAAGAAAGCTCAAATAATAATGCAGACAATGTCCTAAAAATCCCCAAATACTGGACTTAGTTTGGAGGGCCTCCCACTGGCTAAATCTAGGACATTTCGACCATAAAAACAAATTATAGTAATAAATTATAACCCACTGAATAAAAGAAGAACCTATAAAACCATATAGGAATAAATAAACGATATATGGAAAGCTCTTCCTTAGAGTAGAATACCTACTAATAAATGCAGAAAAACTGATAAGAGTTAGAAAATCAGCATTTTCTACTTATCATAGAAATAATTGATTCAAGAGGAATCATAAACAAATGCTAAAACTAGTAGCTAAAAGTTGGATGACAACAGGGATATATACACGGCCTCAAAATATCTCTCTACAATTACTTATTAATTTCAAAAGGGGAAAATAGTAACTTTAAGTGGAGAATCTGAAGAACGCCAGCTTAAGCCATGTGCCTTCTGACACAATGCACTGAGACAGATACAATATTGCTTCTGTAATGTTCCCACTACTGAAAATAAATGACCCTAATCATTAGGTGACACCAACCTAACTTAAATAAGGACTTTCTACAAAATAACAGAGTGTACTCTTTCAAATATGCCAGCATCCTTCAAGACAAAGAAAGGTATGTAACCCCAGATTAAGAGAAATTGAAAAGACATGACAGCAAAATGCGATGTGTGATCTCAGTTTGGATGGTGGAAAGGATGGACTATTGTTTAGATAACAATAACATGTGAATGTTAAATGTGCTGATTTCGATCGTTGCCCTGTGAGTATTTAAAAGAATGACTTGGTTCTTAGGAAATATACACTGAAGTATTTGGGGATAAAGCTCTACAATATCTCGCTCACTGAACCTGGGACATGATGAGCATCAAAATAAATAATGACAGTAATAAATTATAACCCAATGAACAAAAAGAAGAATCCATGAATCTACATAGGTATAAATAAACACATACTAAATATATACATAAAAGGAAATAAAATGCTTTTCCTTACAATAAAATTACTCTCAAATCGTTCAGAAAGAGAAGGTGTGTGAATGAGAGCACACACACAAATGACAAAGCAAGTAGGGGAAATGACAACAATTAGTAAATCTTAGCAAAGGAGAGTTTGAATGAAGTATGCTAACAGCAAGCACTGAGATGGAAAGGCAGGTAGACTGATAGTGGAGAGGAGCTAGGAGGCATAGATCTCCACTTCATTTCACTCCCGTGGGAGGGAGACAATGGAGGATTCCTTTCTGTGCTTCACATTCCAGCCATCCTCTAATATGTTTATTTCCAGGTTGGTCCATGTCCCTCCTCAGCAAAGTCAAAGGAAGGTCCTCTTCTTGTAGAGTTCACTGCCTTCATTGTGAGAGTTCTTGCTGGCCAGAATGGGGTCTATTTCAACTGTCTAAAAAGCGTGATCAGCTGTGCGTCTTCCGGTTGGTTACATTCGCAACACAGGTCTACACAGAAAATCAGGAAAGCCTGTTTCAATCCAGATCACAGGCCAGTGTAACCCCTGGAATACTTCTCAGTGAACAAGATGATGGCTAAGGCAGGCTCTCTCAGATCCATTGTCTGCTTCTTCAAGGAGAATAAGACTGTGTTACGGAAGGGGTAGGGTCCTGAAGGACAAGTCAGTCAACCTTCAGAACCCTGGCTATGGTGACCACGCACCTTCTGCATTGTCAGATCCTCTACTACGATTTTACTAAGGGTCATGGTACCAACTCTCACACCAAGTTTCAGAAAGTGATTTTCCCCTTGGTTCTTTTTTGACTGAAGGATGGGACCTCAGGCCACCCAAACCCACAGCTGCTAGACACCACACTTTGTAGAGATCATTGTTGACTCCATGCATAAATGACTCACCACTGAGCCCCACCCTGGAACCAGGGACCTGACCTAGAAAATCTGAAGCGCTCCCTAATTCCAGGAATTGGTTGGTGCTCCACCTTGGACTAGATGAGTTTTACTTGCTAGATATGGGAAAAGCCAAATGACCTGGGAAACAGCTTTACCAGGTGATATGCTCTAAGTCTTCAGGTGCTTTTTTTTGTTTTGGAAGGTCCCTGGCATTTGCCCATTAATTATTAGTAAGTTTCTTAGTTGCAGAGTAGTGTGGCAATGGTAAGAAATTAAATGTGTTGGCTTTTTTAAATGGGTTCTAATATCTGCCTGTAAGAAATCTTAATTCTAGGGCATTAATCACACCATATCAGTGGTTTAAAGTTGAAGAACTGCCAGATAAGAAAAGAGGAAAAAGATATGCATAGCCTTAAAATATCATTCCACATAATATTTATTATTACAAAGGGAAAAATAACTTTACAGTGGTGACATCTAGAGAATACCAACTCAAACCATCTGCCTCCTGACATGAGGGACTGAGAATACAGTAACACTTCTGTAATATTCAGAGGTAAGAATGTGTGAGATCCTCATTCCTCTTACTTCTGGGCTGCTCTTAACCTCCATTACTCATATGATTGGAACCTCTTCTTTCCAGTCCTAATTCCTTAGGAAGATGGATGTGATTTGTCTTAATACCTTTCCTTACTCATCCTGCCTCCCTCCAAAGTTTACATTTTTGGCTCCCCATATAGTCTTTTGTTGTTGTTTTGAGACGGAGTTTTGCTCTTTTCGCCCAGGCTGGAGTACAATGGGGCGATCTCAGCTCACTGCAACCTTCACCTACTGGATTCAAGTGATTCCCCTGCCTCAGCCTCCCTAGTAGCTGGGATTACAGGCACCCCCCACCTGCCACCACACCCAGATAATTTTTGTATTTTTAGTAGATCCGCCCACCTCGGCCTCCTAAAGTGCTGGGATTACAGGCATGAGCCACTGTGCCTGGCCCCCATATGGTCTTTTTGTGGTGTTGTTTAAATCTCAAATTATTCTGCATCTTCCACGGCAGAGTTGCTTATCTCTAAGATCCTGGACACCCAGGATTTGCAGTGAGCACAATGAGCCGCTGCCAGGTACCATTTAGGAATAAATGGGTGAATTTCCTGTGGGGTGATGGGGTTCCTTTAGAGACTCACTAAAGTTCATTATGTATAAAATTCTGCTGGTACTGCTCATGTGGAAAATTAAAGAAAATATTTATTACATGTCTGTCCCAGTGGTTAGAATCAAATATTATGTCAAAGCTAGGTCTTGTCTATTTATTATAATCTTCAGAGTTAACATTTTGGACCAGTAAGAAGGAGACAATTTTCCCTAAGTTTTAATTCTTAGCATATCCATTCTGGAGTTAATTTGCACTCATATTTTTCTGGGCTGCTTTAGAAGTCTGGGTAAAGAATGAGTTGAAGGGCTTTCAACTTCTACTTGTCACTATCCTGAGACCTTTCAAAACTTTGCCTGGATGTCTGAAGGAAAAAAATTATTTGCTTCCTTCCTTCCAGTTGGTTACTAATAATTTAACACCACCCTCATCCATACTGGGTCCCAACACACATAAGACTTTCCCTTCCAGTGCCCAGTAGACTTTTACGGGAAGCTAGAGACTGCTGGAAAGGTAAACCAAAACAAAATGCAACAAACAAAACTGTAAAACGTACACCAGGGAAATCAAAACTATCTGGGAGTTTTTCAAACTTAAATATTCTTACAAGCTTTTTATCACATTAAAAATATATATATACATATATATATTTTTCCAACACGGAGTCTCACTCTGTCACCCAAGCTGGAGTACAGTGGCACAATCTCAGTTCACTATAACCTCCACCTCCCCGGTTCAAGCAATTCTCCCACCTCAGCCTCCCAAGTAGCTGGGACTAAAGGTACCTGCCACCACGCCTGGCTAATTTTTTTTTTTTTTTTTTTTTTTTAGACGGAGTTTTGCTCTTGTTGTCCAGGCTGGAGTACAGTGGCACAATCTTGGCTCACTGCAACCTTTGCCTCCTGGGTTCAAGCCTTTCTCCTGCCTCAGCCTCCCAAGCAGCTGGGATTACAGGCATCCGCCACCACACCCAGCTAATTTTTGTATTTTTAGTAGAGACGGGGTTTCACATTGGCCAGGCTGGTTCTGAATTCCTGACCTCACGTGATCTGCCTGCCTCGGCCTCCCAAAGTGCTGGGATTATAGGCATGAGCCACCATGCCTGACCAAAAATAATTTAAAATTAATTTATGTGGTAAGACTTGAGGTTGACCATTGGATGAGGAAATGAGACCAGATTCTGGGATATTGTCAGAGCTATGAATTTGATGATTAACGTCTTTCAAGTGCAGGTCTTGGTTAACTGTTGGGAAGGTGGTTTTCCCAGTTATATAAACCCAAGGAGCTTTATAAGTTCCAGATTTGTTTTCTTGCTGAGTCTATGTAGGAATCTCTTGTATTGAACAGTTGATTTGTAAAAAATAAAAACAAAATTAACCAAAGAAGGTACCTATGGAGATGTTCTGCCCTCAGAACTATTAAAGGACTGCTTGGAAGGTGTGCTCAGGTTCCTGTTTGTATATATTTTTATGAACTCTACAACTATTCAACCATCCAGCTAAAACCACCATGAACTCTCTCACAGTTTTTAAAAGGGCATCTTCGCTATTCCCAAATTGTAGAACCAGAGAGTTAGCAAAGGTAGCCCCCAAAGCAACGACCTAGTGATGGTGGTATCCTCTGGGCGAGCTTCTGCAGTACACGTGTCCCAGGATCAAGGAGGAGGGCATTTTCATGGCCATCATTGATGAGTCCCACTTAAGCAGGACTATTCCAATCCTGAATGCCAAGAAACTGAAGAGAAGCGAAAAATACATCCAGGCTTTCCACTGCTCCCCACTCCTACTCAGTCACAGCTACCCAAGCTTCTTATTACACAGCTGCAGCTACATGTTTTGCTTCTGCAGTATCAAAAGCTAATACCATAGGGAACCGGCATGCCAGAAGAGCCCAGCCCCAAACAACTACAGGTTGTGGTCACAGGAAAGGACTCTATAGATGGTATCATGCCTATTTCTTTCCTCATAAATTGAACGTTTAGGCCCAGCAAGTCAATAATTTATGGAGAAGAAAGTTATTTCACTACTGATCATTAACAAACTCCGTATTAACTTGCAAAGAAATCTCTTCAGAGTTATGCAAGATTTGTGTTCGCTCTTCATATATCTATTTCTTATCTACATTTCAGTAGACAGGAATTTACTGTGGCGATCGCATGATCAATACATTATTGATCCTCATTATCAATGATTATTGAGAACTTGCTTTTAATGAACTGTAAGAGTTGGGATCTACAACTGATCAGGTGGAAAGTGCATGAAATATGCCACCAGTTTTTCCTTTGTGTATTGGTACCACTCTTAACAGGGATTAATATGTGCCTTGTCATGGAATACAGAAGAAGAAACACTCACATTCGAATCATGTTATTATTTGTAATACAGTGGCCAACTATAAAGTTCCTGCCACAAAGAGGGGCTGCATACAGGTGAATGATTTTAAAAGAAAGTCACTGTCTTGGGTAGGCATCTCACTACCATTTAGACTTGGGAGCCAGTCCACGTGGGTTTGAGTCCCGGCTCTACCACTTACTTGTTGCATGACTCATCTATAAAATGGGGATGGTAATAGTATCTGCCTCATGTGATTGTTCTGAGAGTTAAATAAGTTAGTGTGTGTGGCATACTTAGAACAGTGCAGCACACAGTAAACTCAAATGTGTTCATTTGAATATTATTATTTGACTAGAACACAGTGGAGTCAATTATCTGGTACAGTAACTCATTTAGGTACCCAGACATTTTTTAAATAACTAACTTATGACCAAGGTGATAGTTTAGCAATATCTGATTTTAAGTTTTTCCCAAGATAAAATGAGTGCAGCCAGGGCACTGACAAGTCTTTTGAGTGCCCTCTGCTACACACCCACAACTATTCAAGGAGAGATGTGTGGTCATGCCCTCAAGTATTTCCTGGCCTGTGTGGAGGCAAGGTGGTCTTCTATTTATGCTCCTCTGATTTCAAAACTGTGTAAGAATATGGCTGTATTCCAGGTACTGCCTCAGGAAGTATTACATCATACTTACCTACCCTCAAAACTTATCAAAATTCTACTGGAAAAAACATTACTTATGAAAGTTTATCTGAAGGATATACATGCCTCAAAATGATAAATTAATAAAATGATAATAATAGTTCCATAAGGATTTTGTTAGGGTCATTGTCATTTCCATTAAACAGCATCCTCTCAAAATAAATCTAAGTGGAAATTTTCTTTCTGGTCTCGGTATCCAAAATGATAGTAAAGGGTAATGTTTATTGAGTGCTACCAAGAACCCATCACTTTTTAGAGTATTTTATGGGTTTTTAATCTGTGAAACACTTCTGTGAAATCACCTTTGATTTACAGGTGAGAAAACTGAAACAGAGAGGTTACACAACTTATCCAAATCTACAAAGGTCATAAATTCTAGAGACAGGATTGAAACGCAGGTAATCCAGCTCCAGAGAGCAGTCTGTAAACCATCCCCCACACCACCTCCTAAAACACTTGCTCTGCTCCTGAATAGCTAGTTTGATTTTGTCCCATTGGTTTTTGTGAATCATGAAATTCATTTAAATTCATTGTTAGGAAGCTCAGAGCCAAATTCCTAGCCATATAAGAGATCTTGTGGCATAAATTTTTTATTTCAATCTCTATCCTAACTCTTTTCATATTTATATTTTTCCTTTGTCCTATTATCCTTACTCCACTTACAAAAATAATCCCAGGGGGTGAGGTGGGGGATGAATAGCCAGAGCATGGAGGTTTTTTAGAGCAGTGAAATACTCTATGTGACACTATAATGGTAGATACGTGTCAGTATACAGACATCCAAACCCACAGAATGTACAAAGCAACAATGAATCTTAATGTAAACTATGAACTTTGAGTGACTATGATTGTAAACTATGAACTTTGAGTGACTATGATGTGTCAATGTAAGTTCATCACTTGTAACAAATGTTCCATTCTGACCAGGGATGTTGATAACAGGGGAGGCTAAGTGTGTGGGGGGGCAGGGGGTATATGGGAAATATCTGTACCTTCCCCTCAATTTTGCTGTGAACATAAAACTGCTCTAAAAACATAATGTCTTAAATAATAATACTACCTGCCTGATAACAAAACCTGTCAAAAATGGTAAGGAAAGGAACATTACAAGTCAGTCTTACTCATGAATATAGATGCAAAAATATTCTTTAATTGGCAAACTGATTTAAGAAATGTATTTTTAAAATATTACATTTAGTTTGGATATCTCAAAAATGCAAGGATGATTTAGCGTTACAAAATATATGAATAATGTAATTCATCATATTAACAAATTAAATGATAAAAATCTATAATCACCTGAATTCAAGAGAAAAAAACTATACGATAAAATACAGCACCCATTCATGACTTAAAAAAAAAAAAAAACTTAACAAACTTGAAATAAAAGGGAACTTTTCTAACTAATAAAAATAATTAAAGATAAACCTATAGCAAACAACATATTAATGGTGAAATGTTGAAAGCATGCCCTTTAAGATCAGGAACAAGACAAGCATTCCCATTATTGCCCTTTCTATTCAACTCTGTACTATGCCTGACCAACAGATGAAACCAAGATAAGGAAGAAATAAAACTGTAGTCATTTGTGGATGATATGACTGTGTATGTAGAAAATAAAAACTCTACAGGTAAAATATTAGAATTAATAAGAATCAATACGCAAAAATACGTTGCTTTCTATATATCAACAAAATCAAATAAGAATTTAAAAATTTGTAAGATACCATTCTCAATAGCTGTATTAAAAAGATCTTTATGAAGAAAGCTATAAACCTTAGTGAAAGTTTTTTTTAAGGCAAGTAAAAGTAGAGATACATTATGTTCATGAATGGAAAACTGAATCATGTAAAAGGGTCAATTTTTCTTAAATTGAGGCCATCTCAATCAAAATCCAAACCCTTTTTTGGTAGAACCTCACAAGCCGATTCCAAAATTTATCTGGAAAAACAAAAGACCAAGAAGAGACAAAATCCTACTGAAGAATGACATGGTAAGATAACATTTTCTGCCAGATATTAAGACTTTCTATAGAGCTTTAGACAGGGACAATGCAGTATTTGTGCAGGGATAGACAAAAGAGGTCTGTTAAAAATGTATATCTATTTGGGAGGCCATTAGGATGAGGTGGCTCCAGTGCACCAGGTTCCGAAATAAGCAAACCAAAAGGGTAAAATGAAACTTCAGTTTAAATAATCAGAAGCTGCTGACTAACCTCTAGAGGCTTTCCACTGGAATGACCTGAATAAGGCTACTGCTCCACTTTAACTTTTTAAATTTATTATTATTATTACTATTATTTGCCTTTCTTGTGGATTTACCTTATAAAAGCCTTCCCCCTACTCCGCTTCATCAGAGCCACTGAACCACTTACCTTCCGGAGCTGCCCAATTCATGAATTACTATCTGCTCAAATGAACTCTTTAAAATTTTAATGTGCCTAAGTTTACCTTTTTAACAGATTGATGGAACTAAATAATAACTCTAAAAATGGTCCTAAAGACATACAGATGTTTGATGTCTGATGGCATAGTTGGTTGACCCTGTAAATTAGTTAAGAAAAAAAAAAATGACTTTTCAGTAAATAGTGCTGGGGCAATTATCCATAGGGAAAAATATAAAATTGAACTCCTACCACACACAAATAGCAACTCCAGGATTAAAGTTCCGAAAGCAAATGGCAAAACATAAAACTTTCAGAAGAAAATATACACAAATAGCTTAATTACCCATGGATAGGAAAGCAGTTTCTAAATAAGACCACAAGTATAAACCACAAAGTAAAATATCAACAGATTTGACTAAGTTACAATTAAGAAAATCTGTTTATAAAAGATCACATAAAGGAGAAAAGTCACAAAACTGGAAAAATTATCAGCAACTCATATACATGACAAAGAAATCAAAACCATAATATATCAATAACTTGTATAACTCAATTTTTTTTAAAAGGCAAACAACTCAGAAAAGAGCCTTGAATAGGCACATTCACAAAAGAGGAAGCCTGAATGACCAATAGGATGCTCAATTTCTTTAGTAATCAAGGAAATGCAAATTAAACCGCAGTTGGTTACAATTTTATAGCCGCAAGATGGACAAAATATTTTAAAGTTATTAAATGCAAAATTTTAAAATAACAAGCCTTGGTGAGGATGCAAAGCTAAAGGATTCCTCACCCACTGAACGTAAGAGCTAAATTGGGAACAGTTACTTTGGAAAATAGGAATTCCCCAGTGTGGAAAGGCAGTACAGTCGAACACCACAAGATCATGATGTAAAGGCACAGAACTGGCTTTGGTGAGGAAATAGAGGGTCGGCAAAAAGGACATGTCTCCTGCCTATAAGTGTGAGCGCCAGGATACTACTGCACTATACCAGCGGGCTCTACTCCAGAGGCAGGCCCCGATGAGAATGGCTTGACCAATGGGTAGGGAGGGAGGGGAGTTGATTGGTGTAAGCTGTCTGGATTTAGATGCCAACTTTTCAGAGTTGTCTGGCAACATCACTGCTAGCATCCTGCGACCTCGTGTGAAACTGGGTGGGGAAAGGGGTAGTTCCTAAGCCCAGCTCTCTTGGTGCTTGGCAACCTGAGCCCCCAGAGCATTTATCAGACAATCATACTTGCCTCTTCACAACTTGTAAAGTTGACCACATGCTGTATAGCCCAGCAATCATTCCTAATACCCTGGATTACACCCTAGATTATCTCTCATAAATGTATAATATTGTACAGGTACGATAATATTAATAGCTGTATTGCTTGTAATAGCAAAAACTGGAAACAACTCCAAACATCTATCAATAGAATGGATAAATAAATTGTGGTATTTTCAAATATTGGAATACTGTAGAACAGAGAAAATGAATAAAATTTAGTTATATGCACCAATATTTTAAAATCTCAACATATTAAGAATAAGAAGTGAATCACAGAAATCTTTAAAAAGGCAAAAATAAAAGTATTATTTCGAGCTATATTTATAAGTGGTGAGATTACAAAGAAAAGCAATGAAATTATCACAAGGTGATCACTTTAATATTATTGCACAAGAGATCTGGCAGAAGGGTAGTGGTGAGATGTGATTGCAGAATGGTCCAAAGAGCACTTCTAAAATATTATCAGTGTTCTTTATCTTAACCTGAGTGCTGGATACACAAGTGTTTGCTTCATTAGTTGTCTAATAGTACATATACTTTTTTTACACTCTTCTGTTAATTATTTTATAATTTTATAAAAAGCAGAGAAAAGACATTATGAGAATATGGACAACAAAGATAAATCTTTGAACAGACTTCAATTCTTATCCTTGGGATAAATTTCTAGGAATATCATTGTTAAGTCAAAAGGCATGAATACTTTTAAAGAATCAGCACTGATACACACCTGAGCAGTCCCCCTTATTCTTAGTTTTATTGTGCATGGATTTGCGTACATTGCCTTCACTCTTTTCTGAAACAAGGTGAAGGCTAAATAAACCAATAATAAGGTAAGGAGGTAGTATGAGATGTGGGTTGCAGAGCTCTGTTGCATGTGTGGTGTTTCTCCCCAACAAGAACTTCAGTTACATTCCCTTGTAAGGGTGCAAATGTGATGGGGCTGTTATCCCAGGATCACAGAGCCTTCTCCACAAACCGAAGAAAGGGACCAGGAAGTCTTCTCACTTTCAGCCTGTAAATACCCTTCCAGGTTCTCCTGCCTTGTCTATAGACAAAGGCCTTCTCAGACCATCTAATATCAGCGTTCCTATCTACCTGGGACTCACTGCAGCCTTTTCCTCTGTGTGCGTGAGATTTATTATCAATTCATTTTGATGGAAATGCAGTGACTTCAAAACCGCTGATAGCTATCAGCAAAGAACCAACAGCTCCTAACATAAACATCCTAAGAGATACTTCCTTTTTTTCTGATGCTTTGCAGGGTATTGAAATAAATATTGTTGACTGGGTATGGAGAGAAAAAGAAAAAAAAAAAAAAAAACTCTACTTGCTGCAAAGACCTCAGGAAAAGCAGAAGCCTGTGCAGTGCCTGTGTCCTCAGCCTAGTGTTGTCCCAGAGACAGCCCTGCCCTACAGCCCAGTTCAGTCACAGCTCTGCAGATGCCTACCATTGCACTCTCCTCCCATCTCTAGCAGAGCCCTTCCCAGTGCAAGGCAAATACTTGTCTCTATGCCTGTCTCCCTCTTTCCCCATTTGGCTGTGTCTTGAACATCTTTTATGCTCAGCACCCAGCATGATGACTGATACTTAGAATCTACTGTTCAAAAAAACCTCCCTCAAAGATTAGTAGCACCCTACTCTTCCTACCCAAAGGAAAACACGGGTCCAGACTGGCAAAGACACACTTCCAAAGCCACAGAGAGTGTGGTAGAGGCAGAACCGTTAGTCTTCTGAATCCCATTCCTATTTACTGTGAGGAATAAAAGTTTCAGTAACAGCTATATTGTATACCAGTTCCTGGCCTCCTCAAGTCTGCATCTCTGCCCTGGCAGAAACAAAATGAGCTAATTAAATGCTTGCCACTGGCTTATTTTGGAAACTTCATGGACTGTGTGAAAGCCCGAATAAATTTCAGGCCACTATTGATTACTTCAAATGCGGAGGAAATCATCCAAGCATGGGAAGAAGGTGAGGATGCTAAACCCGTGGCTGTGGGTTATTAATATTGTAATGCTTTTGCTTATTGGTGCGGAAAAGCAACTCTTGGCTATATAAGGGACTGAAGCTTTAAGGCTATAATGGAGGAGAGTAAATAGAATCCTTCAAGGTTGAAGAAGAGTCCAACCAAATACTCTACCTGATTGCTTTGGAATAACCAAGATCATCCTGCTTACTGTGGGAGAAAGAAAATCAATAGATTGTATTTAGAGGGAACTAAAAGCACAATTGGGTCATCCTCTGTGTGGCTAGTAGAGAATGGTACCTTGGCACTGATCCCCAGAGGGTGGCAATTAAGTGAAAAACAATCCATGCTGCCTAATGTAACCCAGCAGCTTTTAAATATAAAATAGTTCATTGCAAAATGTAAAGGTTTCCAGAGAATCTGCAGAACCACCCATCGTTGAGAGGCTTTCAAAAGGCAAGCAAGGCCTTGCTCATCCTTCTCTCCAGCACATATGCTAGTAAGATGGGATTTCATCCATTGGAAAAACTGATCAGGTTCTGGGTAACAGCATTAGTCTCAATCACAGAGATCCGGGGGAATCCAAATTAAATCTCTCCTATTTCTCATGAAGACCTTTTAGACTTTAAGTCCAGAGTTTTGCATGCCCAACTTTTGAACTTTCCTATCCCAAATTAACCAACATCATCCATCATATAGTAAAATTTCTTCAGAGAAATAGGATGCTTTGAAGAAACAGGTGCTATTGTTCAATAGTTGGCACAGGACTGGCCCTAACAAACAAGACTTAGACATACCTAGCCTCAAGCCGTGACCATTCCAACCCATCACCTCTTTGTATTCACCTTTTGGTGGTAAATTTTAGGTAAAAAGTAACTGACATTTGTGAGTTCAAGCAAGGATTCAAACGGACATGTAAACAAGGCGTATTATTTGTTTCAAAGTAAGTTATGTATCAAACTATTTCTAATACCATGTCAAACTACATAATTCTAAAAACACCTTAAAATTAACTAAACCTTTTTTGCAATATAGATTTGGGGGCCAGGAATAATTCATTCTCTGTAAGCAAAACAGGTTTTGTCCCTTTTACACAATTGTCATTTTCTGGGGAGAGAGCACAGTTGGATTCATGGGTTATTCTAAAGTCAGCCACAGCATGGCCCATCCTTTCCTGTGACCCTTCCACCCAGTCTGTTGCTTGTCAGACCCAAAACCCCTGCCCTGCAAACTGTTGGATCCTCCCACTCCTCATCCTCCTCTGGCTGTGGCTGCAACCTCCTCTGGGCTCTGTCTCTGGTGCACTTGCTCCACCTGAAGCCTTGTACTGTGCTACCACTATCTCGTGTTTCACGTCCTTTGTAGCTCCTCACTGCCTAGAGAAAAAGTCCAAGCTCTTCAGCAGCAGCATCACAACCCCTCTCAAAAGTCCCAGGCTGCCTTCCAGCCTCACCTCTCTACTCTGCAGCATCCTGTGCTCTGGTCTAGCCAGAGTCCCCCTTTCTCAAATAGGCCTCGTATTCATGCCTCTACCTTCTCTGTACAATACTCTGCCTAAAATAATTTTTCTTGCTCCCTGACCATGAAAAATTCTACTTATTCATCTACACCTAGCTCCCCATTACTTCTTGAAGCTTCCCCCTCTCTCCTCAGGCAGAATTGTCTACCCTTTTCTACACTTCCATTGCTTTCTGAAACAGTATTGGTTACATATTTATCACCCTGTGAACACTACCAGCTCCTCGTGGGCAGGGCCCTTGCTGAGCTTAATCTGTGTGTCCTCTCTGTTCCCCTCCATGCCCAGCACATAGAAGCTATAAAACATCTTTGCTGAAAGAATTGATTCTATTGGATTGATTTCCAGAGAAATGGTGTTGTTCCCAAGAGTAGAGGTTGGGACTCTCACCTCTATCCAATACTTTACCAACGGTGACAGCTCAGTGAGGTTCGAGGCAACACCCACACCCACTTATTTTACAAGGCGATTTATTTGATCACCAGGTTTCATGTGTAATGCTGATACTGCTGTGTTGACAACATGACATCTTCTTGTTGTCACGCACGTTTTACCAGGGATGCTTCTTTGCATCTCTATCAGTGAAAGGCACTCTTGAAAATGCCTTCTCTAAACTTGAAGACTGAAGTTACTCCCATCTCAGGAACTATATTGCTATCTGTACATCTTTGGTTTTAACTTTTGTCATAAAAAGTAGTCCCACTCACCGTGCAGGTGTCTCCATTTAATAGAGTCATGAGATGAGGACTGCGTGGGCACGCTGGCTTGCCTGCTGAGGGGCACAAACTAAGCACCTAGAAAGGGATTGCTGAATTATAACTGTTTGTCCAATTTTTAAAAGAGTATGTGGGGATATTTCTCCTCTCATAACTCCCTTCTTTGGTCTTGGGTCTAGTTAAACACTTAGTTCTATACTTCACTTTCAACTCCAAGACATGACATATTCACCCTCATGAGGCCATGCCTTTTGTTATGATCTTGACTCATTTACTCACTTCAAATACTGCTGAATTTTTAAACATTATTTTATATCCATTCACATGGCACAAAACTTGAAAGGAATTAAACATATATTAAACATAATACATCACATGGTAAAAAATTCTGAAGAACGAAGATTATAAGGGAAAATTCTTCCTCCTCTCCTTATCGCTCACCCCTCTCTTTCCTTCCTTGAAGGCAATCAACATTGCCTGCTTCTTCTGTGACCTTCCAGGGAGAATCAAAGCATAACAAGCAATATACACTTCTTTCCATTTTACACAATTGCTAACATATTATACACACTATTCTGCGATTTATCTTTTCACTTAATTTCTCCTGGGGCTTGTTTAGTATCTGTCCATTAAGAGTGTCCTCATTCGTTTTTTATAGAGGCTCAGTCTTCCACTATGGCTTCAAATCACTTCAAGTATGGCAAGTGTCATGCCCAGGCCCTGACACATTCAGGTTGCCTCCTGGTAGCTGCTGTAAGACAAATGTCATGGGTCAAACAGGAAGCCTAGTTACCTTGAAAAGGAGCCCGGCCCCGTGTACATGTGGCACGTATGTGACTGAAGCCATACTTCAGCCTATGCTGTACCACATCTAGCTGCATTATTTGGCCCACAAGACTTTCTGAAAGTAGAAAAGTATACTTGTAACCTCCAGTGCATCAATAGGGCACTTTATTTTGAGTAGAGCCTTTGGTTAATGCCTCAAGATAAACATACAATTTGCTAAGGATATGCTCAGCAAGTCTCTTAACTTAGTTATAGCAGATCCAAGTAATTTATTATTGGTGAGATATAATTGTTCAACTTATAGTATTTGTACCAATTAGGCATTATTTATACTATAAAATAAATATTATGACTAGAGTTTCAAGTTCATCTCCATCATAACCCTTATACGTTTTTTATTGGAATAAGAACCAATAGGACCCTGACAGATATATTTTTGGATCTCTCTCTCTCTTTTGCTCTTTCTCTTTTGCTCTCTCTCTCCCTCTCTCTCTCTGCATTGTATAAACAGCAGCCATCAGCTACCAGCAACATGTAATCTGGGTTTTTGAAATGTGGCTAGTGCCATTTGAGATGTGCTGTAACTGTAAACTATATACCAGATTTTGAAGACAACATAAAATATACATTATTTCATTAATAATTTTATTCTGATTATGTATTAAATATTTCGGCTATATTGAGTTACACATTTTTAAAATTCATTTTACTTGTGTCTTTTTCTTTTTCAATGTGGCTATTAGAAAATTTAAAATTACATTTGCATCTCCATTGGAGAGTCTTAGTCTATACCATGCATTTATTTCCTGCTTAATAAGAAGGCAGACTAGAATGATAAAAGTACTTTCTGCAGGGCTGGGCGAGGTGGCTCACGCCTGTAATCCCAGCATTTTGGGAGGCCAAGGTGGGCAGATCACCTGAGATTAGGAGTTCGAGTACAGCCTGACCAACATGGAGAAACGCTGTCTCTACTAAAAATACAAAATTAGCCGGGTGTGGTGGTTCACGCCTATAATCCCAGCTACTCGGGAGGCTGAGGCAGGAGAATTGCTTGAACCTGGGAGGCAGAGGTTGCAGTAAGCCAACATTGTACCATTGCACTCCAGCCTGGGCAACAAGAGAGAAACTCCGTCTCAAAAAAAAAAAAAAGGACTTTCTGTTTTAGCTTCTAGAATCCACTTCTTACTTTCCTTTTGTTGACAGATTTTAAGAAATTTAAAATGTAGAATTCCAATATGATTATCAAAAGGTAACAAAGAGAAGAAACCAAAAAATGTGTTTTGAAAGAACAGTTGATATTGTAGATTAGGAATTTCAGAATCATCAAGGAAGACATCACATTCACCAGCAAGTGACATTTGGAAATGCTTAAAGGGGCTCCTAACTCACTGGGAACAGATTAACGGAGCGTGGCTGGAAGGAGCAGTAACTGAAAAGTCAGTTCCTGACTTCCCCAGATCTAAAGACTTAGAATGATGATACTCCTCTCCAGACATCCTTAATGCCCTCTTCATCCAGTTTTCTTTTTTCTCTTGCTGATTTCAACTTGAAAACTCAAAAGCAGAGTGTTAACCATACTCAGGTAAAAATCTCTAGGATCTCATACTTCTAATTTAAAATAAAGTCATCTTTGCAGGCTTCCTTTTTATAAAAAACATGAATTACCAGATCTCTATTTTCATTATCAAAAACAAATATTTTTCAAGTTTCTGTCATACGAAGAACATTGTGCTAGGTACCAAGAATACAAAGGTACAAGACACAAATATATGTAGAGGTATATAGTCTAATGGGAACATACAAAGTAACCCTTGTCTCCCTCTCTCCTTTTTCTCAATCTCTCTTACTTCCCTTTGCTCATGTAATCATTTCTTCTCCATCTGAAAAGGAATACTTTTGTTGTTGTGAACTGTCTGGCCTCCTAGAGTAGCTTGTGAGACTCACTAACCACCATCATAAACATAAATGACTCTCTACCAGTGCCCATCCCAGAGCCTACTTGCACGAGTTGCCCATGTGAGAGGCAGCTCAGTCCCAAGTTGCCTGGTGTCTGGAGCATCAGCCATTGTGCGTTGGTTTGGGGTTCACTTGTGATCACCATTGGTATTCTCCGTCCGCAGCATCCGATTACATACAGCAGGCTTCTCCTGATCAGAAGGGACACAGGACTCTCTCTGAACAGTTCAGCTACTCTTGCTAGGGAAACTTCTTTCTCCCGAAGTGCATTTTATTTACATAATGTGACCTATATTTTGAGTCAGATCATTTCACCCATACCCTGCAAATTTTAGCAAAACCCAGATAGCCAGTTTTGAATGGTGTAAAAACAGAGAAAAATTTAAACTGCATTTGTATAGATTGTTGAGGGATTTTTTTTTCTCCGCCCAGGGCTGGACAATCAAGGGAATATGGAAGGAAGATTGTTGTTTGATAATATATTTTCTCTTTTCAGAGCCACATTCCCAGATTTGGCATATTTTTCTATTTCTTCTCCTTGGCTAGATATAGTTTGTTAGTTTCTTGGCTCATATCCCTCCTTGACTTTCATTTACTCCACGTTCTTTTCTCTGTGTTAATGGTTAACAGAGCATGCACTGTAAATTAGCATTTATAAAAATCAATTACACTGCTTCATAAGACAGAGCAGAAACTTAGATTGTCTTCACCAGATCATTTGTATTTATCTGTTAATTATAAACCTTAATTGTCTCTTTTTATCATATTAATTTGCACAAATTGTACAACTTCAGAGTTTAGCAGTTTTTAAGCCCTTGAAATACAATTATTCTCTTAACATTCTTTTCAGAAACATAGTATTCATTAATGATTAGGTTGGTAAAAATTAGCAGTTCTGATAATTGGCCTTGGCTTCTCCTTGGATTTTTTATTTTTTTCTTTCCCCACTAAAGTCCTGGTTCTCACAATTATACATGTCTGTTGGCCTCTTTCTGTGCCTGAGCTCTGTTTTAATTGGACTTCAACGCCCCTGAGACTTCACAGGATTTTGGCTCACAGTAAAATGCAGATCTATGCTAGTGAACTGATTCCAAGCAGGTTTGACTCTTTTCCCCTTTCCCCAGCAGAACTTGGACTTTTGTTCCATGGGGTTAGTCTACTTGCCCTGAACCTTGGTATAAAAAGAGTTCTAGGTGAAGTGAGGAAAAACGCTTTCCAATTTCCAGTCCCATTTGTGAGACAGTTTTAGCTCTTACACTCTGCAGGTTGGTGCAAGCATGAGGAAGGGGGGGCTTTCTAGGCACTCCCCAACCCACTCTCAGCTGTGGCTTTGTTTCTACTCAGTGTGCCAGCCACTTAGAAGGACTCATATGTCACATAGCATGTTTGCAAAGACCAAAACAAGCTTTCTCCTTTCAAGAGGATGTACCAATCTGGGGTGTTAAGTAAGTAATCCAGACTGAAGGACACTGCATCCTGACCACCCTGGAACCAAGTGGCTTCCTGCCTGGAGCTCTGTGGGAACCTTCCAGAGGACTAGTATCCACCTCTGATGACACTGACAGACAATCTGCATGCTCTGTCGCCAGAGGCTGAAAAGCTCAGAAGCAGTGAGGTTGAAGACATCCCTTGTACCCTGGTGCTCCACATAAGAGAGCAAACTACCAAGAGGGGAATTTCTAAGGTCAATGTCGACCATCTTCACACCACCTTTCCAGCCCCAATTTCCACACCATCCCTATCCTGCAATCCCCATTTGGGAGCAAATGTCTGATACGACTAGCATTCTTTGAATTCTCTGACTGGGTGTCTGGAAATGCTTAGCTTTCTGTGGTTCTATCCCTTCCAGAAGCAACAGTTCAGCAGTTAGGCCAAATTTTCTCATATATTACCTCAGATGGGACCCTAGTCAGGTACAAGTCGAGTCCTGAAGTCCGTGAGCTGGAGTGTTCCAGGGATTTTTTTCATTTTATTGGTGGGGCTGCTGTGGGAAGGCTGGCTGTCCAGAAGGGACACAAGAGAACAGGTCTCTCATATACTAGAATATGGAATCATTTGCTCTATCACTACAGCAACTCTATGATACTCTTCAAGATCAAGTTACTTCTATGAAAAGATGTATTTTTCCATATACAAAGTACTTGCCAGCCAGATCGGTGAACATTCTCCTGATAGCCTGGTTTCCCCTAGTGCTGCCTTGTACCAGCTTATGCCACAGAAATACGGTCACATTACTGCCCAACAATCTCTCCCCATCCCATAGTTTCCATCCAATGGGACATTTCAGCCTCTTATGCCAGTGTCTGGCCACATGGATGGAATCTTGTGACAAAATAGGAAGCTATTCCTGGGGATTGACAAATGTTGACTGAGCACGGCCATTTATTCAGCTCCATGGCTCTAAGCCATCACTTCTGTGAACTAGAAGACATGACTGCTACCATTTCCTGCACTGGGTTGACGAGTAATGGCCAAAGGGGTGAGAATGCACCTCCGTGGACAGCAGCTTGGGATATGGATGTGAGATTGACATGGAGCTCCCCACAGCAAAGAGCCCTTTTTGTGGCAATCTCTCTGCAGGAAAAGCACTGGGTATTCTTGGCCATCTCAGGCTAACTGTGATAGTCTTTGCCTGCTATTTTTTCTTCCCAAGGCCCCGTGTGAATCAACAAGTGTGCCAGCCATGCAGACCTACTCTTGCCAGCTGCCCTTAGATAGGGACCTTGATGCAGTGTGCAACCTGTGCAACTACATGCACTAGTTCTATTAAAGAGATAACCAGAAATAATGATAATAGTGGCTAATGAGTTCTTTACTTGATATGGGTACTGGGCCAAGAGCATCATGTGTATTATCTTATCTAATCCTCACATCAACCCAAAGTACTATTCTTACCCTCTTTAGATTTTCTGGGACTAAGCAATCTGCCCAGGCTAGAAGCTCCTAATGTGACAGGGCCAAGATTCCAGTACAGAATGGTCTTATTCCAGAATCTGAGCTCTTGACCACTGTGTTGTATAGAGGTAGAAACATAGAAACCTGTGTAAATTTGGATGTCTATTGAAATAAATGGTAGTCTCTTAGGGCAGCTTGCCTTGATGTAGGGGCTTTGAAAAGGGGTTTGGTTGCCTATGACCTGTTGAGAGCAGGTTCTTTGGGAGAATCCTGTAGGCTAGCGGGAGAAGCAGGACAGTTTGGAAAGGGAAGATGCTGAGTAGGAATGTGGTCTCAGGTAACATCCAGCATGACCTGGTTCAGTGTGGCTCTGGAGCATCAATCATCCAGCAGCCTTGCCCCACCTTGCAGCAAAGGGGCCAGACTCTTAGACCCCCTCATAAATCATTCAGTCATGGGCCACAGGGGTTGAGCAGTGGAAGTTCCTACATATCTCCCAGTGAAGCAACTCCTGAGAAGGTAACAGATGTTAAGCCAAGCCATTGGCCGTAGCACTTGCAGCAGGTGGAGACCAGGTGCAGCAGCAGGTAAAGGGGATCTAGGTGTGGTGTCAATAGCATTGATTACAAGCATCCAGTACTTTTTGGCAAAGTGCCAGCAAATGAGACCTCTGTGATTATTTTAGGGCATAATTCCACTTGATTTAAAAGTCGAATTTCATCCATCACAGTCCAACTACCATCAAATTTAGGGCAGAGATAAGGTGCTTGTCACTCTCTAAGAAGACAGAACACCAACACACTGATCAGAAACCATCATTCTGCTATTCAAAAACCTGCCCGGTTCCCACTGCCTCCTCCAAACTACCAAGAGGAGAATTACCAAGGTCAGTGTCAACAGTCTTCAAACCACCTTTCCAGCCCCAATTTCCACACCATCCCTTCAGACACCCTATTCTGCAATCCCCATTTGGAGAATTCTATCCGTTCAACCATGAACTTTCTCACTCCCATGCTTATATTCATGCTATTGCCTGAACTTGGAATCCCCTTTCATTTCTTCTCTGACTACCGAAATCTTAGTGAAGGCTCTTTTGTTGCAAGAAATAGAAATGCACTCTAGCTTAAGTAAAGTGGGATTTATATAAGGAATCAGGATCTCTCAGGAAGAATGGGAAGGCCTTCACAAAGGAAATACAAACAGGAACTGAGAGTCAGTGCTCCCTGACCTGTGGTACTTTAGTTACAGCATATAATGTGGCTTCTCAGATAAGATTTACCTCTTTATTGCCCCCCTCACACAGGAAGGAGGCCCCAACAGCCATGTGCAGACTCTATAACCCTGTTCTTACTTCAAGGCCACAGTTACTAGATCAGGAAGAGATACCTGATACATCTGGGGCAATTAGAATTTAGAAGTAAGACTAAAAGTTAGATCCTTGTTCAGTCTGGCCTGCTGTATTAACAGAAATATAAACCTGGAAATTAATGCGGTAACCCATCTAGTATCTACAAGGTGAACCAACTAGTAGAGAAAACCAGTCTGTAAGCAGGAACAAATAAAGCCAGAATGTGGTGAGAACTGGCCAAGTCGTGATAGCTTTTCAGTTTCTAGTTGCAATCTCTTCCTGATGCAGGCAGTTCCAGTCTCTGCCCTTAGGTTCTGTGATATTCTTATACCCTGGATCCTCATAATAAAGTCGTCTCTTCAGTTTAACAAGCTCACAGTGAATTTGGGAACTTACATCAAAGATTTCTTAACAATACCTGCATCTCTCTGTGTCTGTTTCAGTCTTCTCTTCCCCTGTTTTCCCTTCCTATTTCTTCCTTCACTTCCATTCTCCTATCTCTCCCCATTTCTCTCACTGTCTTCCCCCACCCCACCCCCGCCTCTGACTCCCTCATCCCAGCTTTGCTTCACTTACCTGCTCCTAAAACCCAAACATGGCTACAGCAGCTTCCTTAATATCTTACCACCAACAAAGCCACCATTCAGCAGTCTAGCATCCTTAGTTCTCAATTCTAAATTTCTAGGAAAATTTAATGACCCAGCCATTGTGTCATTTCCCCTAAGACCTGTGGTTCTGACCAGTTAGATCCAGAATCACATACAAACATAGGTGCAGAGTCCACAGCCACTATGGGGAGGCATGAACTAAACATCCTAAATGCCAGTATGCCCCAGTAAGGACTTCTCTATCTCCCAGTCAGATTTTGTTACTACTCCCTGTATATTTCCATCATATCTTGCTTGTATTTCTAATGACCTTGTCATTTTTCCATTGTATTAAAGCTTATATATTTATTTGACATTCCTACATCAAAACCTTCTTGGGGTATGATGGGCATACTGTAAGCACTAAAATATTAACGTGAATTGAATCTAATTTGTGTACATGAATGGGGATGTGTCATATCTGCAGTCTGATTTTTGATGGGTGGTTCAAGAGACGATATATACTTTGGGATGGGGAGCCTTTCCAAAATACTTTTTCTTCCTTATTTCCAATTATTCTGTCCTCTCTGATCCATAGAACTTTACATATATTTATTAAACACTCATCATGCTGAGTAGTTACCTAATGCCTCAACTGAACTATGAGGTCTCTGAGGTCATGGGGCCATATTTTGTTTGTTTGTTTGTTAATCTTTCAATCCTTAACCTAGTACAAGCCTGACACACAGAAAATATGTACTGAATATTGTTTGTTGAATTGGGTTGAATCCCAACCCATGTGACATTCGGGCGAGGTCATCTCACCTTCTGGCCACCATTTACCTGCCTTCTGAGTCCTTTTTGAGGGTGAGTACAGTAAAGATTTTCTAAGAAGCCAGTTTTGGCAAGACTACAACCCTCCTTCTCTGGAAGGACTCTCTTTGTTTTATCACAATAGAAAAGCATGATAAATAATTTTTCCCATAAGAAACATGCTTCCTCTTTTTGACAATTTTGACAGCCTATTGTTTAAGCTTGAAAAAGTAGTCCAGAAATAATTTACAGAGGAAACCTGGCTCAGGTGTCTTCCCCAGATGCTATTGGTATCTTGAGACCATCCAGAGAGGTAATTTACACACACATATGCATACACAACAGAATTTAAGTGGGCTTTGTGTTTCCGAGGGTGTCCAAACACTAACATTTGCCATCTGGTCTGCTCAGATGGCTGCTTCTGGTATCTGCCCCAATGTCTGGGTTTGCTTGCTTTATTCTTCAAACATTTACAAAACTTGAGCACTGCGCTAGGCACAAAGGATGCAAAGATGGAATGTGGCACTCTCTGCTTTCAAAAAGTAAGTCACAGACCATGAAAAAATAATTGTACGAGGATGCAATAAAGTAAAACTACCACACGCTAAAGTGAATCTTACAACACAATTCATTCAATGGGAGTGTAGGAGAAGGATCCATTAAGTCGGCCTGGGCAAGGCAAGGAAGAGTTCAAATTGGAGACAACTCAAGATGACCCACAGAGTAAAATGATCAGAAGGCAAAGGAAAGAATCCAAGGAAACACTAATATTAAAGGATAAATAAAGAGGAGTCTATGGGGGAGACTGGGGAGAAGCAATCAGAAAGGTAGGAGGAGAATTGAGAGAGAGTAAAGCCAGGCAATGTAAAGGAAAGAGAATAAACACGTGAAGTTCCACAGTATTGAAGAGCCACCTAAGACAAGCACACACAGGGACCATGGGATTCAGCATTCTCGAAGTCATGCTGATCTCTAAATACCTGGTCTCTTAAGTATCTGCAGAGAAACTTGCTAAATCTAAAATCTTGCTTCAAAGCATAGTCCAGCAGCATCTGCATCATTTGGGCACTTGTTAGAAATTCAGAATCCCAGACCCATCCAGGAGATCCATGTGCAGGTTAAAATGTGTGAAGCAACCACATCCTTCCTTAGAAAAGTGGCAGTTTGGGATGAATGATCAGACTGATGACCTGCAAAGAACTGGTTTCATAAGGACTCAAATTAAAAAATCAATGCGACAGTTTAACGTCACAAAAAGTAATATGTACAGAGCATTCTTATCCCTAACCTTGATTTAAACACCGTGAATCATGTGTAAGATATTATTACTACCATTTTACTAACCATGTAAAAGGAGCTTGAAGAGGTTAAGTGCCTTGTCAATGACTACAGGGATAATAAATGGCAGAGCCTGGCCTTGAACCTAGATCTTCAGATTTACTTGTAGGGGGGAGGGTTCTGTTCACTGCAAGGAGTGAGAATGTTTCTTTCAGGGTCTGAATGAAATATCAGTTAAGACAATTCAATTTTCTTTGCTCTCATTCTGGGCTTGTCAAGTAGCCTGCTGATGACTGATCTATCTGACTTCCTTTGAGTTTTAATTCTGAGATGGAATGCCCTGAAACAAGGAGAAATGATAATGAAAAAGACAAAATTTTACAAATTAATAAACTGACATCGTTGTTCACAGTTTTTTTCTTTTTTCATAGTTTTTTTTTTTTTTTTTTTTTTTCCTGAGTTGGCAGATGGACAGATTTTTCTAAGCTGAGTTTCTGAATTATCAAAGCTCAGAGCCTGCCATAACTCATGTGGGCTTCTCAGTGAGACATGATACTGTGAAGGGTTGGGAATCACAATGTCTAAAGAAGTTGGGTCTGATTTGGGACAACAATATTACCCAAGAGACTTAATCTGGCAGGTAAGGTGTGACAGCAGATGCTTCTAGGTTGACACAATCATTTCTTCTGATCAGTCATGTGGACAAATCATGGTTTAATGGAGGCCTGTTTAGTTTGAAAGAGTACTTGGCCAATGATAGCATCCTCTTCTTCTTGGGAAAGGAGTTGACAAGAGTTAGGTAGGGCTCTAATGAAGTGCTCCTGGGTTTAGGGGATGGGAAAGCCCTTAATGAGAAGTGCAATAAAATTTTAAAAATCAAGAAAAACACCCAGCAATATATCATGAAATTTAAGGGCATGGATTTTGGGAATAGGTAGACGTGGTTTCAGGTCCCAGCACTGCTACTCACTGTGTGGCCTTGGGCAAATCACTTCGCTTCTCCAAACTTCATCTGTAAGACTGGATTAATAGTAAAAACTACTTCACAAAGTTGTTGCAAAGATTAAGTGACAAAAAATTATATAAAACAGTTAACATAATGGTTTAACTCAGAGGAAACATTCTAAATTAGAAGGTATTATTATTATCATCATTACCTAGTCTGGGGATTCCCAATGGAGTTAAGGTAAAGGCTTTGGTGGGTGGACCCCTGGGTGCCAGGGATATGCCCAGGCAGACCAGAAATGAGCAGACAAGCAGAAGACTTCACCTGCTACTGAAAATGAGGCTTTGGAAATATTACCAGGCCTGGTCTGGGCTGAACCAGCTCACTGAAGGCTTTAAGTACTGCACCTGCTAGAGTCCCAAAGGCTGGACACAAACAGGCTTCTAGACAGGAAATTTATTCCTGAGGCCCAGCTTTGGCTGCTAGCCAGTCAGCTCTTTTCTCTTTGTAACAATGATAAAAGCCTTGATAAAGAAATGCCTTAAAACTGTTGACTACAATTATTTATGTCATTCCAGTCAGCCTTGTCTTTCTCAATCTTTGTCCCACCTCACCTCTCCCCTAATCTGAAAAAATACTGGAGAGTTTATTGGAAATGCCTTGTAATTTATGCTGCGACGGGATGATTTCCCTAGAACATAAACAAAGGGAAAGGCCTTTAGGTGACTTAAATCAAGCTGGTAGGGGAGAGGATATAAATATTCCCTCTAGCCATTGGGCAAATTAGAGAAGTGGATGATCTCCCAGGATTTCCTCTGATGAGATTAATACTTAAGATTTCCTGATGGGCTTTGTTATACTTTTAGAGGTAAAAAATAAATAAATAAACTATTTTCAGGGCTCCCAAGAGAGGCCCATTGCAACCCAAGACTGCTAGTTAACTACCTGCTGGGGCCAGGCAAATAAAACCTCCGTATTCCATCACTTCATCTAGCTGGCCAGAGCTGAATTCTGCAGACCTGTCACCTGTCCTCCAGACCCCAGGTCTACACTCTCATTCTGCCCACCACAGACGTGCAAATAGTTCTTAGTCAACAGGAAAATGATGAACTCTTCTTGTTTTTATCTTCACTCTGTAGTATACAGACTATCCTGTCTTGGCAGAATTATTCAGCCCTTCCTCTTTTTCTAGGGTCAAAGTTTAGCCTTAGGCGCCAGCTTTTCAGTCCCTTCCTTTTTACTCTAGGGACTTTTTTGGCGAAATGCAAGAACTCAGAGGTCAAAACTATTAACATTGTCAAGGATGCCTTTTCCAGCCTGAGAGCTGGGGCCATAGCTGCTTAACAGGGTTCAGCAAAGGCTGGCAAGAGAGTCTGCTGCTACCTGACCTCCGTTCCTCCAGCTCAGAATGTAAATAGGTTTTATTTAATCAAGCAAAAACGATACAAACATGTTGCTAATGTTGAAAACAAAAAAAGATTAAATGTGACTGGCAGAGTGGTGGGTGGAGGTAGCAACCAGGAAGATCATAGTCTTCTTCAAGTTACAACCCTCAGGCCAGGGACAGACCATAATCCACCCTCCCACCTACCCCCAAAACTCACTCTTCCTTTTTCTAAAAAGAACTGCTGGAAATGTGAGCCTTATTCTAATCATGCCAACTGAGAATGCTTCCTTCTTCACCTTTCATGTGTTTGTCATTAAAACACACACACACACACACATACACACACACAGGCACAAATACAAACACACTTCAATTTCGACCACTTCATACTGCTTTCTTATATAGGTGTCAAGTCTCCTTTGGCCTTGAGCTATGTTTTCCCTTTGGGAAGATATCTTCTTTCCTCTCAGACCATCAGGAAATTCTGGGGGCCTGGGTAGTCAGTCTCTTTGAAGCTTGATTCGTCTAAAATAAAAAGAAGGCAAAGTACTTCTCTGAATCCCAGCTTTCCAGGGCTGGTGATTTGTCGCCATTAACAGGGTTAAGCCTCTTCCTGATGGAGCCTTTTGTTTGTCCTCTCAAATGTCACATGGGTCTTGAGGAGAGGAAACCCAACGTCAGCTTCCACTTAGAACAAGCCTAAGAACTGATGCACCCAGCTGGGAGGCCAAGGCATAGATTTCATTTACACTTGACCTGGTTTTCCTGCATTCCCACCAGTTTTCCTTATTTTCTTTCCCCTCTATGATTCCAGAGGGAGATAACTCAAGGTTCCGATAGACTAGTACCTTAAAGAAAAAAAAGAAAGAGCAAACTCAGACGGCCACAGACCCTTGGCATCCCTCAAGCAGTTGCTGCAGCTTGAGGTAATCACAGTCAGTACCAGCACATGAGGGTTATGTGCAAAGTATCAATCTGTCAACAGGCACAAAGAACTGCCTGTTAAATGGCAAAGGGATGCACACAGAGACCATGTTAAGTTTCAAGTTCTAAAAGCGAATCCTTACATATGCAAGGCAATAATCTTTCAAATTAAAACAATAAAAATAATCTGGCAATATCTACCACCAAGATCTTGAAAACAATATCATCAAGGTTTCTAGCTTGAAACTGCATCCAAAAATTTTTTTATTGAGTGCCTACTATGTGCAGACTGTGATGGGCAGTGACAGTTCTTCTATTAGTTCCAAAACCTGAGCTTGATCAGTTCAGGGGCTTGAAATAGAGCACTTGACCCAATAGAAATACATGTTCAAGACGGCTATGTAGAATTTTACAGAACTTCAGAGCTTATAGGGGTCTTCAGAAAAGTTCAAAGTCCAGGGAGATGAAGTGACTTGTTCAAGGTCAGTTACATCACTCCAAAGCCAAGACTAGAACACAGGTCTCCCCTAAGGTCCAATCTAGGGCTCTATTTCTCTTGTACTTCATGTCTTTAGCTTGCCAACCTCAGAGCCACAAGGAGGGAGATAGACACTCCAGCAGCAGGGATGGGAGGTACAGACGGCATTAGAAATATCATAACTGAGGCTTGCTAGTAGGGAAAACAGCCTGTAGCTGCTACTGCTCAAGTCACCAGAAATGGTTGGAGAAAAACAAATATCAAAAGAGCCTGTTTGACACTGAAATAAGGAACAATGTGAAGAACAGAATAACTGTAGCTAGTCTCCCCCAGTGAAATACACTGCTCAGTTAGCTACTTCTTTGTGTAGCCCCCTCACACTAGCCAAGTGCAATGGAAATAACCGCATGACTTCCACAGTGTAGGAAGCCTTATATCTTTTACCTTCAAATGCTCACTGCTGGATACATCTTTGCCGGACCAGGCCATTATGCTTTGAGAAGACCATGTTGTCACATGGAGAAGCCCTGTGTTGGCACTTCAGTAGGACAACCCCAGCTAAGCCCTCATCCAACAACCAGCACCAACTGCCAGCCCTGTGAGTGAGCCAGTTGGATGACCAGCCCCTTCTGGCCTTCAGAGGACTGCAGCGGCCCCAACATCTGACTGCCACTGGACGGGAAACTCTGAGGAGAAACCCCAGCTACACCCGACTAACCCAAAGGACCATGAGAGATAATAACTGTGTTTTTATTTTTATGTTTATTTTTATTTTGAGACAGTCTCATTCTGTCACCCAGGCTCGAGTACAGTGGCGCAATCTCAGCTCACTGCAAACTCCACCTCCTGGGCTCAAGTGATTCTTCTGTCTCAGTCTCCCAAGTAGTTGGGACTACAGGCATGTGCCACCATCCCTGGATAACTTTTGTATTTTTAGTAGAGACGGGGTTTCACCATGTTAGCCAGGCTGGTCTTGAACTCCTGACCTCGAGTGTTGCACCCACCTTAACTTCCCAAAGTGCTGGGATTTCAGGCATGAGTCATCACGCCCAGCCCAATAATTGTATTTTAAACCACTGAACTTTAGGTGATTTTTTACACAGCAATAGATAACTGAAGTAGTTCCTTCACACAAAATGGGACAGACGGGACAATCTCAAAGGCCACTGGTAAGACACCATTTTTAACTAAGAACTTCCATGAAATTTTTTTAAAAAGTAGCACAACCTGAAAAAGAGAGGCATATATTTTTGTGGAACAAATGCTAGCAAACATATGAGCACATGACCAGACACATCAGACATCAAGGACACCAAGGGGAAATAGAAACTGTTCAAAGCTAAACTTAATGAATGCCCAAGGGTATTCATTATGCACGTCACCCCAGCAATAAATACTCCAGAAGTAAATCAAATGGAGGACGAAGCAGAAGAGCAAAGAAATGCAAAGAGTAATCAAGGGTAAGAAAGAGGCATATGCTCTGCTTGGTACAAAACCATCTGGAACACACCAGAGGAGGGTGAAGCAGTGTGGGATGAAGTATCAGGCTTTGGAGACTGAAGGGATTGCCCCGTCGTTCAAAGGAATAACAAGCAAAGTGAAGAGGGATAATGAGAAATACATCAAATGTACATAGAGAGAGATGTCAGGGCAGGAGACCAGAGCTCTGGGAGTGACAAGGAAGGGCTTTTATGAACAACGGCAGCAACACAAGCTAATGGAGCGATTATCACATGATAATCAGGCTTTGGTGCTAAATGTTAATAGTTACTGCCTAGGTTGGACCTTAGAGTAATTCAGCTAGTCAGGAGATCTTAGAAATCATCAAGATCTCTCACTGGGTCCCAAAGTTCACAAAGGGCACAGCTGGAGATCTGGTTTAAAAGAAGCTTTGAATTGTATTCTTTTCTTCAGTGATCACAAAGATTAAGGAGCAAGTGCCTGAGTCAGACTCACTTGTTCCAGGAGGAGATATCTGACGGAAATCGAACGTGGCTGAGAACAGGGGTTCTAATGACCTCGGGGAGCGAGGGCCTCGCGGTAGAGCAGCAACACTGCTCTGGAGATGACTTCAGTTCTGTGTGCCCCAGCACTATGATAAAGGCACCAGGCCCATTGCATTCTGATACTAACACTTCATTTAAGTCTCTGGCAAGGCCCCCTCACAGAGTGAGGTAAATCAGGTGGAGATTATTAGTCATATATTAAAATAAAATATCCTTAAGAGGGCTTCTACTACATACCAGAAAATGGGCTAGAAGTCTTACATAAATTCCAAGAATCATATGACATTGTTATTACCACCTTGGTTTTATGTGTAAAGAAACTCAGGTTTAGAGAATTTAACTTACTGGTCGAGATGACAGAGCCAATAATAATAATAATAATAACAACAGCAAATATTGCATTGAGTTAGGCCCTGTTCCAAATGCTTTAATATATATTAATTCATTCCATTTCCACAATAACACTGTGAAATGGCCTTATTACTGACCCATTTTAGATACTGAGCAAATGTTAGAACTCGGATTTGGTCCCCACCCTGAACTATACTGTCTGTCAAGCTAGAAGTCCTGGGGCATCCATGTCTTCCTAACTCTAAAAGCTCTTATTCTTTTCTTTGTACCCCACTTCCCCGCTGACCTCTTTGACAGGTTTCCAATATAAAAATATCTAAATTTAAATCTCCATAACATGAAGAATTCTTTAAAAAATCATCCTGAACACCATCCAGGGCCCTGCAATTAGCTGCATAGATTACGGTGCAGGGAAATGTAGCCTGCTGCCCATTTAAATCCTGAACCGCTACCCAATGTCGTTGTTACTGGCCCATGTTAAAAGGGGAAAGTGATGCTGACAAGGCCAACTGATAGACGTTGAAGTTGGCTCTTGGGAGTTTTACCTGTGAAAGTCAGAAGCAAGAACAGCTCATTGAATTATGGGCGACAGAAGCTGGGAACAGCTCACTGACAAAGTACATATCTTGATACAAGATAAGCCTTCCAGATTGAAAAGGCAAGTAATATTTTTTTATTACAAAACAAAAAAGCACAGGTCTGTGGAGAGAGGACCAAGCTGAAAATATAGGTACAAATCCAGAGCAGCTAAAGAGAACAAAGGGACTCAAGTTCCAGACACAAATTCCCCTGCTTGGTTCCCACTCAGGAAAAGGCAGGAGGGACAAGGAAACAGGTGCAGTAGGAGACACACCTCTCCTGCCCACGGACGCTTGCTTCCCCTCTAGCTGTGCAGAAGCTAACAGCCTACACATTTTTATTAAAAGTTTCTTCTTTCTCAAGTTAATTTCCAGGCAACAAGGGCTACACAATTTAAGGTCGCTGGGTTTTTTATTTTTACAACAGAAATGATTTAGTTCCTGAGTTACTGGAAGCAAAAACCCTAATACCTGAGTAAATGTCAAGGCTCATAAAGTCCAATGACCCTATGTTTTTGACATTCTTCACCATGCGGCCCCCATGCAAACAGCCAGATTCAGAAGAGGCAGGAGAGCTTCACAACTGAGAACCATAAACATGTATCATTTAGTTCCTCTTTATGTGCATTTCTCCACAGACTTGGAACACATTTCTCCTGCAGTTCTCACTTGCTACCTGCCAAGGAATGTGTTTTCAATACACAAAACCCAGAAGGCTCAGCATGAAAACAAACACAATGTTAGAGTTCTCCAAACACTATTTAAGAGTCAGAATAAGTCTTTGTAGAATCCGTCAAGGGAGGAGCATCCCTGAGAATCAAGTAGAACAGATTAAAAACAGAAAAGGTTTCACAACTAAAAGAGAGTTCATAGTCCCCCTGGGGGTAGCAGGCACAGCAAAGAGGCCCTTTTGTTCCTTATGGAGGGCGCAGTGAACAACACTGACTCACAAACCCACATGCACACACTACACACATGTGCAAACACACACATCAGTCTCAAACCTCCTCATCCCTTCCCAGCTGTCTGATTAGAAGACTTTAGGCTGAAGGCTGACCGTCCCCTAGGCTGACCCCAAATGAGCCAAATGAGCCAAATCTGGAAGGCTTATCTTGTATCAAGATATGGACTTTGTCAGTGAGCTGTTCCCAGCTTCTATCACCCATAATTCAAAGAGCTGTTCTTGCTTCTGATTTTCACAGGTAAAACTCCCAAGAGCCAAATGAGCACTTTAGCAGGAGTCTTATAGCCACACGCAAATGTTGCTGCAATAGTGGACTATCCAGCCTCACTGTGGCGTATGGCATGAGGCTCAGGGTGCCCAGGTCTTTGTATTAGTTATCCACTGCAGCACAACAAATTACCCCAAAACTTGTTCACCTGAAACAACAAGCATTTCTTATTTGAAAGAGTTTTCGATGGTCATAAATCCAACTGGGTCTTTCACGAGGCTGCAGCTGCCTGAGCATCATTTCCACAGTATCTTGTTGGTTCACAGAGGTCAACCCTATTCAGTGAGGCAGGGAACTACCCAAGGCATGAGTCAGGAGGCCATATCATTTGGGGCCCTCTTGGACAGTGGTTCCCATAGCTTTACAACTGCACTTCCCCTGGTTCCTAAGGCCCCATAAGTCCTGGTGGGTTCCTTGGCCTGCACCCTAGTTCTTCTGCTTGGTAGGCCTCGAACAGCCAGCTGAACAGTGATCACTTGTGACTTTAGGTACTTCTACTGTGTTTGAAACTCAGATGATACTGAGAATGTATTTTAGAATTTAAAATATTTTCAAAATAAAACGCTGCCAACTTGTTACCCGAATTGTTTTGGTCTTGCCATCATTTGTTTATTGTTATTATGAAATTTAAGACTATAATTTTCTGGATTTTTTGCCAGTTGGAAGAAGATTTGTGGTTCACATGCTATTATCCAGTTGCTAGATTTCTCCATTTTAATTGAATAACTACTTGGTAACCACAATTGCAGTTATCTTTGCATGGATATATTTTAACGATATGGTTACTATTTCTGAGTCTCACCAACCTGTAATTATCAAGAGGTCATATTTCCTTAAATATTCAAGAATATTGGTTGGCTACAAATAATAGAAGACATGAAAAGTGGCTTAAACAGTAAGATTTTACCTTCTCATTGCCCGTGAAGTTTCACATCTGTGTATTCAGCAGCTCTATGATGCCATCAAGGGCTAAGGTCCTTTCCACATTCTGTTCTGTCACCCTCAGCACACTGGCAGCTCCTTCTCATAGTTGCAAGATGGATTATATCAGCTTTTTGGCTTCATAGCCTCTCACAGGCACACCCAGAAGCAGAAAGAGAACAACTTTCCCCTTTGCTTCTCATATTTAAGAACAAAGAAACCTTTCCCATAAATGATGGAGAAAATTTCCATTTGTTTTTCACTGACCAGAATTGTATTGCATGCCCATTTTTTCTTTTTATTAGCAAGGGGGATGGAATTGCCATGATGGGATAGACAAACCAAAATGCACCTTTCATCCTGGGGCTGAGGAGGTGGCTAACCTCCCCTGAAGATGGTCACTCAATATCTGAACTAATTAGGGTGCCATTAATAAGGAAAAAGAGGGTCTTTGCTATTGAATAGGTCATCAATAATATTGAGTCAATAGTCTGATCCCTCATCAGTATACTGCCAGACATCAACCTCTTCTTCTTAACCCTCAATGTTACCCAGATATTTCTGAGAGGTCCCCCAGGAGACTGTCTCATGTATGCTCAAGAAGTAATGACAAGATCACTTCTCTGCAGAAGAAGTACCCTTGGGCCCTCCTGCTCTCCCCAGAACTCACAGCTAAGCTCCACAAGAAATAGCAGAGGAAGTTTCACCTTAGTCTAAGGCATGCTTCTTAAGTCTTCTTTTTCTATCTCAGAGTTGCCCTCTTCCCAGGATGACTGACAGTGAGAATATCCACTCCCTTCCAAGGAAATCCTACTTGTATCTGCCCACTTGCCATGGAGTGGAGTTTAGTCCTGTGGCTCTCATGAGACAATCACATCAGAAAATAAAAACCGAATATTAGTAAAGTCAGGTTTTTCAGCCTGGAATAGCATTATGTGCACACACATCAACAGTGCAGCCAGTACAACTTAAACCAAGCCAAGTCCAAGGCATTTTCAAACTTTCATCACAAGTGTGATGTGAAGTTCAGGCCTGCATATCTTTCCTGGCATTTTGTGATCTCCGGTTCTGATGTCTGTGAACAACTGTTTAAGTAAGACACACACATAAGGGTAAGCAGTAGTACAAGGTAAGAGTAGCAAACTTTTCTCTGTAGAGGGCCACATAGTTATTCTAGGTTTTGAGGGCCTTAGGGTCTCTCTAACAACTACTTGCTGTTGCAGTAGAAAGGTAGCCATGGACAATATGCAAATAAATGAACATAGCTGTGTTCCAAAAAAACTGTATTTACAAAACAAGCAGTGGGCCAGATTTGTACCACATGACATAGTTTGCCAAATGCTAATATAAAGACCAGGGCAGCCCAAATCTAAAGAAAGAAAAGCTTTCTCATGAAGATACAAAGATATTTGGAAATCTTTACTTTGCTAAAATATACACATATTTTACATTAGTAATATTTAAACATCTACTTTCAGGAACACCTTGAGTTCATGGTTTTTCTCCCCAACAATGGCTAGGTACTCAAGATTTTGTTTCCAGAATAAGAGTCCTAAAGCTAAGTTCAAGTTTTCACCTCTTAGGAGGCAGATACTGTTTTAAATTGTAAGTAATAATTTTTCCAGCTTCTGGGAAAACAATCTATAAAATTTAGGAAAAAAAATAAATTTCAAGTTTCATCCAAAACATCATATTACATCTTCAGCTCACTCTTAGAAAGAATGAAGTGTCCTCTAGAGTAACTGGCAGACTCAAAGTCCCAATGCCGACTTCCACCAAACATCTGATTCTATTACACATGTTGTAAAATGAAGCCATGACAATCCCCAACTGTCCAATTTGTCAAGAGACAAAACTGTGTCACCTCCAACCTCCAGACATCCAGAACCACCTTCTACCACCCCACATACTACAAACACATATTTTACCAGCGAACTGATTCCCAAACTGAACGGATTTCTAAACGGCTTGTTTTACTACACGATTTTACTTGAAAGGCACAGATGCTCTTCTCACCACCTCCCTGGAGAAAACAGTAACTCATCCTCTGCCACCATCACCACTCTAGGAGGAGGATTAAGTCCAGGAAATTTTAATCTCCTTTAAAATAATGCCCATTGATTGTACCTAGTAAACACTTACTGTCCTGATCCACTCTCATGTGTACTTACTGAAATTTATTTACTCTCTCCCATCATCAATCATGGATGTCCTGCTCAGAAAGGCACGCATGCAGTCTCAGCGAGCTTGCAGTTCAAAAGCTCGGAGGAGCCCTGACTTTACCCTCAGGTCCAGGACATCTTCAGATACATTCTCCCAAGTGGGCAGCCGGTATCAAACATACCAAAACACGGAGACAAGATGCAAACAAGCAAAGAGGAAGAACTGGCTATGGCTAAAACCCAAGACAACGGGTGAGTGAGAAGTTGTTATTTTTTTACATGTAGGTCACTGAACTATGTAAAATAAAAAGCTTGTTGAATTTACTAAATGCCCTATATTGTTATAAGAACAAGGCAAATCATGGCTTTTAGTCTTGACCAATTTCCTGAAGTATACCCTACCCTCTAAAAAGCAGTGTGATCACTACTGTCTTAGTCTGTTTTCTGCTGCTATAACAGAACACCACACACTAGGTAAGTTATGACAGATGTTTACTCAGCTCACAGTTCTGAAGGCTCAGAAGTCTAAGATCAAGGGCCAGTCGGGTGAGGGCCTTCTTGTGCATCATAACATGGCAGAAGAGCAAGCACACACAAGTCAGAGAGGAAAAGGGGGCCAAACTCCCTCACTCACCAACCCACTCCCAGATCCAGGGCTTGGAACTGGGGATAAGTTGAGTCAGAGAAGTCTGGGTCTGGGAAAGCAAGTGGATGATGAGGTTTGAACAAAGACTGTGGGAGGTAATGAACCTTGTAATCACAGTCAGGGGCTGGAACTAGATGACCTGTGTTTCAATTCCTGTCCTGTCCTTGAACTGTGACCACAGACAAGTTCTTTGATATCTTTAAACTACATTTCTTTACCTATAAAATGATATTGGTAATTGTAGCTACAACCTCAGGGAGTAGTTGTAAGACTTAAATGAGGTAATCCATGTAAAACGTGTTTGAAGGTTTCCAAATAGGTTGATTGTAAATGTTCAATAAATTCCTAGCATGGGAATAAAATCGGGACTTGGGCCTTATTGAACTAAATAGGACTTAAAGGACTGACATGCAAAGACCTAGATACAAAGCTTGGCCTAAGGCTGGATAATCACTCCCCATGGGGAAAATGAAGATGAGATACAAATAACATTGGGCAGAGGTGAAAGAAAGATTTGTGTCACAGATTATCTGCCCACCCCAGAACAAGGCATCTCCAGGTGCTATGGACATTTACAGCACTGGGTGGTGGCATTTAGGAGATGAGGCATCAGAATAGTCAGGGTTCAGGGTAAGGCACCCAGCTACTGGAAAACTGAGGCACAAGACAAGGACTCAATTGTGCTGCCAACATCAGAGGGTGACCAGAAAGAGTGATGACACCAAGTTAGGGGGCTGCTGATGTAGGATTGGGCCCAGATTCAGGTGCAGGGCTAAGCATATAGACACTGGTGAAAGAATCTAGCTGTAACAGTCAGAGACAGAGCACAGAGAGTGAAGAAATCAGGGTACCTAGTGGGTGAAGGCATTGGGGTATCTAAAGGTCTCTGCCCACTTTTGGCCATAAACAACACCTCTACCTAGCAAGCAATATGAAAAAGGCCACAAAGCTCGAAGCTCCTTCCTCTAGGATCAGAGTTGAGGTCTGCCCTCTGATATCCCTCTTCCTGCCTCTGGTTACCCAGCATTTGGCCTCCACTGCCCAGATCTCTAGGCTTTGCCTCAGGTGATCACCCTGGAATTGACTCCTCATGAGTCTAGACCTGAAGACTTTTCTTCTTAGCTGCAATGATAGTCCCTTGCCTCTCGGCCTGTACTGCCCCTTGGTGTCCACAATGAGAAGATCAAACTCCACTGAAGCTTGTGGCCCAAACACCCTGCTGTGACAGGTGTCAGTTGATAATTATTCCAACTCCACAAGTCTTTAAAAAAAAAAAAAAAAAAAAAGCAATGTTCTAATGACACTCATAAAAATAATTTTTCTACTCTCATAGTTTTCATGTTGCCCAAATAAAGATAGCTTTGTTTTGTTTGCCAATTCCAATTGCTTAGCAATGGCTGCCTGGAGTGTACGCATATTTTTAATTATTTAACTTTCTTTTTATTGGTTTTATTATTTGTTAATCAGATAGACATGCACGTTTAAAGTTCATAGTCAAATAATTCTATGAGGTTTATTACAAAAAGATGGTAGTTCTTTATCTCTCTCAGCTCCATTTCCCCCTTTCAGGAGGTATTGTAATTACTGTCATGTCTTTTTGCCAGTAAATGAAATTGGTCTCTAGATCTCTAAATGACATTTTTGTGTTCTGTTACTTGGTTGTTTTTTCTCTCCCAGTTTTAGGCAATATTTATTGACTTCCAAATATAAAATTTAAATATTTTATCATTTTTATTTTAAATACCCTACTGTACCCATGGACCTTCCCCATCTTCCCAACATCATTATCATTTCTTAGTTTTAGATAAACCAATATTTGAAATTTTCTTTTTTTTTTTTTTTTTTTGAGAAAGAGTCTCACTCTATCGCCCAGGCTGGAGTGTGGTAGTGCAATCTCAGCTTACTGCAACCTCCACCTCCCAGGTTCAAGCAATTCCTCCCCAGTAGCTGGGATTACAGGTGCGCGCCACCACATTCAGCTAATTTTTGTATTTTTAGTAGAGGTGGGGTTTTACTATGTTGGCCAGGCTGTTCTCGAACTCCTGACCCCAGGTAATCCCCCTGCCTCAGCCTCCCAAAGTGCTGGGATTGCAGGCGTGAGCTACTGCACCCAGCCAATATTTGAAATTTCTAGTATTATGACTATGTAAATGCTATTCACAGATGAGCCATGTATTATTATAATAACTTTTTCTTTTTTGTACAACTTTTTTATTTTCCCTGGAATTAATAATTGCCTTGTCTTCATTTCCTTAGTTTTCTATCTATTTATCACTAGTTTAATGCCTATCTCTGACAGCTGTCTAAATCTCCTCTCAAGGTATTCAATATATATTCAATTAATTCTACTGTATTCAATTAATAGTCTATTAATTTTGCCTTCCTAAGGAAATGTGACCTAGAGCTTTCTGACCTGCCCCAAACCCTCTATATTTTGTACACTCACTGTCTTCCTGGTATCTCCCTTCATGGTTCTGAGAATTCCTTTTGCTCTTAGTTTCCTATGTCTTATCTCTTCCTCTTTCTTTGTTTATACCTTTATTTTCATGGAACTCATCTACCAGTCACTTCCTAAGAAGAGGTATGTGGGAAGGAAATGGTTGTGAGAATGTGTATGTCTAACAATGTCTCTATTCCTGTCTCACATCCAACTGATACTGTGAACAAGTATCAAATGCTAGGTTGGCAATCGTTCCTCCTTAGAATTTAAAGGCCTATAGCTCTATTGTTTCTAAACTCTAATTTTGCTGTTGAAAAGCCCAAACCCATTCTGATCCTAATCCTTTATGTGGCCTACTTTTCTCTTTCCAAAAGCTTGTAGCATCTTCTTTGTCCTCAATATTCCAAAATCCCAGAATGAGGTGCCCTTGGTCTAAGTCTATTTTCATTCATTTTAAAGGTACTTAGTGAACTCTTTCAGTCTGGGAACTTATGTCCTTTTCTAGAAAATTTTCTTGTATCACTTGATCGACGACTTTCTCTTCTCTGTTCTCTCTATTCCTTCTCCAGGAACTCTTATATTTAGATGTTAGATCATGTAAACTTGTCCTTAGAATTTTTAAATAAAAATTTCGTCACTATTTTTTATTACTTTTTATTTTTGTATTTTTTATTACTTTTTATTTTTGTATTTTTTCAGAGATTTGCTTAACATTATCTTCAATATTTCTATTGACTTTAACTTCTTGATTATACTTTAATATTTTATATATCTTACATTCTAAGAATCATATTTTGCCCACTGAATGTTCCTTTTTAAATAGTACTTCTTTCTCTTTTTTTTTATACTTTATGTTGTAGGGTACATGTGCACAATGTGCAGGTTTGTTACATATGTATACATGTGCCATGTTGGTGTGCTACACCCATTAACTCATCATTTACATTAGGTATATCTCCTAATGCTATCCCTCCCCCGACCCCACAATAGACCTGGTGTGTGATGTTCCCCTTCCTGTATCCAAGTGATCTCATTGTTCAATTCCCACCTATGAGTGAGAACATGTGGTGTTTGGTTTTCTGTTCTTGCGACAGTTTGCTCAGAATGATAGTTTCCAGCTGCATCCATGTCCCTACAAAGGACACAAACTCATCCTTTTTTATGGCTGCATAATATTCCAAGGTGTATATGTGTCACATTTTCTTTATCCAGTCTATCATTGATGGACATCTGGGTTGATTCCAAGTATTTGCTATTGGGAATAGTGCCACAATAAACATATGTGTGCATGTGTCTTTATAGCAGCATGATTTATAATCCTTTGGATAATATACCCAGTAATGGGATGGCTGGGTCAAATGGTATTTCTGGTTCTAGATCCTTGAGGAATCGCCATACTGTTTTCCACAATGGTTGAACTAGTTTACAATCCCAACAGTGTAAAAGTGTTCCTATTTCTCCACATCCTCTCCAGCACCTGTTGTTTCCTAACTTTTTAATGATTGATATTCTAACAGGTGTGAGATGGTATCTCATTGTGGTTTTGATTTGCATTTCTCTGATGGCCAGTGATGATGAGCATTTTTTCATGTGTCTGTTGGCTGCATAAATGTCTTCTTTTGAGAAGTGTCTGTTCATATCCTTTGCCCACTTTTTGATGGGGTTGCTTTTTTCTTGTAAATTTGTTTGAGTTCTTGGTAGGTTCTGGATATTAGCCCTTTGTCAGATGAGTGATGGCAAAAATTTTCTCCCATTCTGTAGGCTGCCTGTTCACTCTGATGATAGTTTCTTTTGCTGTGCAGAAGCTCTTTAGTTTAATTAGATCCTATTTGTCAATGTTGGCTTTTGTTGCCATTGCTTTTGGTGTTTTAGACATGAAGTCCTTCCCCATGCCTATGTCCTGAATGGTATTGCCTAGGTTTTCTTCTAGGGTTTTTATGGTTTTAGGTCTAACATTTAAGCCTCTAATCCATCTTGAATTAATTTTTGTGTAAGGTGTAAGGTAGGGATCTGGTTTCAGCTTTCTACTTATGGCTAGCCAGTTTTCCCAGCACCATTTATTAAATAGGGAATCCTTTCCCCATTTCTTGTTTTTGTCAGGTTTGTCAGAGATCAGACGGTTGTAGATGTGTGGTATTATTTCTGAGGACTCTGTTCTGTTCCATTGGTCTATATCTCTGTTTTGGTACCAATACCATGCTGTTTTGGTTACTGTAGCCTTGTAGTATAGTTTGAAGTCGGCTAGCGTGATGCCTCCAGCTTTGTTCTTTTGACTTAGGATTGTCTTGGCAATGCGGGCTCTTTTTTGGTTCCATATGAACTTTAAAGTAGTTTTTTCCAAATTCTGTGAAGAAAGTCATTGGTAGCTTAATAGGGATGGCATTGAATCTATAAATTACTTGGGCAGTATGGCTATTTTTGCGATATTGATTCTTCCTATACATGAGCATGGAATGTTCTCCCGTTTGTTTCTGTCCTCTTTTATTTCATTAAGCAGTGGTTTGTAGTTCTCCTTGAAGAGGTCCTTCACATCCCTTGTAAATTGGATTCCTAGGTATTTTATTCTCTTTGAAGCAATTGTGAATGGGAGGTCATTCATGATTTGGCTCTCTGCCTGTTATTGGTGTACAAGAATGCTTGTGATTTTCGCACATTGATTCTGTATACTGAAATGTTGCTGTAGTTGCTTATCAGCTTAAGGAGATTTTGGGCTGAGACAATGGGGTTTTCTAAATACACAATCATGTCATCTGCAAACAGGGACAGTTTGACTTCTTCTTTTCCTAATTGAATATCTTTTATTTCTTTCTCTTGCCTGATTGCCCTGACCAGAACTTCCAACACTATGTTGAATAGGAGTGGTGAGAGAAGGCATCCCTGTCTTGTGCCAGTTTTCAAAGGGAATGCTTCCAGTTTTTGCCCATTCAGTATGATATTGGCTGTAGGTTTGTCATAAATAGCTCTTACTAGTTTGAGATACAGTCCATCAATACCGAATTTATTGAGCGTTTTTAGCATGAAGGGTTGTTGAATTTTGTCAAAGGCCTTTTCTGCATCTATTGAGATAATCATGTGGTTTTTGTCTTTGGTTCTGTTTATATGCTGGATTACATTTATTGATTTGCATATGTTGAACCAGCCTTGCATCCCAGGGATGAAGCCCACTTGATCATGGTGGATAAGCTTTTTGATGTGCTGCTAGATTCGGTTTGCCAGTATTTTATTGAGGATTTTTGCATCGATGTTCATCAGGGATATTGGTCTAAAATTCTCTTTTTTTGTTGTATCTCTGCCAGGCTTTGGTATCAGGATGATGTTGGCCTCATAAAATGAGTTAGGGAGGATTCCCTCTTTTTCTATTGATTGGAATAGTTTCAGAAGGAATGGTATCAGCTCCTCCTTGTTCGTCTGCGGCTGTCAATTCGTCTGGTCCTGGACATTTTTCAGTTGGTAGGCTATAAATTATTGCCTCAATTTCAGAGCCTGCTATTTGTCTATTCAGGGATTCAACTTCTTCCTGGTTTAGTCTTGGGAGAGTGTATATGTCCAGGAATTTATCCATTTCTTCTAGGTTTTCCAGTTTATTTGCGTAGAGGTGTTCATAGTATTCTCTGATGGTAGTTTGTATTTCTGTGGGGTTGGTGGTGATAACCCCTTTATCATTTTTTATTGCGTCTATTTGACTCTTCTCTCTTTTCTTCTTTATTAGTCTTGCTAGCAGTCTAACAATTTTGTTGATCTTTTCGAAAAACCAGTTCCTGGATTCATAGATTTTTTGGAAGGTTTTTTGTGTCTCTATCTCTTTCAGTTCTGCTCTGATCTTAGTTATTTCTTGCCTTCTGCTAGCTTTTGAATGTGTTTGCTCTTGCTTCTCTAGTTCTTTTAATTGTGATGTTAGGGTGTCAGTTTTAGATCTTTCCTGCTTTCTCTTGTGGGCATTTAGTGCTATAAATTTCCCTCTACTCACTGTTTTAAAGGTATCCCAGAGATTCTGGTGTGTTGTATCTTTGTTCTCATTGGTTTCAAAGAAAGTCTTTATTTCTGCCTTCACTTCGTTTTGTACCCAGTACTCATTCAGGAGCAGGTTGTTCAGTTTACATGTAGTTGAGCAGTTTTGATTGAGTTTCTTAGTCCTGAGTTCTAGTTTGATTGCACTGTGGTCTGAGAGACAGCTTGTTATAATTTCTGTTCTTGTACATTTGCTGAGGAGTGCTTTACTTCCAACTGTATGGTCAATTTTGGAATAAGTGTAATGTGGTGCTGAGAAGAATGTATATTCTGTTGATTTGGGGTAGAGAGTTCTGTAGATGTCTATTAGGTCCACTTGGTGCAGAGTTGAGTTCAATTCCTGGATATCCTTGTTAACTTTCTGTCTAGTTGATCTGTCTAGTGCTGACAGTGGGGTGTTAAAGTCTCCCATTATTATTGTGTGGGAGTCTAAGTCTCTTTGTAAGTCTCTAAGGACTTGCTTTATGAATCTGGGTGCTCCTGTATTGGGTGCATATATATTTAGGATAGTTAGCTCTTGTTGTTCCATTGATCCCTTTACCATTATGTAAAGGCCTTCTTTGTCTCTTTCGATCTTTGTTGGTTTAAAGTCTGTTTTATTAGAGACTAGGATTGCAACCCCTGCCTGTTTTTGTTTTCCATTTGCTTGGTAGATCTTCCTCCACCCCTTTATTTTGATCCTATGTATGTCTCTGCATGTGAGATGGGTCTCCTGAATACAGCAAACTGATGGGTCTTGACTCTCTATCCAATTTGCCAGTCTGTGTCTTTTAATTGGACCATTTAGCCCATTTACATTTAAAGTTAATATTGTTATGTGTGGACTTGATCCTGTCATGATGATGTTAGCTGGTTATTTTGCTCGTTAGTTGATGCAGTTTCTTCCTAGCCTTGATGGTCTTTACATTTTGGCATGTTTTTGCAAGTGGCTGGTACCAGTTGTTCCTTTCCATGTTTAGTGTTTCCTTCAGGAGCTCTTGTAGGGCAGGCCTGGTAGTGACAAAATCTCTCAGCATTTGCTTGTCTGTAAAGGATTTTATTTCTCCTTCACTTATGAAACTTAGTTTGGCTGGATATGAAATTCTGGGTTGAAAATTCTTTTCTTTAAGAATGTTGAATATTGGCCCCCACTCTCTTCCGGCTTGTAAACTTTCTGCTGAGAGATCTGCTGTTAGTCTGATGGGCTTCCCTTTGTGGATAACCCGACCTTTCTCTCTGGCTGCCCTTAACATTTTTTCCTTCATTTCAACTTTGGTGAATCTGACAATTATGTGTCTTGAAGTTGCTCTTCTCGAGGAGTATCTTTGCAGTGTTCTCTGTATTTCCTGAATTTGAATGTTGGCCTACCTTGCTAGGTTGGGGAAGTTCCTGCATAATATCCTGCAGAGTGTTTTCCAACTTGGTTCCTTCTCCCATCACTTTCAGGTACACCAATCAGATGTAGATTTGGTCTTTTCATATAATTCTCCCATATTCTTCTCCCATATTTCTTGGAGGCTTTGTTCATTTCTTTTTACTCCTTTTTCTCTAAACTTCTCGCTTCATTTCATTCATTTGATCTTCAACCACTGATACTCTTACTGATACTCTTTCTTCCAGTTGATCGAGTTGGTTACTGAAGCTTGTGCATTTGTCACGTAGTTCTCGTGTCATGGTTTTCATCTGTATTAGGTCGTTTATGGACTTCTCTGCATTGGTTATTCTAGTTATCCATTTGTCAAATCTTTTTTCAAGGTTTTCAGTTTCTTTGAGCTGGGTTCATAGTTCCTCCTTTAGCTCTAAGAAGTTTGATCAACTGAAGCCTTCTTCTCTCAACTCATCAAAGTCATTCTTCGTCCAGCTTTGTTCCAATGCTGGCAGGGAGCTGTGTTCCTTTGGAGGGGGAGATGTACTCTGATTTTTTGAATTTCCAGCTTTTCTGCACTGCTTTTTCCCCATCTTTGTGGTTTTATCTACCTTTGGTCTTTGATGATGGTGACGTACAGATGGGGTTTTGGTGTGGGTGTCCTTTCTGTTTGTTAGTTTTCCTTCTAACAGTCAGGACCCTCAGCTGCAGGTCTGTTGGCGTTTGCTTGAGGTCCACTCCAGACCCTGTTTGTCTGGGTATCAGCAGCGGAGACTCAGTTGGAAATGCAGAAATCACCCGTCTTCTGATGCCTGTGCTGGGCGTACGTCAAGATGGCGGCGTCCGTATTAAACACCCTGCTGAGGCGGCTTCCTATGCTTTCTCTCTTCCGAGGTGCCCACAGAGTTCAGGTTCCCCTCCAGACTCTTTGCACCAAACCTCCCTCTAAGGAAGATTCTTTGTCCCCAGGTCCCATTTCTCCTTATAAGGATGAACCCTGGAAATATCTGGAATCAGAAGAATACCAGGAGCGATATGGTTCTCGCCCTGTCTGGGCTGACTACCGCCGCAACCACAAGGGTGGTGTACCCCCACAGCGGACTCGGAAAACATGTATTCGTGGGAATAAAGTTGCTGGGAATCCCTGCCCCATCTGCCGAGATCACAAGTTGCATGTTGACTTTAGGAACGTGAAGCTCTTGGAACAGTTTGTCTGCGCCCACACGGGTATCATCTTCCATTCTCTATACACAGGAGTCTGTGTGAAGCAGCACAAGAGGTTGACCCAGGCCATCCAGAAAGCCAGGGATCATGGTCTCCTCATTTACCACATCCCCCAGGTTGAACCACGGGACCGTGACTTCAGTACCTCTCATGGGGCTGTGAGTGCTACTCCGCCAGCCCCCACCCTGATCTCAGGTGACCCCTGGTACCCATGGTACAACTGGAAACAGCCACCAGAGAGAGAACTGTCACGCCTTCGCCGGCTTTACCAGGGTCATCTCCGAGAAGAGAGTGGCCCCCCACCTGAGTCAATGCCCAAGATGCCCCCTACAGCACCAGCGGAAGCCTCCTTCACTGGGCAGACAGACCCTCCGAGTGCTCTGTAGGAGCTGTAGACTGGGAAGAGAGGCCAGGCATGGTGGCTTAACAAAACAATACAGAAATTAGCTGGGTGCGGTGCTGCACACCTGTAGTCCCAGCTATTGGGGAGGCTAAGGGAGGATCACTTGATCCCAGGAGGCGGAGGTTGTCATGAGTTGCAGTTGCACCCCTGCACTCCAGCCTGGGTGACAAAGCCAGACCCTGTCTCAAAAAAAAAAAAAAGGAAGAGAGCCAGAGGGACTAGGAGATAATGTGTATGTAGGTTTATGTAGGTTTATATGATGGGATATCACCCTGAAGAGTTGTGTCTTTTGTAGCCAATGACAAATCCAGGAAATAAATGAATGTTGCTGATAGGGATAAATCTTGAGGCTGAGGGAGGGCAAGACAGATGTATATGGGAAACCCCAACCCCTATATATTGTAAATAGATGGGCTGGGCTAAACATTGTTGCTGTTTCAGACTTACACCAACTCAGCTTTTACACAATAAAGCTCTACTCTCCTGTCTGTAAAAAAAAAAAAAAAAAAGAAATCACCCGTCTTCTGTGTCGCTCACGCTGGGAGTTAGAGGCTGGAGCTGTTCCTATTCGGTCATTTTGGGCACGCCCTTCTAAATAGTACTTATTTCTTATTTCATGGTCACAATATATTTTCTTGTGTCCTTGAGGTATATTAACAACAGCCTTCAATTTTTAAAATTTTCATTTCCTGGTTTAGTCTCTGCTTCCTCCAAATTGCTTTGTTTCTACTCTCTCTGATCTCTCTCTCTCTCTCTCTCTCTCCCTCTCTCTTTCTCCCTCTCTCTCTGTGTGTGTGTGTGTGTGTGTGTTTCTCTCTCTCTCTCTCATGTTAGAGCCTCTCCACAGATATTGTGTAATCTTTGGTTATCTGCTTATAACTGAGTAGGGACTGAAAAGCTGATAGCATGTTCACCCTAAAGAGTGATGAGGATCTCATTAACTGCTTCCAATTACAGTCACCAAAAAGGATCCAGTGAGTGTGTCATTGAACAGTGGATTGGTTACCATTCACAGCAGGAAAGAGGAAATAAATGGACAAAATCCACAGCAGGTTAGATATGGGAGAAATCATCAGAAGAGCTCTCTTCCAAGGTTTTTGGAAGTATTGAATGTATTTCTACTGAAACTGAGAATGAGGCAATAAACTGCCTTTCCAAATGGCTTAAGGACAAGCTTAGCCATCACTTTCACCTGAGATTTCAAATATTTTTCCAGAGAGAGATTTACTGCACTACGCAGAGATACCAATAATTGCCTGCCAAACATACACCTCCCTTGGAAGACCTATTCACATCCCTAGAAAGGACAGTCCTGTGTACCCCTCTCTTCCACCACACCCGAGTGGACCATCAATAGACCTAACTCAAACTGAACACTGAGGTTCTCTCTCCCAGGAAACTTGAAATAGGACACTGAGAAACACAATTAAATGGTGAGGAGTCCTTGAACTGAAAGGTTAAATAGGGTCACAGCAAGAGTTTGTAGCACGACCAGACAAAGTTCACAAGACAGAAAAATAATACCAATATGAAGACAGTAGCAAAAGACAGCAGATGTGTAGAAAGAGCAGAAATAGGCCGGGCGCGGTGGCTCAAGCCTGTAATCCCAGCACTTTGGGAGGCCGAGACGGGCAGATCACCAGGTCAGGAGATCGAGACCATCCTGGCTAACACGGTGAAACCCCGTCTCTACTAAAAATACAAAAAACTAGCCGGGCAAGGTGGCGGGCGCCTGTAGTCCCAGCTACTCGGGAGGCTGAGGCAGGAGAATGGCGTAAACCCGGGAGGCGGAGCTTGCAGTGAGCTGAGATCCGGCCACTGCAGTCCAGCCTGGGCGACAGAGCTAGACTCCGTCTCAAAAAAAAAAAAAAAAAAAGAAAGAGCAGAAATAAGAGACAGCATAGCCTCGTGCCACAAGAGACTAAGGAGATGGTTTCAGGTACTGACTTTCCAGATGACCTGATACATGTCCCTTACTGCCCTATGTCCTATCTGTAAGTTCATATTGTACTTGAGCTAGTGTGTGTGAGCTTCTATTCTTTACTATTAAATGATCCCTAAAATATTCACTAAGTATACTAGTCAGGAATCAATAGGAAAAGATGGTCCATTCAAACATAGTAACAGAGGAAAGCTTAATAATGGGATTATTTACAAAGAAGGGCAGAGTGTAAGGAAACCAACCAAGAATAATGAGGCACCTCAGGTCTAGCAAGAGCAAGGAGCTGATACCACCCTAGAGCTAAAAGGGCAAGGGACAGGAGCATCTGTCTGAGTCTGGAGACAGCAGGGACTTTTTGACAGGAGTTGTGGTCATAGGTAGATGGACATAGCCAACCCACAGCAACACAGCAGAAAGGGAACTGGCAGAATCAATATCCTGACCTTCCACTCTGCCTGCCTTCCTGTACCTGTAGATGCCTCTTTTGTCAAACCTACTAGATGATAGAGGGCAAGGGAGCCACTGACACAGCCCATGAGTGGGTGAGAATGGAGAGTGGACTGGAGAGGCAAATGGAAACCATCTAGCATACAAGGTAACTTCTGTGCACATTTGCAGGAAAAAAAAACTAGCTCTCTTCTCCTTGCCCCTGGGTAACCTTTTTTTTTTTTTTTTTTTTTTTTTTTTTTGAGACTGAGTCTTGCTCTATCGCCCAGGCTGGAGTTCAGTGGCACGATCTTGGCTCCCTGCAACCTCTGCCTCCCTCCCAGGTTCAAGCAATTCTCCTGCCTCAGCCTCCCAAGTAGCCCACCATCATGCCTGGCTAATTTTTGTATTTTTAGTAGAGACAGAGTTTCACCATGTTGGCCAGACTGGTCTCGAACTCCTGACCTCAAGTGATATCCACCCACCTCGTCCTCCCAAAGTGCTGTGATTACAGGCATGAGCCACCATGCCCAACCGATAACCTCTTTATGGCCCATCTACTAAACTAGAGGTGGAGAGAGCACAACTAAAATTCAAACTTACCCTAGTCAAATCCAGCTTGCTTTACAGATGATTACATTTAATCACATTTAAAATTGATAAGCATCCATTTTTTAACCATAGATTCAAGTTAAACATGGACTTACTTTTTTTCTTTTCTTTTCTTTTTTTTTTTTTGTTTTGTTTTGTTTTTTGTTTGTCTTTTTTTGTTTTGTTTTGAGACTGAGTGCCGCTCTATCACCCCGGCTGGATGTGTGTGTAGTGGCGCGGCCAGGCTGATCTCAAACTCCTGACCTCATGATCCACCTGCCTCGGCCTCCCAAAGTGCTGGGATTACAGGCGTGAGCCACCACGCCCGGCCAGATATGGACTTTCTTTAGAGTTTAGAACTAGAATTTCTAGGTTGTCTACTTATAAATACATATAGATACAAATATATGGAAAGCACATTTCATTTTCCTTCAGAATTTCCAAAGCAAGGGTCTTTCCTTCTACTTCCTTTCCAGCTGCCCCAGAGCACCTTCTGCAGTGATTCTCAGTGTATGGGAGAAAGCATAAAATAATCAGTGAAGGAGAAAACACACACTCACAGAGGCCACATAAATTAGAGGTTTCCTTTTGGAAGAGAAGCTCAGAAATGTTCTAACTTAAGAATATTGTATTTCCTTCCAACTTACTAGCTTTCCTAATAAGAGCATATCTAATCTCAAGTTATGATAGAAACTTTGCACAAGAAGGTTAGATGTTCCAGAACCATCCCTGTGGCTCCAGCGTGCCTTCATCTCCACAGCAGAGCCTTCTCAGGGCAGGCATTGGAAGTACCAGCAAGTTTGACTGCATATCACCACCGCAGTCTGTTTTTTGATGAGCAGATAAGATTGGTGATAGGGCCTTTCATTTTTAAGTCGTGGTCAGAAGCCCTGCATCACTGAGTCATAGTTAAAGCTGCTTCTTCTGGAGATGGTGGGAAATGAGTGGGTGTACCCAGCCCACCTCTTCCTTGATGAAAGCTGCCTAAGAAAAAACACCTCAATACATCTGGCATGAATGAATCGGCACAGATTCCTGTGGTACAGAGCGGGGAGGCTGGGAAGAAATCTAAACTTGTAGACTCTGGGAGATAGTCTGGCCCACATGTGACAAAACAGAAAACACCCTGCAACTACTGTTTTTAAATTGAAAACAATAATCACAGGATCCAGGATCTCAAAGCATAAGAAAAGAGGCCAGGTGAGGCAGCTCATGCCTATAATTTCAGCACTTTGGGAGGCTGAGGCAGGAGGATCACTTGAGCCCAGGATTTTGAGACCAGCCTGGGCAACATAGTGAGACCCTGTCTCTACAGAAAAATTTAAAAATTAGCCAGGCATGGTGGCATGCAGCTGTGGTCCCAGCTACTTGGGAGGCTGAGGCAGGAGGATCACTTGAGCCCGAGAGGTTGAGGCTGCAGTGAGCCCTGATTGTGCCACTGCACTCTATCCTGGGCAACAGAGCAAGATCCTGTCAAAAGAAAAAAAGAAAGAAAAGAAAGAAAGAAAAGCCGCCTTTCACATCATACTGGTGACATATATGCGAGCTGAGATCACATGAATTTTAACATCCTTCCTTCATGGATGAGAACCATTTGCATGGAAGTGTGATAACCCTACACAAGGTTATAATACTGAAGTTTTTCATCTGCTCATTATGATCCAAGGCTCCCAATACCCAGACTTTCAATTAGCTCTACTTTCTACTAATGGCCATTCACAGGAATGAGCTGATAGCAGCAATAGATTATAATTCTTGGCAGAATCAGTCTGCATGCCTTCCCAATGCTTAGTGTTAAATCATCACTTATATCACCACTATCATAGTCCTGAAGAGACAGGGGATACGGACAAAACTGAGAGGCAGGTGAAGGATAGAGCATCGCTAATGTCAATCTATCTGACATGGACAAGCCACTAGGCTGCCAAGAAGATCAATCTAAACAAAACAATGACCACCCATAGCTACATGTCAGTAAGACCCAATGAGCTACAGTACCCAAAAACCTGTGCCTTCCCTGGAGGTTTGTCCCACAGAATATAAGAAAAGGATCCAACAAAGGGGATTCATAGGACTACATAGGAGAGACTATAGCAACAGACATCATTTATTTATCCTGGCTTTTGTTAGGGTAAATAAAAGCAGAAGACTTTCCTGGTTGGCAAATCTTTTGCAAACTCCAGAAATTGCATTGTATATGTCCAGTGACATATTCTCTCTCTAGTGAGGAGATAGAGGAAAGGGATATTTGGAGAGAAGAGTACCAAATAGGTCTTAGTGAAGTTTCAATCTGTGAAATGGGATTGTGTTGTTCATTCTGTCCTACAGTGGGGACAGATATCTGGCAGAAACTATCTATTAGTGTTTTCTTTGAACTGACCTCTTGAGTGAACAAGGTAGATTGCAAAAGAGTGTTTCTATTATGATTTCATTTTATGTAAAATTATAAATTTGAACACAAATATAAACATAGATGCATAAAAAGATGACTAGAAGAATGTTGCAAACGTATGAAGAATTATCTCTAGATAGTAATTGTTCCGGGGATTTCATGATTTTCAGCATTGTTTGATTTTCTACAAGGAAGAGGTATTATCTTCATAAATAAATAAAACTAACTTTCTTTAGACTAATCAGAAACCAGCAATATTCAGAAATTTTATTACAAAAGGCAAAGGAGAGAACAAACATTTATCACCTGCCTTCCTTGCACTCAGGACTATGTTTGGCAACAAACCTCGTGAATTATTATTTTTCTTATTTTACAGATAAGAAACGAAAGTGCAGAGAATTTGCCTAACTTGACCAAGACCTCTACCAGTGTTTTCAATCTTTCAGCAAAAGGGAAATCCCAGAGCCAAAATGCTCTTTCACACAGCTTGAGAAAGAATCCCAGGAAAAGAGGGAGTTTGAGATGGAAGGCATGAGTGCAGGCTGATCTCTCCAAGTCCTCACTGAGAATCCCTCTGACTATTGGCAGAGCTACATGTTGCGAGTCCATCAATACAGAGAATATTGCCCCCTTAGCTGAGGTGTGGCCAAAACAAATGAGAGCAAGATGCTTTGTGATCTTTGAGTAGCAGGACTAGCTGTGAGGAGTCCCAGTGTCACCCATGACGTGTGTTCTGGGGAAAATCCACAGTGAAGGCAGCAGAGCCATTGTTTGAGGTCTAGTTGAGGGTCACCCCCACATCAAAGCACAGTGCTAGCAATCAGGATTACCATGGTAACCACTTGAAATAGCTAAGCTTCTCTGGGCCTCAGTTTCCTCAGCTGGAAAGCAAAAGGGTTTGCCTAGAAAATCTTTAAAGTCCTTTCCAATTCTAGGAATCTATCACCCATGATCTAATCCCAGCCATCACTTCTGTCATAGTCATTAGACAATTGCCCTAGCACGTTCAACTGGTCCACCAGACATTGCTTCGGGGCCTAAAATTACGTGTGGTATTGCAGAGATGGAAAAATCTCTTTTGTAATCTGCGTAGGATTTTGCTACCTACTTAGTTTCACAACCCACAATTATCTCTGAAAAACAGACAAGTCAATTTACTCTCTCATCTATGTTCCAGAGGGGGGCCAATCCCACACTCCTCCTTCTTACAGAAAAATCCTAAAATCTCAGAGAGGAGTCAGGATAACTCAGGAGTTTGGCAGTATGAGCTTGGAATCTTTCCCACTGGGTCCCGAACACTTTATCTCTTAAGAGCTGCTTTTGTAAGGCAGGCAAGAAAGGCTGAGTTAATACTGAGAATTTATAAATGGTTTCGCAAATTAAACAGAATTCTATCTCTGAAAGATAACCAGGAGAGTGTTTCTGTTCTCCTGTTATTTGCTCACAAACAAAAATTCAAAATGCCGATAAAAGCCCCTTAGTGCTTGCAGGTAGCCACTTTCTTATCAAAACAAGACAGAAGAGTAAATCGAACCATCCAGAAAATCACATATCTACTCCTTAATAATATTAATTGAGAAAATCTCAGACAGTGACAGTGTGAACAATTATAAACATGAGATGCAGATGGCTGAATCACAATAATCAAACTCAATTGCTATTTGGAAAGAAAGAGCTGGGAATGAATTTAAATATGTGGTTCAGAGGTCAATTTCTAATATTTTATCCTGTGCAATCCACATCCTGCTTTCAAAGGTAGGTAGGCGAAGATACCAAGTCTTCCAGATGGGGGTGGGAGGCCTTCTTTGATTTGGAAATTCTGCATAAACAGCCTCAAGCCAATATCCAGCCTCCCTCAGCATCTCAGTTCACCATGGAGGCACCATAAACTACAAAAACAGTGACATCCTTCTCTTCTCACACTTTGCAGAACAACTTGTGGTCCAGAAAAATAGGTTAGAAAACGTCCTCTTCATGGGCTCTGGAGAATCATTTGTGGTATTCATTCCAGGAAATCAATTTCTGAAGTCTATTTCATAGACTCTAATGAGTTCCTTATTTAAAAAACAACATTTGGCACTCTCTATTCAAATATATTTCATGCATTTCTATTGAGTCATTTATTTGACAAACCATGTGCTATCTGCTTCCTTTTTGAAATGCTATATTTTAATTGGGTCAAGGATATGTGTGTTATATTTTTTAGAGAATTTTTTTCATTTCTAGAGGAGAGTTATATCTAAGGGTACATCTTAATTCAACATAGCAAAAGAGTCTGTTTGCCTTCCCCGCCTTAGCATGTTCCACCTTTTAAAGAGGCTAATGAGTGACTCATGTTTTTGGCTGACTTTTTCTTGAATATCAGGTCTTCTCTGAGTGAGCAACTCATCTTCTGCACAGATACTGCGTACCCACCCACCTATCCCAGCTTAAATACTGTTTGTCCTGCTTCCTCTGATAGGAAAAATTATTCAAATTCTCTCTTCCCACTCACTTCTTTAGTGACGAGAATGGGTGAGGTTAAAGAATTTGGTGGCACCAACTGTGAGATTCACCCTTATTGTCTATCCTTTTGAACTGTCTTCCCACTCACTTCTCTAGCTACAAGAATGGGTGAGGTTAAAGAATTTGGTGGCACCAACTGTGAGATTCTCCCTTATTGTCTATACTTTTGAACATCTCACCATTAAGCACCAAAAGACCAGCCAGGTGCAATGGCTCTTGCCTGTATTCCCAGCACTTTGGGATGCCAAGGCAGGCAGATCACGAGGTCAGGAGTTCAAGACCAGCCTGGCCAACATGGCGAAACCCCGTCTCTATTAAAAATACAAAAATTAGCCGAGTGTGGCAGCACAAGACTGTAGTCCCAGCTACTTGGGAGGCTGAGGTAGGAGAATCACTTGAACCCAGGAAGCGGAGGCTGCAGTGAGTCGAGACAGCGCCATTGCACTCTAGCCTGGGCAACAGAGCAAGACTCCATCTCAAAAAAAAAAAAAGTACCAAAAGACCCTAACTGCACTTATGATTTACTTTTTTCAACCATGAATGCTTTCAAACCTGATTCCAAATTCCAAAATCATGCAAGGAACTGAACATACCCAGGCAGACAGCAGGAAAAGTTAGAGAACTAGTTACTGTGCTACATGTTTACTGTAAACTGTTTCCTACTTCCTTACTTTTGACTGCAATGCTCATCTTCCCCTTCACCCAACTAATCCCCAATTCTCTCATCCTTAAGGTGTTACCTGTTCCAGTAAGTTTCCTCTGTCCCTAACACTCCCCACCTTCGTTGTCTATCATCCTCCATAGCTGCTTACATCTCCGTCATTGCATTTAACATCGCTGTGTTATAATTATCACTTATGGGTCTGTGTCTTCAATAAAGACAGAAACTAAGTCTCTTTCATTTTTGATTGCCCATTCTTGGTCCAGTCTGGTGGATAGAATGCATTTAGAGTGAGAATGAATGGGCATCAACTGCTCTCTGACTCATTTAAGAAAACAAGAACAATTTTAGATTTGAGGCAAAAATGTATTAAACTAGTGAGAAAAAGATCTGAAAGTCCTAAGCAGAAAATTGTTTTAAGTAGTATATATGGCTGCTTGTTCTCCCACGTGCTGGTGCACTTGTTTCACTCTGACTTTAGAGTGGATATTTATATTTGTGGATGACTCCACAAACCCTATCACTTTGGGCTATCACCACAGATATTTCCATCTCCACTTCCAACTGCTCCACAACCTTCTCCATCCCCCACCACCTCCCCTACTATCTTACTTCTACCACCTTCTCAATCCACTCTATTATCTCAACCACCTTCCCACCCACCTCCACTACCTCTTTCACCTTCTTAGCCATGACCTTTACTACCTCTATTACCTCCATCACCCGACCAACTCTTCTACCTCCACCTTGGCTTCACTGCCAATTCGTCCACCACCTTCACCACCTTCTTCACCATCTCCAACACCTCCACCCCAACCATAACCTCCACCACCAGCTCTACGACTTCCACCTCCACCACCCCTACTACCATCTTTTCTACCCCCTCCACCATCCCTAGCTCCACCTCTATCACTTGTCCCACCTCCATAACCTCCTATGCTACTTCCTCCAACCCCCCACTACATCCTTTACCTCCACCTCCACCTCCACCTCCATCTCCACTCCCAGCACCATCTCCTCCCCCTGCATCTTCACACTCACCACCCCCTCCACCACAGCCTCCGTCACCACAGGTATTTATTCTCTTCAAGAATCATCTTCCTCAAATATATATGGGGAATATAACAGAAACTGATTTCACCATCTTTTCTGCTGCTTCACTGTCTCTTGCCTTCTCTCCTGCTCCTGCCACATTTTTTCTCTTCACATCTCTGCATTCTACAGCTATCTTTATGCTAATCTCCCCCTTCTCCCACTATAAACCTAGCAGAGATTCGGCTCTCAATACATGTTTAGAAGTGAAATTGGTTTGCAAGGCTTCCCTGGAAGTTGTGGGAGCTTGGAGCTAAGGTCAGAGGAGGCAGAGAAAAATAAAGCATGTTCTCCCTGTTCTCTAGCCCCAGAACCAATATTCTATGCAAGAAGGTAGAGCACAAGTTATTTCACCCACTGGAAATACATTACCCAAGGTAACAAAACCTAGAAACAAAGTACAGCATAAACCGGGCATGCTGCCTGCTCCAGAGATAAAACTGGAGTCTGGACTACAAGTCTAAAAGGCCCATCCATTCCCAAATGATTGCGTTCCTTCTGTCATTGATGCATGATTATCACAGCAGAAAAAATTATGCAGCCTTAAGTTGCATGTGTTTAGGATGTTGGAGAACGACATAGTAAGGATTCAAGGCTTAATGAGTATAAACATTTAATACAAAGAAAATTCATCATAAAAATACAACACAGCAGGTCCTGTGTCTCCCTTACAGAGACTTTGATGGAAAGGCATGGGGATTTTCAGGTGTTAAAGTGGCCACCAGAGGGAAGTAAGTCTGAAGGATGAGTCAAACCCCGGATCTATGGAACACCCTGGAACACAAAGATAAAACAAGAAAATCCATAAAAGTCACTGGAACTACTATTTCCAATGCCACCAAATTGGCTCAGAACTCTTACTGCACTTTTCAATCTTATCATTTTAAAAAGATAAAGAAAAGATAATGAAATAAAGATAAAGAAATAAAGACATGGATTTTTCAAACAAATGCAAAAGCTTCAGACACTAAATCTCCACCCCCAGACTTAAGAACATGCAGAATAATGAGTCAGTTTTGATCCCAGTTCCTACATTTTACCCTTTCACAAGATGAGACAAAGAATGAAGTATAGAAATGAATATATGAATGAATGAATGAAGAAACAAATGAATGAAATATAGAAAAGAGAAAGTTTCTAATGTTGTAACAGTCATCAACATAGAATGCCACGCTGAATGTAACAACTTTGCTATGGATGTGATCAAGGTATATATGCGGGAAAATCTTGTTCTCAAGGAAATTCCAGGTATTTTACATCAAATCTCATCTGGTGACAATGACAAGAAAAACATTTTTTTGTGTTAAGGTCCCAGGTCAAGTAAAACCCTTTAAGAGCGGCCTGCCCAGAACACCCCACCCAAGATAGCACATACCCCCTTCCAACTGTGCTTTTCTGTCTTCTCGCCCAGCTTTATGTTTTCCTTCTTTTTCCTATTTATTTCATTTTTCTTATCTATTTATCTCACCCTGCGTTATTTTTCCTTATTATCATCACCCAACATAATATATATATGTTTATCTACTTATTGTCTCCTCTCACTAGAATATAAACTTCATAAGAGCTTTGACCTCTTCTTGAGCTTCTATTTTCGTTCACTCACAGTGGTATCCCCAAGTGCTTAAGATGGTGCTTGGCACAAAACATTTATATTTTGCAGTGAAAAAAACTATAGGCTAATTAAATAAATGATATCTCTAAATAATATAAACAACTGATAGCACAAGTACAAAATTATATTTTTGTATATTTCCTCAGTTTCAATGCTTCCAGGCAAAGGAAGTCAAAATCTGTGGCTCTGTGTTCATTTTAGTCTTTCATTCTATTCTACTTCTACGTCTATGAAAATGGATCCTGTTCTTTAGTCTCCCAGGCTGCCCTCCATCTTGGCTCTTTCCCCTTGAAGGAGAATAAGAAGGACCAGGAGAGAGACCAGGAGAGGAAAAAATGGCATAAGGAACTATAAAAAATGTTGGAGGGCAAAATTTAGTATAGAATTTAAAATTTGGTAGGCGCCTGCCTCTACTCCCTGCCTCTTGTTTAAACTAAAAATTCATCTTCCAAGATAATAAGATGAGACAGGGAGAGATTTGGGAAAAAAAATCTATGCTTGACAAAGGATCCCACCTTTCTATAAACAAGGCTTTGGAATGACTCCATCTGTAGTTCGGGAGTAGAAATAGTCTTTATGAGGACAGGTAATTGTGTATGAAGATTATTAAATGGGAAATTATGTGTGTTAGAACATAAACACAGCATGCAGGAAATAAGAATACATGGCATCTCTGTACACTTGCTTAGATGATGGATAGAGAAAATACTGGCTACAAAAATTCTGACCCTCTATCCCGAGTGGGAGATTTCGGTGTAGAGGAGCTTGGCGTGTGATACTAAAGTTATCTGCCAAGGTAGGAAACCCAAGGGACAGGGAACATGGCCCCACAGTCCCAATAATAGCTAGTATTTATCGAGTATTTATTATGTTCTAAGCAATTTTACAGGGTTAATTCATTCCATTCTCAACAACAGATCTATGAGGTAATATATCAGCCCCATTTCATAGACAAGAAAACTAAGACTCAGAAAGGTTAAATCCCTTGTCCAAAACCACATGACCAGCAGGAAATGAAGCTGGTCTTTGAACCTTGACAGTCGGATTTTGACGCCAGCACCGCCGTGCTTAGTCCCTGCTCTCTGAGGAGATGCTCTGCCCACACTGGGAGGCAACTCTAACTGCTGGGGTCTGTCCATTTTAGCTCTACACATCTTAGCTACACACAAGAAGTAGATAAAAGTTCCACCAAGAAGGCAGCCCAAGAAGGATCAAAGACGTAGACAGCTTCCACCAGCCACTCGGAAGAGCTGTGAAGAGTCCCCTACCATGCCATCCTCTTCCTGCCAACATCTCTCTCAGTATCACATGTGGCCTCCCCTCTTCCCTCCCTGCCCTGCAGTTCTCCTGGTAAGATGAAAGGAGGAGGTAGGGAGGTGTAGGAAGCAGAATTCGCCATAAGCCCTTTAGAGAGCCACAAGTTATCTCTTCTCACCTATGAATTACCCCTGACTAGCCTCAGGTAAAAAACAAGTTCAAGGGTGTTCAATAAGATTCTTAAATTCTTTTCAAAACAAATATGTAGGATTTAATAAAGAAACATGTGGTATCTGAAACATTTATGGTTTACTTCATGCTTTTCCTTTACACATGGAAAAAAAAAATAGGAAGGATACTCCCACTCCTAGTGTTCTATTCAGACAAGATGGTCCTTGGAAAAACTGTTAGAATTCCCTGTGCTACAGCTTTATAAAGCATAGTTCTTTCCATTCATGTTCATAGAGCCATTTTTCTCAAAGCGGGCCCATAGCAACAGCAAGTGCTAGGCTGGGAAGGACTTCACCCTCAACTGCCTACTGAGCCTAGCACTTTCTTCCAACCCTTCACTTTTTTAAATGCAAAAATTAGTTTGGAAGAAAATTTATATCAAATTATACTACTATGATGACAGACACTGTGATATGGCATCCATGTCCTCCTTCAGGAATGAAGAGTTTACTACTGCTTATTATCCCTGTTTGGATTGCCTTGGCTGAAAAGAGCCACCTCATTCAAGCCAATGCACCCTTGCTGGCACACAGCCCATTTAATGACTAGTAATAGCGGTAGTAGTGGGGTATAAAGTCCCGGTTTTCCCACTCTAACTCAAGACAACTCTAAAGGATTACCCCAACTTCAAAACTTTCCATAATGTGTCTGCTCTGCAGAGGCTTCTTCACAGCCCAGCTTCTGCCTCTGACCAATCCTGCTTACGTCTCTTCCTTCCCTTCCCTTCTACAAATGTTGACCCCAAGGGCACTCACTAATAAACCTCCTACATGCTCATCTCCATCTCTGAGTTGGCTTCCTAGGAAATCTAGACCACTATACCTATTAAGCCAACAACTGTAATTACCCCTCATTTCCCAGGTAAAAAGGTTTTAAATCAATAAGTAACTCACACTTACCCTGGCCACACCAGACCAGAGGCAAACATAGACGACATCAATGATCCTCTGCAAAGCAAAATACCTGTAATTCTAGCCCTGCTCTTTTTCCTGGGTTCTCTTAAAGGCGCCTTAGAATGTGCCGCATAAACCTATGAACTATTCTCTTCCTCTTGACACCTCGACGTTCTCCATAGTGTCTGTCGTGAACATCATGGCACTCATGAGGCTGCTCTGAAGATCAGACTCCCAGGGAAGGATGCGGCTCCAGTAGCTCTATATTCCCAATCATTGTGCCAAAGTTCAGAGAAATCACCTTCAGTCAGGGAGCTGCCTTGTTTTCTCTATTTTGTCATACTTTCCAAATTTTTTCCACAAACTATAGAATTTAGGTCTAAATAGGAGAGAGGATTTCTTTATGTTCAGTTGGTATTCTTTGGTTCATTACAGAGCCTCCTACCAGCTACACCAGAGAATGAATTCGCCAGACACTGGACGAAAAGACATATGAAGTGATACAGGCTTCATACTGAAAACACATTTTTTGAATTCATCTTTAAATATAAAACCTTGGAGAAATGTTTAGATATAATTTTTAGTTTACCACATTCACATTACTTTTAGTTAGCTTTCATTTTTGTCATTAATTTCTAGTTTTATCACATCATATTCAAAGAACATAGTCTAAATGAAGCTGAGCCTTTGAATTAAACTTTATTTATGCCTACACAGGCCTGAAAATCATATATTTTATGTATCTGTTCAATCTCTTTTTAGATATATTTTATATATTTGCTTTTTCATTTTCCAAAAAGGTTTGTTTTCATTCCAACCATAAGTATTGATTTATCTATTTTTTTCTCTTAAATTAGTTGTTGCTTTTGATATTTTGAGATCTTACTGTTAGCAGCATATATGTTCATGATGGTGTCATATCTTCAACATGTAATGTTTCTTGTCCCTTATTAGGTTTTTCACCTTAAATTCTATCTGCTCTGATATTAAGTGCTACCTATGATTTCTTTGCTTCAGACATGACTGGTGTATTTTTTTTCCATTCCTTTATTTTCAATCAGTCTATATCCTTTTGTATTTAAAATTTATGATTCTTATAAACAACATCTATCCAGATCATGGATCTAAAAAATCTTTCTGTCTTTTGGTTGTTCACATTAACTCACTTGTATCTACTATAATTACTGTTACTTTGACACTTTGCTATCTTATTTAGGCTATTTGCCATGTTTTCCTTTTATTTATTTCTTTTCTCTTTCTTGGTTTTCTTTAAATAGTCTACATTTTATTCTGCTGATTTAAATGTCATAATTCTATAGTTATTGTTGTGGTGGTTGCCCCAACTCATTAACCTATACTTATATTATGCTCATTTTTCCTAACAATGTCTAACACTTACCAATATCTATATCCCTCCACTGAACAAGAATCTAAGTGTCTTCTCAGTAGCTTCTGATCAGTCCCCACACCACTTCCCAAATGTCTAAGGAGTTTAATGTTTGAATGTGACTGTAAAATTTGTTGTTGCTTATTCCTCACACACATTTCAAGTTTGTAATTTCCCACAAAACACAGTTATAAGCAAAAGAACTCTAGCCTGTCTAGTTACCTACCTAATCTTTCCTCTCCTGCCTGGAAATATGCGTTTTCCATAGTCAAATAGTGTTGCATTTTCCTAAATCCAACTTGAGCCCAGACACCTTGCAGTCCGTGGGATCCCCAAGGGAGGTGTATACAAAGGAAAGCAAAGTAATAATTTCTGAACACTCTGTGGTTTCCCTTAAGTGACTCAGACCTAATTAGGTCAAGCCTAAAGGAGTTTCTTTGCTCTTCTCTGACTATTCCCTCTGCCTAAGTTGGTCTTTAATCTTACCACAGAGTGGAAAGGAAAGCTCCAAATAAGGGGCAAGTACAGCATGGGCAGAGAAAGACAGATGGCAGTGGAGTCTGCCTAGTGAAAAGCGGGCACGGGCTGGGGACAGCTGTCCTGGGCCCTTAGAGAAGACCTTAGAGAGGGTCAGCTCACCACTCCTAGTACCTGGAGAAATAGAAAGACAAAGTGAAGTGAAGCCCACCCCAATATACTCCCCGCACACAACCCAAACGGCATCCTGGGTCTGACTTCCTACCACAAAGGCTGAAACAGGTAATGGTACAGAATTGTGACACGTGTGTTGCCTGTGCCATGTAGTTCAAAAACTCTATATTGAACACTGACGATCAATGGAAAAACACAGATGAATGACACTCCATCCCTACCCTGCGAGTGCTCACAGACAGTTGGAAAAGGCAGATATATTCCAGGATGTGAGATATTATGTCATAATGAAAAATTTCTCAAAACTCAGCAATTCCCAAGAAAGTCACTGGGACTCATCATCCTAGGGGTACGAGACCAACTAGAGTCAAAAGAGGAAAAAGTACTTTCTCTTCTGGACCAATTCCCTAGCATACAAATCACTAAAAAGGCTTCCCTTCCCCCAAATTGTCTCTTTTGCTTTTTACTAATGCTGGAAATTTCTTTCAGTGGAGACAAAGCCAGTCTTTCTGCAATTAGAGAAAACATGCTTAAAATAGAAGTGCTGTGGGATGGTTAGCATGAGTGGAAATTAGGTCGAACCCATGTGTGAATGACTAATATCAGATGATCACCAGTTTTGATAGGCGATAGAGGTTAGTGATTCATAAACCCTGGGAGCTGGGAGGCCCAAGAGTCCCACTGAAAGAAACTGGAACACCAAAGAATACACAGGCATGTGTTACAACGTTGTTCAGGCTTTGCTCTGTTGATTTCTATTGATTGGGAAAACAACTAGAACCTGAAGCGATATTGCCTGTCTCCTCTTCTCAAGTCATCTTAGAACGGACCCTGTTTTGGAATCCTAGTCCCCGTCTTCATCTCCTGATATCTAGGACTGTGAATTCATATTCTGAATCCCACAAATCATAAACACCTCTCACCTAGCTCTTCATTCCCAGATGTCTGTCCAGAACTACTCACATGCCAGTACTTCATCAGCAGATTAACTTGATCCTATTCTCTACTGATTCACAGAGTGACCTTAAAATTCCTCCAAGGAGTCTCCAGATCCTTCGAGGACAACGAGCATCACTTGCATCTCCCATGCCTGCAATTATCTGCTCGTTCCTCCGCCACAGTAACTTCATCCACAACTGTTCTTTCAGCTCCCCACATTTGTCCCTTTCCTCAAACAATTAGATCTCCACGTGGATAGACAGTTGAGATGGAGGGTTCTTTTGTGGGGAGGGGGCGAATCTGATGCCATTTATATCCCTTCAGAGCTCCAGCCTGGTTTAATAATCCCCAAGCACCACTTTGCGTGCGGCAAGGTATAAATATATGCTAATAGGAGGTCTGGCTCCTTGTCACAACACATTGCAGGCTGCATTCGTGCAAGATAGAATAAAAAGATTAGATGCAATCTTGAAGTCAATCAGAAAGCAAGAGGAAACCAAAAAAAATGGAGCTCAGATTGTCAACAAGGAGAGGCAGAAAAATGACTTGAATCGAATTGCAGTTTATCTCGTTAAGTGTTAAAGGAAACCAATTTCTGAAAGGCAATTTAAACATTTCTACAGTTTTACTAAAGTTTGAAAAATTCCAGTAAAAGAATAAGATTTTCTTTATTTCCGCATATCTGACATTTTCCCTGTACTCTCAGGGACTAGAAGGCCCTAGATAAGAGGATATTTAAGGAAAAGTGAGCACTTGTCAACAAGTAAGGAAAAGAATCTATTAAAGAAATACTCACGTGGTTTCTTCAGCCCCTTCAGGTTCCACGCCAAAAGACCCAAGGAAACTAGAACTGTGTAGGAAAATACCAGGATACAAAATCTGGTCTAGCCCTAGATAAATCACCAGGCTGGGTTAATTGACAAACATAGAAGTCACATTCAACCTATAAAAGCCAAATACATTGTGCCAGTCTCAAAGCCAAGCTGCCTTCCATTGGGGTCGATGCCATCACAAGCTAAAGGCACTGTTCACAATGAACTTAAGTCTTTTGTGATAAGCCCCCTTCCCCATTCCTAGAATCATAAACATTGACAGTGGCCCCTGTTTTGCAAACCATTTAGTATAATGGTTATTCCTCCTACCCATGCTGAAATGTATAATTCTCCCCAACTATTGTATCCCATAGAAATCACTAATTAAACTTCTATAATCAGATTTAAAACCAAGCTTTCCCCAGTCCCATAGTCCATCCGGAAATGACTGTTAGCCAACAAAAGCAGACTTTTTTTTTTTTCCTGCGTTATCCCGGACAATTAATTCTCATTATTTCCAGAAACACCAGGGCTTAAAGGATACATATACTGTACTAAGAATAGCCATTACCTCAGGAAGAGGATCAACCAGAGTACCTGAAAGGGGCACCCATATTTTACTCAGTCTATACATGTATTGTTTTTATCTTCTACAGTGAAAAAGCAAGTATTGCTCTGTAATTTTAGAAAATGCACTTTAAGATGTTCTGAGATAAATAAGTTAAGATTTTTTTTTCAGATTCAAGCCCCTAAAACCTGCCAACTCTAACCTCTTGGAGGGCCAGGTGTGGTGGCTCACACCTGTAATCCCAGCACTTTGGGAGGCTGAGGCAGGTGGATCGCTTTGAGCTCAGGAGTTCAAGACCAGCCTGGCCAAGATGGTGAAACCCTGTCTCTACAAAAAAAAAAAATATACAAAAATTAGCCAAGTTGGGGGTTGAGCACCTGTGGTCCCAGCTACTCAGGAGGCTGAGGCAGGAGAATCGCTTGAGCCCAGGAGGTGGAGGTTGCAGTCGACCGAGATTGCGCCACTGCACTCCAGCCTGGGTGACAGAGTGAGACCTTGTCTCAGAAAGAAAGAAAGAGAGAAAGAGAAAGAGAGAAATAAAGACAGAAAGGCAGGCAGGGAGGCAGGCAGGCAGGAAAGAAGGAACAAAGGAAGATAGGTTAATGTTTGGTATGAGCTAGACATTGCTCAGAGTGTAACTTGCCAAAATTGTGGCTTTTGTCTTCATTGCTTTCTCTTCACACTTATTCAATCAACAAACATTTACAGAGCACTTACTACCTCATAGACTGAAAAAGACATCTGACGTGAAGCTAAAATTTTCCTTAAAAAAGAAATATGATAATTAATGATGTGGCCAGTTGTTCTCCATTATAACGAAAGACAAAATCTCAGACAGATTCATCAGAGATAACATTCAGGAACAAAAAACGAGTGCCTTCCCTGGTTTCTCACTTCTACTGATAACTTTTTCCTTTCAATAACTTGTTATGTGCCAGGAGCAAACAATATGAAATCCATTCCTAATGAGCAATAATTACAGCTTTAAGAAGCTGTACAATCAGTGTTCAGTGATTTCATTATTAGATAGCACCATAAATTATGCTAATGCTGATAACAGTTCTGGATGAGAGAGGTCCAGATCCAGGAGATTGCACTGAAATTATTTACATCCTCTATTTCTGAAACAATAGACCCGGCAATTTGAAAATCAGATGATCCGATTTATTCTGGCAGGACACACATGTAACAAGTTGCATCAACCATAAAATTAAATAGGCTTTCTTTTTATTTTTTCCTTTTTTCTTCTTAAAGTTTTTCTTCAATCTTCTCTTACCTTGAGTGTTACCAATCTCCTTTGAGAGGAAATTCTAAGTATTGTAAAAAATTACTCAGTGATGGTGGTTGATGATGTCAGAAAAGGATGACTTTAGCGCACCTATGTCTTCATAAAAGCTAAGCTTAAATATGCTATGTCTGGGCCGCGCGCAGGGGCTCACACCTGTAATCCCAACACTTTGGGAGGCTGAGGTGGACAGATTCCCTGAGGTCGGGAGTTCAAAACCAGCCTGGCCAACATGGTGGAAATCCTGTCTCTACTAAAAATACAAAATTAGCCAGGCATGGTGGTGCACAACTGTAATCCCACCTACTCGGGAGGCTGAGGCAGGAGAATTGCTTGAACCCAGGAGGCAAAGGTTGCAGTGAGCCAAGATCACACCATTGCACTCCAGCCTGGGCAACAAGAACAAAACTCTGTCTCAAAAAAAAAAAAAAAAAAAAAAAAAGCTATATCTGAAAAGTCACAATTACCTACTAGGATGCAGAAAAGGGGTACAGACTTACGGTGTTAGGGAACGATTGCCTCTTCGAATCAAAGTCTAAGCTTTTAAGGGTCAGCTGTGAAAGAAGAATCTCCAGATGGATGTGGAGAGATGCCCTAGGTCTCCCAACTTTATCCTCCTGTGCTTAGAGTTTGGAATTTTCTCACTTCAGTTAATAGGTTTGTTTGTTTGTTTGTGTTTGTTTTTGTTTTTCTGTTTGTTTGTTTTTTTAAAACAGCTAATTTTTTTGAGTTCTTTATATGCCAGGCCCTGTGCAAAGGGCTTTATGTACACTCTGTCATCCAATCCTTATTAAAACCCTGCATAATAGTTTTATGATTGATTCTCATTGTGGAGATGAAGAATAAAAGTTTCAGAAGGCAAAAAATAAAATAAAATAAGCAAAAACTAATTTGCCTAAGAACATACACTTAGAAAATGGAAAAGCCAGGATTCAGACCCAGGGGAACCTGGGCTTGCTGCTCTTGACAGGAAATGCGAGGAATCCAATGCCCATCTGGCTCCAAATGCAGGGGCTTTGCTGAAGCCTCATAAAGGGCAGCAAAGGGGCAAAAGATACTACATGACACCCAGAAAGACTTTCTAAAAGTCCTCATTAAGGTTTACCAAAGATATGGAGTGACTAGAGCACCTTACACTACTGCAGAGGATGCCAATTGGTACAACCACTTTGGAAAACTATAATATTTTGCAGTATCAACGAAAGCTAAATATACACATATATCCTGTGACCCAGCATTACACTCTTAAGTGTCTACCAAACAGAAATGACACGCACAACAATATTCACAGCAGCATTGCCCAAAATAGCTCCCAAATTGAAAACAACCCAAATGTCCATTAACACAGACAATGAGCATATTCATTAATTTGCCCATGGATAAATGGGGAAATTAATTATGGTATATTTATTCAATGCGATACCACACAAGAATAAAAAATAGATTACTGATACATACAAAACCACATATAAATCTCATAGACAGAGCCAAGGGAAAGAAATCAGAAACAAACAATAAATACTATATGATTCCACATATGTAAGGTTTAGAAACTCACAAAACTACTCTATGGGACTAGAATCAGAATAATGATCTCTCTTGAGCTACTGACAAGGGTGTAAGGGAGCCCTCTGGGGAGACTGAAGTGTTCTATATCTTGATGTGGGTAGTGGTTACCCAAGTGTATTCATATGTAAAAATGCATTGAGCAGTACACTTAACATTTGTGCATTTTATATAAGCCATATCTCAATTTTTTAAAATAAATAAAAATTCTCATTGAGTCTCTCTGTCCCCAAAAGTCCTAGTCATCATGGCAGTTGGTCCCCCAAACTCTACCTCTGATTATTTCTTTCAACTTCAGCACCCGCCTTCTCTTGGTCCCTTCTTATACCTTCTAGATATATTATTTTCTGTCTTGCTGGTAGATTCATGTCCTTTCTTACATAAATCAATTTAGTTCCCTCTGGCACCTTCCATTTCTCTTTACTATTCATTAGTACAATCAGGAGAATGAAAATCCCAGCAGCCAAGCAGATCAAACAAACAACTCTCTTTAGAAGAATATTAGTGCACTTACAGAGACAGATGATAATCATTTGTTTCTATCTCCTCTGAGAAAGAGTAAGCTCCCTGAGGGGGGCGGGTACATATCCCAGATGCTGGGTAAATGTGGAGCTGTATTAAATGAACACTCTTACTTACTCCACACTTAAAGTTGTGAAACCTGGGGCATTCGCTAACTTCTCATCACTCACTCCAGAGATGCCAGCAATGGATTAAAGTAATAAACAAGGATACTTGGAGTCAAGATCATAAAACTATGTTTCAGAGGCATTTGCCTGGGAATTACAAGAAAAGCAAGATGGCAGATTTTCATGATCCTGGGTCACTTTTATTATTTTAATCTTTTTATCTCTCTCTAACTTACTGCCTTTCACTGAACAGGCATAACCAGGCAATTCCACTGTTACAAGGGAATAGAAGAACAATAATTCCTTTGCAGTGTATAGGAGAAAAGACAAGAAGTCTAAGTAAACAATTAAATTGTCTAACCTCTGAAATGTAAGAAACAAGCCAGGAATCGGACTGGCACCTATTTTCTTGCTGTTGAATATAGTGGAGCCTAGAAAGGTGATTAGTTCCCGTTTTATTACACGGGTGGAAGAGTCTTTCATCTGTTTGGTTGGGAAGGTGCTCAAGTGTGGGCATCTCGCAGGAATAGTCTTATCTCTTTAACTTGGGATACACCAGCTACCAATCACTATCAGAACCCCAAAATTCAACATCAGGGAAGCAAGGGAAAAAATAAAGGCAAAGGATGCATTCAGCCTATTACTTATCAAGAAAGAGTGGCTTGTCTTAGAGCCCATTTCAAACTGCTGTGCCAGGCCAAATTTAGAGGAGAGAAAATGTTTTGTTCAAATCCCTCACTGAAATATAACTAAATGGAATAAAAGTCTAAGGTCATGTAACAGGCCTCAATTGTAAGGCCACAGGTAACAAAAGACTAGTTGAAGGACAAGCCATTTTTTTCGAATACTGATATATTACCAACGTTGACAGAGCATTATATCACACAAAATATTACCATGTTTAGAAAGAGAATGTGCTGTTCCTTTCCAATCCCCCAGAACAACCACCTCAGTTAGATGACTTCTGTATAAATACAGAAGCTAGCTGTGAAGAAATACACGTTCACTTCTTAGAAAAGTATTCCTGTGTTTATCTTTTGGTAGACCTGGGCTTGTCAGACATAAACCATTCCTTGTCAGCAACATGTAGGGGTTTATTTTTGTCATTCATAAAATAAACCAGGTCCCAGCCAAAGGAAATGAGTCTTAGAGGCAACCCCGCCATAGACACGCTGTAGAAGCTACAAATGGCTCTGTGGCCCAGGCCATAAACAGTCTTTAGGAAGGCTGGTGCTGAGCTGTTGATATTAAAAATCACCTCATTAATTATGTTTGTAAACAATGCAGCTGCCTGTGCTTGCAAGCTGGCTTCCTCAACATAATAATATTTGTAACAATAATAACCATCCTTTCAAGCATAGCAATAAATAGTCAATCCAAGAACCTCACGTGAAATCACATGTGGGAGCTGCCACCTGGTCATTCAAAACACCTCTTCAGAAGGTAGGAAGGCTGTTGTTTGTTTTCCACTCAGAAGGCACTTTATCAGGATCAAGCACACCACTAGAATCACCCCCCTCACTTTTTGAAAAAAAAAACCTGTCAACAGCTAGTGTGGGCAGAGTAACAAAACCAAGAAGAAAACCAAGAGACAAATAAAAGGAAGAGTTTGCCCAAAAAGCACATCTTGTGGCATAGCCTCCAGAAAGCATGAGGGGAAAGGAGCCCACTCCTTTCCCCCGGTAAAGGCTCAGTGAGGTTCAGATTGTACTTCAGGAGACCAACAAACCAGCCATGCCTTCTTGGCGCTCGTTCAGTTACACTTTTATTGAACACCTACTATGCACCGGGTGTGCACCAGGTGCTGGAGAAAAATTCACAAGCAGATATCCATTGCAGATGCCTGTCGGTGATGTAATTAGGACATATCTGGCCGACTAGGTAATACGTAATCTAAGTGGCCTGGTATTTCATTTCATTAAAGTCATACCTTTGGAGCACATATTTCTAAAGTTAGACCAGCAATTGTAAGTCCTTAAAATTGCTAAAAGCGAGAGAAAAATATGTTTTCTTGTAACAGAGGCTTCTTTCCACATGAGAGAACAACACCTTCATACCTCATTTATGCCTCCTCCACATGTAAATTTTAATTCTGAACTTCACCAGAGAGAGATAAATGTGGCATCCAATTCCAAAGCATTACCCATTTTCTCTGTCTCTGTCCCTCTCTTTCCTCTCTCACTCTGTGTATATATTAATTTTATAGATCTTTTTATTGTCTGAACTACACTGGTTGCGTGAGAAGCAGAACAATAGGCCAAGAAGTTCCATTTCACACATGCCATCCTTATAATTCAAATAGGACAATAAAAAGAGAGAGAGAGAGAGATCTATAAACTGGTGATAAATCAGTGTCCTAAACCAAATTAACCATTGAAATAGATTATCATAAAAATAACGCCATGAAAAATATTCTTCACCTTCCTGGTTCAGCTGCCTGTAATGGAGAGAGGGAAGGTATGTGTGTGTGTGCGTGCATGTACATTGCCACACACACACACATATGCAGACATGCGCACACAGGCCGGAGGGCATGCAGTTACATGCTGCTTGCTCCTCCAGGAACAGAGAATGCTAAGAAACCTCAGGATTGATTCGTAGCCTTCCCAGTTTGTAAAGCTCAGCTTTCATCCAACCTAGTAAATAACAATACCGTGTGCCAAGTGTTATGTTACACCCTGAGGATACAAAATGAGCTAAAGTGGACACAATCCTTATCCTCATAAAAGTTCCAGTCAGGGGTAGAATAGATGGATATTAATCAAATAATTACATGGATAAAATTTTTCTAACTATGCATCCTAATAAATGCCTAAGAAAATGCACCAGTGGCTAAGAGAGCACTGCACAAGGGAACTCAGCTTAATCTGAAGTCAGAAATGAATGCATCTTCGAGCTGAAGAACGAGTAGAGGCCAGAGTGATATAAATGGCCCACCAGCAGGCAGCATCCTACATCGGTAGTAGGAGTGAAATGCACTTTGATCACAGGAGAAGGTTGAAGGAGAATGGATGAGCCAATGTGATTGAGACCACAAGCAACAAGAGGAGGGGGAATGTTCCAGACAAAAGGAACCACATATACAAAGACTCTGAGGACAGGAGAGAAGCATATAACAGGAACCGAAAGGCAGCCACAAAGGCAGAGCAGAGAGCAAGAGGAGGGCAGTGTGAGATGTGATGAAAGGAACAGAAGCCAGATCATGGAGATTATTATCATGTGGAGGGGGAGGATGATGCACGGGAGTGCTGAGTTTTCTCTTTCAAAAGCTCACTTTGTTTTCATGTGGAGAACAGGTTGACATGAAAGAAGGAAGGAGCTGGGAAGACAGTTATTAGTTCTCTTGCCAGTCCTCCACCTGAGTCTTGGTGAGATATCGGACCAGGAGTCTAATACTAATTAGCTCTGTGACCTTGGATAATTTGCTTCACCCCTTTAAGCCTCAAATTCCCCACCTGTAAAATGGCAATAATAATGGTTTTGGTGGGGATTAAATGAGATCATGCCTGTGGGGCACTCAGCGCTCTGTAAGCCTTCAATAAATGTTAGCTGTTGGTAGTGCTGGAGATGGAGAGAAATAGACAGATTAGAGAGATATAATAGTCTACCAGCAAGCAATCACCCTACCTAACTCCTACCTAAACTCCTGAAATGTGAGGAGGCACATTTTTTTTTTTTCATAGGAGAAAGGTCAGGGAGGAATTAATGAGGAAAAGCAATTGGTATCAACATGAGAAATTTCCCAGATTTGTGACTTTTTTTTTTAAAACAGAGTCTCACTTTGTCCCCCAGGCTGGAGTATAGTGGTGTGATCCAGGCTTATTGCAACCTCTGCCTCCTGGATACCAGCGATTCTCGTGCCTTAGCCTCCTCAGTAGCTGGAACTACAGCCACGTGCCACCACACCTGGCTAATTTCTATATTTTCAGTAGAGATGGGGTTTCACCACATTGGCCAGGCTGGTCTCGAACTCCTGACCTAAAGCAAACCACCCACCTCGGCCTCCCAAAGTGCTGAGATTACAGGTGTGAGCCATGGTGCCCAGCCTGAAACCATTCTTGTTCCTTATTACTAACACTGCCAGAAATATTTAAGCTATGAAAGATATTCTCTAAGCTATGAGACCTTAGAGAAGTCATTCCTTAAAAATGCTCAATATCTTCAACAAGCTTTGTGACAACAGCAACAAAAAGACTACAAAAAAGTAGATGACTTGTCCAAGATCATAGGGCTGTTAATGACTAAAGCTAAGAGTGCAACCTGGGTTAAACTCCAAGTCTGTACCCTTTCCAGAAGGGGACATAGCCTCTGAGAAGTCCAAATCCAACCCATTCCTTCCAGATTAGTTTAGTCAGAAAAACAAACAACAGCAAACCCCAGGAAACAAGGTACAGTTGAAAGTCCAGTTCTATTGTTTATATTGAAAATTATGGTGATGCTACATTGTTTTGGTATTTGGTAAATTGTGTCACACTAATATTATAGTGTTATAAAATAGCTCTTGCCTTTGGACATAATAACGTCTTTTTGAGGGCTTTATCAAAATGCATACAGGAAGCTAAATAAACAAAATCAGTGTTATTTGTCCACTGCCAAAGGCAACTGTTATTTACTTTTAAGGCAAGTTGGATGACAGGCTATTTGCATATCCAAAACTTCTAATGCAGTAAGAAAAAAAAATTAACCTCTGTATTAAGCACAGACTCAAGGACTGAGAGACTTCCTTAATTAAATCAAACTGCTTTTCCACAGAAGCTTTAGGTAGAACCTACTTATGGGAAGCTTAAGGTAATTGATCCTGAAATTAAGCACTCTTTCAAAATCTGGGCACCAGACTTTTGGTGTACTCTATGCAAAAAAACTCACAGAAACCAGAAGTGGTTTCCCCTGGCTGATCTTTGAGGGTGTCCCCTTTAAACTTGCCAGCCTCCTTCCGAAGAAGATAAAATCATGCAGGGCTATGGATTAGCTATCATGTCATTATAGCAGGCACAGCCGTCTGTTACAGGTAAATTGCTAGGCAATGTAATAACAATGCACTTTATTTACTGTGCAGGGTGCTTATCTACAGAAATGTTCCCGACAAACAAAGAAAGGCACAGCTAAACACCTTCTCTTTAGAATTACAGGCTGAAGCTATGCCAGCAGCTTCAGAGAATAAAAATGCTAAATAATCTCTGTATAAACAGAGTCCCTAAAAACTCAATGCATTTCCTAACAGAAGCAGAAAAGGCAGCTGGTGCCCGGGATGTCCACGAGGTCTTTCTCAGGCTCCTATCACTGCTGACTAAATCACATCCCAATTTGAGGAGGAACCAATCAACAGCCAGGTTAAGACCAGACTAAGAGCATTCATTGTTGTTAAATGATGATGATGAGGTTGATAAGGTTGACTACCATTTGTCACATGCTTGTCATCTGCCTTGCACTTTTTTTGTCTTTTTTTAATTCTCAAAACAATCCTATGTTAGTCCTGCTCTTAACCTCATTTAACAGATGAAGACGTTCACAAGTAAGGAAACTGTCCACTCAGCTGTTAACTTGAAAATTCAAAAATAAGCCTGCCTCCCTCCAAAACTAGAGATATGAACCACTGTGCTAGACCGTTCTCAAGAATCTGAGGAATTTGCCTGAGGCTGGACTTAGCAGTCAGGACTCCAGCCCTCCCCTGCTATTGGCGCCTACCTTATGCACACATCCCACCCACTGAAGCATCCACTGGGCTCACACTTTGTGCCCCATAGTGAGGGCCATCAATACAAAGGGGGCTGTTTTACTAAAAACCTAGTAGATGCCTTTTAAACATACAGTCATCCATGAATAGAATAAGTGAACTAATGAATGAAGGAATGAAGAAATCTAATTAAGGAGTCTAGGATGCAGCCTACAGAGACATGACTGGAATGTGATTGCTCTAAAAGAAAGCTGTGACTTAATCAATAGTATTAACATATCTGAAGAAAGAATGTGTCCACAGAAGGAAGGCGGTCTGCCCAGAGTTCAGAAAAATGGCGCACTATCGAATTTGGTGTTTATCCAATTGTGCCCAAGGGAGAGAGGGAGTACATCTGGCATTGATAGAAAGATGTGCCAGGATTGCTTAGTTCACTTCAGTAGTCTTTGTAAACCTACTATGTGCTATGCTGTACAGTAGGCATTGTGAACGAACACACACACACACACACACACACACACACACCCCTTAACACGGAGGAACTTGCAATGACAGTAGGAGAGACCAGCACATACACAGTTCTTAAATGCTCAGTGCCACAACTGAGATATATGAAAGGTGCTACAGAGGACAGAGGAGAAAACCTTAGTCCAAGGTCTGGGAAGACTTCCTGAAGTGACCCTTGAGCTGTGTTTCAACAAATAAGCAAGTGTCATCCAGGCCATAACAGACACAAAACAATTATAAACAGAAGAACCAGCAGCTGTCCACATCTCAGTATGTCAGGATAAAAATAGTGCCTATTGCCTGTTAGTACAGAGACAGAAGATGGTGTATTTAAGTAGCCTACGATTTATCCTTAGGGAAATAGCGAACCTTTGAAGGATGTTAGCTGGGGAATAACAAGATAAACTTGCATTTTAGAAAGATCATTCTGGCAGGAATATAAACAATGGAAGTGAATACAAAGAAAAGCCAAGAAGGCCTAGAGACCAGTTAGAAGCTATCATCAAAGACCCTGGTGAGGCTCTGTCCTAGATCAAGGATAGCTAGGATAAAGACAAGAGGGAAAAGTAAATATTTGGGAAGTGATGTTGACTGGTTGGATGGGAAGCTTGAAAGAGAGATAAGAAATCAAGAGTGATTCCAAGTTTCTGGCTTGGATGTGGTGTTAATGATAGATTGGATGAGAAGGATAAAGAGATAAGGAATCTAGGATGATTCCAAGTTTCTGGCTTGGATGACCAAGTTGATGGTAATATCATGAACCATGATAGAAAATATAAGAGGAGCAGCAAATCTGGATTTGGAAGCTGAAGAAAATGAGTCTTCTTCTGAACATGTTGAAGTATCCACTGGACATCCAAGTGGAGCTGTCCATCCAGTGGGCTATTGGATATATAATTCTGCAACTCAGAAGAATCATCAGGGATAAATACTTGGGCCAGCTGTAATGGTTCACACCTGCCATCCCAACAACTCAGGAGGCTGGGGTGGGAGGATCACTTGAGGCCAGGAGTTTGAGACAAGCCTGGACAACATAGGGAGAGCCCACCACTACAAAAATAAAAATAAACTAGCTGGGTGTGATGGTGTGAACCTGTAATCCCAAAAGTTCAGGAGGCTAAGGCAGGAGGATCACTTGAGCCCAGGAGTTTGAGGCCGCAGTGAGCTATTATTGTGCCATTGCACTCCAGCCTGAGTGACAGAGTGAGACTCCATCTCTAAATAAATAAATAAATAAATAAATAAATAAATAAATATTTGAACATCATGATCAAAGAGATAATAGTTAAAACCATGAGAGTAAGAGATTAGCCAAGGATGGATAGAAAGATGGATGGATCAAAGGCAGGGAGGAAAAGAAATAAGCTAATTAAAATGAGATTATTCTATATTAGCTAGCTTTTATTTTTGGAAAGTTAGAAAACTTTGTTTTACTTAACAAGGGATAAAGAAACTGAAGAAAGTGAAGGAGAATAAACTTCAAATAAACATTTCTTTGCCAGTAATGGTATTATTTCTTAAAAGAGCCTTCTAGGGTAAGAAAAAAATATGTATTTAAAAAATATAAAGCGGCCAGTCATTCAAAAAACAAAAACACTTTCTGCTAAGAAAGATGAGGAAATTAGTACTCTCACACTTCCACCCATGTTCCCTGATAAGGATTATAACATTCATTCTCTATTCTGTTACCATTCATTTCTACTTTTGTTTAGACTTAGTTCTTACATTTACATGAATTAAATGCCCACTACCAGTCTTTCACTGTGACTGTTTCATTCCTGAGTCCTTTATTTTGATTTACCTCTTGTATGGCTTCATCTTGTCACTGAGTAACTTTTTTTCCAAGAAGTGTTTGTACACCCTGTAATTCTTGGGTCAATGCATGAGAATGTTTACCTGTTATCTTTACATTTGACCAACTCCTTGGCTGGATATAATATTTTTGACTCACTCTTTTCCTCAGAAATTTTAGACATTACTTCATTGACTACTGGCGCTGAGCAAAAGTCCAAGGCTAGCCAGATTTTCCCTTTCAATAAGTGATTCGCAAAGCCCATGTCTTTAACCAAATGTAGGGGAAAGAAAATTCAATCTTTCTCAATATGCTTGGCTCCTTGATGGTCTGAGGTGGACAAAACTCTGGCAATATTGAACATTTAAAAGCTACAAGCAGGCCCGGCATGGTGTCTCACACCTGTAATCTTAACACTTTGGGAGGCCGAGGCGGGCAGATCACTTGAACCTATGAGTTCAAGACAAGCCTGGGCAACATGCTGAAACCCTGTCTCCACAAAAAAAATACAAAAATTAGCCGGGCATGGTGGCACAGGCCTGTAGCCCTAGCTACTCAGAAAGCTAAGGTGGGAGGATCACCTGAGCCTGGGAGGTGGAGGTTGCAGTGAGCCCTGATCATGCCACTGCACTCCAGCCTGGGCAACAGAGTGAGCCTTGATCTCAAAAAATAAGTAAAAATAAATAATAAAAGCTACAAGCCCTTCTCTGCCTCATTAAGTCTTCTCATCCTTCAAGACTCTGCTCAGATGTTCCCCACCACCCTATAAGCCTTTCTCCATCCCCCCTTTCTAGGCAGAATTACTATTTTCAAAGAGTAGTTATTCCATTTAACATTGTAAGTATGCCTGTTTTCCCACTAAATTATAAACAGCTTGAGAGGAGAACCATGTTTTCTTCATTGTAACCCCAGCATATATCACTCAGCTATTAATAAACATTGTAAGGGTTCAATGTTTCCTGAGTAATCTACCTGTTCTCACTTTTCCCCCATATACCTATCTGAGGGACTCCTTAGAGCAGGTGTGCGCAAACTTCAGCATGCATCCGAAATACCTGGAGGACTGGCTCAAACAGATTGCTACACCCCATCCTCAGCTTCTGATTTAGAAGGTCTGGAGTGGGGCTCAGAAATTTGCATTTCTAACAAGTTCCCAGGTGATACCAATGCCACTGTTCCCGGAATCACACTTTGAAAACCATTAGAAACAGAAACAGACGGAACGAATCCTTGCAAATGGGAAAATGAGGTTCAGATGAGGACCTTGCATTCATCTCCAAAAGCATCTACATCTGAACTAAGTCCACAAAAACTGCAGACGAAGTTATTTCTTCTAGCATAAGCCTAGAATTAGCCCAAATGTTAGAGCATGTGGCCCATGAGAAAAGACATTTCATGACGCTTCCCTTAATTTTTCTTTCTTGATTCATCTTGTCACTCATGAATAAAGTACCTTTAATCAGTTACTTACCATAATTCTCTATTATAACTATTAACTATACCAACCCTAATTCAATGGTCAGGTGGGAGTATACATGCAGAGGAAATTCATGTACTTCAAACTCTCCTTCAAAATAAAACAATAATCATAGTCATTTAAAAATCCATTTCTCTCTCACCCTTATTGTGTTTTCTCAGGCTTTTCATTCTGTCCCCTGCCTTCTTATCTCCTACACACATGAAACAGTGGTGATTCTTACGTCAAGATTTTGCAAACCATCACCAGGTACACATTCCCTACCACATCATCCTTGCCATTTAGCCATTCGGTCCCTGGAGAGGATGGTCAGTGGCCCCAAAGCTTCTACAGCAACCTCTAAGTGGTGATTTTTGTGCTCCTTTCCTTAAAGGGCTTAATTTCTCGGAGCACTAAATCTCCCCCGGTTTTCTGCACGCCAGCACGCGCCGCGGTGCACTAAAGTTGCGTTGCAGTGCCACCTACAGTCTGCTTCTGGTAGAGACCCAGAGCTACCCAATCCAGGGCCCTCTCCACCAGCTGACCAGTTAAAGCAAAATACAGTCATTCTGGATTAAAGTGGACTCTGCCTTTTAAAGAAACTGCTCAGTATAAAGTCAAGGAGGCCTCCTATCTGGAGCTTCCATCTGGAAGTATGGATTGTTAAACCATCATTTGAAATGGTGTCATCAGCTTGGATTTTTGCTTCACATTGTGTTTTTAACTTTGGAGGTTTTAAACACCTTCATGGCAAGAGACTTTCCGTGGTGACAGTTTGAGAAGAGGAAAACAGTGGCTGGTGGGCCTTTCCTTTCTGCTTCTTGTGATTGTGGCAGTGTTTGAGCTTCGTTGAGACATGTAGGGTGAATAATCAGCTTGGCCCGGCCAGGGAGCCAGATTGAAATGGAGCGCCTGTGCGCGCGCATTCGGAAAGCGGCAGCCACATTAGGAGCCTAAGGTCCATTAGCTCTCATTTAATGTTTCTTCTCAGGCAGATAAGTACAGGCATCAAACATCCCGGCCCTTTTATGGCACATAAATCACAGGTCAGCGCCTTCCACGGAGACTCCTGCTTGCTAAGTGAGTAGTTACACCAGGAGTAAGGAAGCAACATTTCAGCACACTTAGAGACCCTGGGGGATGAGCTGATTGCACAAGGCAGAGCCAGGAATTTCTCCCTGCAATTGAATGATTAAAACCTTCCCCCTGCTTGAGAACTGGCACATTGTTTCCAACTTTCCACAGGCAGCAGCTTGCACCGAGATCTGCCCTGGTTCCCAGGCCGCCATTAGCTCCTTTCTCAGAGTTGGTTTCCACAGCCCCTACAGAGCAGAGCAGGCCCTGAGACGCCATCTCTTAGCCCGCCGCTCATTGAACTGAAGTGAACCTTTTTCCTCACTGAACCTACAGAATCTCTGTCTTGATGATTTACGCCAAGAGCCTGAGAAAGCTAGAAGCTGAGCCACCTTAACAGGAGGGCCCTAAGTGAGGGTCCGTAAACTTGGCCTGCTGAGGTCCTTGAAACTGCCCTGGCCTCTGCCATTCCTGTGTCTACGACCGTGGCTTTTCTGTGGGTGACGAGTCCTGTACCCAAAACCAACTTGAGAAGATTGGGCTCCTCAGTACCAAAATTGTATCTAAGAAACGCTAAATCTTAGAACACACATCAGACTCAGGTGGGGCTTTCTGCTCCCTACCCCACACCATGGGGAAGAATCTCCACAGCCTGCCCGCAGCCCACCAATGTTCCTACCCTCCAGCCAGGAAGGAGATGGCTACCCCCGTGGGGTAGGGGTGCGGACACGGGAAGGCGGTGGAGACCAGTCCACAGACTGCTGTCTACCCGCAATCCATCACTGGTTAGCAACAAGAAAAGCACAGAAACAGTATTGGAAACTACTATGAGAATTTTTCAGAGCAATTTAATATTTATCAAATCTAACGATAAAAAATTAGAGCTTGTGTTTTGAATGCCATTTTCCTTTTCATTTTTCTAGTATTTTATTTTTGTTGTATTTTATGTATTTATCCAAAGGAAAAGATATAATTATATTGAAGAAACACCTGCACCCCCACGTTTATTGCAGCACTGTTCACAATAGCCAAGATACAGAATCAACCCAGGCATCCAACAACAGATGAGTGGATAAAGAAAATGAGTACTATTCAGCCATAAAAAAGAATGAAATCAAGTCATTTGCAGCAACATGGATGAAACTGGAGGGCATTGTGTTAAGTGAAATAAGCCAGGGACAGAAAGTTAAACACCACGTTCTCACTCATATGTGGAAACTAAAAAAAAATAATAATAATAAGTTGGTAAAAGTAAAAAGCAGCACAGAGGATACAAGAAGCTGGAAAGGGTAGGGGGAAAGGAGGGATAGGAAGAGATTTGTTAAAGGACACAAAATTACAGCTAGATAGGAGGAATAAGTTCTAGTGTTCTATACCACCATAGGATGACTGTAGTTAACAATAATATATCATATAGTTTTAAGTAGCTAGAAGGAGGATGTTGAATATTCCCAACACAAAGAAATGACAAATGTTTGGGATGATGGATGTGCTGATTACTCTGATCTGATCACTATACTTTATAATATTGGAGCATCACTATGTACTGCTGTGAATATGTACAATTATTATTTGTCAATTTAAAATTTTTTAAATTTTTTTTATTTAAAAGATTATCAGTCCACAAATGATTGGAAATAAAAACAAAACAAAATACATAAGTATTTCATTATCAATAGTTCGAAGTGCACTACTTTAAATTCCCCTCTTCACTCTGGCCCAGGGCCCTTGGTCATCCAGCAGGCAGGATCTCAGAGAAGGCAGGAATGCAGCTGTGCCTTCTCTGCAAGGAAAAGCGATGACTCAAGCAGAGGCAAAGCCTACTGTTCACACCTGACTATGAAGAGAACCCGTGCTCAGATCATTTGGGTAGAGGCAGGGCCTTGGACTTAAGTCTAATCACCCCAAACATTCCAATATAGAAAAGATCTTAAGACCCATGGCATCCTAATGGAGTTAAGAACCAGTGTTCCAAGCCAGTCAGGAAGCACTTCCAAAGCAAACTTTTGGGCTGTATCCAGGGGTGAGTCAAGTGGCCCAACTGAGTTTGGGGGACTTGTAACATCTCTAATCAGTGTTTCTCTATGCCATCTCCCTCAAATATCCCCTACACACACACACACACACACACACACACACACTCTCACTCTTCATCCCTCCCTGGAGCTTGTCCACTTCTCTGAGCAGCACCAATTTCCTTGCAGCCAGTAGCAAGAGCACAGATGTGGAAAATGCATGGCTCCCACATTTCTTGATATAGACTTGAGGTCTTGCCTTATCCTCTCCAAGGAAGAGCTGAGGCCACTGGGAACATGCAGTGGGCCCGTAGGCCATGGCAAAGCCTCCCAACTCTAAGTTCTCTCTGTGTAAGTCTAGAAAATGAAACACTGACATGGAAACATCTTTCAAAAAAAAAAAACATGTGACTCTAACACATTAAAATTAAAAAGTATAAGGAGAAAAGGAGGAACAAATAAATGGAGAGCAAGGTAGAAAAGGAGGCAGGAAAGGAAGAGGGGATAGAGGGCTATAAATTTCATGACGGCAGAGAACATGTCTGTGTCCCAGTGCCTAGCACAGTGCTGGGCACATAATGGCACTCAACAAATGTTTGTTGAGTGAATAAAGAAAAGAAGGAAAAATTGACACAGGAGCAAGGAGGGAGAAGATGCTCAAGAAGCATGCAGCTGCCCAGATTCCTCCTGGCCTTCTACCGGGGATCTCACTGCTGTCCCCCAACCCACAGGAGGAAGCAGGCAGCAGTGGGGGCTGGCTGCACGGGGCACACGCTGCTGGGCAGGGTGGTGGCTGCACATGGGTTCCTTCTCTAAAGCAAGGCTCCTTGTTGGTCTCCTTCTCTCTTTCTTTTTCATTCCTAAAAAACATTCTTTTAATGCAGGGAAGAGTCATTGATTTCATTTGAAACAATGCCCAACAGGATATGGCGTCTCAAACAGCTCTTTGGCCCTTGGCAACTGTTGTGTGCAGGTGTTTCATGCAAGTGCCGGGCAGCACGTACAGCACTGAGACCCAGGCAGCACTGGGCGTAGGCCTGGAGAGTGGCCCAGGGCACACAGGACTTACAGCACCAAGCCCTGCGGCGTCTTCTACATGCCAGGAATTCGATTCCTTCCCACATGCCTCCCCCACCCCTTGCTAACCTCACTTCCAGCCCCCAGTCTGTAGTATAATAGGAATTGGGTTTTCCCTCTTGTTATTTCTTTTTTTTTTTTTTTTTTTGAGACTCCCTCTTGTTATTTCTATAACTCATAACATAAAAACAAACCATAGTCCCAAAGAGAGAAATGTATCTGCAGTAAACAAAATGGAAGTAAGGAAGAAGGAAGACTGCTTGGTAATGACGTACAAAAACAGGATGGACTTTGACCAACAAAGGCAATAACAAACATGTGAACACTGATAGAGTAGAACAAAAAGTTCATCAATAAAAATCAGTGCATATACACACATATTTTTAATCCAAGTTTCCAAGAGTAAAGTGGAAATAAGGAGTATTGCAGCATGAAGAAGTATCTCCAACCCATAGAACTTTACAAGTAGCCCTGGACAGAGTTTAGCAGTCTCAATTATGCAGCAATTACACTACTAGCTATATACCCAACAGAAGTGAAAACACATGTCTACAGGAAAATTTATACATGGATATTTATAGCAACATTATTCACAATAACCAAAAAACTGAAACAACCCAAACTGAAACAATCAATTGATGAATGGAAATAACATGTGGTATATCCATACAGTGGTATGTTATTTGGCAATAAAAAGGAATGAATACATGAATACACAGATGTAACAGGATGAAACATGACAACATTATGCTATGTGAAAGAAGCCACACACAAAGGATCACATATTGTATGATCCCTTTTTCTTTTTTTTGAAATGTCCAGAATAGACAGATCTATTGAGACAGAAAGTAGATTAGTGTTTGCCTATGGCAGGGAGGGGGATGGCAGGATTCGGGGGTGACAGCTAAGGGGATCAGGATTACTTTGGGGGGTAGTACAAAGATTCTAAAATTGACTGTAGTGCTGGTTGCTCAGCTCTGTAAATATACTAAAAGCTATTGAAACATATAAACTGGTAAATTGTATGGAATATGTCCATGTAAATAAAAGCATTAAAAAAAAAAAAAAAAAAAAAGGAGAGGTGGTTTCCCAAGCAGAGATAAGAAGGGTGCAGCACGGCCAATGGATTTCACTGACAAGGAAAGGGTAAAGGAAACATGCTAAGTCTTGCAGTGCCAGGAGTGATTTTGTCACTCCTTTTTATCCTCACGGACTCTAAGTCTCTGCTCCAAGACTTCACCAAGAGGGTCCTAGAAAAGAACCCCTCTCTTTTCCCCCTGTGTTTTCATAATGTAAATAACTGAGAAGTGCTTAAAGTGTTACCCTTCTAGAGATATTTCTATTTTCAGATCATAATCATAGGAACGTAGAATATTTGAGCCTTAGGAACAATCTCGTCTACTGTATTTTTGTGTACTCTCTGGAGCCCTTTCAGGGCTGTAAAGTTGGAGCCAAGAAGGGAAGGGCTGTGGGCAGTCATACATTTTAGAAAAACTCCCTCTCTGTGTGGTTAAATAACATGTTTGAGGGTTTAAAAGATAAACCCTTAGCTATCCAGAATGAATAACTTATCAAGAACAATTCAGCCCTGAAATTTTTGGAGAATTGACATTTGATGGCTTTTCCCATTAAAGGCACCATGAGGCCCACATTCCCCATCATGAGCTCCAAAGAGCCATTCACAGGCTTCCAGCACATATGACAGCTGCCCTCTTCCATATCTGGACATTACCCCAGACCCTTCTCTAGGCCCTGCCTGATGTGACATCCCCTCCAATGCACTACCATCCTGTCCAGGCACCAGTGGCTGACCCAGGGCAATAAATGGCCCAGACCACATTTGTGCCCCAGCATACAGGTCACTAGGAAAGCCTTCTGAATCAGGTCCTGGATGAGCCTGTCTCCAGTGCTGGATTGGTAACAACCTGTTTCCATCAACAGGCCAAAAACAGTCCAGAAGAAAAATACGGTTACATTTGTCCATCACACCAGCCACATTTTCTTACCCACACACAAAAAAATAATGGCACAGTGGAATCTCCTGACCTGCAACCAAAAGCTGAAACTACTACATGATGATGGCTGCAATAAACTACATAAAACCCTACCTAGAAAACTATCAGGATTCCTTGTACTCCACTAAGCCCGGAACAATCAACTTGACCAAGGTAGCGTCAAAAGCCCCAGAGGGTCAGAACCTGGAAGGTCTGTGATTTCTATTTACATTTTTTATTTGAATTCTCTCTCACCCATAGCCCAATTACTGTCCAGCCCTTTCCTGAGCCTGCCTTACTAAAATCTATTACTGATAACTCAATGCATAGCAAAGGTATAAACACTTCAAAAAATTGATGTTAGGTAATTAGTGAATGAATTAATGATTTCAGAAGTCAAATAGCTTTGAAATGAGGAATATTTTAATTTAGTCATCCCTATTTTTATAATTTCTCAACTTACCAACTTATTCAGGACCCTCTTAAAGTGAACATAGTCCCAGATTCATAGGGCTTGGAAGGGACCATAGATACTACTCACTCTAATTTTAAATTCTTGCAGAGCGAGTGTCCTAGAGGCCATGTGAGGGCACAGGCAGGAGGCCAAGCGGAAAGGCACCTGAGGTCCCCATTCCCATTTTGGTTACTACATTAGGATAAGGCTAGCTGCTATAGTAAATAAACCACAACATTTCAGTGGCTTAGCAACACAGAATTTTATTTTTTATTCTTATAATAATTTGATGTCGGTGGTGTTTCTAGCCTGCTGGTGGCCCTTTGCCTCCTCCTGTCGTGTTCTATCACACCTACGGCCCCAGCCAGGAGACAGGACGGGAGACCAGAGGGAGCACATCCGTTTCTTTCACTGCACCAGGCCACCTTGGCCTATACATTGGTCAGGGTCTTGTCAGGAAAACAAAGCCCAGCCACATAATCCAATGGGGCAATTTGATATGGACAATAGCGAGAACCAAAAAGCCAAATAGAGGAGGTAAACCAATCCAGAGATTCAGCAGGAAGCTGCTCCCACTCATAACTCACTCATCACTTACTCCTTTGAACCAGAGACGGCTGCTGGGCAACTGAGACCATGAAAGAAGGGGCTGTTACTTAAGAGCTGAGACCACAAAGATGTTACCAGAAGCAAAGAGATCAAAGCTAAAATATCCTAGGTTCTCCCTTCCTCCCTTCCTCCCATCTCCAACCAGCCCGCCCACTGGTCAAACCTAGCCAAAGCTGGGAAGGAAGCCTGGAAAACTGTGGTTGGCAGGGACAGATTCCCTACAGAATGAGCAGAGCAGGTGATGGGCAAGGAAAACGATCTGAGGGCAAATGACAAATACGCTCTGTAGGTGACACACATCGCCTTGCTCACGTTTCATTTGTAAGGATTTGTTACAGAATCACACGGAGAAGCAAGGGGTGCTGGGAAATGTAGTCCTTGGCTGGGCAGCTGCTTCACAGGCACATCACGGAAGGAAAAGCGCAAACTTTTAGTGGACAGTGAGCCGTCTCTGCCACAGCTGGGTTTTAATAGATTTTCAATCCACCCAGAAGCTCCATTTTCACATGAAGCTGGTAAGGGACAGACCATGGTAATTAATTAATTAGTTAAAATAGAAAACCCCTGATGGCTCTCTAGACAGCATGGTTGTTTCTCCCTCCTTATCCCATATCTTAGACTGACGACTGGTGGGAAGAGGAGGAGAAGTTGACAGCAACTGTTTGGTGCTCCTGAGAGGAAGGAGCTTCCTATAGGTACAAGAGTCCTGGCTCCTTAAGTGAATTGTCGATGACATGATGCTCTCATGAACTTTGGGGTGAACTGGGCGAATTTGAAAGCATGAAAGACTTGGTCAACGAGACAGATCTGGTTTCTGCCTTCATGGAGCTAATGCCTCTATTAGGAGTTGAACACTAAGTGCTATGCAGAAAAGACACGGAGCTCTAGGACGAAGGATAACAGATGGATTTGCTCTGGGTACGTTCAGTCCTCCAGCTTATACTTCAGTTCCAAACATTTATTTTTAGGTCAGCCTTCCTCTGCCATCATCTTAAAGGTATGCTTACATTCTTAGTCTCTATATTTATATTCCAACCAATGCAGATGGCTTCTCACTCTTTAATCTTCAAACACAACAAACCATTCGTATCAACTCTTTCTGCTGCACTCCTGACCTCCAGGTAGGGAGGCTGAGGCCTCTCTCCACATCAGCCAGAGCAGCTCCGCTTGGACCTATTTTATATATTAGGTTATTTATCTAATTTGGATGAAAAGTTCACAAGCCATGTATCTAGCTTCATTCTCCCTTTTACATATGAGAACGTGGAAGTCCAGTGAGACAAGGAGACTTGCCCGAGACTGCATATAGCTCATGTGTCATGGAGACAGGCCTAGAATTCAGGGTCCAAACCCCAACACGATGTCCTTTCTACTGTTCTCAGGAATTCCAAACAAGAATAGCTTCCAGAGCACATGTTCCTCATGGAAAGTACCAAGAAATTCTCTGCTGCTGAAGACTGCACCCATGGGACACGCTCTGCAGAGGTGCTCATTTCCTTATTAATTGGAACTCCTTTGATTTCAAGTGACAGAAATCCACTGAGACAGCTTAGACTAAAAAGGGAGACTCTGTTATAAGGGACTCATGGAACTCGGGGCAGTAATACAGCTGGACCCCAGGTATGTACCGGAACCACGATTCCAATAGCTTTGGAAATCTCTCTCCACATTCTGCTTTGGCTTTTTCTGCACATCCACTTCATCTTCTATTCTTTGCAGGCCAGACTTTTCTACTTTATTATTCATATGGCAGAAGACAGAGCCCTACCAGCCCCCAAGGTTTATGTTCTGAGGCTCCTAGCTCCCCCACACACTCATTTTTTGGTCAGTTTTAATGGAATGGCATTTATATATAATAAAATGGACTCTTTGTCAAGTGTATTTGGCCAATGTATACAGTCATGCAACCACCACCACAATTAAAAGATTTCTATCATCCCAAAAATCCTTTGTGCTCTTATCAGTTAATCTCTTTCCCCAACTTTCATCTCTGGAATCTGTTTTCCATTGGTATCAGTTTGACTTTTCTAGAATTTCATATAAATAAAATCATAACAGCATATAGTATGACTTTTCTTAATTGACATAATGTTTTAGAGATATATCCATGTTCCTGTTATGAGTACTGGTGGTTAGTTCCTTTGTGTTGCTCAGTAATGTTACATTGTGTAAATACACCACAATTGGTTTATCCATTGTTGATGGACATTTGGATTGTTTCCAGTTTGGGGCTATTGTGAATTAAGCTGCTCTGAGCATTCAGGTACAGGTCTTTGTGTGGACATATGTTTATGTTTTCATTTCTCTTAGGTAAATACTTAGACATGGGATTGCTGGGTCACATTTTAAGTGTGTGTTTAACTGTATAAGAAACTCAAAGTGGCTTTGTTTTCCAAAGTGGCTGTACCATTTTGTGTTTCATTAGTAAATATACTGCTTCACACCCTCTCCAACAGGTGGTATGGTCAGTCTTTTTAATTTTAGTCATTCTAATGGGCATTCTAGTGGTATCTCATTGTGGTTTTAATTTGTATTGTCTTAATAAATAATGTTTAGAATCTTCTCATGTGTTTCTTTGCCATCCATATATCTTGTTTGGTAAGGAGTTTAATTTTTCAGTCAGTTTTTGGAGGGTTCTTTGTTTTCTTCTTGAGTTGCAAGAGTGTTCACATGTTCTAGATATAAGTCACTTATCAAATACGTGTTGCACAGTCCAGGCGTGGTGGCTCACAACCTGTAATCCCAGCACTTTGGGAGGCTGAGGCGGGTGGATCACGAGGTCAGGAGATCAAGGCCAGCTTAACCAACATGGTGAAACCCCGTCTCTACTAAAGATACAAAAATTAGCTGGGCATGGTGGTGAGCGCCTGTAATCCCAGCTACTACTCGGGAGGCTGAGGCAGGAGAATTGCTTGAACCTGGGAGGCGGGGGTTGCAGTGAGCCGAGATTGTGCCACTGCACTCCAGCCTGGGCGACAGAGAGAGACTCCGTCTCAAAAAAAATAAATAAAAGATAAAAATTTAAAAAAAAAAAAATGTGTTTTGCAAAAATCTTCTCCCAGACTGTGGCTTGTCATTTTTATTTTCTTAACAGTACATTTCAAAAAGCAGCTTTTAATTTTTGTGAAGTCCAAATTTATTCATTTTTTTCTCTTATGTTTCCTACATGTTGTGTCCAATCAAAGAAATCTTTGTCTGATCCATGGTCACAAAGATTCTTTTCTGCGATTTCTCATGGAAGCTTACAGCTTCTATCGTGATCCCCTTTAAGTCCATTTTTATCTATAGTGCATCTCTCACTTGCTCTGACTCACACTCTTTCTCTCCTTTCCCCAGACCTAATTATCTGGGTGGGACTCTGACTCGGGAGCTTGGGTCAGGTATTTACTCATAAACCAATCTACATGGCCAGAGCCAGGGAAAAGTCTCTTGACCTGAGCTTGATCACAGCCAGCTCTGGTCCAGTCAACAGCATCCAGAGTTCCAGGGTTCTGTGCAAAATATGGCTGCCATGTGGCCCATGTGGTTGCAGAGAGGAGATCAGTAACCAGAGAATGGGGATGCATTATAGATTATATTAGGTTATATTAGGCAAGATAACCTAATAAGTGTCTATATACCCTTCAATCTGGCGCTATCCATTTTAAGCATCTTAAGTAATTAACCTGGAATATTACGAGGCTTCTTATTATTGAATGAACAGATCTTACCAAGATTCAAACATAATTTTTCCAATTGCTCACCAAACTGCTAGTCATGCTCTCATCTCTAACCTACTAAAATATCACCACCATTGTGAAGACTATGGGGAACCCTCAGCAGAGTTAATACGACTACAGCACTTAAAACATATTTGTCTTCTCCAAAAAACAGTTAGCTCCTTGTAGACAAGAACCTTATGCTGTTTGTCTCTATCTCAACAGCTAGTTTAATTCATGGCATGCAATATTTTGGGGTAGTTGTTGAATGCTGCACTTTCCCTATAATATTTGTCAAATAATTTATTTGGTAATGAGAAAGGGACAACTTTGAAGACCCCAAATGATGGAATTGCCTTGCAGAATTTTTTTATAAGAAAAATCCTCACTTGAGATTGATGGCTGATTCACACTCAATGGGGAAAAAAATAAAGGTAGAAAATCCAATATCAATCTCACTCTGACTTTTCACCCTTGCCCAGGGGAAACATAATTCAAACGCTTCCTTGCAGTCACGATGCACAATGTTGAGCTGGGTCCCACTTGCTAAGGAATAGTTAGCATCATCACTAAAAAGCCCTGAGGCCCATGGTGTCCACTACATTTAATCTCACGTCACTCTTATTAACAACACAATTGCTACTTTGCTGGCCCAGATGCTCAAAGAATAGCAAATATTAGGGCCAGGGCAGGGGTGTTTATGGCAACAAACTATGATAAACGAAACATTATGGAAAATTTATAAAGAAAAGTATTGCCTTCGAATAGTGGTCTCTAGATAGGACTTAAAGCAGAAATCGCCAAGATGCAAAGCAAAAGATAATCAGGTCGGAGTAATAAGTTTAAATAAAAACTGCTGTTAAGGAAATTTATTTGAACCCTGCTGGTATTAAAGATGAGCACAAAGGCTATGATTGCCACACATTCTTTGATTTAAAAATAAAACTCTCTGAATGTTTAGAACAGATTCTTTAAATAAAATAATATAGAGACACGGAGAGGAAATTTCCAAAATAAAACCTTTAAACAAATCTTAAGTAGTGGTGGAAAGTGCACATCCTGCTTCCATTTTAGTGCCAAAGAAGGCTCTTTGAAGGATACAAATGTGTGAAGCAGAAAGACTCCAGAGGATGTGGAAAGAACAGAGAACGAGCCTTGCCTGGGCTCCTACAAGCCTCCATGGGACCCCATCCTTCTGGAGTCCCTTTGTTCCCACCCTTGCCTCCCACTAAGCCCACCCCTGTGTGTGGCATATTTGAGTAATTCTGCCGAAGTCTTTCATGTATATGCAACATTGCGAGTAGGTAAACAAAAGTGATGTCTGGATCCCTCCAGCAAAGGGCAGATGACTCTGATTTAGAGAAAACTAGATTAACTGATAACTCAAGTAGCTGGATAAGAAATAGAAGACAGGCAAAGGATGATTTTTTTAAATTGTTTAGACTTAGTCAAAATCAAAGACTGGATGACTCAGAAGAGGGGCCCTCAGTCTAAAATAGAGTGGATGCTGGCAGCAAGAGCTACTGCTTCCTCCTTGGTGGGCTACTGCCTGAGATGCCTCTATCACCGTCCAGGAGGTTCTGGACTTTACGTGGACTTTATCATCATCCTAGGAAGCACTATGAACTAGGGACTTAAGTCTTGCCCATGGATACATGGGTTATGTACTTGTATTTGATTTGTTTCTTATGATTTTTCTGCCAGTTTGGGGCAGGGTAGGGGGTGTGAAAAGAAATAAAGTATAAGCGAATTGGGCATATATAACAAATTCCAGGAAGCAGAAAATTTCGTATGCTTGTTACTCCACTAACTTAGCCACCATTATTATGAACTGAATTTCAAAAAAAAAAAAAAAATCATTTAAACAATTGCTATTGGCCGGGCACAGTGGCTCACACCTGTAATCCCAGCACTTTGGGAGGCCAAGGCGATTGGATCACTTGAGGTCAGGAGTTCACGACCAGCCTGGCCAACATGGTGAAACCCCATCTCTACTAAAAATACAAAAATTAGCTGGGCGTGGTGACAGGCACCTGTAATCCCAGCTACTTGGGAGGCTGGGCAGGAGAATTGCTTGAACCCAGGAGGAGGAGGTTGCAATGAGTCGAGACTGTGCCCTGTACTCCAGCCTGGGCGACAGAGGGAGACTCAAAAAAAAAAAAAATCGCTGTTTCAGAAGTCCCTAAAGTTTACTAAAATTAGATATTTTAGTATCATTTGTGATTATGTTTTGATCTCTTTTAATTTGCTGGTGGAATTATCTGCTGTTTAAATTTTAGAATATAGATAACTTACTTACAATGGTATTTCTCACACTGAATTTGGCAGCTCTGGGAAATTTCTAGAAATCAGACCCAATGAACAATCCACAATTTTGTGATGCTGGTGTCTATGAGCTATCTGGATGGGTAAACTGGAACTTCTGATTCTAAATAAGAATAGCTGCCTAAACAGTTACCTAAAGTTTTCATTTTTTTCAACTGTCAAAATACTTCCACCTCACACCAAAAACTAAGTGCTGTGGCTTGAAAGATGAAATTTGAGGAAGATATATATGATTGGCCAATAAGCTTTCTTATTTATTTGTCCAAACTTTGCATCTGTCCTATAAAACCCAACTGCAAGTGACTTAATCAAAGGTTAATTTGGTAGAAAGCAATTTGGTCAAAAGTAAATTTGTCAAAATGAAAGAATGTAGTTGATATAAAAATTTGATTGAAAAATATTGACACAAGTTACCAATATTTTTCTTCAAATATTACTAACTCTGAAGCTGCCCTCCCTGGGTCTCTTCTGGAGAATCATTACAATTTTGTTTAACTTTAAAAATTCAGGTTCATTTTTAGCCAATCATTCCTTTTCTGTTCTGTTTGTGATAGTAAAAATTTGGACTGATGTCTAATAATAGGAGGAATCCCACGCTTGAGCTGCTACTAAAATCCGTAACCTTCAACTTTAGCCAGAAAACTTTCACTTTGTCCTCAACCTACCCCAATCCCACCTCCTTCACCCTCGCTCTCAGCAGATGGCTTTGCCTCCTTCTTTACAGAGCACCAGGCATGAAGCTTCACATTCCTGTTGGGCCATCTGCAACCTTACCTGCCTCTGTCTGTCTCAGCAATGGAAGGCTCTGTCTTTAGCCACAGCTGTTCCTCCTGGGCTCTGAAGCTTCTCTGTCTATCTGTCTATCTCTCTCTTTTTCTCTCTCTGTCTCTGTCTCATCTCTGTCTCTCTCTCTGTCCCTCCAACAATCACCCTCTTTCTATCCTGTGCCATCAATCTCTCCTTTACTCAATCGGCATGTAAACAATCATAAGCCTCCTCATACTAAGGCGATAAGGACTCTTGACTTGACATTCTTCTCCAGCCCCATTCCTTCCCCTCCTTCACAGCAAAACTTTCATATGGAGTCATCAGCTCTTTGTGCTTCCACCTGCTCCCTTCCAATACTCTCCTTCACCAGCTCCAATCTGGCTTTGGCTGACTGCCAAGGCCAGCGGCTAACATTCTGCCACGTTCCATGGGCAGGTTTCTGTGCTCATCCTACTTGACCTTTCTGCAGTATTGGCTGCCAAGTATTCCCTTCCTGGCAAAACCTCATTTCCTTGGCTCCCATGACACCTATCCTTTCTGACTTTTCTTTTCCTTCTCCGTCTCCTCTGGGGGCTCTTCTTTTCCCACTCACCTTTTGAAGGTTATTGTTTCTTAACCCCCTTCTTCACACTTCTGCTTTGTTCCCTCTGCAGGCTCCCTGAGCCACCACAGCCCACCTTTATCCTGCAAACTTCAGCAGAGTGCAGTGGTTAAAGATGTGGAGGCTGTCTGAATTCCTTGTTGCATCATTCACCAGCTGTTTTTACTCTTTTACCCCCTTAAGTCTCAGCTTCCTCATCTGTAAATGGGAGTGATAATACCTATGTCAGAAGGTTATTGTGAGGATCAAGTGTGATGATGCATGTAAACAATCAGCATAATGCTTGGAAATGCACTAATAATTAGCCCAGTAAGCGTTACCTATTATTATTATCTTGCAATGAGCTCTAGAACATCTGGAAAGCTAAAAATGTATAGCTCATTACCAGAAATAATACAACCTCAGTACTAGGAGATCACTGAGACTAGAAGATGGTGCATAGCCACTCTTTCTTCCTCAGCTTCCCTTCTAGTCCAGACACAGTCTGCCTTGGGTGGGAACGTACAATGTTTCTTCTTTGCTGAGTCTCACGTTTTCTTTCCTTTCTACACCTCTGTCCTCTGTCAGGGTCCCAGCTCCACCCTGCCAGCATCACCCTATGTGGCATGGACTGTTGCTGCCTCTCCCCTTGGTAGGTACATTTCTAGCACCCTCCATAGAAGCAGGTCCCACAAACCTATCTCTAGCTAATAATGACTGCCTCTCTCAGCATAGTTTGATGTTTGTTCATACTATAAGATTCTCTGCATCTGGGGTGAAGGTCAGAAGGGATAAAGAGGGTAAAGAGGACAGAGAGGTTTATTCTGCCATATTAGTATATTATTATTCCATCATAATTAATAAGTACAATAATATATATCCAGAGACATACATTTAGACAAAACATCCCCCTGTGCTTCAGACTAGAATGTACAATAGCCAACTTTACAGCCACTAAAAGGTCTTACTATACCTTAAATGCAATATACCTAATACCAAATTAATTATCTTTTTTCCTAAAACTATTTCTTCTATTATATCTACCACCTACCCAGATGAGCAAGCCAAGAACTTAGGAACCTTCCCAGCCTCCTTCTCATCCCTTATTCCCCTCATGCACTTCTTCCTCCTTCCTTGCAACTACTCACAACTCAGATCTCACCTCAAGTCTTGCCTTGTACCAGTTTAGTTCTGAACTAGATGACCTGAGGGGCTACAGCAATGTGTACTTATCTCTGTGCTGGTACCATCATGCTGTGGGTAGCTGCGGGCCTCAAACACAACCATCTTTACACTCTCAGTACCTAGGATAGGGCCTGGTATCTAGTGTGTGCAATAAAAACCTGGTTACAAAAAAAACACGTGGAGAAGGTAGGGAAGAAAGGAAAGAGTGACACAAGCAAGGAAAAAAGAAGAAGACTCTTCTATGGAAAAGGTCCATTTTTCATCTTATAAGTTTTTCTTTTGTGGACTATTTAGGAGCTTATATTTGAGGTGTCAAATACTCAGACCCATACATACTGGCCTCTTCTGTCGTGCTCAGCTTGCTCTGAGGGTTAGGGCTTCAGAGCGTTGTGAAATCCCACGAATAGTTGTTTACAACTGATGGAAAGAAAGTAATAAATGCCTCCTGAGGCTTCTCTCTTTACCTTAAACATTTCCTCCTCTGACTTCTCCTTAAGGCCCATGTCTAGCTCCTTCAGGTTTTGTTGGGCCTTCTTCTAAGCCTCCAGTTCTACCTGTTTACTTCCTCTTGGCATCTTATTTTTCCACAGGAAAGAGCCTAAATGGAGGACAGCAGGCAGAAAGGAAGGAAGTTTAGAAAGATTCATGTTTAGAAAGATTTCACTTGGAATAACGAAGAGAAAACCATTTACGGAAAGAAAGAAACAGAGCTTTCAGAGACACAAGAGCAGACACACAATATGATGTGTACCAGGGAGTGGTGTCCCTGAAAATGAAGGTTGTCTGTCTCTCTAATTCAGGTTCTCCCCACCTCCCACTATATCTTCTTGCCTTTGATGTTAAGATTATTCTACATCGAATTGCTTGAAATTTCTCATGAATTAGCCCAGTAAATTTCCATTGCTTTTAAACTATTTATTAAACAGGATTCCAGTTTTTTCTGTTGAACATTTAAATAAGATTTGAACAAATCATAATTTTTCTTAAAAAAAAAAAAAAAGCATGACTCATATGTTTACTGCAGCACTATTCACAATAGCAAAGTCATGGAATCAACTTAATTGTCCATCCATGGTGGACTGGATAAAGAAAATGTAGTACATAGGCACCATGGAATACTACACAGCCATTAAAAAGGTACAAAATCATGTCCTTTGCAGCAACATGGATGCAGCTAGAGGTCATTATCCTAAATGAAATAATACAGAAGCAGAAAAAAGTGAGAGCTAAACACTGTAACAGATGGAAACAATAGACACAAGGGACTCCAAAAGAAGGGAGGAAAGGAGAAGGGGGAAAAGTTGAAAAACCACCTCCTGGGTACTATGTTCACTATTCGGATGATGGGTTCCCTAGAAGCCCAAACTCCACCATTACACAATATACTCATGTAACAAATCTGCACATGTACCCCCTGAATCTATAATAAAAAGCTATAAATAAATAATTAATTAAAAGCATGCAATGTTCATCCAGTGAGGCACATAAAACACCAATGGCCACTTGTCAGAAGAGATTTAGAAGTGGATTTTCAGTGAAATTGGTATATATTGTGATTCCTTCAGCAGACAACTTGCACAGTAGTTATATCCTTTCAAAGTTAAAGTTATGATGGTAAAGAGAGGCTTCATCACATACAACAGCTACCTGTCTGAGGAAGAAAAGCACTTTGTTCCAGATATTCCAGCAGAAGCAGTATTACCATTTCAACACACACATTTTTCTGCTTCAGACAGTATCTAAATACTTCCTGAGTTCCCGAGGATTCCCTTTTTGTTTCTTGTGATTACAGAATGGTGATCCAATTTGGATCTGTCCTTATCCTTACCCACACAACATACACACATACACATGATGCTTGTATTGTCCACAGAAAATGAGATATTTTCTGACTTAGAGGTTCATTGTCAACAGGATCTTGGGCACAGATAATTTATCAATGGTTTCAATTTTCTTGAAGGTATTAACCTGCCTAAATGTAAGCTGGATGAGCATATCAAATTCCATCACTCTTCTGAAGCCACTTCCTCAGGGATTACCAGTCACTATATGGCTGCCAATTTTAACAACCTCTTCTCTGTCCTCACCTTAATCAGCCTCCATACAGCAGTTGACAACTAACTCTGTCTTGACACCCCCTTGATCTACGACTTTGGTGACACCATTCAGAGTCAGTCCTGTTCCTACACAGACCAGAAGCCAAGAGAATGTGTATGGAACTGGGTTTGGAGGTTCTTGAGCCTACGAATTACCCATATAGGAATAAGAGACACATATCTTTTTGTCTAAATTGTATCCATAGATGTATACCAGAAAGTGGGTCATTATAGAGTCCTGTCCTTCCCCTGAGAAGAGGGACTCAGAAGAAGAGAGGATTAATACTGTCCACCTCGGGAATGAACGCAGGGATTCAAGGCAAATTCTAGTTACTATCTCAGCAAAGGAGTCAGGAACAGAGTGGGAATCAAAACTATATAAATTTTTCAAGATTCTCTAAATCTTATAGGGTTTGTTAGTTTTATTATTCCCATTATATTAGGCAGTAGTGATTAGAAGTAAAATTTATTTCAAAAATAAACCAACAGTAAATAAGAGGGCCTGGTTGCTTGTCTTCAGGGACCTAGAGGAATTAGAAGGAGCTGCAGACACCACATCCCTCTGAGAGGCGGAACCTCAAGGGAGTCGGAATTGGCAATGCCAGCACCCAGGAGGAGAAGCAGCAGGTATATGCCTAAGACCTCTTGCAAGGAACTTGCAAATGACAAACTGGTCTGATCTAGCAAGAACGGGGGCGGGTAGTGAGATTCTCAGTGTACTTTGCCAGTTCCTTTTCCTTCATCCTCCTCCTAAATGCTTAAGATTCTTAAATCTGTGTCTCCAGCTGTGCCCCCTCTCCTGACTCCAGAACCACATTCCTGATGATCTACTGTACACAGGCCCCCCCTAGCCCAGTATATGCAAAATGAACTCATCACCCTTCCCATTTTTATCCCATATCTCTCCCTTCTCCAGTATTCCTGACTTCAGTGGAAGACACTGCCAATCTCCCAAGCACCAAGGCCAGACACGCAGTACTACCTCAAACTATCCTCCTCCTCCTCCAGATGCGGTTCATCACTAAGGTTCTTCAATTAGATCCTATGTGTCTCATTCTTTTGCTTCTCACGGTCCCTGTTCTATCTCAGGTTCTATATTCTCTTGTATGACTATTACAATAGCCCCCTAACTGCTCTCCCCATCTCCAACATGCAGCAGGTCTGGTTTTTACAGTTAATCCTCACAACTCAGTTGAATTCATTTCCATACAAAACTGTATATAGTTCTTGAGGTTTTATTGCCATTGATAGTAGGAAAACTTAAACTTGTCAGATTTAAACTACAGTAATGCCATCATCTCTGGCCTAAAGTTCTTCCTAAAGCCCAATTCCTATTACCTGGGATGACTTCCCCAACTAAACTATCCACATTCAAACCCTTATCTCAGGCTCTGCATTCTGGGGGAACCCAAGCTAAGACCTCGCTTGTCCTATAGTCTGGAAATCTTCAAAGCTACATTTTACTTTTCCCTATGTGCTTCAAATGACCTAAATTCTACCAAGCATCACATAAGACTTTAAGGACCTAAATGAGCCATGTGGGGGATGGTGACACAAGGCAGACAGGTCAGTGTGGCTGCTAAGGCTCTGTTCTTCTGCAGTAGCTGCAGCTGAGATTCATGTCTCCAGTTCTCAGCTCATAGGTGCCAAGTGATGAGCAGAGGCTCTAGTTGGGTTTCTGGAAGCCCCATTACCTGATATGGTTGGAGCCTCTTTGAGCGGCATTGCTCCTGGCTGGATACCATCCAACCTTGCTTCTCTGGTCTCCCTGGAATTTCCAGAAGCTACTAAAACCCCATGACAAATTCCTTTCTGCTAAAATTAGCCTTCATAATTCTGTTTTCTGCGATTAAGAATCCTGCCCCAATATAGTCATCTAAAGTCTCATTCAATGGTAGATATTTATTTGGGGTTGCTTATAAAAGAAAGAAGCCATCACTTTACAGTTACTGTTGAGCAAAAATATCTTGTATGTTGAAAGAAGTTTTTATACCAGGAGGTTTTGTTTTTAGCTCCTAGATTTCTATCTATGTGGATTCATTTAGATAGCATTAATAAATGACTTGCTATTAATCATGAAAGCAAGACTTTTATGAGCCTTGCTACATATATACATAAGGCCCTATTAATACCTAATATATTTTAATAATAATAGCTATATCTTCAGTAACTGATGCCTATTGTGCATCAGTTACTGATATATTCTCAGTACCTGATATCTGATTAATCCTCACAACCACAAAAACCAAAGTTCAAATTACACAAACTGTTGGCAGTTGCAGGGTTTTAACCCAACTCTTTCTGACCTCAAGCCCATGCTCTCTCCGCTATGCTATGTTTCTTCCTGACTAGAGACCTCACCATAATCTGAGTCACACACGTCTAGTTGGGGCTCAGGCTTCCAGTTGGCACTACGCTGTAAGTCAAGCTCCCAGGAGAAGTGTTGGGTTCAGGGTATACACACGCAAAGTCTAGGCACCCTTCTCAAAGACAGACCTGTGGTCTGCCTATTTGCAGGAAATCACCAAAATATTCCCCTCAACTCACAGTTGCTGTATTAGGTAGAATTGTGTTCTGCTGTAACAGAATAATCTAAAACAAGCATGATTTAAACAAATTAGTTTATTTATCTTTCACTTTCAAAAAAGTATAGAGATTGGTTAGTCCAGAGCTGAAATGGAGTGCCACACTCTCAGGGACCCAGAGTTCTCCTATCTTACTGTTTCCCTGCAAGCGGCTTCCATTCCCAAATTTACCTCATGGCCCACAATGGCTGCTGGAGTTAAGCTATCACATCCATACTCCTACCAACAGGAAGAAGAAAAGAAAGAACAAAAGCACACACTTAAAGAGTCCCTTTAAGGACATCTCCTGTAAGCTGTACTCACCACTTTCACTAATATCCATTAGACAGAACTAATGGTCCGGGACTAATGGAACCAGCAGCCCACCATAGCTTTACTGTGGGCATCTCTGTGCTAAAACAAAAACCTGGGTTTCTATTATTGTGGAAGAAAGGGAGGACACATATCAAAGGATAATTGCTGGCCAGGCCTGGTGGCTCATGCCTGTAATCCCAGCACTTTGGGAGGCTGAGGAGGATGTATCACTTGAGGCTAGGAGTTCAAGACCAGCCTGGCCAACACAGCAAAACCCCGTCTCTACTAAAATTACAAAAATTAGCTGGGCGTGGCGGTGTGTGCCTGTAATCCCAGCTACTCAGGAAGCTGAGGCAGGAGAATCACTTGAACCGGGGAGCTGGAGGTTGCAGTGAGCCAAGATCATGCCACTGTACTCCAACCTGGGCAACAGTGAGACTCTGTCTCAAAAAAAAAAAAAAAAAGTGATTGCCAACACTGAGACCAGAGTCTTTCTATAAATGGTTCATTTGATTCCTTAAATAATTTTTGCTTTTGTTTTGTGATGCAAACAAAAAAAACAAAAGCCAGTTTGTCTTCTGAAAAACAGGTCAAGTCTTGGAGAAATGGGAATGATGATGGCTTCCATCCTACTATGTGAGAAAATAGAAACCCAGCAGCTTGCCTGACGCCAACCAAGCTTTCTCAAATGTTTACTAATTATATTTTCAGCTTTTCAGGAAATCCCTCTTTTAAAATGGCTCCACAGCTACCTCTCTGCAGGAATGAAATTCAGCAGGGATCTTCAGTCCATGGTGACAAAAACTGAACATGGGGCAGACGTGACAAGCATCAGGTCCCAGAGCCATCATTTCATCTCCATAAACTATTTACTCTGGCCTTTTCCTTTCCTTTCTCTCCATTTTTTGTATGACAGAGTGTTAATCACTTTTCATGTGCCAGCTCATTCATTCATTCATTCATTTATTAAATAAACATTAAGCACTTTTTAGGGCTTTCCTTAGGGAAGCTCACCACCTACTGCATGGGACCAACCTATGAACAAATAATTGTGAAATCATGTCGTAAATGCTGTATAGAGGAATAAAAATGTCCTGTGGGAACCTGGAGGATTTCTATAAGACGTCACAAAGGAGACATCTTTGAATTGATTCATCTTTGAATCCCTAGTACCAGAAATAGAGTAAATATTTGCTGAATAAAAACTTAATTATTCTTTGACACTTGGTTCTCAGAATCTTCCTGATGAGAATGAAACTGTTCTGTTGCTCTATAGAAGCACTCAGCAAGAAACAGAACAGCTCTTTCCAGGAACGACCAGCTCTTCACCAGGCAGGTGAAGAACAGATAATCTCCTTCCCACCCTCCAAAAAAAAGAAAGTTTCTTCATCTATTCCATTTAAAGATTCTGTAAAATCATCTACTGTTGTGTTTGATCATCCCTATAGGAAGTAAGAATATCCATATAAAAGAGATTTCTCTCCTACTGGAATTTGAATTCATTTCTCATTTTAAAATTTACTACGATACAAAAACAAGAAATGTTATGAAGATTTGTTGGCTTATAAAGATGGTTGTAAGTACTTAACATATGTGAGTTTCTGTCTTTTCCTTGGTTGACATAACAATCTGGTCAAAAAAATAACTTGGTTAGAAATAAAATCTAGAAACAATTTTTGCCTATATTCCAGAATGGGAAGAGGGTGTGTACTTTTAATTTTAGCCATTTGTTTTTATTCTAAGTGGCCTGTAATAACAGTAAGTTAGAAAATATAGCTGTTCAACAGTAGGGAACCGATTAAAGAAATTGTAAGTTACAAAATAGTATGTATAACA